>NC_072425.2:118960714-119598928 GCF_028878055.3 Symphalangus syndactylus
TTGTAATATTCCCCTATTATTTTTTAAGGCCTGAGGTATTTGTAGTGATATACTGTCTTGCATTCATGATATTATTAATTTTTGTTTTCCCTTTTTTTCTTAATTGTTCTTGCTAGGAGTTTATCAGTTTTCTTAACATTTTCCAAAGCAACTTGTCTGTGTTTTCTCTGTTTTTTTTTTTTTTTTTTTTGCTTACTATTTCATCAGTTTATTTTCTTTTTATTAGATTCCTTCATCTTTAGGATAAATTTGCTCATCTTCTATCTTGTTAAGGTGGAAACTGAAGTCATTGATTTTAAACCTTTCCCCTTTTCTGGTATAGCATTTAAAATTATAAATTGGCCAAGCATGGTGGCTCACACCTGTAATCCCAAAACTTTGGAAAGCCAAGGTAGGAGGATTTCTTGAGGCCAGGAGTCAAGACTAGCCTGGGCAACAAATCAAGACCCCCTTCTCTACAAAAAAATTTAAAATAAAATAAAATAAAATTATAAATTTTCTTCCAAACACTCTTTTAACTGCATTTAACAAATTCAGTATGCTGTATTTTAATCATTCAAAATGTTTTTTTCTTCTCTTTAGATTTTTTTCTTTGATCTATGGTTTACTTAGAACTGTATTTTCATTTTTTCTCTAATTTCCAGTTATTTGGAGCTTTTCTAGATATCATAATTGATTTCTAATGTAAATGTGTTCTGGTCAAAAACATAATCTGTAAGATTTTAATCTTATGAAATTCATTAACATTTCTTTTATGGCTCAACATAAGATTTTTATGATTACTTGGGAAAAGGCTGTGTATTATGATTGTTGGGTATAAATTATTACTGTTCTATAAATATCAACTAGATTGACCCAGTTGATAGTGTTGTTCAAATATTCTATATTCTTTGTCCAATTGTTCTGTTACTAAGAAAGGATGTTACAGTATGCACCTGGGATTGTGGATTTGTCCATTTCTATCTTTAGTTCTGTGTTTGCTTCATGTATTTTGAAGGTCTATTATTGGGTTCATACATCTATATAATTTTTGTGTCTTCCTGATGAATTGACCTTCCTATCATTATGAAATATTGTCTTTTACCTCTAGTAATACTCCATTTCTTAAACTCCAATATTAATAACACTCTAATAAATTTGTCTGTTATTAATATACATAGTCAAAAACTTCATCTGATATTAATGTAGTCAAATAAATTTCTCAAGCTTTTCCATTCTTTTGCCTTCAGTCCGTTTATATTTGCAATTGGGTCTTACTTTGTATCCATTCTAGCAAGTGTTAAGTCAGAAACTGTGAAGGGTCTGAGATTTTACCCTACTTGCATACTAATAATTTAGCTTACCGTGATTTCACTCAGTACCAATGAGATGGTTGTTCATTCATGTTGCCTGTTTTGAAATATTAAACAACAAATAACTTTTGTTTCCTTGTTTTCACAAGTGTCTGCCATATGACATAAAGGTTTAGTGTCTTCTTTGATATCTCAGATATGAGATATTACCAAACGACTTCAAATACTTTAATAGGGGAAGGCTTATAAGCTCATTATTTAACAAATTCCCCTGAACATCTAGGCAGCCATGGATTTCTCAAACCAACTCTCAGATATACAATGTTGTATAGAGTTAGCTCCGTATTAGCCATATTAAAGGACAGACCATCAAAGCATTTGCCCAGGAAACAAATCTGTAGGGATCACTGAAACATCACTAACATAAATCAGTAATACATACCAGCTGACTAAGATTCCTTCCTTACCTAACTAGATACATGTAAATTGTTCTCATTACCAGTGAAGTAGATAGTGCTCTAAAAGAAAAATACAATAGTACAAAAAAAAATCCCTGGAACAGACATCTCTGTTTAAAAAAATGTCATAGGTATAAGTTGTTTTATGCAGTTACATGCTGCACTATCAGCCATGAGACATAAAGACAACAGTTGCCTAAGTTGGCAGTTGCAGTGCACTGATACTCTGAAACTGAATAATGCATGACATAGTGCTGTTTACTAGGAAGATTTTAATATCACAAAACTAATTTCTAAAATTAAAAAAGTTTTATTCTTCAGAAAAGCATATATAATAAATGGATGTAATCCTTTTAAAATAACATAAGAAAATAAACAATTCTTAATAAACATTTCTCCCCTTCTCTACTAAATAAATGTTAACTGGTTTTTAAAATGCTTATTTACAGTTATTATTCTGGTCATTTGCTTCTATATAACAAACCACCCTAAAATTTAGTAGCTTAAAACAATTTATTAAAAATCTGTGTTGAATGGTTGAGCTGGTTTATTCTCCCTTGGAAGTTTCATGCTTTTGCACTCAGATTTGTGCTGTGGTTGGTGTTATCTGAAGATTCCACTTCGTTGGACATCCAAGATGGTTTCTTCAGTCACATGCCTTGTGCTAGACTGAGAAGGCTAGAATAGTTGGAACCAAGCCAGTTATCTCTCTCCAGTGCTGTCTCTCCTGTTAGCTAGCTTGGGCTTCTTTTCAGCATGGTGATCTCTAAGTCACTGAAATTCTTATATGGGGTCTGGCTTTTCCTGGAGTGAGCATTCCAGAAGTCCAGTTTGGAAGCTGCAAAATTCTAGCATGGGAAGTCACACAGTATCACTTCCATAACATTCTGTTGGTAATAAGAAAGTCACAGGGCCAGACTGATTAAAGGGGAGGGGATTACATGATCATGCTTCATTGGACATTATGTTTGGAGACTGACTATGGCTACCACAGGAGTGCCTGACACGTGATTTTATCTACTTTACACATGATTTTAATCTCAAGAGCATATGAATGTAGAATTTGGAACTTTTTAAGTTGACTCTGTCAGCTTCTGCTAAGCAAGCTGTGCCTCCTTCCTCCCAACAGAAAGAATACTCTATTATGACTCTCTATTTAATCGCTTTTGTTTTCTCTGTCTTCAAAGACCACATTAAGTACATTCATATTGTTGGGTAACGATCATCATTATCCGTCTCTAAAACTTCATCTTGCCCAACTGGAATTCTGTACCCATTAAGCACTAACTCCCCATGCTACCCTCCCCACCAGCTGGTAACCCCCATTCTACTTTGTCTCTATGAATTTGAATACTGTATGTACCTCATTTAAAGTGAAATCATATAACATTTGTCCTTTTGTGAGTGGCTTATTTCACTTAGCAGAATGTTTTCAAGGTTCATTTATGTGTAGCACGTGCCAGAATTTTCTTCCTTTTTAAGACTGAAAAAAATTCCATTGTATGTATATGCCACATTTTGTTTATCCATTGATCCATTTATGAACAGTTGGGTTGCTTCCACCTTTTGGCTATTATGAATAATGTTACTATGAAAATGGGTATAAAAATATCTGTTTGAGTCTCTGTTTTCACTTCTTTGGGATATAGTCCTCAAAGTGAAATTCTTTTATCATCTGGTAATTCTGTTTAATTTTTTGAAGAATCAGCATACCAATTTCCACAGCTGCTGCACCATGTTACATTTCCACCAGCAATGCATAAGAGTTCCAGTTTCTCTACATCCTTACCAACAGTTCCTGTTTTTATTTTGTTTTGTTTTTTAAATAATAGTCATCCTAATCGGTGTGGTGTGGCATTTCATTATGGTTTTAATTTGCATTTTCTTAATGATTAATGATGTTGAGCATCTTTTCATGTGTTTGTTTGTATTTGTATATCTTCTTTAGAAAAATTTCTACTCAAGTCTTTTGCCCATATTTTAAAATCAGGTTGTTTTGTTGTTGTTGAGTTGTTGGAGTTCTTGATATCAATCCTTATCAGATATATGATTGGAAATATTTTCTCTCATTTCCTGTGTGGCCTTTTTACTCTGTTGATGGTGTCCTTGGATCCACAAAAGTTTTTAATTTTGATGAAGTTCAACTTACCTATTTTTCCTTTTGTTTGTGCTTTTAGTGTCATATCAATAAATTATTGTCAAACCCAATGTCATGAAGCTTTTTCTGTATGTTCTCTTCGGAGGTTTGTTTTAGTCCCTGTATTTAGATATTTGATCTACTTTGGGGTAATTTTTATATGTGCTGTAAGGTAAGAGTCCAGCTATATTGTTTTGCAGTATCCGGATATCCAACACCATTTTCTGTAAAGATTGTCCTTTTCTCATTAGATGGTTTTGGCATCCTTGTGGAAAATCATTTGGCCATATATAAGAGGGTTTATTTCTGGGCTCTATTCTATTCCATTAGCCTATGTGTCTGTCTTTATGCTAGTACCACACTGCTTTGATTATGATAAATTTGTAGTAAGTTTTGAAATCAGGAAGGGTGAAACATTCCGTTTGGGGTGGTTTTTTTTTTTTTTCAGTATTATTTTGGCTATTCAGGGTTCCTTGACATTGTGTATAAATTTTAAAATGGATTTTGCTGTTTCTGCAAAGAAAAAAAAGTCATTGGGATTTGAAGGGATTGAATAGAATCTGAAGGTAGCTTTGAGTAGTGTTGTCATCTTAACAATATCTTCTTTGAATTCATGAACATGGTAGGTCTTTACATTTATTTGCGTCTTTTTAAAATTCTTTCAGTGATGTTTTACAGTTTTTGGTGTAGAATTCTTTTGCCTCCTTAGTTAAATTTATTCCTAGGCATTTTTGTGCTATTGTAAATTGAGATTGTTTATTTCCTTTCTGCATTGTTCATTGTTAAGTGTATACACATGCAACTGGTTTATATGTGTTGATTTTGTATCCTGCAACTTTGCTGAATTCATTTATTAGTGCTGGTTTTACGTGGAATCTTTAGGGTTTTCTACATATAAGATTATGTCATCTGGACTAGAGTTAATTTTACTTTTTCCTTTCCAGTCTGGATGCCTTTTTTTTTTCTTGCCTACTTACTGTGGCTATGACTTCTAATATTATGCTGAATCAAATTATAAAAGCAACTTCTTATCTTGACCTGGGGAGATTCTTGAAGGAGATTGTTTTGGGAGCTAAAAATCTTCTCCCCCACCTCTGGTGCTACATCCCTACATTCTACCTATCTCATATGTTGGACCACTTGGAGATCTATAGTCCTCTATCACCTGAAAGTATATATAGTTTCCTTAATCTGAGCTATTTAGAGTAGAATAATGTTCTAGCCAGGAGAGGTCTTTAGAAAGATGGTTAATAGTAACTTATGGCACTAAAAATTCTAAAAGAGTTCTTACCAACCATCTCCTAACCCCACGCATTCTACGGAGTTCCCTTTGGAGGTTTCTCTGCCAGTGATTTGTAGGCTTCTCTGCCAGTGATTTGTAGGCTTGCCTTTTCATTTTTTTTTCATTTTCCAGCAAATAATTATTGAATCATACACACATATGAGCATGTGCACGCACACACACACAGTCTTCCAAGGACAAAATCAATTTTTGAGACAGTACAGCTTAAACTAGAGAACATAAATTCAAGTGTCTGGGGGTAATGAGAAATAAATGAAATAAGAAAGTTAAGAAAAATAGGGAATGGCAGGGATTAGGGGCAGGTGTTTGGAGCTATGTGTGATTAAGAATCCAGATTTGCCAGATCTTCCAAATTTTGAAAAGAAACTGGAAATCCACATTTTTGTGTAAATTTCCTGAATTTTTAGCACAGTTCCAACTTAAAATGACAGCCAATTTTAAACTTGTGGTCCAAAAGAAAAATAAAAATGTACAGATTTTATTGAATACGTCATAATTTTCAAAGCTACTTCTTTCACTAATGAATTCATTCTTCACATTACAGAAAATGCCATAGCTTCCTTAGAAATGGCTTTTGCCACAGCACAGTTTGCGAGGTGGGAATAGGTATGCAAACCTGCCAGAAATTAGAAAGGGCTGCATTAGAGAACCTTCTCTTAGTTGCAAGAGACCTGGATACAGTTCTGAAATGACCATTTACAAAGAAATAAGTCTTTGGAAAACACCTGTTTTAAAAAATTTGAAATCTGTTGTTTTTAAATAAAATTTTGAAATATGAAAACATTGTTATATAATAAATGCATCATTTTGAAACTATTTTCTAAACTTACCACCTGTTTCTGTTGCCTACTTTGTGTTTTAAATATAGAGCTTTTGAGGAGAAACGAAAAGAACAAGAAGAAAAAGAACACCAAATTAGAGAACAAATACTTCAACAAAGAAAACAGAAGTTTGAAGAAGTTACTGAAAAATTCCAGCGTGCCCATATTCCTCTTTCACAGCGGAGGAAAGCAGGTGCCTTAATTTCTAGAACAATATGAGAACATAAATTAAAGTTTTAATCTCATTTGACATGAGTAGACAATAAAATCATAAATGAAGAAATGAAGTGGAAACAAACTAAAAAGACCAATATGACTTTTGAGTAAAAGCACTTTAACCAAATGAAAAATAGTCATTTGATTCAGGTTTAATTCAGAGAATATTGTTGGCTCTATTACTAAATTCTGAAACTCACAGTTTGATTTGACTTCCAACTGGTTACAATGGTTTATCTTTTTAAAATTGATTTGGTAAGTAGCTTAGTACAAAGCAAATTTAACATTTGGGTTCAGAAAATTAGTGTCACATTTATTCTAGTATTTTTTAATGGTTTGGCTCAAATTCATATTTGAGAGACTGGCAGAACAAAAAGAAAGTCTACAGAGTTATATAATCCAACAAGATAAAAACTTGGAACCAGTTAAGAATTTAAATATGATTATGGTTGGTTCTTTTGTATTATATCTTTTTATACCTTAAATAGTAAGACAATTAACAATATGTCAAAGCTTCATAAAGAATAGTGATAAGCAGAACCTTTATGTATTCAGCAAACATATGGTGTACGGTGTTGTACTTAGCCTTAGGCTAAGCTGAGATATAGAAAAATCTAATTGCATTCTACCATTAAAGATCTCACAACCTGTTTTGGAGATGAGAGTGGTATAAGTAATGTCAATAACATAATGATAATTGCTATGGTAGCAGAATGTGTAAAGTGCTGTAAAGTGCTGTGAGAGCACAGAGGAAAGAACACTAAACCTATGTCAGGACATCAAGGACATCATTCTTGGAAAAATGACTTAAGTCGGATCTTAACAAATGAGCATATTGCAAAGCAAACAGAAAATAAAAGGACATCCCAGGCAAAAGAACAGCTTGTACAAATAAATTATGTATTTCAGTGTATCTGAAGCATAGGATGGAGAAAAGAAGAAAAATGGATATGAAGCTAGAAAAAATAAGAGGTAGCCAGTTCTCAAAGAGCTTTATATGCCATGCCAGGAATTTCATCTTTATGCAAAATACAGTCCACTTACAGTTTTTTTTTAACAAGAAAGCAAGCCATTGCTGTGTTAGTAATAAATATTACTGTTAATAAAGGCAGCTAGTAAAACTGTGCTAAATAACAGTAGCTTAAACATGATAACAGTTTATTTTTCTCCCATATAATATGAAGTCCTGTGGTAGGCAGTCAAGAGCTGGTTTGATGATTATACTGAGCTGAGAGACAGAAGGATCATCTGTCACTCGGCTCAAAAGTCTTTAGTACACAGTTTATACCCTCACTGTCATGGTCACATGGTAGCTGCTAGAGCTCAACCATCATACCAGTGTTCTAGGCAGGAAGAAAGAACAGGAAAAAAAGATGTACCTCTGAGATCTCTGCCTGGCAACTTTATTTGCAAGGGAGTCTGAAAAATAGTTTTTTTAATGTAGGTATATTGCTACCCCTAACTATATAGGGTCTGTTACCAAGGAAAAAAGGGAAAATGCATATTAGGTGGGGAACTAGGGGTCTCTGCTATAATTAGATTTGTTAGAAAGATAATTATAGTTACAAGATGGAATATAGATTGAAGTAGAGACTTACTAAAGTAAGTAGACTAGTAGGATACTATTTAAATAATTATGGTAAGAGATGTTAAGCTCCTAAATTAAAGCAGTGCATTGAGTGTAAGAGGTAAGATTCATATTCATCCATATCCATATTCATCCTTTTTTTTTTTTTCAAGATGGAGTCTTGCTCTTCTTCACTACTGTGCCCAGCCAGAGATACTATATTCAAGACATATAATCACGGCCAGCCGAGGTGGCTTATGCCTGTAATCCCAGCACTTTGGGAGGCCGAGGCAGGCGGATGGCTTAAGAGCTGACAAGTTCAAGACCATCCTGGGCAACATGATGAAACTCAATCTCTACAAACAACACAAAAATTAGCCAGGCATGGTAGTTCATGCCTGTAGTCCCAGCTACTCAGGAGGCTGAAGTGGGAGGGTTGCTTGAGCCCAGGAATCGGAGGTTGCAGTGAGCCAAGATCACACCACTGTACTCCAGCCTGGGCAACAGAGGCAGACTTTATCTCAAAAAAAAAAATAAATAAATAGATATAATCAGTAGGGTTCAGTTACTGATTTCACTGAAAATGGTGAAAGAAGCTGGGCGAGGTGGTTCATGCCTGTAATCCCAGCACTTTGGGAGGCTGAGGCGGGTGGACCACCTGAGGTTGGGAGTTCAAGACCAGCCTGGCCAACATGGTGAAACCCCATCTCTACTAAAAATACAAAAGTTAGCCAGGCATGGTGGCGGGTGCCTGTAATCCCAACTACTAGGGAGGCTGGGGCAGGATAATTGCTTAAAAACCGAGGAGGTAAAAGTCGTAGTAAGCAGAGGTCGCACCACTGCACTCCAGCCTGAGCGACAGAGCAAGACTCTCAAAAAAAAAAAAACAGTGGTGGAAGAGAGGCTAGAAGGAGAACAGTGCCTCTATAAATTAGCAGAAAACCTTATTTTAAACATTCAATAAATAATTTTTAAATTAATTTATTACTTTGATAGATGCATCCTTTATGATGTGAATATCAGTAAACTATCCTGTAGCTTTGCATTCTTCATGTAATCACCAGTTGATTAGGGAAATGGATTGTCTCTAGAGTTCAAGTTTGAACTAACCCTTACATAATAACATGCTATTTTTGCTTAAACATTTTAAATAAATTACAAATGTTGTAATAATGGAAAAGTCTGATGACATGTTGGTGTTTTAAAAAAGAAAAGAGGAAGATAGTTTGGAAGTACCCACGAAGAGCTAAAGCCAGAAATTCACTCACCCTATTTCCAGGCCTTGAGTTATTTATAGTATATGATATACTATAGATACCATGTATAGATAGTATAGTATATTTATAGTATATAATGGGAGGGAAATGATGTCTCCATTTGAGAGGGTTGTAAGAGAAGACAATATTTAGAGAGAGAAGTAGGGTGAAATAGAGTACGTTGAATACCAAAGTGCACAGTGGAAGGAGTTGAGAAAGTGGATATATGTAGGACATGGGGTTATATTAAAGGTTGTGCAGGACAGTATATGGATGAGTGTCCATAATAGTGTATGACCTTGAGCAAGTTACTTGCCTTCTCTATGCCTTAGTTTCCTCAGTTGTAAAATTCAAATATACCTCATAGGCCGTAGTGAGGGTTAAATAGTTTATGTGCATTAAATGTTTAAAAATAAGGTCTATAACTAAGTGCTCAGTAAATGTTAGTTGGTGTTTTTGTATGTTCCCCTTTTCTTCATAGGAATATTTATAAATTGTGTCAGAAATTTATGGCACTATGAGATCAAATATAGGGGAGTTTGCATGCCAGAATGAAGAGCCTAGACATTTCTCAAAGTCTCTTTTTTCCTGATAAATATTCTTAAAATTGGTGATGAAAACTTTGAGGTAACACATTCTCTTTTGGGAACTGAATGTCAAAATTTAAAGTATCTGAAAATATTTTATTTTTACAAAAGTTTTAAAGTACTATTTTATCATTAACCAATTAAATTATATGTAAAGTGACCACTGAAGATAAAGTGATTCTGTACTGTTCGGTCTTTATTATCTCTTTAGTTTTCCGAAAACCAGTTCCTCCATTAGAAGAGGCCCTCAAACAAATTCAGGAATCCAACTTAAAATCAGAAGTAAACCTTCCCTTTTCCCGTAGACCAACAATAAACTGGAGGTAAGTAATTTATGATTATTGTATACAATTATTACAATAATTGTATAACCATCTAGTTGCTGTGCTTGTGAGCTTTTTCATCAGCTACTCCTCCCCTGTGTTTTAGAGTTTATTCTTTTATTTTTACAGATTAAATTGAGGTAGAGTAGAATGAAAATTGCTCCAAGAATAGGTCAGAATTCCAATTTGTTATCTTAAAGTCCTTGGTATTACAAAATACTATGTATGTTAAATAATGTTTGTGGAACATACCATCAAAACACTTTTTAAATATTGATATTGATATTTTGATTAAAATGTTGATATCTTTACTGAGAAGAGAAAATTATGTTGAACTGTAATAAATTTAAGTAAAAAGAGTAATTTTATGGTAGAAGTGGGTTTTTCCTCACTGAAAATCTCTCCTGGATGTCTTGAAAAGGCTACAGAGTCTCCTGATTCTTCTGCAGGATGGCATAAGTGAATCATCTAGAAGTAATAGGATGGACCAATCAACCACTGGGTACCCTCAGACATTCTGTATCTTCCATTTATTTATTCCAAACATTTGTTAACGCTACTACATGTATAGAAGTAGATCAGGCATTATAAGGGGATATGGAGAAGTATATACTATTGTAAAATATAATCCCTAGTGTATAATCTAAAAGATAAGTGAAATAGTGCTTCAGAAATATAGAATAGTGCCAAATGAGTAATTACAATAATATATAAAATTCATTTATATAAATACATCTACAATTCAGACAATAAATTATGTTAGTATTTTACCTGTGCATAATGTTATTCCATTTTTAGAATATCTGTGGGCAACAGTTCCCTTGATTAGGACTAAGAACAAGTAAATGTATCCTCTTGATCCTAATTAGAGTTCAGGAAAGACCTCATGGGACAGAGAATTCTTCAGCAAAGCTTTGAAGAAAATAGTAGTTATTTGGAACAAGCGAGTGGATGGCATTTTAGACAGAGAGATGAGCATGTGCAAAAGCCAAGGGCAATCGAAGGCATGATATACTCTAGGAGTAAGAGTATGTGTACCTCATAGAATGCAAAATACAGATGGCTTTGCCAGATACAAGATTGGAGAGAGAAGTGCATCTGTATGCCAAGAAATATAAACTTTATCTTGAGAGTTTAAGAGGAGTCAATGAATAATTTTAGGCAAATTAGTGATAAGATGAAATTTTCTTTTTAAACATATTATTCCAATCCATTGTGAACAATTATGGATAATGGATTGAAAGCTGGGGATATTTCAATAAATGTAGAAATTATATAGCCTAGAGCTCAAGAGAAAGACCTAGGCTAAAGGCATTTGAAGCCAAGGTAATGGATATGGTCAGCTGTGGAGAATATGTGTGTGATGAGCACTGAAGAACAGCAACATTTAAGGAAGTGGAAAAAGAAGAGAAGCTTGCAAACAGAATGGCTAGAATGGCTCATATAGGACTAGGAAAGGTCAGTATCATGAAAACTAGGGAAGGATAAATTTTGATGGGAAAAACATAGTTTACAGAGATCAAATGACTTCTAAAGAATCAGACACATAATGTCTGTCAGTCAGGATCCTGGCAGGGAACAGAAGGCACACTTAAAAGAGGTGACTGAGAGGTTAAGTAAGGGACTATAAAACCAACAAAGGATGGTAAACCACCCCCAGAACTGACACAAAGTCAGTATTACCAACACAGACCTGAACTGAAAAGAGCTATACTGTAGAAGAAGGAGGCTGGACAGGTCCTGTGGTCCTAGGGAGAGCAATGTAAGCCACTGCTAAACCAAGCCCAGCAGGGAGGAAGTCAGAGGAATAATTACCAAAAACCTCTTTCTTCTGTCACCCTCCTTTCTCCTTCTGGTACCTTCCACTGGCCAAACCCAGCCATAAATCAAAGAGCAAGGGATCATTCAGTCTCTTGGAGCAGAGTCAAGTAGAGAAATGTGGTAAATGAATCTGGAGGGGCAAAGAGAATATCCAACATAGAAACAATGGGTTCACTGTATTTCACAACAAAAAAAGTTACTGGCAACTTTTGTCAGACCAATTTTAGTGGAGTGGTGGGGGCAGAAAATAAATTGCAATGAGTTGAAGAGAAATGGAGAGCAAAAAGGATAACAAGTTTAGTTTGACTGTGAAAGTTAGAGAGTGATAGGACAATAGCCAGAAGAGATGTATGGCCAATATATGGCCTTTCCCTTAAGAGAGATCTTATGATGTTTAAATATGAATATTAAAGTGATGAGCAACAGAATTGCAGTCTAGAAAGGTAGAGTAGGATAAAAATGTAAGTACTTATTCTGTGTTATACATTGATTAGCATGGGTTACACATGTGAATGAGATATGGTCCTCTGCCTAGCAAGGGTTTGCAATTACATTATAATACTGTTTGTTGGTCTTTACAACATAATACACGTGTAATACTGTATAATGGGAGTTGTTACAGAAATACTAGCAAAGTAATAAAGAAGTACAGCATTGAAGGTAGAAGGTAGTCTTAAAGAATGAGTTAAGATTTATCAGAGAAGCATGTGTTGGGTTTTAGGCATGTGCAGTGCTACAGTGTTGTGGAAGGCATAGACCCCTGAGGAAATAGAACTTAATTCAAGTGTCGGGACTGTAGGATGTGTTGCTGATGGGACAGGGGATGATCTAGAAATGTAGATTGCGATCAGATGTAAAATGTTTGTATGCCTAGCAAGTGAGTGTGAACTTTATCCTGTAACCAGTGGGGAGCCAATGGAGGTTTTTCAGCAGGGGAGTGATGGCATCCTCTTTCTTATTTTAGAAAGTTAAATGGTGCAAATGTTGGAGAATAGAGAGGATAGGGAGAAATTGGAGGCAAGGAGACCAGAGAGGAAATTATTGGAATAACCCAAGGGATAGATCCTTACTACCTAAACCAGAACAGTACTATTTTGTGTAGTGAAGAAAGGATGGCTCTGATAATAAACAGTTTTGAGTAGTGAGAGGATGAGAGAGAAGAAAGAATGAAGATAATGTGCTTTCACAGTGCAGAGAAGTAGCATAAAGAAATAAGAGTTTAAGGATGTTGATCAACCAGAAGTATAAGAATTGAAGTATAAGCTGGGCATAGTGGCCCACACCTGTAATTTCAGTTCTTTGGGAGGCTGAGGAAGGAGAATCAATTAAGTCTAGGAGTTCAAGGCCAACCTGGACAATAGAGCAAGACCCCATCTCTACACACACACAAAATGTAAAAATTAGCTGGGAATGCTGGCACACACCTGTAGCTCTAGCTACTCGAGGAGATAAGTAGAAGGATCACTTGAGCCCAGGAGTTGGAGCCACAGTGAGCTATGATCACACCACTGCTCTCCAGCCTAGGTAACAAGAGTGAAATCCTGTTTCAAAAGAAAAAGGAGAAGGAGAAGGAAAAAGAAAAGAACAAGAAGATGAGGAAGAGGAGGAGAAAGAAGAGGAAGAAGAATTGGAGAATAGACAGAATAGAAGCAGAAAGAAAAGACATTTTATTAAAAGAATAGATGAGTTTGATATAGGACAAAGGAAATGAAAAAAAGCAAAAAAATAAAAAGCAACTGATATTTTGAGTCTTGCTGATTAAGGGAATGTGATTAACTTTTTAAAATTCCCTTTGAGCCTTCTGAATTGAGGGGATAAATATCCATGTAGAAATGTGTAAAAATAATTTAACCAAAGATGAGGTGAGAGGCCAAGGCTATAGAAATAGATTTGAAAGTTATGATTGTATATATTGTTGCTTAATTTTCATGTGTACTTTTGTCCCCACAACCAGATTGTAGTATTCTAAAGGACGGTGTCTCAGTCTTACATATGCAGGTATTCCCTATAGTGCTTAATTCAGTACTCATGTTGGAGGTATTCAATAAATACTTTGAATGGAAAAATATCACTGACATGAGTGAACACTTCTCAAAGTGTATAAAAGTGGCCCGAAGTTAGATAGATGAGGAGGATATTTATCTGAGACAAACACCGAGAAGAAACTTCAACCAGAAGGAATATTAGCATGTGAAAGGGCATAGAATCATAAAAGGCATGTTATGTTAAGGGAGCTACAAGTAGCTCAATTTGGCTAATGTGTACAGTGAGGAGAGAGTTGTGGGCAGATAGGTTGGAAAGGAAGCTGTGAGTTAGATCATGAAGAGCCTTGTTAAGGAGTTTGTTTTAAAAACAATTACTGAAAGATTTGAAGCAAACATACAATATTTATAGGTTGGAAATATTGCCAGAGTGGAAAAGAAAAGGGGAACACTAAAAATAGAAAAATGAGGTAAAATGGCATTTTAGTTGATTAAAACAATGACTTCTTGAAAGCTATTTAGAAGGTAGAATCAATATGCCTTGGTAACTGTTTAAGACCTGGAGTGATTGGGAAGAATCAAAGATGACTCCAGAGATTAGATCTGGTCAGTGAATAAGTGGTAAAACCATTTATCAAAATGAGGACTATGAGGTTAAGAGGGTGTAGATCTCATGTTAAGTGTTCTTACCTCAGTAAAAAAAAAAAAAAAAAAAAAAAAAAAATGAATATGAGGGAAGAATAAATAGGTTTAGGGGAGGAAGTAATTGGAAGGAGAATGACATGTTTGAGTTTGAGACACTTATGAGAATTCAAGAGCCAATTTCTTATAGTAAGAAATCTGGGCCATGAATGTAGATATGAGAGTCATCAATGAATGAATAAAGTTAAAGTCATGGCAGTATCCACCAGTGGTAGTCTTAGATTCAGCTAAACAATCGAACTCCCTTAACTGTACCAGGCTATGTTTGGCTTCAATTAGAGACCAGAAAACACTGCATGCCAACTAGGTAACATTCTTCAATAGGAGGAATCCTTATAGAAGGCCACAAAGCAGTTGAGGGGCTAGTTTTTGCTATGTTTCTACCCTCTACAAGTGACAGCTCAGGTTTAAGGCTTATAATGCTTACATTATCACAATGGGTGGGCATCTACCTACTCTGGATAAGCGGCCCCATGTTCTAAACAGGAACAAATGTTTTTTGTAATGGCTCCATATGAATTGCTCCCATGGAAGAGATATGTCTGGTAATAAAAATTATCATACTCAAGGAAACTCAAAACTATAGCTTTCTAGCAGATATCTATGGTTTCTTTGCAGTCCTCTTAGTCCAGATGTGGTTTACCAATGAAGGGCCATTTTTACCATAATCAATGTGCCTTGTAACACGGCTTAAATCCTACTAATTATCCAGAGAAATAGACTTAGAAAGTTAACTCAAAGTTGAATTGGTCCATAGAGAAGGAGAAGATTTAGTTAACCCTTTACTCACACACTAATATAGATAAGGTCACATAGACAGTATAAGTAAGATTACAAAGAAAGTATCGATATAGATAAGAAAAAAAAAGTCACATAACTCAAAAATTTTAGCATATAAAGGACAGGCAAAGAAAGAGGAGCTCAAGAAAGAGGCTGAGAAGGAACAACCAGAGAAGTAAGAAAATAAAAAGGAAATGTGCTGATGTGGAAACCAACAGAATTAAAATCAAGAAAGATAGTGGTCAAGAAATACCCATTTTTGCAATTATTAGGTAATTAGTTAACCACAAGCAAAGTAGTACATTGAAGTGATGGAGGTGGAAACCAGATAACAGTTAGGTTAAGAGACAAGTGGAAGTTGTGGTAGTAATATAATTTACTACCACATTATATGTGGCAATATAATTTTAGAGTACTCTATAGGAAAGCTTGTCTGAAAAGAGATGACAAACAATTAGAGGGAGTCCCAGGATTTATTCAGACTAATTTTAAAAATTCTAAACCAGTTAATATAGAAGCAATGTACATTTTTTATACAGGGCTTCTTCACTTTCAGGGTTTTTTTCTATCAGTTGTTATACTTTATGTTAATTGGATTATTTTTCCTTTTTTTTTTTTGAGACGGAGTCTCACTCTGTTGCCAGGCTGGAGTGCAGTGGTGCGATCTCGGCTCACTACAACCTCCGCCTCCTGGGTTCAAGCGATTCTCCTGCCTCAGCCTCCCAAGTAGCTGGGATTATAGGAATGTACCACCACACCCAGCTAATTTTTGTATTTTTAGTAGAGACTGGATTTCACCATTTTGGCCAGGAGGGTCTCGATTTCTTGACCTCGTGATCCACCTGCCTCGGCCTCCCAAAGTGCTGGGAATTCAGGCATGAGCCACCACGCCCAGCCAGATATTTTCAGTTTTTAAAAACTCTTGTAGAATGAAGAAAAGCGTAGGCATTTTTCTTGTTCAACAGTGTGCAGTTGCTTGAAGTCTTAGAAGAGTTAAACTGTCAGAACAACTTTGCTTTCCCTGTAGCAAATATGTAGATATGATTACAGCAAGTCTATGCTAGGATCATTAAATAACACACATCATCTTTGTTTTATGAGAAATGATCTTCATTGTGCATTAGAATACCTAGTTAGTTTTCATGTTATTTTAACATACTATTTTGACTTTGACTTCATGGTATCTATATCTATCTGTGTGTGTGTATGTTTATATATATATATATATCACATAAATTCTATGTATTTGGAAAACAACAAGTGTATACAATGTATAGTGAGAACACTATGATTTACTTATTAAAAAGTTAGACTTCTCTCCACAGATAACCAATAGTCTTAAGTAATGTATATGAAAGTGCTTTGTAAACTTTGAAATTCTATGTAAATATGAGATATTGGAATATTAAGAATCAGGTGTTAGGTTAATGGACATATTTTTATTTATTGAAAATATAATTAAGCTGAAATCATTAATAAACTACTATCACATTAAAAATACATTTTCAGTGGAACGTAAACCTAAATGTGTTAAGAAATAAAGTAATGCCAAGAAATAAGAGGCTTACAAAGAAACAGAGGTATATCAGTAAGATTATTCTAATGTGGAAAATGTTAGTGGTAGATAAAAATCAGATGTTGGCAATGTGATCATGTAAAAGAGAAAAAAAATGTATGATAAAGTGCAGGGCATTTAGTGCTTAAGCCCCAAGATAAATCGGAGAATATGTTCTCATGAACATAGAAGCTGCTTCAGCAAATAGTGAGATATAAGAATATTAATAAGGGAGTAAAGTTAAAAATATAAGAAGTAATTAGTCTTCTGTCACCACCAAATCTTTATCATAAAGCTAACATGCTTGACCATTCTGGAAGGTGTAAGGTAAAAGGGGATATATTGTCTCCCATATTAAATGGTTAAACTTTAATAAAATGATACTGCTAGATATCTATCTCCAATATCCATGTATTTGTGGTGGGGCAGTTGATCCTGAACTACGTGCTACATTGAGAAATCTGGCCGGAGCTGAGCAGTTATCTATTGACCTCTATTTGCCCTTTGAACTCATGCTTTAAACCAGATTGTCCAGCCCATATTCCTGTATCTGTATGAGTAAAAGACTTCTGAAAAGTGAAAATACTCCAAGAGCTAGAAATAAGAAATGGCAAACCTGAATAAGCTATGTACATTTTTCAGTCCATGTGAGAGGACACTGGTTGATCAAAGGATGATCATGCATGGACCCTATGGACAAGAAAATAACATGAATCAAAAGCCTAGAGGCAGCCCAATAAACCAAAAAAAAAATCTTAATAAGGCTCTCTACCTGCCTGTCCAAATGCTTTTCCGCCTGTGCAGATCCATTCCTGCCTGTCCAGCTGTCTCCACACCTGATCCCTACTTACCTAATCAACTGTCTCCTCCGCGGGTCCCATTGCAGTCCCACCACTTCCAAATTCTTCCTAGCTACCCAACTGTTTCTCCTACCCGCCAGCCCCATATACTGCCTATCCATCCATCTGTACCCTCTACTCTTCCAAAGACCTTTCCACCAGTCCCATTACTGTCTTACCCAATTAAATATCGTCCTCGTCCTCCAACCCCGGCTACTTCCAGCATTTCTAGCAGTTTCCCTCGTCTACCAGCACCAATTCCTTCTTGCCCACCTGGCCATCTACCCCACCCACCCCAAAGTTCTCCAATCATTCCTGACCCTGAGTCACAGAACAAGTTATTTTACAAAACTTTCAGACCCAAACATTTCCTTCCAGCACAGCATTCTACTGCAGCCACTCTAATGCCTACCCTTGTTCGTCGTTCCCTTCCAGCTCAACTGGTTGTTTCCCCAACCCCTTTGGAACCTCTCCCTGTTTTGAAGCCTTCCTGTTTATCCAGTCACCCCCCTCATCCACCAGTCCCCACTCTTTCTTATGTCACTCCGTTGCCTGCACATCCTGCTAGCTTGGATCCTTTTCAGTCAGTCCAGCAATCTGTTCCACAAGCCACAGCATTGTCAAATCAGCCCAAGGCCTTTGCAGATCATCCACCAGCCTCAGTTCTCTCCCTTGCATCTCCCTGTCATTCTCCATCTTCTTCTTTGCCTTCATCTCCTTCTACTTCCACATCCTTTTCTTCAGCCTGTATACCGTTTTCTTCCTCCTTATCTATTCTTTCCTCTTCTTCGACTTCCTCTTATACTTCTCCATCCTTACCTCCTTCATCTATCCCTCTTTTTTCCTCTCCTTTGCATTCATCTTCCTCTCCAGGTTTGCCTCCAACTTATTTAGCTTTTCCCTCTCCAATTTCTCCTGTTTCTTCTTCCTTTATGATTTCCTCTTCCTTTCCCCCTATTCTTCACTCTCCTTCTGTTTCTACCTCCCCATCTCCTTTTATTCCTATCCACCCCTTCAATCCTCCTCACTGGGGGAAGAAAGTAGAGAAGAGAAGAGAAGAAAGTGGAGTAGAGAAGAAAGGAATAGAGAAGAAAGTTGAGACACGACAACTTTAAAGGTAAATAAATTGAGTTTATTAGATATTTTGTAGATATAGCAATATTTTGTTTGGGAAGGGCAACTAAAGGGGAAGGATTATCTAAGAGTAGTAAAGTGTAAAAGGAAGAGACAGAAACATACTCTCAATGTTCAGGAACTTGTATTAAATACCTTCTTGCTCTCCCTGATTAAATGTGTGATCACAAAGGGATAGTTAATCTAGTAATCATTGACCTTGACTACTACAGTCTGTCCAAATAAAGATATATATATGGATGTTGGAGATAGGTAATAGGTATATATCACATGTGGCCATTGTCACCTTCCAAAACATTTTTATTCTCATTAAAGTGGGAATAATTTAATTGAATTAGGAATAAATGCTCTTGGGATTCACACTGCCAGCCCCAGTGCAGCAGCATTCAGCTATATGATAGTCTCATCCCCATCCTATCCTCCCCCAAAAATCTTCTTTAGTTCTTTGCTTTCACTTTGTATATGTGCTGAAATGTAACATGCTGTAGGTTTGCAGAAGATACAAAATTCTAATAGAAAATGATGTCATGCGCTGAAAATGTTTGGATGGCTTTTAGCACAGTAAAGGTAGACTCTATATTAAGGATACACTTCTGTGACATAAAAAGCATGCTTATATTCCTGTTTATATTCCTGAAATAACTGAAAATAAGTGAGTACTTGGCCTCCACTGAGGCAGATCCAAGTTCCCAATGCTAGTTAAATAGGGAGGAAATTCCTGCCGACCCTGACAAGCAATTTTTATATTTTCTATCTGCTTGAATCTTCAACCAACACTATTAGGGTTACAGTTTTTTCCTAACCTACCAGCCATGACATCAACTCAGAAAGAAGGGTAATGCAGTATATTATTATCCATATAGGAATGCTCTTAAAGACCTGAGGACTAACTCTACACAGGAATTACTTCTACTCTTATCCCAGATTATAGAGGGATAGGTTATAATAATCAAAGCCATGAATTACTGAGCATTCCTATATGAAGATGGAGTTCTTTACTGGTACTTTAGTCTCGCAACTATTTTTATTCTACTATTGATTGCCTTAAATTCTTATTCTAACATGTCTATATATTTCTCCAATATCCTTATATGTGGTTATCTGGACAAACTCACACATATTACACCTAATGTGTCATGTATATACATATAGAAAGAAGTTAACTTTATTTAAATGTACTAAGCACTTTTTATGTCTGGTTCACAGAGCTATAGATTCTGCCTTGCCTTCAGCATTATCAAAAAATGATCACAAGCATCAGAAACAACTCTTATCCAAAATCAATTGTGAGAAAGAAATGAATGAAAACATGAGGGCAACCTTGGCTACTAGCAAAAATGTGTTCCAGCTTAAACTGGAGGAAACTCAGAAACTCCTAGAAGATCAGCATCTAAGCAATTTGCAAGTATGAAACTATAAAAATGTTGTTAATATTTTAATTACTTGCACTAATTTTACTCCACTTTTGCAGTGTTCTCCACTAAAGAAATATCTTACTAGCTGAGAGTAGGCCATGAAAGAGAGTATGGATGAATCAGCACAAATTCATCATAGAAACTATAGAAATAATTTTTTAGTTTTTTCCTTACCTTTGAAAGTACAATGTAATATATTATTGTTAGAAATTGTATTATAAAAAGCAACCAGAAAATTATAATACATGTAGATATTAGTTTCTTAATGGAAATATGGCAGAATTTGCTAGACATGATGTTTGTAATCTATCCCTAGTAGGGCATATACTTTGTTTTTCCACAACTGAATACAGATATTGGCTGATTTTCCTACATGTCCATCAATGTACTTTATTTTCATTAATAATTATGCACATTTATGAGATTTTTAATAAACCAGTATCAGATTAAATTCATAACACTGGCCTGATTCATCCAACAATTAATCAACAGTGGCAAGGCTAAGAAAGCAAAACAGAAGATTCCTGGCAGCTATCGTGATGTGCCTTCCTACCATAAACGACTATAATTATGAAAAAAATATATAAAACAACTGCTTTTAGACATGGGTCAGAGGCAGTGCAGGATATGATCTTGAAAAGGGGAAGAAATGATGTAAGCCTTATGAACTAGGCTTTCTACATAGTTATGTTGCCTGAATAAGCCTTAAAAAGATCCACTAGTAACCCAAGCTACCTATTAAACAAAAAAACTTAACACTTTTTTCTTTTTTCCTTTTTTTTTCTTTTGTTTCTTTTTTTTGAGATGGAGTCTCACTCTGTCACCAGGCTGGAGTACAGTGGTGCAATCTCGGCTCATTGCAACCTCCACCTCCCAGGTTCAAGCAGTTCTCCTGCCTCAGCCTCCCAAGTAGCTGGGACTACGGGTGCCTGCCACCATGCCCAGCTAATTTTTGTACTTTTAGTAGAGACAAGGTTTCACCATGTTGGCCAGATGGTCTCCATCTCTTGACCCCATGATCCGCCCGCCTCAGCCTCCCAAAGTGCTGGGATTACAGGCATGAGCCACCATGCCTGGCAACACTTTCTTAAAGAAGACTATGAAATCTAAATATTCAATAACATAATGCTCACAATGTCAGCATTCAATCAAAACTTACTAGACATATGAAGAATCAGGAAAATATGACCCATAACCAGGAGAAGAGTAGTCAATATAATCAGACAGAAATAACAGAGATGATGGAATTAACCAACAAGGAACTTTAACGTATTTTTACAAATATTTTCAAGGAATTAAAGTAAAAATGTACATAAGAAAGACAATTTAAAAAAGAAATAAACAGACCTTCTAATTCTGAAAAACATACTATCAGAAATGAAAAATTGACTGGATGGGCTTAACATTGCAGTCATTGCAGAACAAAAGATTAGTGGACTTGAAAACATAGCAATAGAAATTATCCAAGCTGAAGCTTTGGGAGAAAAAGCCTGAAAAAAAATGAACAGTTTGTTAGTGACTTGTTAAACCATATAAAGCCATCAACACATTTAATTAAAAATAAAATTTAAATAAAATTTCACAAAGTAGGAACGGAAATGTTTAAAGAAACCGTCGCTGGAAATGTTTCAAATTTGATGAAAATTATAAATCCACAGACTCAAGAAGCCCAACAAACTCCAAGAAGGATAAGTGTATGCACACACACATACCACAGAAAGGCACGTAAAAATCAGATTAAAGCCAGGGGGAAAAAAGATATGTTACATGCAGGGCAATAAAGCTAAGATGGACCACTAATGTAACTTATAAGCAAAACTTGAAATTGATCATGTTTCATTATTTAGTGGTGGAAAAAATTCTGAAGGAAAAAAAAGTATTGTTTATGAAATCAGAAGTTGCCAAACTTCTTTTGAGGTGATTTAGGAGATGAAGCAATTATAGACCTATGCAAATGGAATTCTTAGAGCCATGGATGTCATACTTAATATCTAGAAGGATCTTCTAATGCAAATTTCTGTGTCTCACTAGATGTAACCTCAAAGGATGCCTTCCAGGCCTGATTTCATCATCATTATCAGTTAAAACAACTTAGTTCCAAGAACAGGCATTGAAGTAGCTATGCTTTGTTTTGTTCCCTGTTTGGGTTGAGTGACTATCACTTTAAGAAGTATGCCAAAGGATGTGATAAATAGGGACTAAATGCTAAAAATATAAAACGCTCATGAATAATTTTTAAAACTTATTCCACAATACTAAATCAATAAGAACTAACTATATAAATTAAAATATTTTTATTCTGTAATTTATTTACTTTATTTCTTAGTTTACTTACTGGGATAGAAAAAGAATGTACTTCTGTCTAATACCATAATATGTACATTTTTAAAATTTTCATATTTTAGATAAATCTAAAATGTATGATAAATCTTAAGGGATATCAATTTTCTTTCCATTCAGCATTTTGACTAGATATACAATTTAATGTCTTCTTAAAATTTATTTCTATATATGTGATATAGATTAATGCATGCTAGGTATGTGTGAGAAAATAGAAATACTTTTAAACATTTACCATACATTGAAGTAATTTTGAAATTTTATTAAAGACTGATAAATTTCATGTAAATTGCAGTGAAATAGTGATGTAAATGTCTATGGAATTTATGGAAATTACTGCTATGCTAAACCTCCAAAAGGAGTCATTAAAATGAATAGTTTTTTAGCCTAAACCCATACGAAAATTACCTGGGGAATTTAAATAATACCAGTATATGGACCCCATCCAAGTATTAAATCAGCAGGACCCAGGTATAGATATTTTACACAGTTCTTTATGTGATTTTAACATGTAGCCAGAGTTAACAGCCTTACTACAGTCCACAAAATTAAGTTTTATAAAAAGATGTACCCCTACTAACAGGAAACTCACATTAGGATCACAGAGCTTTTAGGATCCTCATTCAAGTCCAGTGAATGTTTTAGGAAAAAATACAACTTGTAAATAACTATTCTTCAGAATCTCACTTGCTATTACTAAGCCTTCAAGAAACTTCATACTCTAAATGGAATAGCAATAACATTTTTTTTAAGTTCTAACTGTGGCTAGAATAAGCAGGTATTACTTTAGGAGTTGAAATCAAAGCAAGCATACTATACTATAAGTCTTTGTTACCTCCCAATTTTTTACCCTGAGGATTGCTGCAGGGATAAGAATTATTTATATACCTACGATGTTTATAGTCATACTACTCTATATGCAAGGAGAATTGGGCTCAGTAACAATGGGATGTTGAATCATTAATCTTGGCATTTAAAAGTTTATAAGCTATAAAACAATGTTCTTTTTTTTTCCAGAAATTTTGTGATGAAGTTAATCAGATAACCAATTCTGAAACCCTCTCAAGTATAGACAGTCTTGAGGCTACAGAGCATGAAGAAATATATTTAACACTTAATAAAGAGCATTCCACATCCATCCAGCGGAATACCATTTCCCTCAAACCAGCAAATATGCAATCAACTAATCTCAGCTGCTTTGATGAAGATAAACTGGCATTCTCTAAAACTCAACATATAAATAATTGGCTTACAAATTTAGATGCTTCAAATACTCAGAATGTCACACCTTTCTCAGATATTTTAAGTAAATCTAATGTTCTGCCTTCATGGGAATGTTTTAATAGTAAAGAACAATATCCATCTCCTTTGAATGGAACAGTGGAAAGAGCCACAAATACTGCTAATAATTCAGTACCCTTTGTATCTAGCCACCCCATATTTGTACTAGATAAAAAATGTGAAAAGACCTCTGAAACTAGCACTATGAGGACAACTAACTCCACTTCTGGAGCATTCAAAAGAGAGAGACCGTTAGTTACTGAGAGCCCAACATTTAAATTTAGCAAATCCCAAAGCACTTCAGATTCTCTAACCCAGGAAGTGGCTACATTTCCAGACCAAGAGAAATATTCTGAATTAAATCAAGAAAATGGAACTACTTCAGTTCCTGCTTCATGTGTACCAGTGGCAACGCCTTTAGTTTTGCCATCTAATATACAGTCAGCTAGACCTTCAGCAAAGAACAGTATACACATAAAAGAAATTGATGCAGTGCAGTGTTCTGATAAGTTAGATGAATTGAAAGATGGTAAAGAAGAAGAGATAAAATATTTTAATTGCAATAAGGGAGAGTTGCCTTTATTTTCAGACAGTTTTCAAGATGCCTATATACCTCACAATCCTGATTCAAAAGATGAAAAACAAAAATTAGCTGAAACATCATCCTTGTCTAATGTAACTTCTAATTATGACTTTGTTGGCCAGCATAAGAAAATGAAATACAACATCCATGAGAGAAATGGTGTGAGATTTCTTAAAAGTATTTTAAAGAAAGAATCTAAATATGAACATGGTTACCTTAAGGCATTAATTATAAATCAGAGCTTTAAGTTTGGAAATCAAAAAGCAGCAGCTATCAGAGATAGTATTGAATTAACAAAGGAAAGGGAAAAAGGTGCAGAAATTCCAAAGACTATTAAAAAACTGAGGTGGTTTGATGAAACTAGCAATATAGAAAACAATGCTGAAGACAGTCATTCACTGAAGAATAAAACAGGAACAACTCAACAGCATTCTCAACAATTCCACATTCAAAGTGGTGCTGGAAGCAACATAGTTAGTGTTTCTACTTGTGCTGTAAATTCTGCTGATAGAAAGAAGTCCAGGGAGGATTCTATCTCTGAAAATGTTACGACTTTAGGAGGATCTGGAGCAGACCATATGCCTTTGAACTGTTTTGTACCTTCAGGTTATAACTTTGCTAAACATGCCTGGCCAGCCTCAAAAAAAGAAGAAAGTAAAATCCCTGTACATGATGATTCTAAAACTAAGCAAGATAAGCCACTAAGAGGTAGAGCAAAAATAATTAGAAAACCAGGATCTGCAAAAGTCCATTCAGGCTTTATATGTACAAACAGAAAAGGCACTGTCATTCAACCACAATCTGCAAGCAAAGTCAACATATTTACACAAGCTCAGCGAAAATTAATTATACCTCATCCTCCTCCTCAATCTGCATCAAATATTAGAAGTGGTAAAAATATACAAGTGTCTCAGTGTCAATCAGTAACTCCTGAAAATCCTCAAAACATTATTACACGTAACTCTTTTAATTCAAAACATGTGCTTTCAACAGAACACAATTTGAATCAATGGAATCAGGAAAGTAGTTCTCCACTCTCAAATGCTTGTTCTGACCTAGTCACTGTGATACCATCACTGCCATCATATTGTTCTACAGAGTGCCAAACTTTCGCAAAAATAAATCATTCAAATGGCACTCAAGCAGTTGTCCAGCAAGATGGGACATTATATTGCACCCAAAGAAGTCCTGTTTGTGAAGAAAGTTATCCCTCTGTGACTCTAAGAACTGCTGAAGAAGAATCAGTTCCCTTGTGGAAAAGAGGGCCTAATGTCCTGCATCAAAATAAGAGGGCTACGGGTAAGAATAAATTTATAGCTTTTTATAGATAAAATCTACACTTTGTTAAAGTCATGTGAAATTGTTCCTATTTATGTATGGCCATACATACTACATAAATATTAATATTAAACAATAGCTTTATGGAAATAACTTACCTCCAGGCCGAGCACAGTGGCTTACACCTGTAATCCCAGCACTTTGGGAGGCCCAGGCGGGCGGATCACTTGAGGCCAGGAGTTCAAGACCAGCCTGGCCAACATAGCAAAATCCCATCTCTACTAATAGAAAAGTTAGCCTGGCATGGTGGCGCATGCCTATAGTCCCAGCTACTCGGGAGGCTAAGGAAGAAGAATTGCTTGAACCTGGGAGGCAGAGGTTGCAGTGAGCCGAGATCATGTCACTGCACTCCAGCCTGATGACAGAGCAAGACTCTGTCTCAAAAAAAAAAAAAAGAAAGAAAAAAAAGAAAGAAGTAATTTACCTCCTGTAATATGGTGATTTTTGGCCAGGCACGGTGGCTCATGGCTGTAATCCCAGCACTTTGGGAGGCCAAGGTGCGCAGATTTACTTGAGGTTGGAAGTTCGAGACCAGCCTGGCCAACGTGGCGAAACCCTGTCTCTACAAAAATACAAAAATTAGCTGGGTAATCCCTGCTGCCTGGGAGGGGGCAGGAGAATCGCTTGAACCCAGAGCCCAGGAGGTGGAGGTTGCAGTGAGCCAAGATGGTGCACCACTGCACTCCAGCCTGGGCAACAGAGCCAGACTCTATCTCAAAAAAAAAAAAAAAAATATATATATATATATATATATATATATTGTGATGTTAGTAGCTGAAACTTTTAAGAGAATGACCCAACCAGTGTTCAACTGAAATTAGAAACTTTTGCCAGCCTCCATTTTTTTCCATGACTTTTCCTGTTAGTTTAAGAGGAAGGACAAGGAATAGGATCTGATTCTTGTCCCATATTATTCTGTCAAATTTTCCATCAAAGTAAGCACAGTGAAAAGTGTTGTTTAAATTATTATAAACAAGTGAATACATGTAGTTATATTTATTTTTCTTTAAAACATTTTTTAAATTGAGTTTCTATAAACTAATATTAATTAGATATACCTAATTCTCCCATTCTGTTTCCCAAAGTGTGGCAGCTCTGCTTTTATCTGCTATGACTATTGGTTTCTGTGAGAGCAAAAAAAGATATCATTGCCTTGAAATATTTTTGAAAATTAATTCTCTATAGAATGCCATTGCCCTAGGCCGGGCGCGGTGGCTCACGCTTGTAATCCCAGCACTTTGGGAGGCCGAGGCGGGCGGATCACGAGGTCAAGAGATCGAGACCACGGTGAAACCCCGTCTCTACCAAAAATACAAAAAAATTAGCCGGGCGTGGTGGCGGGCGCCTGTAGTCCCAGCTACTCGGAGAGGCTGAGGCAGGAGAATGGCGTGAACCCGGGAGGCAGAGCTTGCAGTGAGCCGAGATCGCGCCACTGCACTCCAGCCTGGGTGACAGAGCAAGACTCCGTCTCAAAAAAAAAAAAAAAAAAAGAATGCCATTGCCCTTACTAGCTGGTTGACTCTCATAAAACTTCTTTCCTTCTATGAAGGAATAAACTAGAAAGCAATACATTTTCCTGCCAATAGGAAACAGTTGCCTATTGAGAAATAGTTAGGACTGGAGTCTGGAGGCAATCAGAAAAACAACTCTTGTTTTTCCAAAGGTATCAATAAATATTGATATATAATGAGAGTTTAAAATTTAATGTTCAAAGTCATCTTCAATTAAACCATGAGTTTTTAAAGCCAAGGGACATTTGTGTAATTCATCACAGTATCCCCAGATCCTAACAGTGCCTGGCACTTAGTAATCACCCAGACTCTACTTGAATTGAATGGATAGAAGCCACATTAGCAGAACAGAAGCTAAATGCAGACACTATAATCTAAAAATCTTCATTACTTGTCTACAAAAATCTAGATTTTAAAAAATTATTTCTCTCACTAAAATTATGATTTTTTTATCCAGTCATTTCAGAATGTAACTTTAGTTTTCACAACACTTCAAAAAAATGAAGGTATCATACAGATTAAATATTCTAAATAATGATGGTTACCGTTTTTGAGTTTGTAGCTTGTACCAGTCACAGTACTGTGTTTTATACTTATTGTCTCATTTAAACCTTGTAATAATACTGAGAAATAAATATTTTTAAAGACATTGTTTTGCAAAGAAGTAAGCAGAATTATCCAAGGTCAAGAGCTAGTAAATAGCAGAATTGGTATTTTAATCCAGATCTCTATGGTTCCAAGTCCTGTGCTTTTTCTACTAAAATCATATAGTAAATATAGTTATAAAGCAAATATCATATATCACACTCTGCTAATTAGGAAAAATATTAGGAAACTTATAGTTTCCCAATAGCTTATGTACAAAAGGGTAGCATATTAAAGTTATCTGATTCTCTGATAAAGGAATGGGATACATTTTATCTGGAAAAACCAATATTTTCCTGACATTTAATCAAAGGAGGTAGTTCTCTCTGGGACCTTCGTATAAGGGACTTTGGAAAATGTAATGAATTTTAACATTCTTAAATGTTCTTAAATATTCACACTGTTGTAAATATCTATACCTATTAATACAGCGATTATACTTAGAAAATATAACAGTACTAACAATACTGAATATTTTGTATGTTCAGTCATTTAAGCTTTTTTTCCAAAACTGTTTAAATATAAAATGCTTCAAGTGAACTCTTTGTTAATACTGGAATATAGTTCAGTGAGCATTTGTGGGATTTTTTTTCCTACTCTCTATTTGCCAGTTCATTTTATTTTTATACCCTTATGCATCCAGAGCTGACGATTGTGGAGAGCATCTTGTTCTCAATTAGCATTTCCAGGACACTCTAGCATAACTCTCTAGGAAAAACTCTTCCAATTAGATCCAAGCCATTCAACTATACCACCTCCTGATGTCTCCAGTAATTTCCCCCCTAAAAGATGACTTTGATATTTGGTTCACAGTCTTCATTTCCATACAAACTCTTTGCCATCATATTGGATAGTTCAGTTTTTGTATGGATGAGCAAACACCCTGATCTTTCTCACTCCTTTTTCATCTCTAATAACTTTCTATACAATTCTGCCTCAAATACCCATTCCCTTTGTTATATTCTGGACCTCGTCAACATTCATAACTCCTCTACTTTTTTTTGTTTCATCTTTTATTTTAGATACAGAGGGTACCTGTGGATGTTTGTTACGTGGGGATATTGCATGATGCTGAGGTTTGGGGTATGGATCCTATTACCCAGGTAGTAAGCAAACTAACTCACTCCTCTACTTAAGCACCTTCTCCTCTCTTTTCCCTACTCTTACTCCTACCATTCTTCTACCCTACTCGGCTTCTTTAGTCCAGTATTTTCTCAACTTTCTCATTCCAATTCATCATCTCTTTTTTTTTTTTTTTTTTTTTTTGAGTTTGTTGGAGTTGTTTTTTTTTTTTTTCTCATTCCAATTCATCATCTCTTTCTTTTTTTTTTTTTTTTCTTCTCACTTTGTTGCCCAGGCTAGGGTGCAGTGGCATGATCATGGCTCATTGCAGCCTGGGACTCCTGGGCTCAAGCAATGCTCCCACCTCAACCTTTCAGGCACTACAGGCACACACCACCATGCCCAATTAATTTTTTTATATAGAGACAGGGTCTGCCTGTGTTACCCAGGCTGGTCTTGAACTCCTGGGCTTAAGCCATCTTCCTACTCGGTCTCCCAAAGTGCTAGGATTATAGGCATGAGCCACCGTGCCTGGCCAGGTTCATCATTTCAATAGTTCTTTTACCAATATCCTAAACTCTGCCTCTTGGTCTTTTTTGTCACAAGAATCAAACAGCCCTCCCCCGCCCAGGGGGAAAAAATTATTTGCTTTTTCCCTGCCTCCTTCTAAGTAGCAGAGAAAATTCATACCAATGTGCCAGGCATATTGGCTATACTGTAGATTTATGAAACATTTTCTGATGATCAACATTACAGAGTATTCCTACTGTTTATCTCGTAAATTCACTGTCCTTCCTTTGAAATAATTATTTCAAACATCCTCCCCAAACATCTGATTTCCCTACTTCTCTTTCCTCATCAGATACTTTCACTGCTCATTTTTCTCAAACCTATATCAATGGGAATAAATATCCAAAATGGGAGGAAAACTTGTAGTTAGACTACATTAATAAACTTATATAAAAATTTAAAATATGTAAAACAATATTATGGCTAATGGATACATCCGTGGATAACAAAAGTATAGCAGAAATGGTAATGACAAACATCAACTCAGAATAGTGACTACCTCTGGAGAGAGAAGAAGGTGAATAGGCTCTAGGAGGGCTACATACAGGGCTGCCACAAATAGTTGCACAACTCCAGATAGCACCATTTATTTTATATAGTATGCAGCAACTTTGATACACAGAGATTTTCAATTATATTTGTATAATATCTGTTCTTTACTATGCTAAAAATATTTTTAAATAAAACAATTTAATACACAACAAGGAGGATGCAGTGTCAATGAGTAGAAAGCCATTCTTTTCAAGTAGTTTAGCCATGAAGGGTAAGATCTACGACATGAACTTGAATAGGCAGAACTATGAGACTTTTTTAGTGGGAGATTAGATTTAGAGCAATGATCTAGTAGGAGGAAAAAGTTTAAAATATGAATGAAATAGAAGAAACCATTTACGGATTCAGTTTTTAAAAGTAACTCCTCTTTTGATATTCTTGATCCAAAATTCTGTTGCCATGAGATCCTGCTCCACCATTTATCTCAACTCTATATATCTTCATGCTTGTTTCCTTTGAGATAAAACTTAAATATATAAGTTAAGTGAAATAAGAGATGCTTGGAGGTGGATGAAGGAAAAAATTAAGGCATTCAGATGGCCCCTATTTTGTCAATAAAATATTAGGAGATTAGATAGAATAAATGAGCAGGATTGGAAGACTGAGCTTTGTGAAGAGAGGGAGAGATTGGGAAGAAATTGTTGACCAATGATAAATAAAAGAATTGCTCAAAGTTATGAAGCCTGAAGGAAATAATATGCCTGGAAACACTTAAACTATATGAGCCCATATCTAGAGGAGCAAATCAGTTCCTCATAGTATCAGTTATGGGCTTTCTCATCTAAAAAGGAACAAAGATTGTTAAAGAATAAGTCCACCAGGGGCTTAGATAAAGGTAAAAACAAACCTTAAGGGAAAAGATGTCAATTGAGAGAAATTTTTTAGGAAAATGACACTGACAGAGAAAGAACTTAGCGTTGTCTGTTACTAATGAATATCAATATATTTTACCCTAGAAATAGGATCCGATTCCTGAATATGTAATTGGGTGTGAATGGGGAATTGAAAATAAATTTGAATAATTGATAAGTTTAGTGGACATGTTTTAGGATTTCAGAAGGGGAGACCTGGAAAATTTAACACTGATTTTTTTAATGTTTATTATTTGACTTATTTTGTTTTTTTATTTTATTTTATTTTATTTTATTTTATTTTATTTTATTTATTTTAAGACAGGGTCTCACTCTGTCACCCAGGCTGGAGTGCAGTGGCTTTATCATGGCTCACTGCAGCATCAACCTCCCGGGCTCAAGCAATCCTCCCACCTCAGCCCCACAAGCAGCTGGGCCTGCAGGTACATGCCACCATGGATGACTAATTTTTATATTTTTTGTAGAGACAGGGTTTCACCTTGTTTCCCAGGCTGATCTCGAACTCCCGAGCTCAAGTGATCTGTCTGCCTCAGTCTCCCAAAATGCTAGGAATACAGGCATGAGCCACCACACCCAGCCAACAATGATACTTTTTAAATAACATTTAGAAATGTAAATTCATGGGAATAAGTATAATACAGGATTTGCTTGGCTTCTACACAGAAGACTATAACACTGTTTAGAGAAATTAAAGAGGCAGGGGTAGGAGTATGGAAAAAAAATTAAAGAAGACCTATGGAATGGTGGAGCAGGGGGAAGATACGCCATGTTCATGGATTGGACAAGTCTGTATTAAAAAGAAGCCAATTCTCCACAAACTATTCCATAAATGTAGTATAATCTCAATCAAAGTTCCAATAGGATTTTTGTGAAAATTGAGAAACTGAGTCTAATATTTATATGGAAATGCAAAGGCCAAGAACAACTGCAATAATCTTGAAGGACAAAGTTGTAAAACTACTAGATATTATTAAAGCTAAAATAATTATTACAATATGGCATTTGTATGGGAAATTTAGACCAATTAACTGGAGACTCCAGAAACAGACCTACATATTTAAACACTTGATTTTTGGCAAAGGTGGCACTGCATAGCATGGAGAAAGAGTTCTTCTTATTATTCATCAATAGGATATATAGAATTCGTAAAAATGATCCTTATCTTACCACATACACAAATATTAATTCCAGGTGAACTGCAGGTCTAAATGTGGAAAGTAAAAAAAATTATTTTGGAAGCTAATATAGGTAATACATTTATAATTTAGGATGGACAGCAATTTCTTACACAATACTTTAAAAGAACCACTAAGGAGAAGACTGATCAATTGTAGATTAAAATTAGAGACTATTTTTAGTCTCTAAAAAAAACCATTACCAGATTGAAAAGGCAAACCACAGAATGGGAGAATACTTGTAATGCATATTACTGACAAAGGGCTTATATCCAGAACATATAAAGAACTCAAAATGTTCTTCAATAGTATGATATATAGAGTTAAATTCCATTATTCATTTAATGAAATACTACAATATAAATGAGCTATTGCTGAAAAACAGCAGTGTGGGTATACCTCACACCATAATACTGTGCAAAAGAACCATATTGCACAATAAAAATGCATATTCTGCTCCATTTATATCAAGAACAGGTAAAACTATGGCAGGTGGGTATATGGAAACAGGTAATGAGGGGAGCATTTTTGGTGCTAGTAATCTTCAGTTTCTTGACATGAGTGGCTGTGAAATCTGGGTTTGAGTACATAATCTATTTTCAATTTGTACCCTTTTCTACACACAGATTCTACTCCTGTTTTTTTTAAGCCAAATGATGTTGACATTGTTTAAATCTGATTTCAAAAAGAATACTTTTTTCTTTTCCAATAATTATTAAGAATATCTTCACAGAATCAAAAATTTGATTACTAGAAAGGACCAATGTGACAATTTACTTTAAACTTCACATTTTATAGATAAGGAAATATCCTAGGCAAAAATTAGGTAACATTTATTATGTTCCAATCACTATTTAAGCACTTTAAATATTGAAACAAAGTTAATTCTCCCAATAAATCTGTGAGGTAAATAATATTCTTACGCCCATTTTATAGATGAGGAAACTGGGTCACAGAGGATAATTGACTGTATAAATTGCATAGCTAGTGTAAGTGGCATACTCAAAATTAAGGCATTATGAATCTATGTTCTTAACTACTGAGCTACTTTGTTTCTTTATTTTTTTCTGAGACAGGGGTCTCACTCTGTCACCCGGGCTGGAGTGCAGTGGCACAATCTTGGTGCAACCTCTGCCTCCCAGGCTCAAGCCATCCTCCCACCTCAGCCCCCTCAGTAGCTGAGACCACAGGCGCACACCGCTACACCTGGCTAACTTTCTGTATTGTTGGTAGAGATGAAGTCTCACCGTGTTGCCCAGGCTGGTCTCAAACTCCTGAGCTCAGGCTCAGGTGCTCCGCCTCCCTAGGCCTCCCAAGTACTGGGATTATAGGTGTGAGCCACCGTGCCCAGCCTTACTTTGTTTTTTTAAAACTCTAAATAACAACAGATTTTTCAGTAATATACATGAAAAAAAATTGTGCATTGATCTATACAGTTTGTGGATGGCACACAGTATCAGAGGAAGTTACGGATGAAATCAAGGCTGGAAGCAAGCTTCAGAATCATCCTGGCTAACCGAACTGGCAAATCAAAACCAGTTCAGTTCAGTTTAGCAGAGACAGCTATAAAGTCATACATTTATTTGCATTCAGTTTACTGTTTAAGGTTTGGAGGGGGGAGGGTTGCCTTTTTTTTATTTTTTTAGGTGGGGACTCACTGCATCGCCCAGGCTGATCTTGAATTCCTGGGCTGAGAGCTCCTCCTGCCTCAGCCTCCCAAGTAGCTGGGGTTACAGTTGTGAGCCATGGTGCCTGGCATACTTTTTAAAGTTTTTATTGTGAAATATATCTGACATAGAAAAGAATGTATGTGACATATAAGAACAAGTTAAGACTAATAATAAGAGAACCCCATACCCACTGCTCGCTTTTAGAAATAGAAAATCACAAATAGCAGCCAGGTGCCGTGGCTCACGCCTGTAATCCCAGCACTTTGGGATGCCAAAGCAAGCGGATCACTTAAGCCCAGGAGTTTGAGACCAGCCCGGCCAACATGGTGAAACCCCATCTCTACTAAAAATTTAAAAATTAGCTGGGCGTGGTGGTGGGTGCCTGTAATCCCAGCTACTTGGCAGGCTGAGGCAGGAGAATCGCTTCAATCCCAAGGCAGAGGTTGCAGTGAGCCAAGAACATGCCACTGCACTCCAGCCTGGGCAACAGAGCAAGACTCAGTCTCCAAAAAAAATGAAATAAAATAAGAAAGAAAAGAAAAATTGCCGGGCGCGGTGGGTCACGCCTGTAATCCCAGCACTTTGAGGGCTGAAGCGGGCGGATCACGAGGTCAGGAGATCGAGACCATCCTGGCTAACACAGTGAAACCCATCTCTACTCAAAATACAAAAAATTAGCTGGGCGTGGTAGCGGGCGCCTGTAGTCCCAGCTACTCGGAAGGTTGAGGAAGGAGATTGGCGTGAACCTGGGAGGCGGAGCTTGTAGTGAGCTGAGCTCGTGCCACTGCACTCCAGCCCAGGGAACAGAGCGAGACTCCGCCTCAAAAAAAAACAATACCTACAGAGCCCCATATGCTTCTTCCCAATTACATCCCCTTCCTCCGTTACAGACGTGAACACCATGAAGAATTTCATGTTAAGCCCGGCGCGGTGGCTCACACCTGTAATCCCAGCACTTTGGGAGGCCGAGGCGGGTGGATCACAAGGTCAGGAGTTCGAGACCAGCCTGGCCAACATAGTGAAACCCCGTCTCTACTAAAAATACAAAAATTAGCCGAGTGTGCTGGCGCACACCTGTAGTCCCAGCTACTCCGGAGGCTGAGGAGGGAGAATCACCTGAACCTGGGAAGTGGAGGTTGCAGTGAGCCGAGATTGAGCCATTGCACTCCTGCCTGGGAAACAGAGTGAGACTCCATCTAAAAAAAAAAAAAAAAAAAAGAATTTAATGTTAATTATTCCATGATTTTCTTTATAATTTTGCCACATATGAATGTATTGCAAACAATATGTCATTTTTTTTGACATATGAAACTTCTATAAATGGGATTATTTTATCTGTGTTCTTCTGGGATTTGCCTTTTCCAATCAACTTTGTTTTTTAGATTGATTAGGTTGACTGTACTTCATATTCATTGCTGCAAATCACATTCAATTATATGAATGTTCAAACAATGTTTTCATTCTCCTATCATTGGACATTTGGGTTGCTTCTAGTTTCCTCCTTTTATGAATAATTCTTCCAAGAACAACTTTGTACATCTACTGATGCACATGTTGCTGAGCCATACGGTATGTGTATTTGCAAGTTTACTAGGTAATCCAAATTGTTTTCCAGAGTAATATATGACAGTTCCCTTTACGACATCTTCACCAAAAGTCTGATAAACTTTTTAAAGTTTTTCAGTCATACAGTATAAAATGGTTTCTAATTATGTGGTACATATACACCGTGGAATACTATGCAGCCATAAAAAGGAACGAGATCATGTCCTTTGCAAGGACATGGATGAAGCTGGAAGCCATTATCCTCAGCAAACTAACACAAGAACAGAAAATCAAACACCGCGTGTTCTCACTTATAAATGGGAACTGAACAATGAGAACACGTGGACACAGGGAGGGGAACAACACACACCAGAGTCATGGAGTGGGGAGGGGAGAGCATCAGGATAAATAGCTAACGCATGCAGGGCTTAATACCTAGGTGATGGGTTGATAGGTGCAGCAAACCACCATGGCACACGTCTGTCTGTGTAACAAACCTGCACATCCTGTACATGTATCCTAAAACTTAAAATTTTTTTTAAAAAGCAATAAATTAAGTTTTAATAATAAAAAGGCATAGAAAAACTTTAGCCCTATTTGTCTGGAAACTGAATATAATAAAAATACAAATGTATTCCTTAAAAAGTTTCTAATTATGATAATTTGTATTGCCCTGATTACTAATTAGTTGAACATTTTATATGTTTATGCATCATTTGCATTCTCTCTTCTGTGAAATGTCTGTTCTTGTCATTGCCTATTTTTCTATTTTTTGAAATTTCTTATTGATGGAAGTTTTTTTTATATTGTATATACAGATCCAATATAGATTATATGTGTTATAATTAGTTTCTGCCAATTTGTGATTGGTATTTTTACTCTTTTTAATGACTAAAAGTTGTTCTCAATGTGGTCTGTTACTTTATGGTTGCTGGTATGTATTTAGTCTTTTTTAAATCAGTTTTACACTTCTAAGAAGGAAGATACCTGTTTTGATAACTCTTCTTTGTTAAACACACACACACACACACACACACACACACACACAAAGCAAAAAAGGTAGAAGTTTACCATAGCTGTTACAAGGTCACTATAATTTTGGACAACAATTTTAGGCAGTAACAAGCAGATCTTTAGAAGTACTGCTATACTCTATGTCATTTTATAATATATATTTTAAGGAATTATAAACAAACTGGGATTACCCAGAGGTATGAGAGGAGAGGTTCAATCTAAAAGTCAATTAAAGAAACACAAGCCTAAGAGACATGATAGCTGTGTACAAATATTTGAAGGCTTATGACAAAGAAGAAGGAGTAAACAGAACTGAAATGAAAGGATAAAAATTGCAGAGAGGTTTTCAGCTCAGCATAAGGACGGATTTGAGCTATCCAGCAAAGGAAGAGGATGCCCCCATGAGGTAGTAGCTCCTCATCACTATTCCATTCAAGCAGCAGTTGAATGTCCACCTGTGAGTAATTTAGATCCATAGGTTACAGGTTGAACTAGTTAACTTCTAAGATTTTTTCCAAAACTATAATTCCGAGAATGTCTGGTATTTTTTCTTGTGTTTACAATTAAGAATACTACAGATTTTTTAAATATAATGTTTATTGAAGATTAGTAGCTTTATTTTGAGTTTGGTAGTGAAACTATCCTGTCTAGAATTTTCATATGAAACTAGGAATTTGGCCAGAGATACCAGTGCAAGCTACATTATTTTTGCAAAAATAGCAAGGTTCTCAGCGGTTGTATTAATTGTTAGATAATATTTAAGCACATGTATGTGAATAGAAAAATACATAAACAGTTTTAAGCATATACTGTGTCTTTAACTGCGATCAATAATCTACAATCCACAAAACTACAAAGAACAATAAAGCACAAAGATAAATAATTCAATCAAGAAGTACAAAAGTGGCTTCAGAAAATTAATGAGCAGACTGAGGGATGAGATAAAACCTTGACACAGCAGTTACATAAACAAGGAAATTTTTATGCAAGGTATTTAAAGCTTTTTAGATAAAGATGAGGACTTCTCAAGATTTAGAGGAAGAAAATTCCAAGAATAGAAAACGACATAGAAACTGTATTGCTGTTGAAATTATCTCGGTGGAAACTATAACATTTTGCATATATAGCATTTAGCATATCGATACAGGTGGAAATAAGCATAATACAGTGCTTGTTAAACTGTGGGACATGACTCATTCGTCAATTGTGAAATCAACGACCGGTAACCAGTTTTTTTTTAATGAAGTCTAATTTTAGAATTAGAATATTCTAGAATGGAAACTACCAGAAGGTATCTCATGTTGTGAGGATAAATATATTTTATAAAACTACATATGTATCCAAGGTCACAATGCAAAATATATTTATTTCTGTGAGACACAGTCAAATCAGAATGAAAATTACTAGCATATGTGTAAGAGCTAGAAGTTTAGATTTTAGAGCCCGACTAATTGGAGCTGAATCCCAGCTTTGCCCCTTACTGGCTCTGTGACCTTGGGCAAGTTACTTATCCTCCCTCCTGCCTTAATTTCTTTTTTGTTGTTGTTGTTTCTTTTCTTAACTTTTATTTTAGGTTCAGAAGTACATGTACGCGTTTGTTATAAGGGTAAATTGCATGTCACTGGGTTTTGGTGTACAGATTATTTTGTCTCCCAGGAAGTAAGCATAGTACCCGGTAGGTAGTTTTTCAGTCCTCACTGTCCTCCCACCCTGCACCCTGAAGTAGGCCCCAGTGTCTGTTGTTCCCTTCTTTATGACCATATGTACTCAAAGTTTAGCTCCCACTTATAAGTGAGAACATGCAGTATTTGGTTTCCTTATGTTCTTGTGTTAGTCTGCTTAGAATAATGGCCTCCAGCTCCATTCACGTTGCTGCAAAGGACATGATCCTTTTTATGGCTGCATAGTATCCCACGTTGTATATGTACCACATTTTTATCCAGTCTACCGTTGATGGACATTTAGGTTGATTCCATGTCTTTGCTGTTGTGAGTAGTACTGCAATAAGCATACACATGCATGTGTCTTTATGGTAGAATGGTTTATATTTCTTCAGGTATATACCCAATAATGGGATTTCTGGGTTGATGGGTACTTCTGTTATAAGTTGTTTAAGAAATCGCCAGACTGCTTTCTACAATGGCTAAACTAATTTAGATTCCCACCAGCAGCGTGTAAGTATTCCCTTTTTTTACAACCTCACCAGCATGTTAATTTTTGGCTTTTTAGTGATAGCCATTTGGACTGGTGTGAAATGGTATCTCATTGTGGTTTTGATTTGCATTTCTCTAATGATTAGTGATGTTGAGCATTTTTTCATCTTAATTTCTTTATATGTAAAAATAATGATGGTAATAGTGCCTATGGCCCTTAGAACAATGCCTGCCAAATTATAAATGCTAATTAAATATTAGCTAGTATTATGTTTTTATTTCTTACTCTCAAATGTCAGGTATTCAATTACTGGCTACCTTTCTTGAAAGGTAAAGGCTTTTTTGTAAGGTTCTTATCATAAAGCACATGCACACATTTCCATGTATTTCCCAAGACATTTAAGTGCTTATACACATATGCATATCTATGCCCCAGACCAATTGAATTTTCACCCTTGGTCCCAAAAAACTTAAATATGCATCATCATTACTTTACATCTTTGTACATAATGTTCTTTCTGACTCAAAGTGCCCTTTTATTTGGTAACCTACTACTACCTTTTTTGTTTTTTAAACAGGCTCAGAAGGTTAACTACTCTTTTAAGACCAAGCTCATACAAACTTCATGAAACCTTTCTTGATTCTTGCAAAGTCACTGTACCCTCTGTGCTTTCACTTAATTCCACTTATAGCTATACATACAAGTTAAGCATTTTACTATAATAATTCATTTATATTCATTCTTCTAGACAAATGGATTCCAAGATTTTTTGTTGTACTATTAATAAAAATTTTGAACACATACATGGCATATACATGTATTACTGTACTAATATATACATTAAGAACCTTAATCAGAAATTTTTTAAAGATAAACTAAAGTAAAATTTTAAATTTTGTATGATATCACTAGCTAATCTCTCACAGCACAATATACATTTAGGGTAAAAGTTATTGTTATAATTTTTTGATAATTTTTGAATTTGTGATACCAAGGTTGTTACAGGTATAATTATGTCATTGTCATTATGTGGCAAAGAGTTTGTGATTGAGAAAAAAATGTGTTGGCCTTGCTGTTTTTTACCTATCCTTGCATTATTAATATTATTTTGATCTGTGATTTTGCAAGAATATGTTTTTAAGTAGTCATTAAAAAGCAAAGAAAAGGCCGGGTGCAGTGGCTCACGCCTGTAATCCCAGCACTTTGGGAGGACGAGGCGGGCAGATCACAAGGTCAAGAGATCGAGACCATCCTGGCCAACATGGTGAAACCCCATCTCTACTAAAAATACAAAAATTAGCTTGGCGTGGTGGCATGCACCTGTAGTCCCACCTACTCAGGAGGCTGAGGCAGGAAAATCACTTGAACCTGGGAGGCAGAGGTTGCAGTGAGCTGAGATCGCGCCACTGCACTCCAGCCTGGGCGACAGAGTAAGACTCTGTCTCAAAAAAAAAAATAAATAAGAAAAATAATATAATAAACATTCATGTAACTACAAGTCACCTTAAATAATAAATATCAAAGATATAGTAGAAGCCCTACAAAAGTTATTTTAGCCACTTTGTTATTTTGTGAGGGCTTGTTAGAATACTATAAAATATGCATAAATTCACTTACCTGGGCACACACAAATTTTAGTACATTGCAGGAAGCTAACGAGAGCTAATAAATGATGACACCACTGTCAACCTCTCACGCTTGGAATTTTAACTCTTCTTTTAAGATAACTGAGTTTACTTCATGCATTACATGAGCATCTACCTCGCAAAATAACCAGGGTGCTAGTGTCAATCATATATGAGTAAAGTTTAACTTCTAATTTTTAGATAATAAATATGAATTGGAATTCTAATATGTTCTTCCAGCATACCAGTGGATTATCTTACACAATCTTCTGGTGTTCTGCGTCATGCTCTGGAGGTTACTACTCTAAACTATAAATCCCTCAGAAGCAAGGATTTTGTTGAAATCATCATTTTAACTGTGCCATGCATAGAACATATAAGAGGAGCTCAATAAAGTATGCTAACTGAATGAATTAAACTTACAGAGTTTTCTTGATGTTTGAAAGTAACTTGAAAGTTTGCAGTGGGTATATATTGGCTACTCAACTAGCATAATTTTTGACATTGTGCTGGCATTTGTTTAAGGGTCTACTGTTATGAGAAGAAAACGAATTGTTGAAACTAAGCAGAGAAATATTTTAGAGCAGAAAAGACAAAACCCTGGATCTCTAGGACAGAAGTACAGTGAGCAAATTAATGTAAGTATAGTATTAATCAAAATCTCTATTCAATATTAAAAAATTGCTTGGAAAACAGAGGTTCTTAAAGGACTATCCTCTTGCTGTAAACTGTATACCACAACTTAAGTATAATTATAGCCAAAGCCATTTGTGAAGCAGTCTTGGAATCTTTATGCTAGGAGATTATTCCACTATACCTACTTGCTGTGTTCTAGTTAGCTTGTATAATCAGTTACTAATGAAAGTTTTAAACCAACTTTAAATCATTATTATTATTTTAGTTGTTATTATTGATAACCAATGCTGGAAAAAATGAGGTCATTCACAACAAAATTCAACAAAGCTATTTAAATATACACTTAAAAAAGAAAGAAAAGTAAATTAGAGACCTGGATAGAAGAAACAAGTATGCTAGGCCAGGCGCAGTGGCTCAGACCTGTAATCCCAGCACTTTGGGAGGCCAGGGCGGGTGGATCACCTGAGGTCAGGAGTTCAAGACCAGCCTGACCAACATGATGAAACCCCGTCTACTAAAAATACAAAAAAATTAGCCAGGGGTGGTGGCAGGTGCCTGTAATCCCAGCTACTCGGGAGGCTGAGGCAGGAGAATTGCTTGAACCTGGGAGGCACAGGTTACAGTGAGCTGAGATTGCACCATTGCACTCCAGCCTGGACAACAAGAGCAAGACTCCATCTCAAAAAGAAAAAAAAAAAAGCATGCTAATCATAAAGACAACTGTAGTTTCATGTGACTGAATATCCTATTTGTGTCTGAGCTTCCTGGAAGACATGGCAAAAAGGAAAATTAGATGAGTTATATAGTTCTCAAGGGATGTTGATAATGATGTTGTTGTTTGGGATACAGTTTTAAAAAACATTTCCCATTGAGGACCTTTCATGGGGAACTTTGAAATACATAATGAATATGCTCCCAATAACAGTTCCACAACAAATGAATAAAGACTTTAATATGGCTGTTCAAGATAGAGATCTTCAATAAAAGTAAAAAGCATAATAACAATTTTAAAATAATGACCAGGCGTGGTGGCTCATGCCTGTAGTCCCAGCAGTTTGGGAGGCCAAAGCAGGAGGATTACCTGAGCTCAGGAGTTCAAGACCAGCATGGGCAACATAGCAAGACCTCGTCTCCACAAAAATGAAAATAAAAAAATTAGCCAGGCACTGGAGTCCCAGCTACTTGGGAGGCTGAGGTTCTGGGAGGATGCATGAGCTCAGGAGTTTGAGGCTGCAGTAAGCTATGACTACGCCACTGTACTCAAGCCCAGGTGACAGAGCGAGACCCTGTCTCTCAAAAAAAATTAAATAAATAAAATTAAAATTAAAATTAATGGAGGTAATTCTGCAAGAGCTAAGTAAGTGAAGTCAAATATGGCATTTTCTAGAGGTCTAACTTGATCCAGGGATTGACTTTAGAATATTAAAAGTCTAGATACATAAGTAAATAGCATTTCACTTGGAGTTTCCACTTTAAATATCACTCTGACTTTTTTAAATAAAACTGGAATATTTTTAATAAAATGCCTTATGAAGAATTTATATTCCAAGTTACTGGTTGAAGGTGCTATGATTTGTGTATTTTAGGAAGTACTGATTTTTATATGGATAAGATTACTAATGTGTGCAGGAAATCAACATGGCACATGGATACATATGTAACAAACCTGCACATTGTGCACATGTACCCTAAAACCCTAAAGTATAATAAAAAAAAAAAAAAAAGAACATCTAAAAAATAAAAAATAAAAAATAAAAAAATAAAAAATAAAAAAAAAAAGATTACTAATGTGGAGAATAATCAACAATGATCTAATCTTATCAGCAAAACAAGTCATTTAGTTGTATATTTATGTAAATAAAGTTAATCCCATTACCCATATATTTTTATTGCTTAACAGCGTAATGGTTAATTACAGATATAACTTCCTGATTACAAATACAGTAATGCTTAACAAGTCCTTCCATTTCAACTGCCATGTTCCCATTCCAACATCTCAAAATGCACAATGCAAAAACATCTTTACCCTTATTTTTTCCTTATTTTCATTAAGGTATTATAAATTTAAAAGTAATATGTAGTTAATAACCAAGAAAACAAACAAAATTTTAAATGCCTGTTATTAGTGCCCTCTGTAAATTCATTTTTATTTTACTAGGTCTTATTCTATTCTTCTGTCTCTTGCTCTTTTGCATTCTTAATGTATTGAGAGCCCATTTTTGTCCTTTTCAGAAGCCTCCCTTCCACTTTCACGTACAGATCTTCACCCACCTACTTACACACCTTCCAAAGTCTTGTTAGCCTAAGAATAGGTCAGTGTGCCTGAATCAAATTTTTTCATCCTTATTATTTTGACTTGTTTTTGTTTTTGTTTTTTATTCCAGAGCCTAAGCAAGGGTTCAGTTACTACAGCAGTGGCCCTTGTCACCTTGTATTAGGAAATGCATGTTATCATACTGGATTTTCTCCAGCCCATGACATCTATATGGAGAAAATCTCAGAGATAAGTGAAGGGAAGAAAAAGTACAATTGCCACTTTGCACGAGGGTTTCAGTCCAAGGTATCTCAAGTCTATAATGGAGATCAAACAAGACTATGAGATCTACTGAAGGAGAGCTGTTGCAAAAATCTGCAGTTTCTCCTCAGATCAGATTGAACAAAAGTTACGTATAGTCATAGCCAGGCAGTTTTATCTGACAGAAAACAATTATTTCTTAAAGTGAAACAGAATGGTAATAAAGAAGGAGGTAGACCATATTCAGGGAAGGGAAGTTGGTGTCTCTCAGAAAGTGTTAGATGCGTACACTTTTTGCCAGTGTTCTGAGACTTCCGTTTTCAAGGTTCTATGCAGCACTGGGACAGCTATTTGTGTTTTAAGTTTTGTCATGTAAGACAATTACCTATCCTTGGCATTAGCTGTAGTCAGATGCTTTTGGCTAATAGTTGTGATTCACCCTTACAATGATAACCAACTAGGTTAGAAACTTTAAGGTAATTTCTTACCTTTTCTTTAATTAGCACTTTTTTTTATTTTTGAGACAGAGTCTCACTCTGTCACCCAGGCTGGAGTGCAGTGGCACAGTCTCAGCTCACTGCAACCTCCACCTCCTGGGTTCAAGTGATTCTCCTGCCTCAGCCTCCCAAGTAGCTGGGACCACAGGCATGTGCCACCACTCCCAGCTAATCTTTTATATTTTTAGTAGAGACAGGGCTTCACCGTGTTAGCCAGGATGGTCTCGATTTCCTGACCTTGTGATCCGCCTGCCTCGGCCTCCCAAAGTGCTGGGATTACAAGCATGTGCCACCGTGCCAGCCTAATTAGCACTTTTGATTACCATCCAACTCACTTTACCACTTCCAAATATCCAGGACAATATAATCTGAAAATTTTTTAGAAGACATAAAAATCATAATATTCCATTACCATAAAAAAACTTTATTATAATAATTCTTGAATTCAGCTCTAAAAAATATAGTATACAAGTTACATGAACAATTATAACTAAAAATATATACAGCAATTAAGTTTTTTAAAAGTTCATGTGCATATTATGAATTTTAAATATGGAAATATGTTTTAATTCAACATTCTGTTCTTGTAGAATTTTGGACAAAGTGTCCTGCTAAGTTCAAGTGAGCCAAAACAAACTACAAGAGGTACTTCTTATATTGAAGAAGGTATGTTTTAGTTTAAACATTTTTCTCTGATCTTTGTTCCCAGTGATTTTCTTCCTTGTATGCCTATTCTCAGATGCTAACATATTATGTAATTGTTAAACCACCATTTAGAACCTGAACTCTCCTTACCCCTGCATATACAGGTCATTGTCAGTGTTTCTTTATTCTAAATAATAATGTATTGAACATTTTTCTACATCAGGTTATTTTCTGATTTTTACTTATTTGTGTAGGTTACATTTCCAGAATTAAAATTACAGTAACTGACATGTAAATGTCACCCAGTAAATATTTATTGAATTAAACTGTGTATTAAATGAATACTGGATCAAAAGAAATAAGCACTGATATGGCATTTCATATATATTGCTAAAGTATTTTCCGGAGAAGTATTATTCAAAATTGTTCTAGTAGTGTATGTCCAGTGGTGTATGTCAACTTGAGGTAGAATCTTTTCATATTTGCTATAGACAAAAAAAGTATTGTGTTAGTTTTGATTTCTATACCTTTCATTAATATTATGCTTAATTGCTTTTCTATGTACTTTTTGGTGAACTATCTCTTCGTACTCTTTTTTCTTAGATATTAGAGTTTGAAATTTTCTTACTGATGTCTGCAAATTCTTTAGCTATCAAGGATTCTAATTCTTATATTAGTTGAAGATGTTTCACTACTTTACTATTTGCATGTTATTCTACTTATATTGTATTTTCACGTTTTAATTTTTATTTCTTCATTCAATAAATGATTATTGAGAGCTAATCTTCTGCTTATAAGTAGGTCTTAGATATACATGTTGAATATCCCTAATCCAAATATTTCAAAATCAAAAATGCTCCAAAATCCAAAATTTTTTGACCCCTGACATGATACCACAAATGGAAAATTTTACACCTGACTTCATATGATGGGTCACAGCTAAAACACAAGCTCATACCACACAGTTTATTTAGCATCCCCAAGGGGAAAAAAGATCCTCTCAACCCTCTTCAGCTGCGCTATATCTTTTCCATGCACACCCGGATTCCCCCATGTAAGCATGCTCACAAGGAGTAATAAAATGGTACATGTACCAATGGCAGATTCCCCACGAGGCCCCACATGGGGCCAAGACCTACATGTATTACTCACTGTATTTTTTTGCTTTTTCTCTGCTTTGTGATGTAAAGATATTGTTGGAAATATCAAAAAGACCTGAGGATACCCCTGTGGGTAGCAGTGATAAGAAAAAGAAGAAACATTTCTGTTTATCAATAGCCCAGAAAGTCAGACTTGGAGAAACTAGACCAGCAATGTAAGTGTAAAATGTCATATAGAAAAGGATGGTGTTGGAATGACCACAATATATGACCTGAAGAAACAGAAGGATAAACTGTGGAAGTTCTGTTTTGGAAGAGATGAACAGAAGTTAATGCAAAACATATAAACACTGCATAGGATTTCAACTATGAAGTCAAAGAGTGGATCCATCAGTGTCGCATGAGCACGTGCCACTTAATGGTATGCTGGTCATGAAACAAGCAAAGATCTATCATGATGAACTGAAAATTGAAGAGAACTATGAATATTGAAAAGGCTGGTTATAGAAATTTAAGACACAGCATTATTTTTAAAGATTTGTGGTGATCAAGCGTCTGCTGATTACAAAGCAGCAGAGAAATTCATTGAAGAGTTTGCCAAGGTCATCGCTGATGAAAATCTGACACCAGAACAAGTATATGTTGCTGATGAACATCACCGTTTTGGTGTTGTTACTCAAAAAAGACATTGATATAGCTGATGAGACAGCCCCTACAAGAATTAAGAATAACAGAATAACTGCTGGGATGTGCTAATGACTCAGTCACGCCCAAGTATAAACTTGCTATGATAGGCAAAAGCTTGTGTCCTCACTGATTTCAAGGAGTGAATTTCTTACCAGTCCATTAATGTGCTAACAAAAGGACATGGATCACCAGGGACGTGTTTTCTGATTGGTTTCACAAACATTTTATATCAGGGAAGCTGGATTGAATGACGACTGCAAGATTTTGTTATTCTTTGACAACTGTTCTTTTCATTCTCATCAAAAATAATGTTTATGCCACGTGCTTTCCCCCAAATATTACTTCATTAATTCAGCCGTGTGACCAGAGTATCCTTAGATAGATGAAGAGTAAATATATATAAACACTTTCTTGAACAGCATGCCAGCAACAGTGAACAGAGGTATGGATGTAGAAGGTTTTCAGAACGAGTTTAGCATGAAGGATGCCATACATGCTCTTGCAAACACTTGGAACACAGGGACTAAAGACACAATTGTGCATTCCTGGCACAACCTCTGGCCTGCAACTATGTTCAGTGATGATGAACAAGGTAGTGACTGAAGGATTCTGTATGTCAAGTGAGAAAAAATTATGTCTGACCTCATTACATAAGCAAAAAATATACCTTCAGAGTCTATCAGTAAGCTGGAAGAAGTGGATATCAAAGAGGTTATTAACATCGATAATAAGACTCCAGGTGTTCTCACTGACCAATGATGAAATAGCCAAAAGAGCTCTGAATTAAGATGATTGTGATAATAGTGATGATAATGACATTGTTAACACTGAAAAAAAAAAGTGCCAGTTGACAATATGATGAAAATGTGTTATGGGTTTATTGAACGACTAGAGCAGTGTACACTCATAACAAGAAATTATGTCAGTTTATAAAATCAAAGAGAGGCTTCTAAGACAAAAAAAAAAAAAAAAACATTGTAAATGAGGCAAAAGTCTCTGGAAAAACATTTTTTAAGGTCATCTAGCAGAATATTTCCTCATCCCTAGAGGATCCACCTCCTTGTGCCTCAGCTGCTTCTGATGTTTCTTCTCACTTAAAAAAATAAAATACAGTGTACAGTAACCATTTGATCAAAATGTAACATAATACCTAAGATTGGAAGCCTGCCATTGTTCCTTGTTGCTATTGTTGAACAGCTGACACAGGTATTCTGGTGATGTTAGTGTGGTGCTTAGTTGCCCTGAACACATTATTTTCTGACAGTATGAAGGATACATCTTATTTTTTACTGTTAAGTACTTATGTGTGAATAGGTATAAGAACATTATTGCTTTTCAGTAGATATAAATTTGGAGTCAGGAATAACAGTGATGCCAAACAACCACAGATCATCCACATAAGTTGCTGATACAGTGATATCTTTGCCTTCTGATGGTTCAATATACACCAACTTCATTTCATGGACAAAATTATTTAAAATATTATATAAAATTACCTTCAGGTATGTGTATAAGGTATATATATGAAACATAAATGAGTTTTTTTTTCCTTTTTTTTTTTTTAAGCAGTCTTACTCTGTCACCTAGGCTGAAGTGCAATGGTGCAATCTCGGCTCATTGCAACCTCCGCCTCTCAAGTTCAAGCAATTCTCCTGCATCAGCCTCCCAAGTAGCTGGGATGACAGGCATATGCCACCACGCCTGGGTAATTTTTGTATTTTTAGTTGAGACGAGGCTTCACCATTTTGGCCAGGATGGTCTTGAACTCCTGACCTCAGGTGATCCACCCACTTTGGCCTCCCAAAGTGCTGGGATTACAGGCATGAGCCACCGCACCCAGCTGAGTTTCATGTTTAAACCTAGGTCTCATCACCAACATATCTCACGTATATGCAAATATCCAAAATTCTAAAAAAATCCAAAACCTGAAACACGTCTAGTCCCAAGCATTTTGGATAAGGAATACTTAACATTTACAATAATGAACAAAATATACAAAAGTATTGCTCTTCAGAAGTGTAAAGTCTATTAGGGAAGACTGGCTTTAAACAAACATGTTTTAGTCTTTTCTTACTGATGTCTCCATTACTTTTAAGCTTTGTCAAAGAACCTTCCCAATACAGAAATTTAGAAACATTTTCTTCTGGGTTGCTTTAATTAATGGGTTGATTCCTTAAGTTTTTCTTTAATTTCTTAGGAATTTGTTTAAACAAACAGTGGGAAGTAAAACTTCAAAATGTTTTTTTTTTTTTTTTTTTTGAGACGGAGTCTCGCTCTGTCACCCAGGCTGGAGTGCAGTGGCATGATCTCGGCTCACTGCAAGCTCCGCCTCCTGGGTTCACGCCATTCTCCTGCCTCATCCTCTCTGAGTAGCTGGGACTACAGGCGCCCGCCACCACGCCCGGCTAATTTTTTTGTATTTTTAGTAGAGATGGGGTTTCACCGTGTTAGCCAGGATGGTCTCGATCTCCTGACCTCGTGATCCGCCCGCCTCGGCCTCCCAAAGTGCTGGGATTACAAGCGTGAGCCACCGCGCCCGGCTTGATTTTTTTTTTTTTTTTTGAGACAGAGTCTGTCACCCAGGCTGGAGCACAGTAGCACAATCTCAGCTCACTGCAACCTCCACCTCCTGGGTTCAAGTGATTCTCCTGCCTGAGCCTCCCAAGTAGCTGGGATTATAAGCACCCACAATAACACCTGGCTGATTTTTGTATTTTTAGTAGAGACGAGGTTTCACCATTTTGGCCAGGCTGGTCTCGAACTCCTGACCTCAAGTGATTCACCCGCCTCAGCCTTCCAAGGTGCGGGGATTAGAGGCATGAGTCACTGCACCCAGCCCAAATTGATTCTTTTATAAGCAAAAACTAATATGTAAAATCATCTTTCCCTTCTGTCAAATCTTTGATGCTTCTTTGATCACATGTTCTTATATCTAATTGGATCTGTTTCTAGGCTGTCAGTTCTGTTTACCTGATCATCAAAGTTTGTAATCTTAAGGGTTTTTTTGTCTCATTTTGTTATAATTCATCGTAACTACTATTATAAAGACAGTCTCCTTCATCTTTTTTGTACTATCAATGAATAACAAACATATGACAAAAACTATCTGCATTATATAGTTTTTTTATTTAGTTCAAGTAATACTCTGGGAATTTTTATTAACTCACTGCCGTCATTTTGAATATCCTTTTTTAAAAAACGAAGGATAGGAAAATGCTATATAGAGGATCCTGATAAATGAAATCAAAGTAGCAAATATTTACTAGGTTTCTGCTTGTAATATGAATATATACAGACAGTTAAGTATGTATAAGTATGTGTAAGTATGTATAAGGGCTGATCTCAAAGACAAAAGGGGTTCAAAGGATAATTGATGTAAGTTTCTGTAGTTTCAGATAGTACTTCTGAGTTTTTGATGGCTGAAAACTTAGTGAAAGCATCAGTGCCAGAGGATGAGATTCTGACTGTCTTGAATAGCAAACAGATACAGAAATCAAATCTACCTTTAAATAAAACTCAACAATTCAACATCTGCACACTGTCAGCTGAAGAACAGAAGATCCTAGAGTCCCTTAATGATCTCAATGAAAGACTACATTGTAAGTATGGAAGAACACCTCTTATAAGAAATACTGCATTTACACTTAGACAATTTTAATTTAAACTTTAATTTAAAAATTGAAAAGAAAAACACAAAATATATCCATATTACCAACTACTTAATTGAGTGCATAACCATTCAGAATATATTTGAATACTATTTCAAGTATGCCATATCATTTACGATGATGTCAACTTCTTTGGCAGACTTATGTGTCTTTTCAGAATATATGAATAGACTTCTGTTTCAGCAATGGACAGGCTACGTATCTATACTGACCGTCCATCAAAACAACCATAAATCCTTGATTAAGTATTTTTTAAGCCTGCAATATAGTGATGAGCTAGTAAGAATGTAAGACATTCTTAAGACCAATAACTAAATGTAGATAAGAACTCAAAAAGATAAGGAGAGTGCTGCAGCTAGCTCTTGTCCTGAGGATATTTAACTTATGGGTTGAAATTGAACTTTGCTTTCCATGACTTCATAGAAAAAAGGGAACAGGCCTACTCAGGATGAGTAGTCTCACAGAACATCTTTCCACCATAAAGCTGGGCTAACCAAAGGGCTGTGCACTACACATGCATACACAGAGGAGGCAGCACAGGGAGAGGGAATTTTTTTCTAAAAAAAAAAAAAAAAAAAAAAAAGGCTTGCATTTTTTAAACTTCAGTATTGAGCAGGTGATAGAGGAAAAATGATCCCCGAGAATGTAGAATCACAGTCTAATACAAGTATCACAGTAATCTACAGCCCATACTCACATTACCTGAGTAGTTCCTAAGATCTCAAGCAAAGAATTTAGAATGATCCCAAACTGGTAGTATTCCAAAACACTTGGGAAAAGTACATTTATGTATCTTCTGCACCTATATTCCAGTCCTCAAAGAATTATCACAAGTGAAATCCAAGGAAAATGAGTAGCCTACAATTTAAAAAAGTAAATAACAATCCATAATGAAAAAAGGCACGAAGAAAAAAAATCAAAAGAATCCACAAAACAGAATAAACAGACCCAGAAAGGATTCAAATAATGAAATTACCAGGCGCAAACTATAAATAACTATGCTTGTATGCTCTAAAGTTATCAGAAATAAGTTTTAAAATGCAGAAATGCAGTCATTTTTAAACTTAAACATGCAGGGAATAAGAAACTATAAAGAAAGAGCAAACAGATTTGGAAAAGGGCCCAAATAGAATGCCTGGAAATTGAAAATATAATAATTGAAATGTAAAATTTAGTAGATGGTTTAACCACCAGATTACAGACATCTGAAGAGAGAATTAGTAAACTAGAATATGAATCAAAGAAATTTATCCACAATATATCTTAGAGAGACAGAGAGATGGAAAATATGATATAGAGCTTAAAAGACACAAAAGAGTAAATAAAAAGGTCTGAAAGGCTAGAGACAATATCTAAAGTGCTAATGGTTGACAACTTTTCCAATTTGATGAACAATGCCAACCTACAGATTCAACAACCCAACACATTTCAGAGTAAATAAAAAGAAATGACAACTAAGATACATCACAGTGAATTTTAATCAGCAACAAAAAGGCAGAAAACAATGAAAAAATATCAGGAGATATTGACAACATGTCCAATGTGCTGAGAGAAAGTAACTTTCAAATTTAATACCTTCTTAACATGAAAATGTCTCTCAAGAAGGGGGGTGAATTAAAAATATGTTCAGACAAAAACCAAGAGACTTTGTTAACAGCAGACTTACTAAAGGAAATTCTCACTGCACTTCACCAGACAGAAAGTGCAGTTAACCTCAGATGGACAGTCTGGGAGAGTAAATTTCAACAAACATTGCATAAAACAATAAATATAATAAAGTAGTATATGTTTCAAAGAGAAAAAGGTTAGAATTAAAATCCCTACCAATAATAGTACATAAGTTCAGTGGGCATAAATGGAGTAAAAGTATACTAGGGTGTTTATATTGTTAGGGAATTGGGTAAAGTCCTAGATTAAAGTTAGATATTGGTAATTGAAATATGCCTGTGATAATTACTAGAGTCACAACTAAAGGACTAGAAATGTAATATACAACTTCCAAACTGGTAGAGAAGGAAACGTGGCACATAAAAACTACCAAATCAATCAGAAATAAAGCAACAAAGGAGAGAAAAATAAACATAGGAGAAATACTGTAAGATTGTATGTAGGAATATATTTACAATAACTGTAAATGTAATAACTGCTACAGTTAAAAGAGGTTGTTAAATGGAACTTTACATTGCAACTATATTCTGTTTATAAACAATACATTTAAAAACATAAGGATATTAAAAAACTGAAAGCAAAAAAAGATGGAAAAGGTATGCCAAGCAAGTTCTAACCAAAGGAAAGCTGGTTTTGATTCACTTTTAAATAGAAAGCATTATTAGACATAAAAAGGATCACTTTGGGCCGGGCATGGTAGCTAACGCCTGTAATCCCAGCACTTTGGGAGGCTGAGGCGGGCGGATCACAAGGTCAAGAGATCAAGACCATCCTGGCCAACATGGTGAAACCCCATCTCTACTAAAAATACAAAAATTAGCTGGGCATGGTGGCGCATACCTGTAGTCCCAGCTACTCTGGAGGCTGAGGCAGGAGAATCGCTTGAACCTGGGAGGCAGTGGTTGCAGTGAGCCGAGATCGTGCCACTGCACTCCAGGTGGGCAACAAAGCGAAGACTCCATCTCAAAAATATACATATATATGTATATTTATATTTATATATGTATATATATATGTCACTTTATGATGAGCAAAGTCTTACTTCAGAAGAAATACATAAGATTTTTATATGCACTTAAGAACATAGCCTCAAATGTATAAAATATTTTTAACCATGGTGGGTGATTTTAACATACCATTGTCAGTAATCGATAGAATAGATTTTAAAAATCAAATAGATGTATAAAAATTGACTATGATTAACAAACCTGATCAAAAGGACACGTTCTTTGTAAGTAAACATACAACCTTTATAAAATGAACCATATATAAGACCATGAAACAAGCCTTAACACATTTCAAAGGATCGGAGTCACACAGACCACATCCTCTAACCACAATGCAATTTACCTAAAATCTACTAACCAAAAGATAACCATTAAGAAACACATTTCTAAATAAATCATGATTCTGAAGAAAAAAATAGGAATTTCTAATTATTTAGACATGAACAATAATAGACATATTTTATATATCTATCTGATTTTCTCTACCTCAACACCGTTGACATTTTGAGCTGGATAATTTTTATTGTGGAGGACTGTCTAAGTGCATTGTAACATGTTTAGGAGCATCCCTGGCCTTTACCCACTAGATACCATAGCACTTCCCTATCATGACAATCAAGTGCTCCCGGACATTACCAAATATCCCCTGGGTGGCAAAAATCACCTATGGTTCAGAACCACACACATATTATATGTATGTATTTTGTGTGTGTGGATTCTATTTCTGCCTAAAATGTAGAAGGCCAGAATGCATCAATCCCATTCTAAGAATAGTAAAAGATAAATGACAAAAGTATAACTTTTCTTGAGCCAATTAGAGAGCTGAGGTCGCATCACAACCAAGCAGCCTAGCATCCAAGGAAACACAGAAACAGGCCGGGCGCGGTGGCTCACGCCTGTAATCCCAGCACTTTGGGAGGCCAAGGCGGGCAGATCACGAGGCCAGGAGATCGAGACCATCCTGACTAACTCGGTGAAACCCCGTCTCTACTAAAAATACAAAAAAATTAGCCGGGCGTGGTGGCGGGTGCCTGTAGTCCCAGCTACTCGGGAGGCTGAGGCAGGAGAATGCCGTGAACCCAGGAGGCGGAGCTTGCAGTGAGCCGAGATCATGCCACTGCACTCCAGCCTGGGTGACAGAGTGAGACTCTGTCTCAAAAACAAAAAGGAAACACAGAAACATCTAAAGAGAGACAGGTTGTGAACATTTTCTCACCCGTGGGAGAATATGAGAGAGGGAAATGTCCATACAAGCTGATATTAGAAATTGTTTAAATTTTCAACAGATTGCTAAAAGATGAATGTGGACTACTATGAGGATGTAGAACCTCTGGGAGCCATAGGCACAAGGGAACTTCACACCTACTCAGATTCTTCTCCGTGGATCTACACTGAGTGTTCATGAGGCAAATAGGAGGCAGAGCAGGAGACAAGAGAAACCCTTCCTCAGTAGTGCAGGCCTGACAAAGGGCAGCAGCCACAGCTGTAGGAAAGGCATGAAGCGCCTCGCCATACAGAACCTTTCCCCCTGCAGAATAAAGGCCATCTGGGACAGAGGCAGCGTATCTTCTTGATTGCTCTCAAGGCACAGGTGAAGACTTACTGGGGATAGGGAAAAAGTAAAGGAAAAAAGCCTCTACCCCTGGAAGAGGAGCAAGACACATTCCTGGGCCAAAACCATGAGAGGTATCCTACTGTTGGTGGAAGGGTCTAAAATTCTCTTGCAAAAAACCTGCCAAAGATAGAAGGCAAAGTTAACCGTCATGGGAAGGAGGAGCTGGAGAAAGAGAGGGCACACAGGGTCTGCTTAAGACTGAGCCTGGACCAGGACAACAGAAAAATTACCCTACTTCCCCATCACCAGATCAGCAAGTACCAAGTAACAAATAATTGAAATCTACTACTAAGAGACAGGCAAGAGCATAGAGAGAGATCCCTTCTACTGTGCACACATGCAGGAAGGCCAAAACATGGGGGCAGAACAGGAACATTTCAAGGGGTGGGGGGACTCTTCAAGACCCCTGCATAAGTACAGAATAACACTAATGGAATTTGAAATTAGTAATGTTAGTAATTACTGTAGTTGGCTACAGCAACAACAAAACCCAAACCCACTCAGGGAGGCTGAGGCAGGCAGATCACTTGAGCCCAGGAGTTTGAGACCAGCTGGGCAACATGGTGGAACCCTGTCTCTACAAAAAATTCAAAAAAAATTACTCAGGCATGGTGGCGCATGCCTGTGGTCCCAGCTACTCCAGAGGCTGAGGTGGGAGAATAACCTGAGCCCAGGGAGATCAAGGCTGCAATGAGCCATGATCATAGCACTGCACTCCTGCTTGGGCAACAGAGGGAGACCCTGTCTCTAAATAAATAAATAAATGAACAGCTCAAATTCCCTACTAAGTTTTTAAACATCTACACATACACACTACACACACCTACACACACACATACTCTCCAGTGACCTAGCAGAAGTGGATATACTCATTTCAAGACACAAATACTATCTACCTCAGTTTCTAGTATTCCAAAAATCATATCCGGCATTCAGTCAAAAATTATGAGACATACAAAAAGAACAAGAGAAAACACTGTCAAGGGACAAAGCAATCAATGAATAAGATGCAAAGATGACCAAGATGTTGGAACTATCAGACAGGTAATTTAAATAACTATGACTAATATGTTAAAGGTTATGGTGGGAAAGATGAACAACATGAGAGAGATAGACAACATGCATGAACAGATGGAGAATTTCAGCAGAGATGAAAACTAAGAGACAGATGTATGAGAAAGAAAAGTAACAGAAATGGAAAATATTTTACATGTGTTCATCATTAGACTCAAGACACCACTGAGGAATCAGTGAATTTGAATATAGGTCAATAGAAATTTTCCAAACTGAAACAGCAAGAGAAAAAAACAAAAGAAAATAAACAAACTAGGCCGGACGCGGTGGCTCACGCGTGTAATCCCAGCACTTTGGGAGACCGAGGCAGGCGGATCACGAGGTCAGGAGACCGAGACCACGGTGGAACCCCGTCTCTACTAAAAATACAAAAAAAATTAGCCAGGCGTGGTGGCAGACGCCTGTAGTCCCAGCTACTCGGAGAGGCTGAGGCAGGAGAATGGCATGAACCCGGGAGGCGGAGCTTGCAGTGAGCCGAGATTGCGCCACTGCACTCCAGCCTGGGCGACAGAGCAAGACTCCGTCTCAAAAAAAAAAAAAAAAAAAAGGAAAACAAACAAACTACAGCTACACACATCATCATTGGTGGATCTAAAAATATATAATTTTGGGCAAAAGTAAATCACAGGAGAATAAAGACAGTACAATTCTATTCATATGAAGTCTAAAAACAGATAAACCTAACAATATTATTTTGCATCCTTGCAATTAATATGTGCTAAAATCACAGAGAAACAAAGCAGTGTGGTAGGTTGGTTACCTCTTTGGGTGCAGGAAGGAAATGAAATCCACAGGGCATTGTGGAGGCAGGAAGTGACAGGAAGCTTCCAAGGTAGTGATAATGTTCAAATTTCTTAATCTAGGTGGTTCCACAGACATTAGCTTTATAAGTATTCATTAAAATATGCATGTTTTATATAGTCTGTATTTTTTAATTAAAACTATATTTAAAAATAATAAATAAAAAGCAAGGAGCTACAGTCATGAACTAAGGCTATGAGTTTAAGATGTAAAATTTAAGATGCAGATAAGGAATAAAAAAATTAAGTCAATAATTGGAGAATTTTTTAAATTTTTGTTTGATACTTCTACATATTTAAACGCTTCATGTAAAAGATTCTGCCTGAATTATTTTTCTTTTGCTCAGATGCTTGCTAGTATATAGACAAAAATCTAAAAATTGAAAAGGCAACCAAGTGACTCAATTTTTTATGCCTCAATAACTAAATAAACATCTCTTTTTTTTTGAGGGGCTCCAAGGATGAAATTAATATTTTTTTGATTAAATAAAAGAGAAAGAAAACGTAACATTTGAATGAAGATCGTTATATAATAGTCAAAGTACTAGGAATTCTCTTTTATCAACATAAGCCTTATGTAATTGTTTTTAATCAAATTACTTCCATTTTTGGACCTAATATAAGTATAAAGACTATTTCTGGGGGGTGACTGGAAAAAAGTGTCTTTGATACATCAGAATTTAATATTTGATTCTTTAGTCACTCTTCTATTTCTATATACGTAACTAAATTATTTTGGTATTGTGATATAATTATTTCAGATATACAAGAATCCATTTGCAAAAACCCATCGGTCAAAAATACTTTACAAATAATACCACTTCTGGTAAGTATTTGAAGAAGCTCTTTTTTTTCTTGTTTTAGGAAACTTCTGATTTTATGTACGTATCAATACAGGTAAGAACCCCATATTAATATTAATATTTCTTGGGATTGGTTTATAGAGGTTTTCTCCTCAGTCAGCTTTTTATTATAAGACTGTTCATTAGAATTATGCAAATATCCTCTCATTTAAAAAAATTCTTAAAGGTCAGAATATGAAGTTTTTTTAACGTTTGGGTTCAGGGGTACATGTGCAGGTTTGTTAAATAAGTAAATTGTGTATCGCGGGGCTTGATGTACAGATTATTTCATCACCCAGGTAATAAGCAGAGTACCTGATAGGTAGTTTTTCAATCCTCTCCTTCCTCCCACCCTCCATGGCCTCAAGTGGGCCCCAGTGTCTGTTGTTCCCGTCTTTGTGTTCATGTGTACTCAATGTTTAACTCCCACTTCTAAGTGAGAACGTGTGGTATTTGGCTTTCTGTTCCTGTATTAGTTTACTTAGGATTATGGCCCCCAGCTCTATCCATGTTGCTGCAAAGGACATGATCTTGGTCTTTTATGGCTACATAGTATTCCATGGTGTATATGTACCACATTTTCTCTATCCAGTCTACCATTGATGGGCATTTAGGTTGATTCCATGTCTTTGTGAATAGTGCTACAATGAACATACCCCTGCATGTCTTTACGATAGAATGATTTGCATTCCTTCAGGGTATATACCCGATAATGGGATTGCTGCGTTGAATGGTACTTCTGTTTTAAGTTCTTTAAGAAATTGCCACACTGCTTTCCACAATGACTGAATTAATTTGCATTCCCACCAGCAGTGTATAAGCGTTCCCTTTTCTCCGCAGCCTCACCAGTATCTGCTATTTTTTGACTTTTTAATAATAGCCATTCTAACTGGTGTGAGATGTTATCTCACTGTGGTTTTGATTTGCATTTTTCAAATGATAAGTGATGCTGAGCTTTTTTTCATATGCTTCTTGGCCACATGTATGTCTTCTTTTGAAAAATGTCTGTTCATGTTCTTTGCCCACTTTTTAATGGGGTTGTTTCTTGCTTGTTAATTCATTTTAGGTACCTTATAGATTCTTGATATTAGGCCAGGCACGGTGGCTTATGCCTGTAATCCCAGCACTTTGGGAGGCCGAGGCTGGCTGGTCACCTGAGGTCAGTAGTTCAAGATGAGCCTGGCCAACATGGTGAAACCCTGTCTCTACTAAAAATACAAAAAAACTAGCCAGGCGTGGTGGTGTGCACCTGTAGTCCCAACTACTCAGGAGGGTGAGGCAGGAGAATCACTTGAAACTGAGAGGCGAAGGTTGCAGTGAGCCTAGATGGTGCCATTGCACTCCAGCCTGGGCGACAAGAGCGAAACTCTATCTCAAAAAGATTTTTTAAAAAGATTCTCGATGTTAGAACTTTGTCAGGTGCATAGTTTGCAAATATTGTCTCCCATTCTGTAGGTTGTCTGTTTACTCTGTTGATAGTTTATTTTGCTGTGCAGAAGCTCTTTAGCTTAGTTAGGTTCCATTTGTCAATGTTTGCTTTTTTGCAATTGCTTTTGGTGTCTTCATCATGAAATCTTTACCAGGGCCTATGTCCAGGATGGTGTTTCCTAGGTTATCTTCTAGGGTTTTTATAGTTTTAGGTTTTATTTAAGTCCTTAATCTATCTTGAATTGATTTTTGTATATGGTATAAGGAAGGGGTCCAGCTTCAATCTTCTGCACATGGCTAGCCAGTTATCCCAGCACAATTAACTGAATAGGGAATCCTTTCCCCATTGCTTGTTTCTGTCAACTTTGTTGAAGATCAGATGGTTATAGGAGTACAACGTTATTTCTGGGCTGTCTACAGAATATAAACATTTTTATATTCAGAGTATTTTCTTCAGTCATGGGAGCAGAAACAGGTATTAGTGTGCCAATCTTTAAATAATTTTAGATGTGTATCCTAATTGAAAAACTGCTAAGAAGTGTACATCGGTAAGTATCCGTATCTCTTCTGTGTCTTGAGAGTTTTTTTTTTTTTAATTATACTTTAAGTTCTGGGATACCTGTGCAGAACATGCAGGTTTGTTACATAGGTATACATGTCCCATGGTGGTTTGCTGCACCCATCAACCCGTCATCTACATTAGGTATTTCCCCTAATGCTATCCCTCTCCTAGCCCCCCACCCCCGACAGGCCCTGGTGTGTAATGTTCCCCTCCCTGTGTCCATGTGTTCTCATTGTTCAACTCCCACTTACGAGTGAGAACATGCAGTGTTAAAACTAGACATTACTGAATCTTTTTTTTTATTTTTTGCCTTGGCACTGGGTTCTGGTAAAAATGATCTGGAACAGCACTTTTCAAACTTTAGTGTACTTTGTACCACCTACAGATCTTGGTAAATACATTTTCTAATGTAGTAGGTCTGGGATGAGACTAGGTAATACCAATGCTGCTAGCTAACTTTGAAACACAAGTTAGTTCTCTGTGAAGCACTAACTTCACAAAGAAACATAAACATGGATACACATTGGAATCACATGGAGAGCTTTAAAAAATATTGATGCCTGGGTCATACCTGAGAGCAGCCTGGGCATTTAGATATTTTTAAGCTCTCTGAAGAATTCAAATGGTAAGCAAAGGATGAGAAACACTGGTCTAGAAACAGCAATGACAAACAAGAAAGTCACCTACCCTTTCTGGTCACCTGTGCTTTGTCCATGTGGGAGTTCATGGGGAAGGGGATCAAAGTGTAGCCTGCACTGATGAGGAAAGCCAGTGAAGTAGTCAGTTCAAGTACCCTCTCCCATTGACAGTACTGGACATACACTGACAAATTCTTCTTTTGCTGGACTTCTCTTAGTCACCAATCTATCAACAAAACAGCAGTACTACATAAATGTTGAATTAACTATTATAGTCAAGAAAGAGATTTATGAAATACTTTCATGTCTCAGCGACAAATTTTGCTTTGCTTCTCATTTGCATTGTATAAGTGGTCTTCCATTTCTTCTTCTATTTATTAAATATTAAGTACTGTCTATGTGCCAGAAACTTTGCTACATTCTAAGAATACATCATGAGCACAAAATAGCCAACTTTGCTAAGGCTAGGATTCACATTTCTAAGTTAGAAATTTTGGCCACAAAAGAAGAAAGCAGAAGTGATCCGAAGCCATTATTGTTAGAAGATCATCATGGTTAGTCAGTGATGGGCAAATACAAAGGTGCCCAGCAGCTCACTCCTCTCCACTCTATGACATCTTCATGACTACAGGCCCTGCTGACCAACAGCAGCCCCAGGCTCACCACCAGGCACTGGGCTGTGGACCTGAAGACAGTAGCTTCAGAAAAGAAGAGTCGTTCCACATTCGGCAGTTTCCATAGATTTCCCCAGCAAGCTCCCCCTTCATAGTTCCACTTCAGCAGCTTGGGCATGCTTGGATTATCAGATTTCCCTGCAAGCTTCAATTTGTTTACCCACACCAGTGCTTCAAACAGCCTGCTTAGTCATCCTTTCTCTGATCCTGACTGGCATGCCACAGTAGAGCAGGCTACATTTTTATCCCTTGCCCCATATACTCTGATCCTTCAATTTTCCTTTTCCAGACCCTCATTTTCCCAGCTCCTATACTTGGTAAAATGTAATTCCTGTAATAAATACCTTAGTCCTATAATTCTTATAATGGCTTTGTTTTCCTGATGGACACAGTCTGATAGAGGAAACATAAAAATAAGCGGTCTCTTATAAATCAGTGTAAAAAGCACTAACTTCACAGGTATATAAACATATGGGAAATGAACAACATTCTGAGTTCTGAAAAAAGCTTCCGAGTTAGCCAAATGAATATTATTTCAGAGACTGAAAAGGAGAAAGGAACTTCCAAGGACTAAATCAAACAGATTCAGGATGAAGAGGGAGAGAGAAAACTGAAGAGGGAAGCAGGGGCTAACGTTCCCATAGGTTTCCTTCTGGCGTGCCTAACTTTGTGGGTTCCAGGCCCTTTTCATCATTAGTTCCATCAGACATTGTTTTCACAAGCTCACCCCCAAGAACTCCCGTTTCTGCTATACAACACTATAGAGATTTATTGGTACCCAGAATTTATCTAGAAGAAAATTTTAAATAAAGAGTTTTAAATGCAGGTGCAAATAAATTAGAATTTTTCATTGCACTTTGAACGCTGAATTTTTATTTATTATTTTTGAGACAGAGTCTTGCTCTGTCACCCAGTCTGGAGTACAGTGGAGCGATCTCAGCTTACTGCAACCTCTGCCTCCCAGGTTCAAGGGATTCTCCTGCCTCAGCCTCCCGAGCAGCTGGGATTACAGGCACGTGCCAGCACACCCAGCTAATTTTTGTATTTTCAGTAGAGACGGGGTTTTACCATGTTGGCCAGGCAGGTCTCGAACTCCTGACTCCATGATCTGCCTGCCTCGGCCTCCCAAAGTGCTGGGATTACAGGCATGAGCCACTGTGCCCGGCCTGAAACCTGAATTTTTAATGAAATTGTAAAATTGAACATTTTCAAAGTGGGAATTTTACCTTTTAGAGTAGAAAGGTACTGATGAAAATAACATAAGGTTGAGGTAAATAAGCTATAAAGTCCTCTGCAATCTTAACTCATTACCTGGGAGAATGATGTCAAGATGTATTGAGTATGCCACTATTTGACATGTCGGCCTAGTTTGTCGCTGCAGTGTTTTGGCATGTGTTTGCATGCTTGTTTCTTCTTTCTGATTTCCAGGAGAAGAGAGAAGATAGAAGCAGCAGCTGCAGAGAGAAGAGATAATTCCAGCAGAATCCATCTAAGAAGACCTTTCACGTACTTCTCTAGGACTAGATGCATAGCTGTTTTGTGAAAACCAGCCATAGGAAAACATGTGAGCAACAACCCCCGTGAACATTTGTCCTAACTCAGATTTTGTGAGCAGTGAAGTTTAACAGAACAGTGACATTTAACAAAGCAGTGAGGTTTAACAGAGTTCTGAGAATACCATGAAAGACATTATGCCTGCCTGAACAAAAAGCAGGACATAACCTAGCTCTGAATACATGCCACAAGGATGAAGCTTGTGAGTAGAGCAAACATTTTTCCAAAGAATTCACAGTGCTCCTTTGCAATTTATAGATTTCATGTTGAAATATATGTTAAATAAAATTTGTTTATTGAACCTCTTTATTAAACCTCTAACTTACTGATAAGATGTTTATGAAGTATGGCATATTTTGATTTTTTAATTGCCCATTTCAGTGTAATAAATATTCTTAAAGTTACCACATCCCACAAAATGGCCCTTGGTGGCAGCAATAGAGCAAAGGTTACCTTTTTGTATGGTGAAGGGAGGCCTTCCTATGGCTGTACAATTACATCGATTCTTCCAAATTTCATACATGGCACTTTGGCATACAGAAAAAACATGAAATTATTCATTAAAATGCCATGAATCAAGCCATTGGCTTATGCCTGTAAGCAGGCCGAGGTGGGCAGATGGCTTGAGCTCAGGAGCTCATGACCAGCCTGGGCAACCCTGTCTCTACAAAAAATACAAAAATTAACCAGGCATGGTGGCGTGCACCTGTAGTCCCAGCTACGTGGGGGGCTGAGGTGGGAGGATTACTTGAGCCCAGGAAGATTACTTCAACCTGGGAGGTTGAGGCTGCAGTGAGCTGTGTTTCGCCACTGCACACCAGCCTGGGTGACAGTGTGAGACCCGGCCTCAAAAAAAAAAAAAAAAAAAGGTAATGAATCAATATTATTGTAAGAAAACATGTTATGTGGCCTTTTATTAATAACACTACTAAATTTTGGTTCCTCCATATAATCAGTTTTGAAACACTTGATGTAGTGAGAAATGCATTAACATGTTGAATGCCTACCATGTACCAAATTTTGTGCATATATTTTTTATTTAATCTGACCAGCCACCCAAATCATGGGTATTTTTGTCTCCATTTTACAGATAAGAAACTGGAGGCTTTAAGAAGTTAAACTTAGCCAAGGCCACATAGCTACCTACAGTGACAGAATCAAAATTCAAACTCAGGTTTATCTAGTTCCAAAGCCCATGTTCTTTCTGCCACACCATGTTAGTAGAAATGGGAACTATTGGATGAAATGAGGAAAAACAGGAAAATAATTCACTTTTTAAATGAAGAAAATTAGTGAAAAAATTGACCTAATGAAGGAAACATTTGTGCTTTCCTATATTTTTAATTATAAGAATAGGATTTCGGAAGGCGACAGAAAATTTAGTGCTTAGACTTTTAAATAGAAAGTTGTGTGCCCCTATAGAAAATATTTGAGAATTTTTTATACTATCAAGAAAAAATTCTGTGAATTAAGATGTAATTTATAAAATAACATTTCAATGGGGGTAAGCAGGCCAGAAGAGTGTGCCAAGTTGTTTGTGAATCATTCCAAGCACCTCAGATGAAAACTCACTTTTATTTAAAAAAAGACAAGGGTTTATATTCATATACACTAGTATGTATGTACACAGCAGCATCCTGCATGCCAAACTAGCTTCACCATTAATAATCCCTCACTTTAATACCTCTTAGGAACCAAAGAATGCCTCTACAAGCAAAAGATAGTTGAAAATAGTTAAAATCCAAAGTCAGAATAGGCCAAAAAAAAAAAAAAAACACCTAAATAGTAAGCTGGTGAAACAAGATAAGATTTGCATTTTACTAGAACTTGCACATTATGATATTGTCCTTTTATGAAACTGTCGTATGACCAGAATTCTTATGTAATTCTGCCCATGACTCCTCCAGAATTTTAGTAGATACAGGGTGGGTTCATTAAAAGTGACAAAAGTGGGAAGACATAGAGTAAAGATCCTTTGTGAATTAAAGTGGAAGAGAATAGCACTTCACATGCTATAAACATGAAAACTAACATTTTTGGCCGGACATAGTGGCTCATGCATGTAATTCCAGCACTTTGGAGGCCAAGGCAGGAGGATTGCTTGAGCCCAGGAGTTTGAGACCAGCCTGGGCAATGTAACACGACCCCATCTCTATATAAAATATAAAAATGTTGGCTGTGCACAGTGGCTTATGCCTGTAATCTCAGCACTTTGGGAGGCCAGGGCAGGCAGATCATGAGGTCAAGAGATTGAGACCATCCTGTCCAACATGGTGAAACCCTGTCTCTACTAAAAATACAAAAATAGCTGGGCATGGTGGCACGCACCTGTACTCCCAGCTACTCAGGAGGCTGAGGCAAGAGAATCGTTTGAACCCAGGAGGCAGAGGTTGCAGTGAGCTGAGATTGCACCACTGCACCAGCCTGGCTACAGAGCAAGACTCTGTCTCACAAAAATAAATAAATAAAATAAAAAATAAAAATGTTATTTTTAAAAAATAACTTTTTTAATAATATAAGAAAGAAAAATGCCCTTTCACACTGAATCTTCAAGTTCTAAGAAAGAAAAGAGTCTCCTTTCGAATGTGAAGAAGTAAATTTAGAGGAAATCAAACAAGCATCACTTTCCTCAATGGAAAAACTTATGAAACTTCTTATAAGAGAGAGTAATCTCAGGCCGGACATGCTGGCTCACACCTGTAATCCCAGCACTTTGGGAGGCCGAGGCAGGTGGATCATTTGAGCTCAGGAATTCAAGACCAGCCTGGGTAACATGGCAAGAGCCCAACTCTACTAAAAATACAAAAAAAAAAAAAAAAAGAAAAAGAAAAGAAAACAGCCGGGCTTGGTGGTGTGCGCCTGTGGTCCCAGCTACTGGGGAGGCTGAGGTGGGAGGATCGCTTGAGCCTGGGAGGCAGAGGTTGCAGTGATCAGGGATTGTGCCACTGCATTCCAACCTGAGTGACAGAGCAACACTCTGTCTCAAAAGAAAAAAAAAGAGAGACAGATAGTAATCTCTTGGGCAAAACGTATCATATAATTGAAAGAAAAGTTTAAACACATTTCCGAGAGGCAGGGCAACTAATAACTGGTCAGAAAAATTTAGACAGTCTTCATTTTAAAATTGGCATCAGGGAGGATTACCATGAACTTATTTTAAATCCATATTGTACCAGAATGACTACGTCTGTGTTTCTCAGGAATGTTGAAGCTTTTTGCGAAAACTGTACTGTATACATATATAAATATACACACACTTACATGTATGTATTTTGATAGATATTACATGGACTAAATTTTGTCAATTTCATGTAATTTACCCTTTACAATAAAAATGATTCATTAAATGTATAACTAAATGTGATTTGGTTTTTATAACTGTAAATTTTTAATATAAAAATTCCCAAAATGTTTGTTTGTATCTTCTTTGACATTGAGAAACCTGACACTCATTAGCCACAATACAGGCAGTAATTTAACTCTAGTATACATGAAAATTTGCTTCAGAATTGCTAATCCACATACCTAGCAGAAACAAATTTCTAACTTAAGTACAGCATTTATATCATTCTTTTCATCCCCAATCTTACTTATTCAGTCAATACAGTGTTTTCCAAAGTCACTAAAGCCAGTTCCTTCTTATCCACCCCCTTCACTGTGGTGGGTTTTTGTTTTGTTTTTTAAGAGTTGGGGGTCTCACTTTATCACCCAGGCTGGAGTGCAGTGGCATAATCATAGCTCATTGCAGCCTCAAACTCGTGGGCTCAAGAGATCCTCCTACCTCAGTCTCCCCAGTATCTGGGACTAAAAGCATGCACCGCAATGCCTAGCTTTTTTTCTTTTTTTTTTTTTTTTGTTTAGAGATAGGATCTTACTGTGTTGCCCAGGCTACACTGGAACCCCTGGCCTCAAGCCACCTTCCCGTCTCAGCCTCCTGAGTCGCTAGGATTACAGGAGTGATAGTTTACCAAGTGAATAATTTTAATACAGTTTAGATTCATTTGTCACAATCTGTATCCCATGTTGGATTCTTCCAACATCCTAGATGTTTTTCTTATTTGCATACAGTAAATTCACTCTTTGTGGAATTGTGTAGGTGTTGACATATGCATAGCATTGTATACCCACGACTACTGTACCATGCAGAATAGCCCTATCATGCCAAAAATTCCTTCATACAGCCCTGAGCAACCACTGATCTGGATTTTGTTTCTATTATTTTTCCTTTCCCAGAAAGGGGGAATACTAGAATAAAACTTTTGGTGCTGGATTGATGTCAGAGATATATAGAGAATTCTTATAATTTTATGTTGCTCAGCATCCATGTTGAATACAAGTTTAACTTCCTCATACCAGAGCAGGGCTCAGTCATCTTTGGCACAATTTCCAGTTCTTCATTATACCCAGATGGCTCAAGCTGGTGGCCAGTGACAAGAACGTAGAGGGATCTCTCCTGCCTAGCAGACTGGGCTCCCTGCTTTCCTGCCTCTCTTTAAATGGACCATTTAGACATTTGCCTATTAAAGTGGCCCACACTCCATTCCCTTAGACATGCTGCTAGACACACTTTCTCTCTGGCTCTTCCTTTCTGCATCATATGACCTGGGGACAGAGGACTGCCCTCCTGACTCATTATGCCTTCCTTGCCCAGGATCTGTAAGTTAAAATCTTTGAACTTATTTCCTATTGTGGGGATGTACTGAATTTGTGCTTTCCATCTGAGAACCAGGGGACACCAGGGAGAGCACAAGGTTGAACTCCCAGTGCCAAAGTGATGGTCAGGCAGGCATAAACTGGACATGGATCAGACAAGAGCCACAAGGGCATCTGCCAGTATAAACAAGTTTCCCACGTGAGGGACCCCCAGTCAGGTCAGGCAACTAGGACTTAGGCCATCCTCCAGGTAAAAGAAGTATCCCATGAAAGGCACACTGTAAACACCCACATCCATCTCCCCTTCATATCTTGTTGGGGTAGGGTTGCTAGCTACTCTGGTACTGGAACCCCAATTTAGCTGGGGGCTCTCAAAAATAAGGTACCAAGGCCAGGCACGATGGTTCACGCCTATAATCCCAACATTTTGGGAGGCCGAGGGAGGAGGATTGCTCGAGGCCAAAATTTGAAACAAACTTGTGCAACATAGCAAGATCCAGTCCCTATAAAAATTGAAATAAAATAGCCAGGCATGGTGGCATGTACCTGTAGTCCTAGCTACTTGGGAGACTGAGGCAGGAGGATCACTTGAGCCCAGAAGTTCGAGGCTGCAGTGAGCCATGATTGCACCACAGCACCCCAACCTGGGCAACAAAGTGAGACCCTGTCTCTAAACAAATAATTTTTAAAATTTTAAAAAACAACATATGAGCATAAATTCATACTTTTAAAAATATAGATACAGATACATGGATACAGAAATACAGATATGTGTGTCTACATAGGTTAGTACATATATATATATATATGTGTCTTTGCTGACAGGATCTGACACACAAAAGACTTCACACCCAGATCTTGGTTTCTAAATACCATTCTCTAATAAAAGGATCCAGGGCTTTTAGAGAAGTGATTGAATCCAGGGCTAGGGCAGGCAAAATACAAGATACAGAGTAAGGATGTACTAAATTAAATATAAATAAAAATGGGCTGGGTGCAGGTGGCTCATGCCTGTAATCCCAACACTTTGGGAGGCCGAGGCAGGCAGATCACCTGAGGTCGGGAGTTTGAGACCAGCCTGACCAACATGGAGAAACCCCATCTCTACTAAAAATAGAAAAAATTAGCCAGACATGGTGGCAGGAGTCTATAATCCCAGCTACTCGGGAGGCTGAGGCAGGAGAATCGCTTGAACCCAGGAGGTGGAGGTTGCGGTGAGCTGAGATGGTGCCATTGTACTCCGGCCTAGGCAACAAGAGCAAAGCTCTGTCTCTAAATAAATAAATAAATAAATAAATAAAATAAAATGAGGACATTCCAAAAAGACACAGGAGCCAGCCTGCCCTGGCCTGGGCAACAAGAGCAAAGCTCTGTCCCAAAATAAATAAGTAAATAAATAAATAAAATGGGGACATTCCAAAAAGACATAGGAGCCAACCTGACAGAACTCCCCATGTCAAAGCTGTTACAATTTGAGAGTGTAAACAATTTGAATAAATTACACTTGCCTATATTGATATGAATAAATGATTGAATAGATAGATGAGGAAAAGGAATGACTCTTCTTTACAGTAGAACTCCAATTAATAAATGTAGAAGAAATTAGAGAAATATAAAAATCACCATTAGAAAACCACAATAAATTGTTGCAAGCAAGATCCACAAATGACTACTAACATTTGTTAAAAACTGTAAGAAGAAACAGGGTATTTAGGGAGCCTCAAAGTATCTCCCATAAAATATGTGTTAATTACAAAGAGGGGAAAAAAGTAATTTTACAGTACAGAAACCTAGCTGATATCACCTGAACCAAATGATCAAGGTTAAAATTACTAATAAAAAGACATGTCAGTATCATGTTTTACCTCCTGATATAATGTGATGTGATGCACTGAGAAGATTACATCGCCTCTGCTGTATTCTTCCCAGAACTTCATAACCTCAATTTAATCAAGAGAAAAACATCACACAAACTCACATTGAGGGACTTTCCAAACATGTCAAGGTTATGAAAGAGGAGGAAAGACAGAGACTGTCACAGATCTGAGGAGACAAAAGAACATGACCACAAAATGTTTCATAACATCTTTGATTGGACCCTGAAACAGAATAAGGATATTCATTTTAAAAAGAATGGTAGAATTCTAATAAAGTCTGTCATTTGTTAATAGTGTTATATACAAATATTCATTTCTTAGTTTTGATAACTGTACCTGGTTATGTAGGATGTTAACATTAGAGAAAGCTGGGTAATAGTTACACAGAAACCCTTTGTGTCATTATGGCAACTCTTCTGTAAGTCTAAAGTTATTTCAAAATAACAAGTTAAACATTTTTTAAATTCTCAAAATGTTTAAAATCTTTTTACTAAGTGTCCCAATTTGGGGTTTGGAACAAATATCACTGTAATTATAGAAAACATTAAAACATACATTGAATAGTTTTAAATGTATTAAGCACTTACATATATATATATATATCTATATATATCACTTGATATGGATTATACAGAGTAATGTTCTTGCCCACAGGAGTTAATAATTTAGACAGTCTGTTTCAAAGCCACATTCCAAGCCCAGTATCAATGATACTGAAGAAGAGAAATTTCCATCTCATCAAAGTAGTAAAAGATCCTCAAGCTGCTTGATACTGCAGCAATATTTCCTACTGCCTCTGCAGTGGCTGTAAAGATAACGAACTCTGTGGATAGATGGGTGGATTCGTTTGTTCTCACACTGCTATAAGGAAATACCTGAAACTGGGTAATTTATAAAGAAAAAAGGTTTAATTGGCTCGTGTTTCCACAGGCTGCATAGGAAGCATGATGGGGGCATCTGCTCGGCTTCTGGGGAGGCCTCAGGAAACTTTCAATCATGGCAGAAGGCAAAGGGGAAGCACGCACATCTTTTGTGGTAGGAGCAGGAGCAGGAGAGAGAGGACAAAGGTGCCACACACTTTTAAACAACCAGATGTCATGATAACTCACTATTGTGAAGACAGCGCCAAGGGAGGGTGGTGTTAAACCATGAGAAACCGCCTCCGTGATCCAATCACCTCCCCCTAGGCCCCACCTCCAGCACTGGGGATTACAATTCAACATGAGATTTGGGTGGGGACACAGATCCAAACCCTATCAATGGGGAAACAGTGTGGGAGACTTTTTGAGGCCCATACAGTTGTCCCTGGGCTACAGCATCCCACAGGGATGCTTCACCACCAAGGTTTTTACAGTCACAAGCACTCATTTGCTTATGGTATACGTCTTATCAAAATGACAAAAATAGTCCTTTTTATTGCCACAGTAGAAGAAAAAAACCATTAAGAGCTGATTATTTGAAATGGAAAAATATCTACATGCCAAGAAAAAAAAGATTTTATCTTGCAATAAAGACCTTTTCCTATAACAACAGCTAACGTTTGTTGAAAGCTTTTAATATGCCAAGTCTTATGCAAAGCTCTTTTTTTTTTTTTTTTGAGACGGAGTCTCGCTCTGTCACCCAGGCTGGAGTGCAGTGGCGCGATCTCAGCTCACTGCAAGCTCCGCCTCCCGGGTTCACGCCATTCTCCTGCCTCAGCCTCTCCGAGTAGCTGGGACTACAGGCGCCTGGCACCACGCCCGGCTGATTTTTTGTATTTTTAGTAGAGACGGGGTTTCACCATGGTCTCGATTTCCTGACATCGTGATCCGCCTGCCTCGGCCTCCCAAAGTGCTGGGATTACAAGCGTGAGCCACCGCGCCCGGCCGCAAAGCTCTTTATATGCAGGATTTCATCTAATCCCCCTAGGAACCCAATGAAGCATTATTATTATGTCCATATTCAAATAAGAGAACTGAGGTGTTGCAAGGTTAAGTAATGTGCCTGAGGTTGCAAAGGTGGGGAAAGATATATCCAGGAATCAAACCAAAGTCTGTCTTTAGAAGTGACTTAACCTCTATCATGTACAACCAGCTTTTTTTTGGAGACAGAGTCTCGCTCTGTCATCCAGGCTGGAGTGCAGGGGCACCTTCTCGGCTCACTGCAACCTCCACCACCCAAGTTCAAGTGATTCTCCTGCCTCAGCCTTCCGAGTAGCTGGAATTACAGGCACCCATCACCATGTCTGGCTAATTTTTGTATTTTTAGTAGAGATGGGGTTTCACTATGTTGGCCAGGCTGGTCTCAAACTCCTGACCTCAAGTGATCCACCCACCTCGGCCTCCCAAAGTGCTACGATTACAGGGCATGAGCCACTGTGCCCAGCCAAGGTGTCTTTTCAGAGCAGAATTTTCCAGATGATTATGAGTGTAGGCTTATTTATAAGATTTAGAATTAGATAAAAATATTTTTTCAACTTTTTACAAACATGACTAAGGTGAACATATAATGAAACCTTTTATAAACAAATGCATATACCAATTGGGTGGAGAATTGTTTAATTTGCCATATGAGCACTTAGAACATACTGAAACTTTAAATCTTTTAAGCTTTTATAGCCTACCAGTGGAATGTACTAGGAACCCTGTCTTTTTTTTCTTTTTTTTTTTTTTTTTTTTTTTTGAGACAGTTTCACTCTTGTCTCCCAGGCTAGAGTGCAATGGTGTGATCTTGGCTCACTGCAACCTCCACCTCCCGGTTTCAAGCAATTCTCCTGCCTCAGCCTCCACCGTAGCTAGGATTACAGGCATTCACCACCACACCTGGCTAATTTTGTATTTTTAGTAGAGATGGGGTTTCACCATGTTGGCCAGGCCGGTCTCGAACTCTGCCCTCAGGTGATCTGTCTGCCTTGGCCTCCCTAAGTGCTGGGATTACAGGTATGAGCCACTGTGCCCGGCTGGCACCCTGTCCTCTTAATACCAATGATGCTAGCAGCATCATTAGCTGCTAGCCAAATGGCAAACAAAACCGCTTTACCTACTTGGCCAAATAAACATTGCAAAAGTAAGGAAGGGATGGAAAAATAAAGGTTATTTAGTCTTAGCTATTGTATTCCTAAAGTAAATATAATCTTGCAAGTCATCATGGGGAAAATAACTAGGGAAACCTAAATTATCCTCCAAAATTCCTTTTCCCTTTCATATTCAGTAAAGCCTAACCCTCCCTCACCATCAATAAGTCAGTCTGTCTTTGGTTTGCTTTGGCGGTTGAATAGCTGCTATGTTAGTGGCATATACAAAATGAGAGAGTAGAAGATCAATAGAGAGATTACGTAAGAAAGAAATTCATTCAGTATCTCTTTATAGCACTTCTATTTGCTTATTGACTAAATATTTGTGTTAAGCACTGTCTATGTGCCAGGCACTATACCCCAGCTACAGAAAAAAAAAAAAAAATGAATGATATATTCCCTGCCCTCCAGTAGTTCAGTTTCCTGGGGGAATGAGACATAAGTAATCAACTGTAATAGCGCTGAACTTGACCCTAAAGGAGTCAAGTGGAGAAAGCACATATTTGTTTCTGTCTGGGAAAGTCAGGATATTGGGGCTTAAAGTATAAGTTGCAGTTCACCAGGCAGAGAGGGACACAAAAAATATTCCAGGAAGACAGAACAGTATGTTCAAGGTGACTACAAGTAGCTCAGCATGATTGCAGTTCAGGTTGCAAGTTGGGGAGTGGCAGGATATGAGGCTGAAAAGGCAAACATAAGCCCAAACGACATGCATAACTGCCTTGTAATATCACACTTACCTTCTCACTGCATTCTAGAACATGTCTTATTCATCAATGTCTCCCTAACTCAATGTGTGCCATGTAATAGGTCCTCAAATAATAGTACATTAACAGCCCAACAATCTTTTTAAATGTAATTTTATGTCTATCATAATCAGTTGTAAAACTAGGTCAACTTGTATTAAGCTGTTAGTTGGCCTTTTTTTAAATTAATGTAATGACTGCCCTCTAGTGGTTATAAAACAATAAACTTTTCTATCAGTCAACGCCACTAGCTTTCACTCTTTCGAGTAAGAAAACTAAGGGATGCCCTTTGATAGTTTTATATTCTATTGTATTTTATTTTAAAAACAATGTTGGTTACAAGGGATAATATATCTTCACCCACTAATAGCTTGCCATCCAGTTTGACAGTGAGTGGTCTCTGACAACACTTGGTTTAATATATTAACTATGTCACATAGACTATGGTTTATGATTTAATTTATTCTGAAAGTAGATATGATTTAACGTTTCCTGAAATAGTAGGCTGCTTAAGTTTAACAGTACAGATAATATAAATAATACAAATAAAATTCCCCATACACTAATACTAATCATACCTACCAAATATATTACCTTTTCTATTAGTAACTTATATACATTTCATATGTATTACCTCAAAAAAGTCTCTACTACAAACCTGTGTTTACTTTCATTCTTCAGAGTTACAGACTGAATTTCCTCAGGCATAACAAGACTTACACTAAAGTTAAGAAATATAGCTTATTGCTATAATAGGAAAAATAAGAAAACACTCTATAAGATGATAAACAGGGAAACTGTTAAATTATGGTACATTTATATGATGACTATTACACAACCATTAAAATTATATTTTCAAAGAATACTTAATGAATTAAAGAAATAGCAATGATTCTTTGCTAAGTGGAAATAGAGGGACCTGGAACTATACTTAGAGTGTCTCAACCATGGGAGGAAATAAACACATCAAGAAAGAAAAGCCAGAAAAGTAATGCAATTGAATATCAGGAGTAGTTTCTCTGCAATAGGATTCCAGGTGGTTTTCATTTTATCTTAATACTTTTTTTATATTTTTCACACTATCTACATTGTGCATGTGTAACTTTAGAGAAGTCCAAAAAAATTAAAAGCGAATGAAATTGTCTCCTTTGATAAAAGTGTACACATGAAAGAGAAAGAATGCCCCTCGAAGTCTGCCTTTCCAGATGTCCTGTGTAGCTGAATTACAGACCTTGTAATAGATTTTCTATACTGGAGGATGAGTTTGCTTGTCACAAAAGCATCTTCCAGGGTATTCCTTATCTACAAATATTCATAAAAGGGGCCCCTGGACCTTCAGAATCAGAAGATGAGTAAGTATAATTTTGTGTTATCTCCTATATCTAAATATCAGTCAAAACAAACTCTCCAAGAACCTTCTCTTGGAAAGGTTACATCAGTCTGAGTTTTGTTCCATTGGATGGCCCTTTTTTTTTTTTTTTTTTTAAATTAAAGAGATGGGGTCTTGCCTTGTTGCCCAGGCTAGTCTCAAACTCCTGGGCTCAAGCAATCTTCCTGCCAACCAGGCCAGGCGCAGTGGCACTTTTGACTGCAAAGTATGAAAGCACTAAGAGTATTGCTCTACGTAATGGTAAATTTGATATGCAGTTTTAAATTAATTTATATTAAAAGGTTGCCAAAGTTATCAATGTTGCTTATATGTCCTAAAATGGATTATGACCTAAACAATATTTAAGAACACCTAAAACTCATTAAAAATCTCTTTTCCATTTTTAATATTTTATCCTCATATTTTATTGTATATGCAGTAGTTGTCATAATGCCTTTCTTCTGGAGATTTTTTACAATGCCTTTTTTTAAAGATTAAGTAGAAAACTTTCCAAGAATTTCAAATAATTTTAAAGAAAGAAATTTATACATCATCCACTCCAACTCTTCATATTAAAGATGAAATCCAAGTACTTTTTAAATGACATTGGTTAAAGCTTCCAATGTCCATGGAAATAAAACTAGTATTTTGCCTTTTTGGTTTCTCCAGCCCAGCAAAGAAAGATCGAAAAAAATATTTGCAGAAAGTGAGAATTTTGTAAGTTACTGCATTGATCAGAAATCAAAGCTATGTAATACATATTCACTCAATACAACTTTATTGAGTACCTCTTAAATCATCTTTATGCTTGGGACTAGGGACTCCAATAGAGATCAAATACAATCCCACTAATCAAAACATTTAGCCTATGAGATCTTAAAGACTGGCAAACAGGTAATTACAGCAAAGTGTGAGTGAACACAGATTATAATGAGATTGTCTAGAAGGGCCATCTAATGGAGGACTTGGGCTGTGAAGGCAGGCTTTCTGGAAAATGTGACTACCAAAGTGAGGGCTGAAGGATGGGTTAGACTAGCAAGGATGGAAGAGGATGTAATTTCAGGCATTAGAAACAGCATGTGTCAGACTCAGCCTGCTTTGCCCTTACTTCATAAATCTCCAAATCAAACAGGGCTTTCAGGCAAGGGAGCAATTGGAAGCATTATTAAACCTCTGCTCTTTCCTGAAGCCCTACTTAAATCACAATTAAGGATTAAAAAGGAGAGATACTGGCCAGGCACGGTGGGTCATGCCTGTAATCCCAGCACTTTGGGAGGCCAAGGGGGGTGGTTCACGAGGTCAGGAGTTTGAGACCAGCCTGGCCAACCTGGTGAAACCCCGTCTCTACTGAAAATACAAAAAAATTATCCAGGCGTAGTGCAGGCTGTAATCCCAGCTACTCAGGAGGCTGAGGCAGGAGACTCGCTTGGACCCAGGAGGCAGAGGTTGCAGTGAGCCAAGATCGCGCCACTGCACTAGAGCCTGGGCGACAGACTGAGACTCCGTCTCAAAAAAACAGAGACAGAGATACCCTAGATGTCTCAATTGTTGTAAATAATAATAAAATAAAAGGAGGGAGTACAAGACAAAGAAAAGAAGGTAAGACAGCGCCAAAACTTGGAAGGTTAGAAAGCAGGTGATGAAGTGGTAACTGATTTAGATAATCAAAGAAATCTAAAACGTATGCTGGCAGTAGGGGAAGCCTAAAGCAAGCCAACCTTTCCTGCAAAACCAGAAAGGCCCAGGTTTGAAAGACATCCCGTAGTTCTGAAAACTGGGGGTAAAGGTAAGACTGAAACAGGATTAGTTGGAAGTCTGTTAGACAAACAGTTAAACCCCAGATCCAAATGTCATACAAGACAGCTTGACCACTCTCCTTTTTTTGCCAAAGCAAGAACATTTAACTTTAAAACTAGAAATAAACGAGAATTTCTTTAACCCGTTAGAAGGCATCTAGTGGTTGCTGAGGGCTTGCTGCTGAGATAGCCCCATCAGGACCCGAGGAGTCTTTCCCCAGCTGACAGGAATGTTGGCGGCTGACAGCTCTCAGCTGAGTCATTCTCCAGGCATTTCCCGCAGGCCAAGAGGCTCCTCACGCAGGGCCACGCCCAGTCCCTGAGGGCCGCCCTTACCCAATGCCTCGTTGATGTGGGGCCTGAAGTCTGGCCCCTTTGCCTCAAGGTAGGTCCGTTTTGAAAGGCACGACTGCACACCAGCAAGAAACGACCAAAAAAAATTTGTAACTTTTTAAAAGATACCATTTACAAAAATAACCAAATTTAAAATGCCAACTATGAATCTTTAAAAAGATATGCAAGCCTTTTCTGGAAAAAAGATTAAAATATTGAAAGACTTTTTAAAAGACTTAAATAAATGGATGTATATACCATATCCTTGGATTTGAAAACTCAATTATCATGTCAGTTCTTCCCATTGATATTAAACATTCAATGCAATTCCAACTAAAACACTCAAGGGCTGTTTGTGGAACTTGACAAGATGATCTAAAAATTTATGTGAAAGAGGAAAGAACAAGAATAGCCCAGATACACCTGTGTCCGAAGACTAACGTGGAGGTACTTGCCCTATCAAATAACATGACTTTTTGTTTTTCTCTCTTTTTTTTTTTTTTTTTTTGACACAGAATCTTGCTCTGTCGCCCAGGCTGGAGTGCAGTGGCACTATCTCAGCTCACTGCAACCTCCACCTCCCAAGTGGATTTTCCTGCCTCAGCCACGCAAGTGGCTGGGATTATAGGCATGCACCACTGCGCCAGGCTAATTTTTGTATTTTTAGTAGAAACAGCGTTTTGTCATGTTGACCAGGCTGGTCTCAAACTCCTGGCCTCAAGTAATCCATCAACCTCAGCCTCCCAAAGTGTTGGGATTACAGACGTGAGCCACAGCACCCAGCAAAAGCTCTTATAATTAAGATAATGTGGTACTGGCACAACATACATATAAAAATCAATAAAATACATCTTAAAAATCAAAATACACATAAAAATCAATAAAAACTCTTGCAAATAAACCTGATTTACAGCAAAGCAGGCATTGTATCAAGCTACAATAGCTATGGCAGTTATGAACATGCACCACTCAGATTTCCTTTCAAGAGATAACCTGCGCCAAAGAGACTGTTGGCTGACAGCCCCTACCTGCTGTACCTTCTGCATCCACCATGGTGTTCACATCAATGCCTTTCTCCTCGCAGACTGTTCCCAGTGACTGAACATTGTGGAAGACTGTGGAAAATTGTGGGTGTACCAGAAACAGACAATTCTTAACCAGTGAGGGACTTCTCTGGTGGACAGTCTTTACTTATGGGTGCCTCAATAGGCCTGGGCAAGACTTCCTTTTTCAGAGCTACTTCTTCCTTCCCATGCTCTTTTCACATGTGTCAGACACACATCATAACATCATGACCTTTATCCTTCACAGGTGTTTCTTCCCAATAAATCTCATACACCTCTAATTCCATCTTGATATCTGCTTTTCAGAGGAACTGAACTGACATAGTTGGTACAAGGAACAGTCCAAGAAAGCAGGCTGTAAGGTGGAGATTGGGGATGAAATCACTGACTGGGAAGGAAAACCCCATGCTGAGTGGAGAATGGGTCACAGATTGTCCCTGGCTCAAGGTAGTGGCTCGACTGCCACTATTTCACAGGTGATGACCTGGGGAAACATTCCCTGAGAAAAACAGGCTTGCCAATGCAAGAATCCAGGCATTTAAAAGATGCAGTGGGGACAACACCTGCAAAGACAGTAGCTAGTTATTACTAAGTTGAATTGAAACCCTTCAGAGTGATGAGAAACTGAGAGCAGTTAACAACTAAAGGTTAAGTATGAGAGCCAGGATGCACTTGTGGTGGTATTACTTACAAAGAGATCCTTATCACCCTGCAGTGGAAGGGAGCTCAGCTGCAGGGCAATCATAGGATTTAGAATAAGGAGCTGCAGAGGCATTTATCAGGCAAGGCAGATCTGTCACAAAAAGACCAGAGCCCTGAAACATCTCGGTGGGTAGCCCCAAGAATTCTCGGTCACCAGATTCCCAAATCGGTGCCCATCTCTCCTACCATTAGGAGACTGCAGGAACCAACAAGATCTCAGTGATGCTGCTGCCTCTCCTTGCAGATCCTTCTTGCAGATCCTTCAGACCTAGAACTTCCCCAGCTGTATTGGGCTGGGATTTAACACTAATTATCTGCTTGTCAGCAGACAGGGAGGTAACTGTGAGGGGTTTCTGGCTGCCTTGTGGTGGAAAGCCCTCAGTAGGGTCTTCTCACGTGGGGTAAATGCTAACTCTTAACAAGGAGTAGTGAGAGAGGGGCACTGATATCACTAAGAACTTCAGTGGTGGCTCTGCTCTGTAGGCCAGGACTGAAGGTATGAGAGGAGATCAAGCCTCCTCTATTACAGAGCTGAGCTCCTTAATTGTAGTGAGCATGATGAGCCCCCAGAGTAAGAGAGACCAGGTAACTGCCAGAAACCAGGGGCCACAGTTACCCTAATAACCAGCAACGTTAAAGAAGCAGCAGAGGGGCCTTTGTTGTCAGGCAGTTGTAGAAATGATGAATACAATTTGGAGTTTCTAGGGTCCAAACAAGTTGGCACCCTACAAGGGTACTTAACATCTACAATCAAAACAAGTAAAGAATGGAGGAGTAGGTAGCTTAGGACAGTCGTCCCAACAAAAATTATAATATCTTGCTCAGTTTCCAGATCTGAGCCTTTTTTTTTTTTTTTTTTTTTTTTTTTTTTTTTTTTTAAGACAGTGTCTTGCTCTGTCGCCCAGGCTGGAGTGCAGTGGCACGATCTCGGCTCACCACAACCTCCACCTCCCGGGTTCAAGTGATTCTCCTGCCTCAGCCTCCCGAGTAGCTGAGATTACAGGCGCATGTCACCACATCTGGCTAATTTTTTATATTTGTGATAGACACAAGGTTTCACCATGTTGGCCAGGCTGGTATCAAACTCCTGACCTTAAGTGATTCGCCCACCTCGGCCTCCCAAAGTGCTGGGATTACAGGCATGAGCCACTGCACCCGGCATGAGCCAATTTTTTTTTTTCTCTTTTTTGAAACGGAGTCTCGCTCTATTGCCCAGACTGGAGTGCAGTGGCGCGATCTCAGCTCACTGCAAGCTCCGCCTCCCGGGTTCACACCATTCTCTCGCCTCAGCGCCCTTCCCCCACCGCAGTAGCTGGGACTACAGGCGCCCTGCCCGGCTAATTTTTTGTATTTTTAGTAGAGACGCGGTTTCACCATGTTAGCCAGGATGGTCTCGATCTTCTGACCTCGTGATCCGCCCGCCTCGGCCTCCCAAAGTGCTGGGATTACAGGCGTGAGCCACCGCACCCGGCCGCTATTTTTAAACTGAAACCCATTAAATGATAAGATGGCTGGGTCTCCAGGAAGAAGGACCCTGCAATTCCCCCAAGAAATATATACTGCAAAGATTCCCTCAGTCGTTGTCTAAAGGGACCTATGGTCATTTCTGTGGGAATACACTGAGGAAAGGGGAATAACCAAATATTTGAGGACTACTGAAGCGGGATCTTGGGCCATGATATTCTTAAGCTACTAGACGATAGGATCTACTAAAACAAGGGAGTAAACCAAGAAAACAAAGATAAGAAATCTGAGAGGCAAGAGAGTTGTAGTGGCCATGAGAATGCACTTTGCAGCCCTCCAGCTACGGAGCATAACTGATCAAAGACCTTAGCTGAGGTGCTCTGAAACCCATTCCAGCCCGGAGGACAGGTTCTCAAAGGATGCAGAGCCACAAGGAAAAGGCAAAACACAAACAGAAATCCCCAGGGTGACCGGTAAAGGAAAAATTCAGCTGTGCGGCAAGCCTAGAAAGCAACCAGTCAAGACAAGTACAGAAGGAATGGCCGCAAGAAGATAAAATTGATAGGAAATCTACTAAGTTTGAGTTACTAAGAGGATGTGTGCAATCTGGAAGGGAAAGAATTAGTGATAAATTAGGTAGAAAACTAAACAGAAAAATCATAATTTGTATGACAGCCAAAACAAAAATGTGAACAAGGAATAATAAATATTCATAGTATACTAGATGACAACAGCAAAAATTATATTTAGTCATAATAATGCAAATGTTAAATATTGATCTAACAAAAATTAATAAGAATTTTAGTAGGCTGGGAGAATGGGAAGTGTGAGGGAGACAGGTGGAGAATGTAGTAAGAGGTTAACAGGTAATATATCAAACAAATACCAAGAATGACAAGATAAGTATGTTATTTAGAAATATGGAAGTAAATACTATATGAAAAAGCTAAGAGAATATTATTATCTAGGGAGAAGAAATGGAGAGGGATATTGCTAATTATTCCATAATAATAAGACTTGTATTTTATGTTTAAGCTATCTGTAACTTTGATAAACTTTAAATTCAAACTAATTATTGAGCAATTTATTTTTGTTGTTTTTGTTTTGTTTTTTTAAATAGAGATGGGGTCTTGCTATGTTGCTTAGGCTGGTCTTGAACTTCTGTCCTCAAGGAATCCTCCCGTCTCAGCCTCCCAAAGTGCTAGATTACAAGAATGAGCTACCACACTGGGCCAAAAAACAATTAAAATGCTTTTTTTAAAGCAATGAAATTGCAACAATTTGACAATAATATGTGAATATACAGAGTTTTAAGAAATTAATAAAAGTCAAACACCACAATTAAACAAATGATTCATAAAATAACTAAAAATGTGAATAACAATGTATTGTTGAAATTTTACCTTGGATTTTAAAAAATGAAAGTTAAAAAAAGGAGACCATTTCTAGATACACACATACTCAAAAGAATTGAAAATATATATCTACACATAAACTTGTAAATAAATATTCATAGCAGCATTATTTATAATAACTAAAAAGAAGAACTAACCCAAATGTGCATCAACTGATGAATGGATAAATAAAATGTGGTATATCCACACAGTGGAATCTTATTCAGCAATAAAGAATAAAGTACTGATACATGCTACAGTATAGGTGCATCTTGAAAACATTAACATTATGCTAAGTGAAAGATACCAGTCACATACTGTATGATTCCATTTATATAAAATGTCCAAAATAGGCAAATCTACAGAAGCAGAAAATAGATTAGTGGTTGCCAGCGGCTAGGAAGAGGAAATAGGGAATAACTGCTAATGGTTATGGAGTCTACGTGAGGTTATGAAGTATTCTAAAATTAGTGGTGGTGGTTGCACAACTGCACAAATGCGTTAAAAGCCACTGAGTTTTATATACTTTATAAGGGTAAATATTATGGTATGTGAATTCTATCTCACTACAGCTGTTCTAAAAAAAAAAACACAAAAAAATTAAAAATACAAAAATGAAATGAGAAAGGCAGAAGAAGATAGTAAGATTAAAAAAGAAAGAAACAAAAGAAAAACAAAAAAACAATTCAAGCAAATGCATGTCATGGTTAAATGAGTGCAAAAAGTATAGAGATTTTTGTTCATGGGAGGGTCACACACTGAAATTCATGTCTCAGATTTGAACACAGTAAGTGTAAGAGTCATATTCCTTTGGTTGTGAAATTTCTGTATACAAAATACTCTATTTGGCAGAATAATTGCCACCAAAAAAAGTACAAACAGCTCAAGATAGTGGATATATATATATATATATATATATATATATATATATATATATTTTAAGGCCTAGGGTTTAGAATAAAAACCTGTTACAAATCTATTTCATCAACATAGAGAAGTAGGACTGTTTTCTCCTTGGCCTGAGAAAAAACAAAGAATAAATGGGTTTTGTTTGTCTTTTTTAAGGAAAAAATCTATTAAAGCCACTGGCTTAGCAAGTGGATACCATATTTCTAGGAGAATCTAGCTGATCTACCATAATGCAAAATATTTCATTGTTATTTATTTAGATTGCTTTCTAAATGTATGTACTATCTGAAGTGAGTAAGGTTTTCAAACAGCTTTTTGCCAAATGAATTGGGAAGGCAAAAATAGCATCAAAGACCCAAAGATGCTTTAAGAGCATTACAAGAAAAAACTTGGAAGGTGTGCACAGCTAGGAAGCCAAGAGGAACTTTAATCCAAATAAATCATGAGCCAAGAGTATCATTTTAAATGGGAGAGAATGAAATCAGCCTCTTCCATAAAGCTAACTCATCGCTCTCCAGTTTATTTCCATGACAAGCCAGCTAAAAATTACATGAGATTTCATTGACCACATTAGTTTTTAAATTATTTTTTAGTCAGTTTTATAAGTCAGAAATAAACAAAGGTAATCTCCTCCCAGAAGCAACTGCTAAAGTATTGATCCTGTATAGTGGTTTTATTAACACATACTTGTTCTCAAAACAATTCTTAAATAGTTAATGTAACTTTTAAATAATTTGTATAACTTCATCTTTCAGCATGGATACCTAAAGAAACATCAAATAAAACATTATTCATTTTTGAGACAGGGACTCATTCTGTCACTCAGGCTGGAGGGTAGTAGTGTGATCTCAATTCACTGCAGCACTGACCTCCCTGGCTCAGGTAGTCCTCCCGCCTCAGCCTCCCAAGTAGCTGGGACTACAGATGCCTGTATTAACCACACCTGGATAATTTTTATATTTTTTATAAAGATGGGGTTTTGCCATGTTGCCCAGGCTGGTCTCGAACTCCCAGGCTCAAGTGATTCACCTGTCTTGCACTCCCGAAGTGCTGGAATAACAGCCATGAGCCACGGCACCCAGCCAGAATATAATTAAGTTTTTGGGTAAAATTCAAGCTTCCTAGTAATGAATTTTGTTGATATGCCTTTTTTTCCCCTATTAAAACAATCCAATAAAAATAACTTCAGTGAAGGTTGAATTAATATATATAATCCAACAATGAATTTTCCCCTAAAGGGAAAGATGAGAAAGCTTCAGTTAGATCTTCAGTCAGTTTTTATTGAGGACCCATCTTATGTCAAGTCCTCATAAATTAAGGTACTGCAGATAATTTTTCAGAAGTAAACAGTAGTGTGCAATCATGAGCAGCTTTTGAACAAATTACGGTAATAATTACCACGAATGACTGAATACTTACCACGTGCCAGGTACTCTCGAGGCACAGTACATGATAATCCCATTTCATGCTCTCAAAGCCTTATAATGTAGGTAGAATATTGTCCTCTTTTAAAAAGATGAGAATAGGCCAAGTGCGGTAGCTCACGCCTGTAATCCCAGCACTTTGGGAGGCCAAGGCAAGCAGATCACTTGAGGTCAGGAGTTCAAGACCAGCCTGGCCAACATGGTGAAACCCATCTCTACTAAAAATGTAAAAATTAGCTGGGCGTGATGGCAGGCCCCTGTAGTCCCAGCTGCTTGGGAGGCTGAGGCAGGAGAATCCCTTGAACCCAGGAGGTAGGCTGAGATCACGCCATTGCACTCCAGCATGGGCAACAGAGCGAGACTGTTTCTCAAAAAAAAGATGAGAAGTGTGAAACAGAAAGGGGTCAAGAAACTTGCCCAAAACCACACAGAAAGCATGGCAGGCTGAAGTTCAAAACCAGGAAATCTGTCCCCAGAGCACACACTCTTTCTTAACTCCTTAATGCTCCTTCTTGAAACTCAGAATGAATTTTGCTGTGGAATCACATTGTAACTATGATTAATTTCACAAGATAGTCCATAAAAGCCTGGAAACATGTCTAGACAATAGTTTATAAGTACACAACTGAACTGTAATGACTACTGACCCAGTTTAGACACAGAAAGAATTGGTAGCATAAGGGGTGTTTTGTCTTCTTTTAGCAGCAGCAGCTATTTACCTTGAAAAAACGGTTTTCAAACATTATAAAGCCAAATAATCCTCTAGGCAAATGAAATCTTACCTAAAATAGATAAGAGTAGAGCTTCTCTGATTTGTTCTGATTGAAGAGGGAGAGGAAAAGCCTCTTTTCTCCATTCCACAAAGTAGACCCTGAGACACTTCCAAAAAATGCTGGATTTCAAGGAAGACAGCCTGAAAATCATTGAAGTAGACAGAAGGATTGTTATAGGCCCATTGGATCTTATTTTCCAAAAAATCACAGAACAAAGTATTTTATAATGTTCTTGTAGACAAAATAGAAGAATACAGGTTGCAATACAGTACAGTTATGTGTAACAATAGATCTGTCCATCTAATGGAAGGTTTTTAGTATCATGCCAGAGGACTTTGTATCGGGTCCAATTCCATTAAGCATTTTTTATCAATAAATTGGATGAAGTCCTAGAAGCTATGCCTAGGACACAAAAAGGAAAATGGTATAAAATCATGACCAAACATAGTCAAAGAATGAACTGCAAGCACTTCAGAAGTATACATTTTTTTAATGCTGAATATTTTCCACAGAAATCCTTTTTGGTGAGACCCAGAGTGCAAAATTAGACCCTTGAAGGAGTAAGGCATTCAAGACCTCATCTTATCCTTAATAAACCCAAAAGTTAACTCACCTCCATCCTGGCACAGTTAACCTTCCAGGTATGACTTCCCCCATCCACTCACCTACCCACACAAGACAGCAGTAACAGATTGCTTACGAGATCACAAAGAATGATAAAACCAAAATAACAGAAAACTAAACTTCAAAAAGTGGGCCAGGCGTGGTGGTTCATGCCTATAATCCCAGCACTTTGGGAGGCCAAGCTGGGTGAATCACTTGAGGCCAGGAGTTCAAGAGCAGCCTGGGCAACATGGCAAAACCCCATCTCTATTAAAAATACAAAAATTAGCCAGGCATGGTGGTGCGTGCCTGTAGTCCCAGCTACTCAAGAGGCTGAGGCACGAGAATCACGGAAACCCAGGAGGTGCAGATTGCAGTGAGCCGAGATGGTGCCACTGCACTCCAGCCTGGGCAACAGAGCAAGACTGTGTCAGAAAAAAAAAAAAAAAAAAGGGTACATTCAGAATAATATTAAATACTACTAGTTATTCAGAAGGCTGAGAAGGTAGGATTGCTTGAGCCTAGGGGTTTGAGACCGGCCTGGGCAGTATACCAAGACACGTCTCTAAAAACAAACATTTTAAATAGTACTACTAATATCAAATCTAGTGTTAGTACTAGTAAGTATCGGATTACTTTTGGTATTTCACTCTAATCCAGGCTTATTGCTTTGGGTGGAGGAATCTGATTAGAAATATATATAACTTGCTAGATATTAAAATCTATGTTCCCATATGTACTTAGGTCTGCATGTGAACGTACTATTCTATACAGTTATTTTCTTTTCCTGTATTACATTCTCAATTATTGAACTTTATAATAAACTTTAACATCTACAATCTAATAATTACTTTTTGGGAAGGGTTGTTGGGTTTTTTTTTCAAATGTCTTTCACATTGTAATGATTATATGTGAGTTTTTTACTCCTTGGGGCTATTAATAAAGTAAATCATTGAACCATCAAAAAAAAAAAAAAAAAAAAAAGAAGAAGAAGAAAGAGGCCAGGCATGGTGGCTCACACCTGTAATCCCAGCACTTTGGGAGGCCAAGGCGGGCAGATCACGAGGTCAGGAGATCGAGACCATCCCCCATCCTGGCTAGCACGGTGAAATCCTGTCTCTACTAAAAAATACAAAAAATTAGCCGGGCGTGGTGGCAGGCCCCTGTGGTGCCAGCTACTTGGGAGGCTGAGGCAGGAGAATGGCATGAACCCGGGAGGTGGAGCTTGCAGTGAGCCAAGATCTTGCCACTACACTCCAGCCTGGGCGACAGAGCGAGACTCCATCTCAAAAAAAAAAAAAAGGAAAGAAAAGGCCAAAGTGAACGCCAAACTAAATGTTCTAGAAACAGATATTAAAACCAGTGTGAAGAGCCAAGGTGTAAAAACCAGGGAGACAGGTGATAAATGATTCATGGGTCACAATAATGTGGGCCAGATCTTCTTTTGTTTTGCATAAACTTTGCTGGATCAGCCAAGTTTAAACTTCCAACTCTGGAGTTGAAATAGACACAATTCTTTCCAAGGTATAGTAAAGTGAGTATTTTCCTGGTTAACCCAATGGGAAATTGTAATAAGTTCCAGGCTATTCTTGAAGTAAAGAGATAGTCACATGACTGCTCTTTCAACCCCTAAGCACTCTTCCCAATATATTGATTACCAACTGACATTGGTGTCTAAAGCAATCTAATGCTTTTCTAATCTGTTTAGTTTTCCGTCTCAGATTAACAGAGCCAGATACGAGTGTGGTGTCCAAGGCATGGCTTTAGCCAGCTGGTTTATGATGCCAAGAAGTGGTGGAAGATGGAGACATAGCCATGGAAGAGAGTAACTATAGTGGAAACATGTTATGGTTTGAATGTGTCCCCTAAAGTTCATGTGTTGTAACTTAACCCCCAATGCAACAGTACTGAGGGGGTGGGATCTTTAAGAGTTGATTAGGTCATGGGCCCAGAGCGATGGCTCACGGCGGTAATCCCAACATTTTGGGAGGCCGAGGCAGGCAGATCACCTGACATCAGGAGTTCCAGACCAGCCTGGCCAACATGATGAAACCCCTTCTCTACTAAAAATACAAAAAATTAGCTGGGTGTGGTGGCAGGCACCTGTAGCCCCGGCTACTTGGGAGGTTGAGACAGGGGAATTGTTTGAGCCAAAGAAGTGAAGTCTACAGTGAGCTGAGATCCCACCCAGGCACTCCAGCCTGGGTGACAGAGCAAGACTCTGTCTCAAAAAAAAAGAAAAAAAAAAGATGTGATTAGGTCATGATGGCTTTGCCCTCATGAGTGGATTAATGCTGTTATCTCAGTAGCAGGATCCTGTTAAAAGGATGTGTTTGGCCCCTTTCCCCTTTTCTCTCCCACTCGTGCTTTTTAGATCTTCCTCCCTTCTACTATGAGATAATGCAGCAAGAAGGCCCTTACCAGATTCCAGTGCCTTGATATTAGACTTCCCAGCCACCAGAACTGTGAGAAATACATTTCTTTTCTTTATAAATTATCCAGATGGTGATATTCTGTTATAGCAAGTCATGGACTAAGAACATCATAGAGTTAGTGAATTCCACAGAAATTAAAAACCTAATCAATATCCAGTTGTTGTCTTTGTTGTTGTTGTTTTATGGGAAGACAATGCTTGTATGTTGGAAAGAAAGATAAATGGCATCTCCCTCATTGCCCAGTAACAGTAATTCTTATTTTTTTTTATTTTTTTTTTTTGAGACAGAGTCTTGCTCTGTTGCACCCAGGCTGTAGCGCAGTGATGCCATCTCAGCTCACTGCAACCTCCACCTCCTGAGTTCAAGCGATTCTCCTGCCTCAGCCTCCTGAGTAGCTGCGATTACAGGCGCCCATGACCACTCCCAGCTAATTTTTTTTGTATTTTTAGTAGAGATGGGGTTTCACCAGGTTGGTCAGGCTGATCTCAAACTCCTGACCTCAGGTAATCTTCCTGCCTCGGCCCCACAAAGTGCTGGGATTACAGGCGTGAGCCACCGTGCCCGGCCAGTAACAGTAATTCTATTTTGACCTTAAACTGTAAATAAAATGGAGAGGTCGGGTGAGGTGGCTCATACCTGTAATCCTAATACTTTGGAAGGCCAAGGCCGGAGGATTGCTTGAGCCCAGGAGGTTAAGACCAGCATGGGCAACATAGTAAGACCTCATCTCTATTCTTTATTTAAAAATAATAAATACATAAGTACCTAAATAAAATGGAGAACTAATGAGTAAGATAGAAAAGACTAGAAAGTGATGGAAGAAACAGAAGTGAGAGACTGTTTTGGCCATGTTAAGTGGGTGCTGGTTAGACAACTATGCAAGATGTTAAGGAGGCATTTGGAAATACACGTTTGGAAATTCAGAAAGGGGTCAAAGCCAGGGATTTTATTTTATGTTTTGGAGACAAGGTCTCACACTGTCCCCTAGGCTGCAGTGAGCGCAATCCCAGCTCACTGCAGCCTCAAATTCCTGGGCTCAAATGATCTTCCCATCTCACCTTCTTTAGTAGCTGGGACTACAAGCCCATGCCACCACACCTGGCTAATTTTTTTATTTTTATTTTTATTTATTTTTAGTACAGACGAGGTTTCGCTATGTTGCTGAGGCTGGTCTCAAGCTCCTGAGCTCAAACAATCCTCCCACCTCAGCCTCTCAAAATGCTGGGATTACAAGTGTGAGCCACTGCTGCTGGCCTAAAGCCAGAGATTTTTTTAATTGGCATGTAGATGATATTTACATTTCTGTAGTAATTTTATGGTTTACTTATATGTATGTCTTTAATCCACTGGAAATTGTAATACAATATGTGGTAGAGATTTTGTTTTTTCCAAATGGGAAAAATAACTGCCTCAGTGCAATCCTTATATTATTCCATTAATTCAATACTATCAGTACTCTCCTTACCCTCCTACGCCCAACCTCCAGAATAATGTCCAGATTTCCTGTTCTGACATTCAAAGCACTCAATTGCCTGGTCTAATTTTTTTTCCTGATCTATTTCACTGACGTTATGATTTTCCTACTGGTTTTCAAATTGTGAATAAGCCCTAGGGGCTGTGTAAAGCCCTCTCAGAGCCATCTTGGCGTGAGATAACGGAGCAAACAGGCAAGGATCCTGCCACTCATCCCACTTCAAACGCTAGAACTCTCCCTTCACCTGATTTATATGTTGATGCCTCCAAATGAGGATTTTACTGAAGAGGCCACGCGTGGTGGCTCATGCCTGTAATCCCAGCACTTTGGGAGGCCAGGGTGGGCGGATCACTTAAGGTCATGAGTTCAAGACCAGCCTGGTCCAACATGGTGAAACCCCATCTCTACTAAAAATACAAAAATTAGCTGGGCGTGGTGGTGGACGCCTGTAATCCCAGCATACTGGGGAGGCTGAGGCAGGAGAATCACTTGAACCTGGGAGGCAGAGGTTGCAGTGAGCTGAGCCTGTGCCACTGCACTCCAGCCTGGGCAACAGAGCCAGAGTCTCAAAAAATGAATTTTACTGAAGAGATTCAGTTGCTTATTTATTTATTTATTTATTTATTTATTGAGACAGAGTCTGGCTTTGTCACCCAGCCTGGAGTGCAGTGGCACGGTCTCGGTTCACTGCAACCTCTGCCTCCCAGGTTCAAGCAATTCTCCTGCCTCAGCCTCCCAAGTCGCTGGGATTACAGGCATGTGCCACCACGCCCAGATAAATTTTTTTGCATTTTTGGTAGAGACGGGGTTTCATCATGTTGGCCAGGCTAGTCTCGAACTCCTGACCTCAGGTGATCTGCCCGCCTCCACCTCCCAAAGTGCTGGGATTACAAGCATAAGCCACCATGCCTAGCTAGATTCAGTTGCTTTAGAAAACAAACAAACAAAAACCCTCTTCTCTAGACTAAATGATCCTCTTGTGCAAGTTTTACAATGCCTATTTGTCATTGATTGGGTTCCATAGGAAACAGACGTTGAGACAGAGATCTGTGCACAAGAAGTTTATGGAGGCACGCTCTCCTGTAAAGAAAGGAAGGAAGTAGGGTTATATAGAGGGAGATGTTGGAACTATGAAGCAGTTACAACAGAGATTCTAGTCAATCCTACATGTCCCAGATTGAGGCAAGGGGGCCCCGCTGTCCAGTCAATGTATTCTGATGGCCCTGGGGAGGTAGTAGCATCAATTTGGGTGAAGGAGCTCGCTTTGTTTGTGCACAGTTCCTGGAAAGGGACTTAACCTTAAGCCATCCACAGACCAGGATTCCATCAGTTGAGCAAATGAGTGCCTTAGCTCTGAAGAGGGTTCCTGGTGTCACACCACAGCATCTACACCACTTCTTTGAATTTGCTCAGGATATTGATTTTTCTCAAGGACGTTTCCTACCACCTCCGATTCCTATCGCCTCCAATTAAGCCCAGCTCAAATGCTATATCCTCCATTAAACATTTCTTGACTCTTGTCATTGTAAATAGTATTTTCCTCCTCTAAATTTCAAGCACTTTATATTCCTCTCACGGCATTACAACACTTACCTTATTCTACCTTCCAGAAGAGCTATTTTTTACTTCAATAAATTGAGAACTTTCAGTTACTCAGGCAATAAACTAGGACCCGAGGATATAAAGTGATCAGAACAGATATGATCCTCTTCACACTTTAAACAAATAGAAGTTAAAAAGTTCACAGTAGTAAAAGAGTACATAGGATGGAAATTTACTTCAAATGAATGTGTCAGGAAATGATTCTCTAAAGAAGTGATATGAAACCCAGTAGTAAAGAGCAGCTCAGTGAAAGGTGGTGGTAGGGATAAGGAGTGGGGTATGTGCAAGTAAGAGCGAGCAAGGCCAGGTGTGGGGGCTCACACCTGTAATCCAAGCACTTTGGGAGGCCGAGGCAGGCAGATCACTTGAGGTCGGGTGTTCGAGACCAGCCTTGCCAACATGGTGAAATCCCATCTATACTAAAAATACAAAAATTAGCTGGGCATTGTGGCACGCACGTGTAATGCCAACTACTCAGGAGGCTGAGGAGGGGACTTGCTTGAACCCGGAAGGCAGAGGTTGCAGTGAGCCGGGATCATGCCACTGCACTCCAGCCTGGGCGACAGAGTGAGACTCTGTCTCAAAAAAAAAAAAAAAAAGTAAGAGAGAGCAGCAAATGCTAAACCTGACATATGTTGATCTCTTCCTATATGGCAGACACCGTCTCAGGTGCAAGGGCTCCATTACTAAACAAAAGCAGAAGAAAAGTCCTTCCTCCTTAGAGCTTTCATCCTAGGAAATAAAAGAACTTAATATAACTAGAATTTAGAGAATAAAAGAGAAGGTGGTGCCAGGTGGGGCTGAATGGGTAGGTAGAGGCAAGATCACTAATGGCCTGGTCAGGATTTAAGGATTTTAATGCCATAAACATGATTAGATTGTTTTTTCAACAACCTCTCTGGCTGTAGTGTACCTGTCCTGTCTCCCCTTCTGTATTTCTAGCTATTAGAAGATTGCTCTTTACCTAATATGCCTTTCAGAGCATAAGGTCCCTTTGCAAATAATGGACACCAAATAAATAATAACAATGACTAACATTTGAGTGTTTTCTATGTGCTGGAGACTGGTCTAAGCATGTTCCATGTATCAACTCATTAATCCTTACAACCCACCATGCCAGTTGGCTGGCCAAATGGAAGGAGGTATGTTTATTTGGAGCATAGGAACCTGCACACACCTGAGAGTCTACAGATAGAGACTATGTGTACAGTAGGGGGAAGAGAGTAAGCAGTAGGTGAGAAAAAAAATCAAAATGCCACATACACAGTTCCATATGCCTTTGCATCTTATTCAAACCAATTTTTTAAAAAACATTCACAATTAGCTGCAAAGCTAAGAAATACATGGACAGGAAAACTGCGTGATCCTATTGCCCAAAAAAGACTGGTGTACACATTTTCATGTCTCTAAGGCCCTTATCCTATCATCATAATTATTAAAGCATATGCCTAAAGAACATGGTGGGCCGATTTAGCAAAATCACTGGGCTTTCTGAGGAACTGTTTATAATAATCTCTTAAGGCATCAACAATACCCCATCTCTCTCTCTCTGAAAAAATTAGAAACAAAAAAACCTTGGGAATGTGTTATCTGGGATCTCCAAAGAGACCTATCTGATTGAGGGACACTCCCCACACCCAGCCCCCTGATATTGCAACACACAAATGAAAAAAGACTCACCTGCAGACTCAAAGTGGCTGTGCCTCCCTGAATGAGAAGCTAGATAAACATCACACTTAAAAGAGGCACTAAGGAACAGTCACTGACTGAGCCTTACAAGTATGTTCATAGTTCCAAATGAGACACCACATAATGAGCTGTGGCATTTTAGATGAGGAAAGGCAGATAAAGGTGTGAGGACACGATGTGCTCGCTCGTTCCTGTTAATATGGAACTTTGATCAGAATTCCATTTTATTACATGAGTGGGAAACAGCTTAATGGTCCATTTCTCCAAGCACTCCCAGTTCTTGGACTAAGTAAGCATAGATTTATCTATAGGTTTACCCATGATTTGAAAAAACATGTAAATAATAATCAGGAGCTATCCCCTTCCCATTAGAGTAGTAGTTCTGCTTATCAATTTCTCTAACTAGACCCCCTACTTTGTCTCTTTAGCATTTTCCTCCATCTCAGGCAATAGTTACAGCCCCTCACTGGGTCTTAGCCACCCGCCAATGTCCACCCCAACCCCTTGGTGCTGGAGGCATGGCAGATTGATTTGAGCAGTAAGTTGGGGTACATTGCTTTGTAACATTTCATAAACTTTGTTTAAACAAGAGTAAACCAAAAACAGGATTTTGCAATAAAAAGTATTTTTATAGAAACCAAACAAAGACTAGCATAAGTTGTACCCAGCCATTAGGAAGGCAAAGAAACTGCTTTTCTTGACAGCCCTAGAAAGCTTTAAATTAATGTCAAAGACAGGAGTCCTGTCACAGAACAGAAAGACACGTTCCAGCCCCTACTTGTTTATATCTTCCTGGGGCCGTAACTGCACCCCCACCCTATCCCCCTCCACCCCACCCCCACACTAGCTGTCTTCCAGAAACAAAAAGACAGTCCAATTTAACCCTTTCCCTTACCACAGGGCCTTTTAACTGTCAGCAGATATATTAATTGCATCATGAACCACAGGCTGCTTCTGAGCTAAACAAAGTAAAAGTTAATAAGGAAATAATAATGATATTTATTTAGTCAGCACATACCAGGCACTGTGATAAGCACATACAGACGTTTCCTCAACACTTCTTACAACAAACAGATGAGGAAACTGTGACAAAGAAGGTAACTGGCCAATTACCTTTATACAACCAGTAAGTGACAAGGTAAAGAGCAGATCTGCTTCCCCATAAAATCTGAGTTTTAACTATAGCTAAAAGCTGTAAATTAAATTTATACATAACATCTCTATAAATTTATTTAAATTAAAATTAATTTGCTATAGTTTATAAATGTATTTATAAATAAATTACCTCTAAATTAATTTTATAAAATGTTATTTATTTAAAGGTAATCCTTAAAGCTTGTATTGTTTTAAATTAAATATATCCGGGGAGCAAGTGTTCCTATAACTAATCTTAATGCTTACAACAATAATATAACCAATCAACTTAGTCAAATCAGTTGTATTTTTCACACCTATAATATAATATAGATCAGTAAAACTGGAATCATTGATTCATTTACTCAATAAATTTTTTGGAATCCCCTCCTGTGTGCCAGCCACTTAGGATACAATATTGAACAGAATACTCGATCTCTGACTTCTTAGATTACTGGCTAATGAGAGAGACAAACATTAAATACGGAAGCATACAAATATTTAAACAATTGCAAGCTGTTATAAGTGCTGTTGGGAACAGATACATTGTTATGAGAGAATGACCAGAAAGACTACTATTGATTGGGGGGTCAGAAAAGTCCCTGTATGGAAATGACTTGTCACCTGAAACTTGAAGATGCATAGGAAGTAGTTAGGCTAAGAGTGAGAGTGAGGGAGGTGTTCCAGGCAGGGGACAAACATTGTGCCAAGGCCCTGAGCAAGAAAAGAGCTTGGCTTTTTCCAAGCTAGTGATCCTTAGGTAGGAAACCAGGGAAAGAGATAGGAAATTAGATTGGAAAGAAAGACAATGTAAGCTGTAGAGATTTTCTATTTTTACCTTATGTGCAAATGAAAATTCACTGAAGAATTCTCAATAGTGTTGATACAGACAGAAGGCAGGGAAACACTGAGTAGAAAAAGGTGGTCCCTGGCGAGGGCTACAACCTCAAGCCTGGACCCGTGGCCATAAATGAGAAGCTGCATTCCTGTTTTTCCACCTGAATGTTGCCTATTCCAAAACCACCCTGGCCTGCCATGCCCCCCACCCTGTACCCATAAAAACCCCAAGCTCCACTGGCAGAGGAGCAGAGCGGCGCAGCAGAGAAGGAGAGAAGGGAAGAAGCATCTGAATGTCGAGAGGAGAAGAGGCAGCTGGACATCGGAGACTACAGTCGGAGAGGAGTTCAGCCGGGTTGGCCAAACTCCAAGAGAAGATTATTTTCCCACTCCATCCCCTTTAGCTCCCCATCCCACTAAGGAAATAATAATGATATTCATTTAGTCAGCACATACCAGGCACTGTGATAAGCACATACAGACATTTCCTCAACATTTCTTGCAACAAGAAAATGGCCACTAAGAGCCACTTTCATCGCTCAATAAAACCCTCCACATACACCACCCTTCAGTCCGTTCATGTGATCTGATTCTTCCTTGACACCCGACAAAGATTCAGCATGCACTGGGTGTGGGAACCCAAAAAGGCTGTCACATTGATTCTTCACTGAGCTATTTAACACTTATGCCGTCCACAGATGGCAAAGCTAAAAGGGCATTGTTTGTAACACATGGCCTCTAGGGCTCCAGAGGTCATGGGCAGCCCCTAGACACTGCCGCAGGTGGGTACAGGGTTTGTTCCTGCCAGCATCCAAAGGTAGTTGCCCCAGCTCCTGCACCCGCTCACCTGCATGCTCCCCCTTTTGCAGGGGATTTGAGCTGAGCTTGGTGACCAAGTGAACGAACCACACCCCTGTCTCAAGCCCTGAGAGGAGGTCAAAGGAACTGTCCCATCTCAGTGTCATCTTACAATCTAATTTACCATTTCTTAAAGCTCAATCTGGCTGATGAATTCATAATGAATGTCAGGAGAGAAAGAGTAGAAAAGGGAGAACAGTTAGGAAGTTTTAGTTACAATCATCCAAGCAAAAAGATGATGGTAGCTTTGACTAAAGTGGCAACAGTGGAGAGAAGTGGAACCTGGAGAGAAGTGGAACCTGGAGAGAAGTGGATACATTGTATATACATTGAGATTATAATAAGATTTATCGCTTCTCGGCCTTTTGGCTAAGATCAAGTGTATAATAAGATTTAGTGACGAATTTGGTATGGGTAAAGATAGCGAAGGGGTGGCACAAGCTGGGGTCAAAGAGAAGTCTCAGGTTTCTGAATTGAGCAATTGGGTAGTTGGAAGTGTAGAATAGCTTAAAGTAACAGTCAAAAGGGCCAGGCATGGTGGCTCACGCCTGTAATCCCAGCACTTTGGGAGGCCAAGGCAGGTGGATCACAAGGTCAGGAGATCGAGACCATCCTGGCTAACATGGTGAAACTCCGTCTCCACTAAAAATGAAAAAAATCAGCCGGGTGTGGTGGCACGCGCCTGTAGTCCCAGCTACTCGGGAGGGCGAGACAGGAGAATTGCCTGAACCCGGGAGGCAGAGGTTGTAGTGAGCCGAGATCGTGCCACTGCACTCCAACTCCAGCTTGGGCTACAGAGCAAGACTCGGTCTCAAAAAAAAAAAAAAAAACAAGAGTCAAAGGGGCTAATATATACAGTGGATGGATAGTGTCTAGACCAGCACTTCCCATTTAATGTGTATGTGAATCACCTAAAGAGGCTTGTTATAGATTCTGCTTCATGACATGAGGTCTGGGGTTGGGCCGGAGGTTCTATGTTTTTACCAGTTCCCATATGATGTCAATGATTCTAGTCCATAGACCACATGTTGAGTGGCAAGGCTCTACTATAGAAACACCATACACATAGGATTACAAACTTTTCAACAAAAAATATCTACATTTTTTTGAGACAGGGTCTTGCTCTGTCATCCAAGCTGCAGTACAGTGATGTGATCATGGCTCACTGTAGCCTTGACCTCCAAGGTTCAAGCAGTCCTCCTACCCTAGCTTCCCAAATAGCTGGGACTACAAGCAAGCACCACCACACCTGGCTAATTTTTTAAATTTTTTGTAGAGATAAGGTCTTGCTATGTGACCAGGCTGGTCTCAAACTCCTGGGTTCAAGTGATTCTCCTGCTTTGGCCTCCCAAAGTGCTGGGATTACAGGTGTGAGGCACCTTGCTTGGCCAAGAATAACGTTTTAATTTAATCATTATAATTTTATAAAAGATATAATATTTTAATTATTTAAAAAGATAACACAATTTCAAAATAAAGAAGGTTGCTTAATAGAATAGATTTATCAGAACATATATTACCTTACCTTTTTATTACTTACCTCATTTGGCCACAGATGATGTGAAATTTTACCTTATGTGCCAAAGACACGTGGCTGTACGAACAACACAGAGGTTGGGTTAAGGTGGAAAAATAAGAAAATGAGTTCTGGCTAAGCAACAAAAAGAATAGAAGAAAACACACTTTTTATTTATTTATTTATTTATTTTTATTTTTATTTTTTTCTTTTTTGAGACAGAGTCTCACTCTCTCACCCAGGCTGGAGTTCAGTGGTGTGATCTCAGCTCACTGCAACCTTCCGCCTTTCAACCTTCAAGCGATTCTCCTGCCTCAGCCTCCTGAGTAGCTGGGATTACAGGCACAAGCCACCACGCGCGGCTAATTTTTGTATTTTTAGTAGAGATAGGGTTTCACCATGTTGGTCAGGCTAATCTTGAACTCCTGACCTTGTGATCCACCCGCCTCGGGCTCCCAAAGTGCTGGGACTACAGGCGTGAGCCATTGCGCCTAGCCTAGAAGAAAACACACTTTATAAAAATGCCATACACATAGAATGTAAAATTCTATGTCTGGAATGATAGATAATTTTTACTCTTTTGCTTGTTTTCTACATTAAACGTGTTACTTATACAAGCTTTTTTTACACTATAAAGATGATTGGAAGGTACTAATAAAAACACACTGTCAACACTGAATTAATGTAGGTTACATAGAACATATACCAGTCATACGTATGTGAGTGAGAACCAACACTTAGAAAACAATCCATTTCCAGTAAATATTGCACTTAAAACTATACACTGAAAGTGTAATCACTGATTATAGGATTTAAAAAAGATGATAATTTGACCAACAACATAATAAAAGTTATTCAATTTTTTTTATTATACTTTAAGTTCTAGGGTACATGTGCACAACATGCAGGTTTGTTACATATGTATACATGTGCCATGTTGGTTTGCTACACCCATTAACTCATCATTTACATTAGGCATTTTTCCTAATGCTTTCCCTTCCGCCTCCCCCCACCCCACGACAGGCCCCGGTGTGTGATGTTCCCCGCCCTGTGTCCAAGTGTTCTCATTGTTCAATTCCCACCTATGAGTGAGAACATGTAGTGTTTGGTTTTCTGTCCTTGCGATAGTTTGCTCAGAATAATGGTTTCCAGCATCATCCATGTCCCTACAAAGGACATGAACTCATCATTTTTTATGGCTGCATCATATTCCATGGTGCATATGTGCCACATTTTCTTAATCCAGTCTATCATTGATGGACATTTGGGTTGATTCCAAGTCTTTGCTGTTGTGAATAGTGCCACAATAAACATACCTGTGCATGTGTCTTTATAGTAGCATGATTTATAATCCTTTGGGTATATATCACTGGGTCAAATGGTATTTCTAGTTCTAGATCCTTGAGGAGTCGCCACACTGTCTTCCACAATGGTTGAACTAGTTTACAGCCCCACCAACAGTGTAAAAGCGTTCCTATTTCTCCACATCCTCTCCAGCACCTGTTGTTTCCTGACTTTTTAATGATCGCCATTCTAACTGGTGTGAGATGGTATCCCATTGTGGTTTTGATTTGCATTTTTCTGATCACCAGTGATGATGAGCATTTTTTCACGTGTCTGTGGCTACATAAATGTCTTTTGAGAAGTGTCTGTTCATATCCTTTGCCCACTTTTTGATGGCGTTGTTTGATTTTTTCTAATAAATTTGTTTAAGTTATCTGTAGATTCTGGATATTAGCCCTTTGTCCGGTGGGTAGATTGCAAAAATTTTCTCCCATTCTGTAGGTTGCCTGTTCATTCTGATGGTACTTTCTTTTGCTGTGCAGAAGCTCTTTAATTAGATCCCATTTGTCAATTTTGGCTTTTGTTGCCATTGCTTTTGGTGTTTTAGTCATGAAGTCTTTGTTCATGCCTATGTCCTGAATGGTATTGCCTAGGTTTTATTCTACGGTTGTTATGGTTTTAGGTCTAACATTTAAGTTTTTAATCTATCTTGAATTAATTTTTGTATAAGGTGTAAGGAAGGGATCCAGTTTCAGCTTTATACATATGGCTAGCCAGTTTTCCCAGCATGATTTATTAAATAGGGAATCCTTTCCCCATTTCTTGTTTTTGTCAGGTTTGTCAAAGATCAGATGGTTGTAGATGTGTGGTGTTATTTCTGAAGCCTCTGCTCCATTCCATTGGTCTATATCTCTGTTTTGGTACCAGTATCATGCTGTTTTGGTTACTGTAGCCTTGTAGTGTAGTTTGAAGTCAGGTAGCATGATCCCTCTAGCTTTGTTCTTTTTGCCTAGGATTGTCTTCGCAAAGTGGGCTCTTTTTTGGTTCCATATGAACTTGAAAGTAGTTTTTTCCAATTCTGTGAAGAAAGTCCTTGGTAGCCTGATGGGGATGGCATTCAATCTATAAATTACCTTGGGCAGTATGGCCATTTTCACGATATTGATTCTTCCCACCCATGAGCATGGAATGTTCTTCCATTTCTTTATATCCTCTTTTATTTCATTGAGCAGTGGTTTGTAGTTCTCCTTGAAGAGGTCCTTCACATCCCTTGTAAGTTAGATTCCTAGGTATTTTATTCTCTTTGTAGCAATTGTGAATGGGAATTCACTCATGATTTGGCTCTCTGTTAGTCTGTTATCGGTGTGTAGGAAGGCATGTGATTTTTGCAGATTGATTTTGTATCCTGAGAGTTTGCTCAAGTTGCTTATCAACTTAAGGGGATTTGGGGCTGAGACAACAGGGTTTTCAAAATATACAGTCATGTCATCTGCAAACAGGGACAATTTGACTTCCTCTTTTCCTAATGGAATACCCTCTATTTCTTTCTCTTGCCTGATTGCCCTGGCCAGAACTTCCAACACTATGTTGAATAGGATTGATGAGAGAGGGCATCCCTGTCTTGTGCCAGTTTTCAAATGGAATGCTTCCAGTTTTTGCCCATTCAGTATGATATTGGCTGTGGGTTTGTCATAAATAGCTCTTACTATTTTGAGATACGTTCCATCAATACCTAGTTTATTGAGAGTTTTTAACATGAAGGGCTGTTGAATTTTGTCGAAGGCCTTTTCTGCATCTATTGAGATAATCAGGTGGTTTTTGTCTTTGGTTCTGTTCATGTGATGGATTACGTTTATTGATTTATGTATGTTGAACCAGCCTTGCATCCCACGGATGAAGCCAACTTGATCTTGGTGGATAAGGTTTTTAATGTGCTGCTGGATTCGGTTTGCCAGTATCTTATTGAGGATTTTTGCATTGATGCTCATCAGGGATATTGGTCTAAAATTCTCTTTTTTGGTTGTGTCTCTGCCAGGCTTTGGTATCAGGATGATGCTGGCCTCATAAAATGAGTTAGGGAGGATTCCCTATTTTTCTATTGATTGGAATAGTTTCAGAAGGAATGGTATCAGCTCCTCTTTGTACCTCTGGTAGAATTCGGCTATGAATCTTTCTGGTCCTGGACCTTTTTTGGTTGGTAGGCTATTAATGATTACCTCAATTTCAGAGCCTGTTATTGGTCTATTCAGGGATTCAACTTCTTCCTCATTTAGTCTTGGGAGGGTGTATGTGTCGAGGAATTTATCCATTTTTTCTAGATTTTCTAGTTTATTTGTGTAGAGGTGTTTATAGTATTCTCTGATGGTAGTTTGTATTTCTGTGGGATCAGTTATCCCCTTTATCATTTTTTATTATACTTTAAGTTGATATCCCCTTTATCATTTTTTATTGCGTCTATTTGATTCTTCTCTCTTTTCTTCTTTATTAGTCTTGCTAGCAGTCTATCAATTTTGTTGATCTTTTCAAAAAACCAGCTCCTGGATTCATTGATTTTTTTTCGAAGGGTTTTTTGTGTCTCTATCTCCTTCAGTTCTGCTCTGATCTTAGTTATTTCTTGCCTTCTGCTAGCTTTTGAATGTGTTTGCTCTTGCTTCTCTAGTTCTTTTAATTGTGATGTTAGGGTGTCCATTTTAGATATTTCCTGCTTTCTCTTGTGGGCATGTAGTGCTATAAATTTCCCTCTACACACTGCTTTAAACGTGTCCCAGAGATTCTGGTACATTGTGTCTTTGTTCTCATTGGTTTCAAAGAGCATCTTTATTTCTGTCTTCATTTCGTTATGTACCCAGTAGTCATTCAAGAGCAGGTTGTTCAGTTTCCATGTAGTTGAGCAGTTTTGAGTGAGTTTCTTAATCCTGAGTTCTCATTTGATTGCATTCTCATCTGAGAGACAGTTTGTTGTGATTTCTATTCTTTTACATTTGCTGAGGAGTGCTTTACTTCCAACTATGTGGCCAATTTTGCAATAAGTGTGATGTGGTGCTGAGAAGAATGTACATTCAGTTGATTTGCGGTGGGGAGTTCTGTAGATGTCTATTAGGTCTGCTTGGTGCAGAGCTGAGTTCAAGTTCTGGATATCCTTGTTAACCTTCTGTGTCATTGATCTGTCTAATATTGACAATAGGGTGTTAAAGTCTCCAATTATTATTATGTGGGAGTCTAAGTCTCTTTGTAGGTCTATAAGGACTTGCTTTCTGAATCTGGGTGCTCCTGTATTGGGTGCATATATATTTAGGATAGTTAGCTCTTCCTGTTGAATTGATCTCTTTGCCATTACGTAATGGCCTTCTTTGTCTCCTTTGATCTTTGTTGGTTTAAAGTCTGTTTTATCAGAGACTAAGATTGCAACCCCTGCTTTTTTTTTGCTTTTCATTTGCTTGGTAGATCTTCCTCCATCCCTTTATTTTGAGCCTATGTGTGTCTCTGCACGTGAGATAGGTCTCCTAAATACAGCACACTGATGGGTCTTGACTCTTTATCCAATTTGCCAGTCTGTGTCTTTTAATTGGGGTATTTAGCCCATTTACCTTTAAGGCTAATATTATTATGTGTGAATTTGATCCTGTCATTATGATGTTAGCTGGTTATTTTGCCCATTAACTGATGCAGTTTCTTCCTAGCATCAAAGGTCTTTACAATTTGGCATGTTTTTGCCGTGGCTGGTACCAGTTGTTCCTTTCCTTCAGGAGCTCTTGTAGGGCAGACCTGGTGGTGACAATATCTCTCAGCATTTGCTTGTCTGTAAAGGATTTTATTTCTCCTTCACTTCTGAAGCTTAGTTTGGCTGGATATGAAACTCTGGGTTGAAAATTCTTTTCTTTAAGAATGTTGAATATTGGCCCCTAGTCTCTTCTGGCTTGCAGGTTTTCTGCTGAGAGATCCACTGTTAGTCTGATGGGCTTCCCTTTGTGGGTAACCTGACCTTCATTTCAACCTTGGTGAATCTGACAATTACGTGTCTTGGGGTTGCTCTTCTTGAGGAGTATCTTTGTGGTGTTCTCTGCGTTTCCTGAATTTGAATGTTGGCCTGCCTTGCTAGGTTGGGGAAGTTCTCCTTTTTTTTTTTTAAGATGTTGTCTCACTTTGTCACCTAGACAGGAGTGCAGTGGTGCCATCTTGGCTCACTCCAACCTCCACCTCCCGGATTCAAATGATTCTCCTGCCTCAGCCTCCTGAGTAACTGGGATTACAGGTGCCCGCCACCATGCCAGGCTAATTTTTGTATTTTTAGTAAAGATGAGGTTTCACCATTTTGGCCAGGCTGGTCTTGAACTCCTAACCTCAAGTGATCTGCTCACTTCAGTCTCCCAAAGTGCTGAGATTACAAATGCGAGTCACCGCACCCAGCCAAAAGTTGTTTTTGAGTAATGCGAAAAGCAGCAAAAAATTCCTAAATTTAAATTAGAATCTGACACCCAAAATGAAAATAATTCTATGTTTTTATTTTTGTTTTTTAAAAATACAAAGGTGACATATGTCAAACTTCATCACACTGTACACTTTAAATGTGTGCAGTTAATTATATGTCAATTACATTTCAATAAAAGTTGGAAAATTTTAGAGAAAAATTAACTAAAATACTATGTGCTTAGGTTCTATGGCAAATGGTTTTTATAGGCCAGGCACAGTGGCTCACACCAGTAATCCTAGCTATTTGGGTTGCCAGGGCAAAAGGATCACTTGATTCCTAGGAGTTGGAGACCAGCCTGGGCAACATGGCAAAACCATGTCTCTACAAAAAAAAATACAAAAATTACCCAGGCATGGTGGTACTCACCTGTGGTCCCAGCTACTCAGAAGGCTAAAGTGGAATTATTTTCTGAGCCTGGGGAGGTTGAGTCTGCAGTGGGCCTTGATTGTGCCGCTGCACTCCAGCCTGGGCAACAGAGTGAAATCCTATCTCAAAAAAAAAATAAGAAAAAAGAAAAGAGGAGAGGAGAGGAGAGGAGAGAAGAGAATAGAAGAGAGAGAAAGGGAGGGAGGAAGGAAGGAAGGAGGGAGGAAGGGAGGAAGGAAGGAAGGAAGGAAGGAAGGAAGGAGGTGTTTTATAAAGTAGTAAGCAAATTCCTCCATGCTGAGTAGCATATAATCCATTTGCAAAGATGTTCACAAAATATTAGAAAGATAAAAGTACAAAATAGTGTGTGCAAATATTTGATCATCTGGCAAGATCCAAATCTATATGAATTCAGACAGAAGCACTGGAGTAAATTCCTTCATGCAATGAGATTTAACATAAATTTTAAAGAAGGTACGAGACGGTTTTTTTCATTGAATAGTCTAGAAAACATGCCTCAAACATGCCTCACTGCATCTTCCGCCTCCTGGGTTCAAGTGATTTTCATGCCTGTCTCCTGAGTAGCTGGACTTACAGATGCATGCCACCACATCTGGCGAATTTTTTTCATTTTTAATAGAGACAGGATTTTGCCATGTTGGCCAGGCTGGTCTTGAACTCCTGGCCTGAAGTGATCCACCCGCCTCAGCTTCCCAAAGTGCTGGAATTACAGGTGTGCGCAACCGCACCTGGCCCCTGAAGACATTTCAATGCTGAATAGCATGGCAAGCCAAAAAGCGAGCTCAACACCTCTGAAAGGCAGAACTGACTCTTCTCATCTTTGGGGGATGAGAAGACAGAGATCTTTTAGTTTCTCAATCAAAAGCCCCAGGTGATGGTGGGGTGGAAGGGGAGGGGGAATACTCAAGTTTTAGAAACAAAAGAGACAAACTGCAGTTCAATCATACTAAAACTACAACCCAGCCCTGATCCTGTCAAATCCCTAATTACAGTTATTATTCACTCTATTTGCTTAACAGAGCAAATAATAAACACTTTCTGGTAGAAGATAGTATTTCCTGAATATCTTATGCTTTTTAAATACACAATATCTTACATTACAAGGTTGTTAAACACGTGAGAAGGCAGAGCAACATGATTTATAAACAAGAGACAACATAGGCAAAAGAAGCAGACCATTAAATAATCCTGATTTAAAAATAACTCTGATTATTGTGTTAAAGAAAAAAAAAAGAAGATGCAGTAAATGAAAAACTTGAAAATTTAAATGGAACAGAATCTATTAAACAAGATTAAGATGGACATTTCTAGGGCTTAAAAATAAAATACCTAAAATTGAGCAGAAAATAGAATTGGTAAATTTCAATAGAATTGACTATTGTCAGGTCAATAAGGAAGAGAAAAACTGAAGTACAAGGAGAAACAAAGGATTGAAAAAGGTATAACAGTGCCTAAGAAACATATGGGACACGGTGAAAAGTTCTAATACACATGTAACTAAAAACAAAGAAAAAGAGGGTGAAAACAAGGCAGGAATAATCTTTGAAGAGGTAATGGCCAGATTTTCAAAATTGATAAAATATATCAACCAAAGAATTTGAAAGTTCAGAAAACCCCAAACAAGATGAATCTGAATACAGAAGACACACAAGCACATACATACCCGAGAGAGGGAAAAAGAGAGGGAGGGAGAGAAGAGCAAGTCTGCTGAAAACAAAGGTAGAGAAAAAATTTCAATGCAGTCGAAGAGACACATTACTTTACAACAATTGACTTTTCATCTGAAACTATGGAATCCTTAATGGAATAATATTTTTAAAGTGCTGAAAAACAAAATGTCAGCCAGGAGTGGTGGCTCATGCCTGTAATCCCAGCATTTTGGGAGGCTGAGATGGGAGGATTGCTTGAGGCCAGGAGTTGGAGACCAGCCTGGGCAACACAACAAGACCTCATCTTTACACAAAATAAAAAAGTTACTTGGATGTGGTGATGCACACCTGTAGTCCCCGCAACTCAGGAGGCTGAGGTGGGAGGATCACTTGAGTCAGGAGTTTGAGGTTAACAGTGATCTGTGATCATGCCACTGTACTCCAGCCTGGATGACAAAGCAGGACCCTGTCTCTAAAACAAAACAAAGATAACTGCCAACTGCCAACTTAGAATTCTATGTAGCCTAAAAATTTCCTTCAAAAATAAAGGTAAAATAATGCCAGGCACAGTGGCTCACTCCTGTACTCCCAACACTTTGGGAAGCCGAGAAGGGAGGACTGCTTCAGCCCAGGAGACCACCCTGGGAAACACAGTGAGAGCCTGTCTCAATACTTTTAATAATAAAAATAAAGGTGAAATAAAGACATTTTCAGACAACAAACTCTGAGAGAACTAATCATCAGGAGGCCTCAATTATAAGAAATACTAAAGAAAGATGTTCATGCTGGGCATAAAGGCTCATGCCTGGAATCCCAGTACTTTGGGAGGCTGAGTCAGGCCAATCACTTTGAGCTGAGGAGTTCACCAGCCTGGGCAAAATGACAAAACCCTATCTCTAAAAAATAAAAATACAAAAATTAGCTGGGTGTATGACCTGAGCCTGTAGTCCCAGCTGCTTGGGAGGGAGGTTGAGGCTGGAGGATCGCTTGAGCCTGGGAAGCTGAGGTTGGAGTGAGCCGAGATCCTGCCACTGCATGCCAGCATGGGTGACACAGTGAGATCCTGTCTCAGAAAAAAAACACACTGAATGAAAATAATCCTAGTTGTAAATTCAGAACCACTAGAAAGAATAAGAAAACTGTAAAGAAAAAAACATACTGATAAATATAAAATAATAATTACTATTTAAAACAATAACAATAAAATAATGTATTTTGGAAATACATAGAAGTATAATGTTGAACAAAACAACGGTAAGAGGTGGGTAGACTTTTCAGATTGTAAGATTCTTGGCCGGGTGCGGTGGCTCACACCTGTAATCCCAACACTTTGGGAGGCTGAGGCAGGCGGATCACAAGGTCAGGGGTTTGAGACCAGCCTAGCCAACATGGCAAAACCCCATCTCTACTAAAAACACAAAAATTAGGCCAGGCGCAGTGGCTCACACCTGTAATCCAGCACTTTGAGAGGCCAAGGTGGGTGGATCACAAGGTCAGGAGTTCAAGACTAGCCTGGCCAACATGGTGAAACCCCATCTCCACTAAAAATACAAAATTAGCTGGGTGTGGTGGCACATGCCTGTAATCCCAGCTACTTGGGAGGCTGAGGCAGAATCGCTTGAACCCAGGAGGCAGAGGTTGCGGTGAGCCGAGATCGTGCCATTGCACTCCAGCCTGGGCAACAACAGTGAAACTCTGTCTCAAAAAAAAAAAAAAAAAAAAAAAGATATCTGTTTACTTGAAATATGGTAAGTATGCTAATTTAAGATGGACTATAATAAATCAAGGAGGCATACTGTAATCTCTAGGGTAACCATAAAAAGTTACAATAAAATGTTAAATAAAAACCTAAGAGGAGAAAAATGGAATAATAAAAGTACTTTATTATTCCTTCGATTTTGCCTACTTTTGGATAAAAGGAGAAAAGAATTAGAAAACCATGAGCAAAATGATAAGCTTAAACCTAACCATGTCAGTAACATAAATGGACTAAACAATCTACTTAAAAGACAAATGCTTGCTAAAGAATAATAAGCCCCAAATATGTGCCATTTAGAAGAAAGACTCTATAAATATAAAGATACAGAAAGGCTGAAAGTTAAAGGATGGAAGGACATATCATGAAAATACTAATCAAAAAAGGCTGTAGTAACTATATTAATACAGGTAGGTTTTCAAGCACAACTGTTACAATAGGCAAAGAGGGGTATTTCATATTGATAAAAGGTTAATTGCAATAGAAAGAAATGACTAACATTTTTATTGATTGATTGATTGATTGATTGACTGAGACACACACCTAAGCTGGAGTGTAGTGGTTTGATTGCAACTCAGTGCAACCTTGACTTCCTGGGCTCAAGCAGTCCTCTCACCTCAGCCTCCAGAATAGCTGGGACTACAGGTATGCCCCACCATGCCCTGCTAATTTTTTATGTTTTGTAGAGACAGGGTTTCGCCATGTTACCTAGGCTGGTCTCCAACTTCTGAGCTCAAGAGATCCTCTTACTTCGGCCTTGAAAAGAGTTGAGATTACGGGGCTAAGCCTCACACCTGGCCTATTTATAAATTTTTGTAAACAAAAAGTACACAAATCCGCAATAACCACTACAGATTTTAAACTTCCTCTCTCAGTAACTGTTAAGAAAAGCAAACTTAATACCTATGAAAACATAAAATATTTGAACAGAACAATTACCATATATATGACACCAAATTTAACTACAGAATATATATCTTTTTCAAGTGTACATAGATTAGTCATCAAAATAAACCATATGCAAAACCATAAGTCTCAATAAATTTGAAAGAACTGAAATCATACAGATTATGTTTTACGTTTTCTGACCACAGTAGAATTAAAGTAGAAATAAGTAACAAAATGAAAAATAGAAATCTCTAAATGCTTAAGATTAAACATATTTGAAATAACTCATCAAATAAGAAACTCTATTAGAAAGTAGAAAATATTTTGAACTGAATGTTGAAGAAAATATGTCATGTCAAAACATACAGGATGTAACTAAAATAATGTAAGCTATTTATTTATATCTTTTGTTTTGTTTTGTTTTGTTTTGAGACAGGGTCTCACTCTGGTTGCCCACTCTCGTTGCTGGAGTGCAGTGGCATGATCATGGCTCACTGCAGCCTTGACTTCCCACGCTCAAGCAATCCTCCTACCTCAGCCGCCCCAGTAGCTGGGACTACAGGTGCACACCAGCACACCCGGCTACTTTTTTGAAATTTTAGTAGAGTTGGGATCTCACCATTTTATACAGGCTGGTCTCCAACTCCTGGGCTCAAGAGATCCACCTGCATCGGCCTCCCAAAGTGCTGAGATTACAGGTGTATGCCACCTCGCCCAGCCTATTTATATCTTTAAAGGCATATATCATTTAAAATGTCAAAAATTGGCCAGGCATGGTGGCTCACGCCTGTAATCCCAGCAGTTTGGGAGGCTGAGACAGATGGATCATTTGAGATCAGGAGTTCGAGACCAGCCTGACCAACATGGTGAAATTTTATCTCTACTAAAAATACAAAAATTAGCCAGGTGTTGTGGCACGCACCTGTAATCTCAGGTACTTGGGAGGCTGAGGCAGGAGAGGCGCTTGAACTCAGGAGGCGGAGGTTGCAGTAAGCCGAGATCACACCACTGCATGCCAGCCTGGGCAATAGAGTGAGACTGTCTCAAAAAAAAAAAAAAAAAAGTCAAAAATGAATGATCCCAGCTTAGAAATTAATAACCTAGAAAAAGGTCAGCAAATTAAACTCAACAGAAGGATAAAACAATAAAGATAACTGAAATCAACTAAGTAGAAAGCAAACATGCAATACAGAAATTCAACAAAGCCAAAGTTGGTTGGTTGTCAAGAATAACATCAAGGCCACGGCCGGGCACAGTGGCTCATGCCTGTTATCCCAGCACTTTGGGAGTCCAAGGCGGGTGGATCACCTGGGGCCAGGAGTTCGAGACCAGCCTGACCAACATGGTGAAACCGTGTGTCTACTAAAAATACAAAAATTAGCCGGCGTGGGGGCGCATGCCTGTAATCCCAGCTACTCGGGAGGCTGAGGCAGGAGAATCACTTGAACCTGGGAAGCAGAGGTTGTGGTGAGCTAAGGTCGCCCCATTGCACTCCAGCCTGGGCAACCAGAGCTAAACTCCATCTGAAAAAAAAAAAAGAATAACATCAATAAACCACTGGCAAGGCTGGACAAGAAAAAAAGAAAATATATAAAGCATCAATATTAAAACTAAAAAAAATGCCATCATAGATTTCACAAACATTTAAAAGATAAGTGTTTAAATGTTAAGAAATAATATTATGCTAATAAAATTGAAAATCTAGATGAGGTGTTCAAATTCCTTAAAAACTATAACAGTCATAGATGGAGTTTTATTTTTGGCACAATTTTAAAAAGCATTTAAGAAATACATATTACCAATATTATAGAAAGTTTAGGCTGGGCACGGTGGTTCACGCCTGTAATCCCAGCACTTTGGGAGGCCGACGCAGGCGGATCACTTGAGGTCAGGAGTTCAAGACCAGCCTGGTCAACATGGAGAAACCCAGTCTCTACTAAAAATACAGAAACTAGCCAGGCATGGTAACGTACACCAGTAATCCCAGCTACTCAGGAGACTGAGATAGGAGAATTGCTTGAACCCAGGAGGCGGAGGTTGCAGTGAGCCGAAATCGTGCCACTGCACTCCAGCCTGGGCGACAGAGGAAGACTTCATCTCAAAACAAAAAAAAAAGTTTAGCAATAGAAAATTAGACAAAACTTTTCAACTCATTTTAGGAGGTCAGAAAAACATTAATAGTAGTAAAACTTAACAAGCATATAACAGGTAAGGAAAATCACAAACCAGTATCTCTCATGAACATAAAATCAAACATCTTAAACATGGTATTATCACATTTAATAATGTGCTTTATAAAAAGAAAAATATAACAAACTGGGGCTTATTATATAAATGCAAAGTTGGCTTCACAGTAACAAAAAAAATTAGTTTACTACATTAACAGAATAAAGAAGAAAAAACATATGGTCAATTTGGTAAATGTGAAAAAAATTAACACTTTTACATAATTTTTTAAATCTCAAAAAAAATTGATGGAAATTTTCTCAATTTGATAACAGGTATCAACTAAAACACCTACAGTTTATACGCTATGTAATGGTAAAAAAATTTTTTTAATCAAAAAATAAACATAAACACAAAAATAACCCAAAACCGAACATTTTTTGCTATGATGTTGTAAACAAAGCAAGAATGTCCACTTCTTTTTTAACATTATCCTGGACATCATAGCCAGCACCCTAAAGTAATTGGCGGCAGCTGGGTGGGTGGCACAAATATTAAACAAAATGAAATAAAGCTCTTCTTATAACCAGATACCACAATTGTGTATATAGAAGCTCCAAAAAAAACTAACAATCCATGAGAAATAAAAAGATAATTTAGCAAGGTGTCCGGATACAAGATCAATATACAAGATAAATTGTGTAACTATATAATACAACAGGAAGAAAATAAGCATTTTAAAGTATCGCTTATAATAGCACCAAAAAGATGCAGTTTTTTTTTTTTGAGACAGAGTCTCACTTCGTCACCCAGACTAGAGTGCAGTGGTGTGATCTCAGCTCACTGGAACCTCCACCTCTAGGTTCAAGTGATTCCCATGCCTCAGCCTAGTATCTGGGATTACAGGCATGTGCCACCACACCCAGCTAATGTTTTTGTATTTCCAGTAGAGACAGAGTTTCACCATGTTGCCCAGGCTGGTCTTGATTCCTGGCCTCAAGTGATCTGCCTGCCTCAGCCTCCCAACATGCTGGGATTACAGGCATAAGCTACCACTTCCGGCCTAACACAGGGTTTTTCAACCTTGGTACTATCAACATTTTGAGCCAGATCAGTCTTTGTTGTGGGGGCCTATCCTGTACATTGCAGGATGTTTAGCAGGATAGTTGATCTCTACCCACTAGATGCCAACAGCACTCCTCACCTCAGTTGGGACATATCTCGACATTGTTGAGTGTCCCTGAGGGAAGCCAAATTAACCTTGGTTGAGAATCATTGATATAATGAAAGATATCAATACTCATCCACTCAATACTATAAAACATTGTTGACAGAAATTAAAGATCTAAATACATAGATATTTATTATAGCTTGGAAGACAATATCGTTACAAGTTAATTCTCCTTAAATTCATCTAGATAGTCAATGCAATTCCAATTAAAATCCCATCAGATTGGCAGGGAGAGGTGGCTCACGCCTGTAATCCCAGCACTTTGGGAGGCTGAGGCAGGTGGATCACCTGAGGTCAGGAGTTCAAGACCAGCCTGGCCAACGTGGTGAAACACCGTCTCTACTAAAAATACAAAAATTAGCCGGGCGTGGTGGCGGGCGCCTGTAATCCCAGCTACTCCGGAGGCTGAGGCAGGAGAATCGCTTGACCCTGGGAGGCAGAGGTTGCCGTGAGCCGAGATCAGGCCATTGCACTCCAGCCTGGGTGACAAGAGTGAAACTCCGTCTCAAAAAAAAAAAAAAATCCCATCAGGTTTCTTTGATGGAAAATGATAAACCCAATTTAAAATTTATACAGAAATTTATACAGCCTGTGCAATCTTGAAGAAAAAGAGTAACAAAGCTAGACAACTTATACCATCAGATATCACTTCTTTATATAATCCTACAGTAATTAACATAATGTGGCATTTGTGTAAGGACAGTCCAATAAACTGACTAGAAAGAACAAAAACAGTCACTTGATTTTTTTTTTAAGTGCCACAGCAATTCACTGGATTAGAAATAGTCTTACCAACATATAGAGCTGGGTCTACTGAAAAACCACAGGGAAAGAAGTAATCTTCAGCTTTAAAAAATTATTTTGAGATGGATTATGGACATAAATGCAAGACTATCTTCTTGACTTTGTTTAGGCAGAAATCAAACCTGACACATAAAAAATTGATAAACTCAACTTCATTAAAATTAAGAATTTCTGAGCATCAAAGCTACAGGCAAGCTACAAGCAAAGAGAATGTTCGCCATATGTATACCTGGCAATGGGGTCTTATCCATATTATATAAAAACTTCCTAAACATTAGTAAGAAAAAGACTGACAACCCTTCTTCTTCCTAATGGACAAAACACTCAAATAGGCATTTCACTAAAGAAGATATACAAATGACCCAGCATATTGCAAAGTTGCTCAGCAACATTAACTATCAAGGAAATGCAAACTGAAATCACAATAAAAAATTAATACAACCTCCTTAGAATGGCTAAAATTTTAAAAGACTGGCAATACTATGTGTTAGCAAGGATGTTGAACAATGGGAAATCTCATTCATTGCTGGTTGGGAGGTAAACTGATCTTTAGAAAACTTTTTGACAGTGTGTAGTAAAGCTAGACATACTTATGCCATGTAACTGAGCAATTCCAATCCTGGATGTATTTCCAACAGAAATGGTGCATAAGTCCATCTAAAGGCATACACAGGAATCTTCATAGCTGCTTTCATAATAACCTCAAAGAGGAAACAGCCCAAAAGGATAAACTGTAGTATAGTCAAGTAACAGAATACTAAACATCAATGAAAAGGAATAATCTATCTATCTCTCCCTCTGTTTCTCTTTTTTGTCTTTGTTCCCTGTCTTTTCTTCTGCTAATGCTGTTAAAAAATAATCAAGGTCAGTTCTTAAGGGCTAGGGGAAAAGGAGAGAAAGCAACGACATGGAAAAGAACTATCCCTCCATTCTGAAGTCCAAATGCACAGCTATAAGGCAAAAATAAAAACTATAGAAACAGGCCGGGCGCGGTGGCTCAAACCTGTAATCCCAACACCTTGGGAGGCCGAGGCGGGCGGATCACTCGAGGTCAGGAGTTCGAGACCAGCCTGGCCAACATGGGGAAACCCTGTCTCTACTAAAAATACAAAAACTTAGCCTGTAATCCCAGGTACTCGGGAGGCTGAAGCAGGAGAATCACTTGAATCCGGGAGGCGGAGGTTGCAGTGAGCCGAGATCGCGCCACTGCACTCCAGCCTGAGCAACAGAGCGAGACACCATCTCAAAAAAAAAAAAAAAAAAAAGTAGAAACGAAGATAATTTTCAATAGAAAATAAGAAAAGTGTGTTTTCTATTAAACAGCACGCATACCAGAACAAAAGTGGTCTAAAAAAACAAAAATAAATAAACAGCATGTTGTACTGTGTATGGAAACTTTTTTTTTGGTCTTCAAATGTACATTTTAAGGAAAAAAAAAAAAACAGATGGTAAAACAGAATAGTTTCCTAAGTAGTCACGTAGACATTTGTCTTCCAAAATAGATAAACCTAATTAATTCAGAATAATCTTTTCTTCAGAAACGTTTGAGTCATCAAACGTAGATAACTGTAAATCTGAGGTTATAGCTCTTGAGACTAGAACATTAACCCATGCTGAGTAATTATTATTAAAAGTTAATGTCAACAAGTATCGATTGGCAATTTGTCTCCATTCCCGACCCCTAGTTTCCCTGACCGCCAAGCCCGGGGTGGGGGAGTGGAGTGGCACAAGCTCCTGCGAAAGACAGGCTGACCTCCCTCCCTGCACCCGTTGCGGCAAGGCCGGAACCCCTGGGTCCCTAGAGACGTGTGGCCCCGCCCCCGCAGCGTCGCTCCGACCCGACGGCCGCCGCGTCTCCATGGAAACGGCCCAGGCATCTACGCAGCCGAGAGCACTATGGCTACTGGGGAGCTCGGGGACTTGGGCGGCTATTACTTCAGGTTCTTGCCTCAGAAAACCTTCCAGTCTCTGAGCTCTAAGGAGATCACCAGCCGGCTCCGCCAGTGGTGAGGAACCGAGGCGCAGGGAGAGAAGAGGCCCTTCGTCTTCGCGGCTGTGGAGGCGCCGGCCGGGCGTCGAGGGGCCCGCGCGGGTCGGCGCCATTCTGAGTGAACCCTGAGGCTTCCTGAGTGAACCCCGAACCACCCGGGCAGGGCGGATACTGTGGGTGGGATCGGTTATCGGTGCGCTCTGAGGGGGTGCCAGCCCCCAGATGATTTCTTTTTCCTCCTCTGCCCCAGGTCCATGCTGGGCAGAATCAAGGCGCAGGCATTCGGCTTTGACCAGACCTTTCAGGCCTATCGGAAGGATGATTTCGTTATGGTTAGTATGGGGGTCGGAGAGTTCCCTGGGTCTCTGCCATTTTTAAACTTCCCCCCACGTTGGCATAGATACTTGTGAACACGCCATTCCTTAGTGACGTCGTTTTCTTGGCTTTTGGGAGTAATAAAAGGTGCAAATGATTTTTTTTCGAATCACCCATCATAAATTTGTCATTTAGTTCATTCTTTCTCTACTTTCAGCATCTTGTATCTTGCTTCAGGGAACTTTGCAGTTCTGGAAGATCGCGCGCTCTCTAGAAGATTAGTTTCTCCCTTTGTTTATTTTTGTTTCATTTTATTTTGTTTTATTTACTTATTTTTTGAAACAGGGTCTTTCTCTGTCACCCAGGCTGAATGAAGTGCAGTAGCACCATCTCAGCTCACTGCAGCCTCGACCTCCCGGGCTCAAGCTTCCTGGGTAGCTGGGACTTCAGGTGCAGGCCACCACGTCCAGCTAATTAAAAAAAAATTTTTTAGAGGCAGAGTCTCACTATGTTACCCAGGCTAGTCTTGAATCCCCGGGCTCAAGCAATTCGCTCACCCTGGCCTCCCAAAGTGCTGGGGATTACAGGCGTAAGCCACCACCCCCAGCCTCTCTTTTTAAATAGGCACACCTCATTTTAAAATACTTTAAATATTATCACACAGCTTTATCACCGCTTTATTTACTAGCTCCAAATTACTTTTGATTTTTTTCTCAACATCACACCCACTCTGAGAACTGGGCTTCAGGCTCTACCAGCAGTTCCAAATGAGGAATTCCCCCAAAAAAGTTTGAAGCCGTAGCACAGTGATTTGAATAAGTCTTTTGACTACTAGAGGTGACTACTTTGAGAGAGGTAAAACTCACTTGAGAGTTTTAAGTTTTGGTGTGTTTGTTAAAATTTAGTCCATTATTTTCAATCCTGTTTTTTTTTTCTCCTCAGTCAAATGGAAAATACTGTTATGGTTTATGAAATTATCTTCATTCTCTGCCATTCATGTCCTTCATGCATTGACTGTGGTTTATAGTTTGGCATAACAAACAATTCCTGAGGGCCTATCATGTGCTAGGAATTCCTTCCAGTGCTGGGGATACAAGGAGGAACAAGACAAGAGCCCAGCTGTCAAAGATTGTACAGGCCTTGGCAAGACTACAATAAATGAAAAAAAAAATCTGGTTATTTCATATAGTGATAAGGGCAGTAAAGAAAATAGGAGGAAATGGAGAAAGGAGAACATTAGGTAGGATTGCGTCATAGTTCTGGAGGCTGGAAGTCTTAAATCAAGGTGCTGGCAGGGCCATCATTCCTCTGAAACCTGTAGGGGAGAATCCATCCTTGCCTCTTCCTGGCTTCTGGCGGTTGCCACCCACACTTGGCATCCTTTAGTTTGCAGCTGCAGCACTTTCTTCTCTTCCTGTCAGTCCCATAGCCTTTTCCCTTCATGTGTCTACATCTCTTCTTCTTATAGAGACACCAGTCATATTGAATTAAGGGCCCAGCATAACCTAATCTTAATTAATTACATCAGCAACAACCCTAATTCCAACTAAGGTCACTTTGTGATATTTCAGGAAGGATGTAAATTTTGGGGGGACACTATCAACCCATAACAGAGAGTAAATTGGTTAAATCTATCTCCCTTTCCCTAAGATAGTGTTATAGTGCCATTAATAATGCTACTGATAATGACATTAATAACATTTCTCAAATACTCATGGTTAGATTATTGTGTAGTTTTTTATATTTTTTATTTATACCAGTACTGGCTGTCTATAATTTTTTTTAAAGATGAGGATTCGAGGTCACTGAATTTTAGAATACTGTAAAACTTTTAATATAATTCATTTATTCAATAAATAGTTGTTGAATATTTACTGTGTCCCTCTAGAGGGTATTAAAAATATGAAGAGACCTGATCCCAGCTTACAAGGCATGTATAGTTTGGGGAGCTAGAAATGTTAAGAAAAAAAAAAAGTCTGAGGCAGGGCATGGTGGCTCACAACTGTAATCCCAGCACTTTGGGAGGCTGAGGCAGGAGGATCACTTGAGCCCAGGAGTTTGAGACCAGCCTGGGCAACATAGTGAGACCCTGTGGCTGTTTTTTTAAAAATTTTTAATTAGCTGGGTGCAGTGGCACACACCTGTAGCCCTAGCTACTTGGGGGGCTGAGGTGGGAGGATTGCTTGAGCTGTGATCGCACCACTGCACCCTAGCCTGGGTGACAAAGTAAGAACCTGTCTCAAAAAAAAAAATTTCTATATTACTTTATGAAGTATTTTTCTATAGCAGTAGTGACTCCAGTGTGCACAGATTCAGCTTTCAGCACTTTTTATATTACATTTATCATTAATCTTTACAACAATCTGCCAAGTTTGGTGTTCTGACTTCCATTTTATAGCTTAAAATTCAGAAAGGTTACGTAATTTATGCAAAAACATTCAGCAAAGGGCAGAACCCAGGCATTTTGACTCTAGAAACCATGCTGTTTCTACTACAAAAACTCATTACTGAACAGAGGGTATTGTTTAAACTAGAATTCCAGATTTTGAATTTTCCCTTTCAATTTAAAAACAAATTATGTTCCAAAAATGTATTTGTGAGATGATAAATGGATGGAAGGAAACATTTATCTGGCAAACATTTCTTTAGTTCCTAGGTCTATATTAGATGAATAGACACAAAGCGAGGGAAATACCAAAATTTGCATTGCAGAGAGAGAAGTGATACAATACATACCAGAGGCATAAGGTACTTTGGTGGCACAAAAGAGAAAGTGATCATTTTTGACTGAGGTGGTCAGAAGAGCATTTATAAAAGACAGGACTCTTAAGGCGGGGCCTGAAAGATGAGTAGGAATTCATCAGGTAGATGAAGTGGCAAGGATAATGTTGGAGAGATGAGTGGGATAATATTTCAGAAGACCTTTTGTGCCATGCAAAGAAATTTTGACTTTATCTGGCTAAGAAGGAGAAGGTTTTAAGAAAGACTTTAAATGTTAAAATATTGAGATCACCTTGGCAGAAGTGTGGAGGGTGAGTTGTTAGGACTGAGTCAGGAAGTAGTGACACTAAATTGGAAACTGTTGTCCTCTAGACAGTTACATGATAATGTTGAGTACCAGTATGGCCCAGATTTAGGAGAAAGGCTTAAGGAATGGTAAGATATTGAGAGTAAAGGAGAGGGGGACATGTAGTATGACTCCCAAGTTTGTGGCTTGGTTGACTTGAGTGGCTGATGATGCCATTAAATGTGTAGAAAACACGGAAGAATTACAAGGAAAATGAGTTCAGTTTTAGGCGTGCTGAATTTGAGGTACATACAAGTGGCAGTATTCTAGATAGTTGAATATAACATTTAACTTTGGATTTCAAGAAAGCTCTGGGCTCAGTATATAGTGTTGACATCTTCACCATGGGACTGGGGATGATAAGGAGAATTTTCCACATAAACAACTGCAAGGAAGCGCCTTAATTTATAGAGCTTTCCTGGAAGCCTGCGCAACGCTTCTGCTTACATCTCATGATGAGAACTTAGGCATGTGACCAGAATTTAGGCCTCCCACATCCCAGGGAGGCTGGAAATGCAGACTAAGCTGAGCACATTGCTGTCCCAAATAAAAATGGGATTCCTTAAGGAAGAAAGAATTGATATTGAACTAGAAACCATCAGTCTGCCAGATAGATAATATAGTCAAATATATACTTAAATAATTTAGAAATATTGTCTGTCCAGTATGCATGCTGGATGTAAAAATTAAATTAATAAGAAAATTAAAAATAGAGAAACTTATCTTTTTTCCACTTTCACATTTTTATTTATTTATTTGTTTATTTTTAATAGAGACAGGGTTTCACTATGTTGCCCAGGCTGGTCTCAAACTCCCAGGCTCAAGCAATTCTCCTGCCTCAGCCTCCCAAAGTGCTGGGATTACAGGTGTGAGTTATCACACCCAGCCTACTTTCACATTTTATGAAACAAGTTTATTTAACATTTTCACATGCATTTTGACATCAGTATCTTTGTTATTACTGTAACTAGTTTAGGAATCATCTTATATTTTTCCAAAGCACAGTCAGCTTTCCTAAAGTTGAGATACAGAAAATCTCTTCTAATGCCTTACTGGAAATTCCATAACAAGCCAGAAATGCAATTTACATGTATTAGGACATTTTTTAAAAATTCACTTATTAGACATATAATTGTAATCTCAATAACGTAACTTGCATTGCCTTATTTGAGGGTCCCTTATAAAGACTCATTTCCTTTGGTTCTAGGTCAATTCACTGCAGGCCAGTTGACCTGCTGCTCCATTTATAATGACATCTAACATGTAACTGTTAAGTTAATAACCTCCAGGAATAATTACTAAATCTGAATTAAATTTTCTTTTTTTAATAGATTCTATCAGAAGGCGTAAAATGCATTCAAAACCAATATTAATTGAGGTTAATTCCAGTTTATGTGTCTTTTTCAAAATGTACCATTATATAAATTAAAATACTTGCGTGAATATTCTTTTATTTGAAAGACTAAAATGTCATAAGGCAACTTGCTTTTTGTCTAGAAATAACTTTGGGGAAAATTTATCTTTTTACAATTAAGTATATATGATACCTTTTTGAAAAAAAATGTGTTTACCTTTAATTCTTCACCACTAGAATGTAAATTCCATAAGAACAGGGACTGTGTCTGGCTTGGCATAATGTAGACATTTGTAAATAATCCTCAGCTCACATCTCTTCTCTGTTCTCTTTCTTGTTAAATAGCATTTATTAAATGTTTTTTCATGAAGAGAAATCCCAGGAGTCATCTTCCTTCTCCATTTGTTTCTTCCTCCTAAATAACATTAAATCCATCTACTTCTCTACCTCCCCACTTGGTATCTCCTTGACTGATGAGGACATCAGCTCTTCCATGATTACAACAGTAACCTTCCTCCTAGCCAGTGTTTTTCCAGCCCTTCAATTCATTCTCCACACTGCAGCCAGAATGAACTTTAAAGAAAAATAGATGATTCTGATAACTCTTTCCTCTGCTTAAAAACCTTCAGTCTGGCCAGCCTCACTGGCTCAAGCCTGTAATCCCAGCACTTTGGGAGCCTGAGGCGGGTGGATCACCTGAGGTCAAGAGTTCGAGACCAGCCTGACCAACATGGTGAAACCCCATCTCTGCTAAAAAACACAAAAATTAGGTGGCCATGGTGGCAGATGTCTGTAATCACAGCTACTCAGGAGGCTTAGGCAGGAGAATCACTTGAACCTGGGAGGTGGAGGTTGCAGTGAGCTGAGATTGCGCCATTGCACTCCAACCTGGGTGACAGAGTGAAACTCCTTCTCAAAAAAAAAATAATAATAATTAATTAAAAAATAAAATTTAAAAAAAGGCTGGGCACAGTGGCTCTCATGGCTGTAATCCCAGCACTTTGGGAGGCTGAGGTGGGTAGATCACCTGAGGTCGGGAGTTCAAGACCAGCCTGACAAACATGGAGAAACCCAATCTCTACTGAAAATACAAAATTAGCTGGGCATGGTGGCGGGCGCCTGTAATCCCAGCTACTTGGGAAGCTGAGGCAGGACAATCGCTTGAACCCGGGAGGCGGAGGCTGCAATGAGGCGAGATCACACGATTATACTCCAGCCTGGGCAACAAGAGCAAAACTCTGTAAAAAAAAAAAAAAAACAAAACAAAAAAAAAAACTTTCAGTGTGGCTGGTGCCATGGCTCATGCCTGTAATCCCAGCTCTTTGGGAAGCCAAGGCAAGAGGATCACTTGAAGCCAGGGGTCTGAGACCAGCTTGGGCAACAAAGTGAGACTCTGTCCGTATTATAAAATTGTAAAAGAAAAAAGAAAAAGAACTTCAGTGTTTTCCCACTGCCCTTAGATCAAAATACTGATCAAGATCTAGATCAATTTTAGATCAAGATTAAAATTCTTCACTTGACTACAAGGTCAATTTAACTCGCCAGCCTTATCTGACCATTGCTGCTTCTGGGTCACACCAAACCTCTTCACTTTCCTTGAACGGAATGTATCATCCCTTCTCACCTTACAGCCTTCACACTTACCATTTTCTCTCCCTTAAAAAATGGTAATTCCAGTGGCATACTGGAACCAGTTTAGGAGAGCCTGATTGCTAGACTGTCAGGAATCTTTGTTTGCTGGTTGTTACACTGTTGGCAACTTGAAATCCACCACGGAAACAGGCAAACGCTATAATCAGGGCTTTTTGGGGGAGGAAGAGTGGCCAGTTGTTAAACATTTACCAGTATACCCCTTTGCCCAGCTAACTCCTACTCAACTTTCTGATCTAAACCTAAATGTTCTTTCTATGTTAACATTTCTTCCCAATGCCATTAGATTATGTCTGCCCATTTTGTACTTTGATAGCACCTGCACTTTTTTGTAGTGTACATGGCATGTTACTGTGTCCTCTCTTACTATCTGCCTGCCCATGAGGGCAAGCACTGTCCATTGGATTTTAGTATTAGGAAGTCAAAGGTACTATTCATTACGTGATAGGAGCCGGAACCAGATAGAGAGGAATGAGAAGTAGATAAGAGAAGTGAGGCTGGGCTTGGTGGCTCACGCCTGTAATCCCAGCACTTTGGGAGCCTGAGATGGATGGATCACCTGAGGTCAGGAGTTCAAGACCAGCCTGGCCAACATGGCAAAACCCTGTCTCTACTAAAAATACAAAAATTAGCTGGGTGTGTTGGCGCACTTCTGTAGTCCCAGCTACTCGGGAGGCTGAGCCAGGAGAATCTATTGAACCCAGGAGGTGGAGGCTGCAGTGAGCTGAGATCGCACCATTGCACTCCAGCCTGAATGACAGAGCGAGACTTGGTCTCAAAAAAAAAAAAAAAAAGTGAGACAGTTTAGATTCCTCTCTCAAGAAGGTATTCCTCTCTCAAGAAGGAAAAGTGAGTGATCACTTGAAGGGAATGTTGAGAAAATGAAAGTATTTATTGTAACAATTTAAACAACAAAGAATAATTCATAGAAAATGTCAGTCTTATCCCAGTCTACTCCTACTCCCTACCCTCTCAACCCTCCTCTTACCACGAGTCTGTAACCACCACTTCCGAAGCAAGTAGTTTGATATTCTTCTTTTTTTTTTGGAGACAGAGTCTCGCTGTGTCGCCCAGGCTGGAGTGCAGTGGTGTGATCTCAGCTCACTGCAACCTCCACCTCCGGGGTTCAAGCAATTCTCCTGCCTTAGCCTCCTGAGTAGCTGGGATTACAGGCACGTGCCACCACGCCTAGCTAATTTTTGTGTTTTTAGTAGAGACAAGGTTTGAACATGTTGGTCAGGCTAGTCTTGAACTCCTGACCTCGTGATCCGCCTGCCTTGGCCTCCCAAAGTGCTAGGATTACAGGTATGAGTCAGCGCACCCGGCCTATGATACATATTCTTACATACTTTTCTTTATGCTCACATAAATGTATAGAGGTTTTATTTTGTTTTATCACATGCGTTACTCTTTTTTTTTTTTTTTGAGATGGGGTCTCACTCTGTCACCCAGGCTGGAGTGCAATGGTGCGATCTCAGCTCGCTGCAACCTCCACTCCCCTGGGCTTTAGCAGTCCTCCCAACTCAGCCTTCAGAGTAGCTGGGGCAACAGGTGCACACCACCATGCCCAGCTAAGTTTTTGTATTTTTAGTAGAGATGGGGTTTCACCAGGTTGCTCAGACTGGTCTTGAACTCCTGACCTCAAGTGATCTGCCTCAGCCTCCCAAAGTGCTGGGACCATAGGTGTGAGGCACCACACCTGGCCATACGCATTACTCTTAAACTACCCTTTTTTTTTGAGATGGAGTCTCGCTCTGTCGCCCAGGCTGGAGTGCAGTGGCACGATCTTGGCTCATTGCAAGCTCTGCCTCCCAGGTTCATGCCATTCTCCTGCCTCAGCCTCCCAAGTAGCTGGGACTACAGGTACCCGCCACCACGCCCGGCTAATTTTTTGTATTTTTAGTAGAGACAGGGTTTCACCATGTTATCCAGGATGGTCTTGATCTCCTGACCTCGTGATCCGCCCGCCTCGGCCTACCAAAGTGCTGGGATTACAAGCATAAGCCACCGCGCCTGGCCCTAAAACTACCCTTTTTTAACTGAAAGTATTTATAGTTTTTCCTCAAAATCAATACATAGTCTGTTCAGGGGATGTTTATTTAGTAAGTGCTATATGTTAGGCCCTGTTCTAAGTCCTGGGAGATAGCAGTGAATAAGAAAAACAGGACCCCTCCTCTTAGGGAGCTTACATTCTATTCTAATACTTCCTTTCCAATAGCTGCATTCTGTCTGATACAGATGGACTATATTTAATTCAACTGTTTTTCTACTGCTAGACATTGAAATTGTTTCCAAGTTTTGACACTACAAACAATACTATATTAAAACAAAAAACTCCTTATACCTAAATCTTATCCACTGGTGGTTTCAGAACCCAAAAGTAGAGTTTGTTGGATGAGATATGCATGTTTTTATTGTTCAAGATAATAGCAAATTACTTTCCCAAAGGGTTATAAAGATTCACACTTCTGCCAGCAGCTTGTGAAAGTGCATGTCTTCTGGTGCTCTCACCAAAAGTTACCAGTCTTTTTAAATCTTAGCAATGTAATGGATAAAAGTGGTATCTTCTGGATTTTATTTTCATGTCTTTCGCTGCTCTTGAAATTGAGCATCTTTTCCTAAAGTTTATTGGCTATTTGTGGGGTTTTTTTGTTTGTTTTTTGAGCTTTTGTTTTTGTTTTTGTTTTTAAGATAGTCTCACTCTGTTACCCAGGCTGGAGTGCAGTGACACAATCTCAGCTCACTACAACCTCCACCTCCCAGGTTCAAGCAATTCTCATGCCTCAGCCTCCCGGGTAGCTGGAATTACAGGAGTGTGCCACCATGCCCAGCTAATTTTTGTATTTTTTCAGTACAGACGGAGTTCGCCATGTTAGCCAGGCTGATCTTGAACTCCTGGCCTCAAGTGATCCACCCACCTTGGCCTCCCAAAGTCCTGGGATTATAGGCCTGAGCCACCACGCCTAGCCCTATTTTTATTTTTTATATGCCTATTTTTATCCTTTGGTGACATGTGCCACACTCAAATCTTGTGATGGTGTCAGCACATTACCCTTCTGACATGAAAAAAGAAAAAAATTATAAAATAAAAAAGAGCTAGGCTGGGTGCGGTGGCTCACGCCTGTAATCCCAGCACTTTGGGAGGCCAAGGCAGTCAGATCACCTGTGGTCAGGAGTTCGAGACTAGCCTAGCCAACATGGTGAAACCCCTTGTCTACTAAAAATACAAAAAATTAGCCGGGCATGGTGGCACACACCTGTAATCCCAGCAACTCAGGAGGCTGAGACAGGAAAATCGCTTGAACCCAGGAGGCAGAGGTTGCAGTAAGCCAAGATCGCACCACTGCACTCCAGCCTGGGCAACAAGAGCGAAACTCCATCTCAAAAAAAAAAAAAAAACTTTCATTCCAAGCACCAGCAGCTGACTCAAGCTGAAAAGGCAAAAGAAAATTTAGGTTTGTCAGTTTTTCTTACATTTGGTTTTTTTTTTAATCACTAGGATGTCAGTTTCTCCATTTTAACATATGTGTTGCAAATATCTTCTCTCAGTCTATTATTTTTCTTTTATTTATTGCTCTTCACAGACATTATGTTTTCTGGCTGTCCAGCACCTTTTGAACAACCATGCAATTTGGGGGTAACTTTTGGGAAGTCCAAGTGAAACCTCCCAAAATGCAAGGAACCCCCTTGCATCCAGATCGTAAGCGTGGGACCTAGGTTTACAGACAGACTCATCAGTGCAAGACTGGAATTTTGAAGTGAGCAACTTAAAGAAGGAGGCACACACAGAATTCATTTCTTTGGCAAAGGTAGTGGCAGAGACCACTTTCAGGCCAGACAGACCTGGCACAGCAATGGCCTAGGTTAGAAGGGAGTGATGGTGATGTCTACGGCCATACCACCCTGAATGTTGGAAGCTAAGCAGGATTGGGCCTGGTTAGTACTTGATGTTTATGGCCATACCACCCTGAATGTACCTGATATTGAAAGCTAAGTAGGGTTGGGCCTGGTTAGTACTTGAATAGGAGAAAGGGGTGATGGTGGCTTTCTCTAGTGTTTGATGGGGCTATCGCTTCTCAGCCTTTTGGCTAAGATCAACTGTAGTGCTTGGTGGGGCTGCAGCAAGGGTGACAGCTTCCTCATGAGGGCAGTTCTGCATATGATTTTGGATTGTTCCCGGGTCCAGCCTTCAACCTGATGCCCTCCACCTCCGGAACATTTTGTGGACTCCCTGAGATGCTTCTAATAAATTTTCTTCTGCCTTTTCAGCTTGAGTCAGCTGCTGGTGCCTAGAACTAAAGCTCTTTTTTATTTTATATATTTTTTTCTTCTTTCATGTCAGACTGACAATATGCCGGCATCATAACAAGGTTCGAGGATGGCACATCTCACACATACCTGCGAAAACCCAGTCATCATGCTCATAAACTACAAAAGGATCTGGAACTAAAACTCTTACCTGCTTTGTTGTCATTTGCCGTACAGAAAACGTTTCATTTTTAGGAAGTTAGATTTTTCACTTTTTTACATGCCTTTTGGAAAGAATTAAAGTGACAGTTACTTTTGGATTTAGATCTAGTATGTGAGTTGTTACTAAGGCAATTCAGTAAGCAAGATTGAAGGAAAACAAAGTTTTCAAAATTATATAACCCCCTAATGTTTACTGTATATCATTATTTTCTAAATTAAGTTCCAAAGACTTCTGTACTTGGACACACAATGTTCATACTGTTCCAACTCGAATGTAATAAAACTTCATTTATTTATAAACTCTTTATTACTCAGACATTTTACCAATTTAAAATTGTCCTTTCTATTTGAATTAAACGAGATTATAGTTATCTTATGTTAATTTTTACTATCCTTTATAATAAAATATCTAACTTATTCCCCTCAAATTTGTATTTTAGGCTTTTTTCAAAGACCCAAATGTTATTCCCAATTTGAAGTTACTTTCAGATTCTTCTGGACAATGGATCACATTAGGTAAATAAAATTTTCGTCTTTTCAGATACTATTTTACTATTATAACAAAATTTTGCCTCAGGAATTTTCATTATTAAAATATAAATTGTGAATGACTCATCTGTTTGATACATCAAGATCAAGTATGACTAGCTGTGCCAGTCCTGCCCTGCATCTCTTTCCTGGGAGTCTACTGCTACTATCCTGGCTTAACACATAAGAGAAATTTTTCTCTCTTTTTATTCATATAAAAGTATTGTGTATTTTCCATGTACTCTGCTAGATATAGGGAACATTAAGGTAAATAAGAAAACCTGTACTAAAGGAACTTGATATGTTAAAATGTGTGTGTGTGTGTGTGTGTGTACTAATGTGTCAAAGGTGCTACCATAGAAGTGTAGCCAAGGGCCGGGCATGGTGGCTCACGTCTGTAATCCCAGCACTTTGGGAGGCTGAGGCGGGCGGATCACTTGAGTATAGGAGTTCAAGACCAGCCTGGCCAACATGGTGAAAACCCATCTCTACTAAAAATACAAAAATTAGCCAGGCGTGGTGGCGAGCACCTGTAATACTAGCTACTTGGTCGCTGAGGAAGGAGAATTGATTGGACCTGGGAGGTGGAGGGTTGCTGTGAGCTGAGATTGTGTCACTGCCCTCTACCCTGGGTGACAGAGCTAGACTGCCTCAAAAACTAAGAAAAAATTAAAAAGTGTGGGCAAGAGTGGTCAGTTCTGCCCAGAGGGAAAAGATCAGGAAAGAGTCCACTGATATGGGGATATTTGGGCAAAATCTAAATTGAGATGGGTACATGGGTACATGGATTTCTCACAGAGGAATCAGCCAACCACAGGATTTTTTTTTTTTTTTTTTTTTTTTGAGACAGGGTCTCACTCTGTCACCCAGGCTGGAGTGCAGTGGTGCCTCCTGGGTTCAAGCAGTTCTCATGCCTCAGCGTCCCCAGTAGCTGGGATTACAGTCGTGGGCCCCCACACCCGGCTAATTCCCAGCTAATTTTTGGTTTTTTGCTTGCTTGTTTTTTGAGAGAGTCTCACTGTCACCCAGGCTGGAGTGCAGTGGCGTGATCTCAGCTTACGGCAACTTTCGTCTCCCAGGTTCAAGCGATTCTCCTGCCTTAGCCTCCCAGGTAGCTGGGATTACAGGTGTGTGCCACCACACCCAGCTAATTTTTGTGTTTTTAATAGAGATGGGATTTCGCCATGTTGGCCAGGCTGGTCTTGAACTCCTGACCGCAAGTAAATCTGCCAACCTTGGCCTCCCACAGTGCTGGGATTACAGGTGTGAACCACCGTGCTCAGCCTAATTTTTTTTTTTTTTTTTTTTTTTTTAAGTAGTGATAGGGTTTCGCCATGTTGGCCAGGCTGGTCTCGAACTCCTGGCCTCAAGTGATCCACCTGCCTCGGCCTCCGAAAGTGTTGGGATTATGGGTGTGAGCCACCGCGCCCAGCTAGATTATATTTTCATAATGTATTATTTCATAATACATTGAAAGAGCCAGAATTTTTTTTAAGAAAATTACCCAAACACTTAAACACTTAATAACACTCACTTAAGTCCCTTCCATAACTCTTGGGCCAAGGAAGAAAGCGGAGAGTTAATATAAGACTATTTTGGAAAAAAAAATATGAAAGCTTATATTTTAAATTTAGGTTGAGGTATCTTAGCAACAGAATGAATAAAAGCAACGTTCCATTTAGAAGGAGAATCTGATTGGTGATATGGATTTATATTCAATAAAATGCATTTTAAATTAGATTTTTTTTGTTTAGGAATGTATTTTGGTAAATTACACAAAAGTAACTTAAAGTATTAGTCAAGAACAAGATTACAAACAGTTCATGATGTTAGACTTAGTAGGTCAGATTTTATTGCTTTTGGCTAAAGACTACTGCAAAATTTATAGAGCAAAAAGCTGGTACAGACTACTCACAAAATTAAACTGAGTATCTGAGAGAATATATTTGCCCAACTCAAAATTTTCAAAAGGAAATAATCAGAGCCATGTATCACAGTGTTTATAAAACATGTTTACAGTAACTTCAGTCAATCTATTTGAAAAAATAAGGCTCACTGAAATAAGTGCTCAACCCTCTCCCCATGTTAGTATATACACAAAATAGCATTAACTTTTTACTAATTTTTGAAAAAATCATTGCAAAAAGAGGTTCTCAAATGTCTCATGTGCCTGACTTGATGAATTATAAATACTCTGAAAAATAGGACAGAAGAATAATAACACTATTTCAGAAGCAGAAGTTCTAGTGGAGTGTTAGTACTCTTCCACTAGCTCATTTTTATCTCCTTTTACTTTTTCTGCTATATTTCTTTTTCTGATATACCCCCCTCTTATTTTCCTCTGGGGCCCTTTTAAAGCAAAAGAAGCAGCTTTTTAAAATAGGTGAAGAGACATTCTTTTGGGAAGTGAACCAGTTCTAAAGAAAGTGATGATGGTTTGTCAAAGATCAGATAGTTGTAGATATGCGACATTATTTCTGAGGGCTCTGTTCTATTTCATTGATCTATGTCTCTGTTATGGTACCAGTACCATGCTGTTTTGGTTACTGTAGCCTTGTAGTGTAGTTTGAAGTCAGGTAGCGTGATGCCTCCAGCTTTGTTCTTTTGGCTTAGGATTGACTTGGTGATGCGGGCTCTTTTTTGGTTCCATATGAACTTTAAAGTAGTTTTTTTCCAATTCTGTGAAGAAAGTCATTGGTAGCTTGATGGGGATGGCATTGAATCTATAAATTACCTTGGGCAGTATGGCCATTTTCACGATATTGATTCTTCCAACCCATGAGCATGGAATGTTCTTCCATTTGTTTGTATCCTCTTTTATTTCATTGAGCAGTGGTTTGTAGTTCTCCTTGAAGAGGTCCTTCACGTCCCTTGTAAGTTGGATTCCTAGGTATTTTTTTCTCTTTGAAGCAATTGTGAATGGGAGTTCACTCATGATTTGGCTCTCTGTTTGTCTGTTATTGGTGTACAAGAATGCTTGTGATTTTTGTACATTGATTTTGTATCCTGAGACTTTGCTGAAGTTGCTTATCAGCTTAAGGAGATTTTGGGCTGAGACAATGGAGTTTTCTAGATATACGGTCATGTCATCTGCAAACAGGGACAATTTGACTTCCTCTTTTCCTAATTGAACACCCTTTATTTCCTTCTCCTGCCTGATTGCCCTGGCCAGAACTTCCAGCACTATGTTGAATAGGAGCGGTGAGAGAGGGCATCCCTGTCTTGTGCCAGTTTTCAAAGGGAATGCTTCCAGTTTTTGTCCATTCAGTATGATATTGGCTGTGGGCTTGTCATAGATAGCTCTTATTATTTTGAGATACGTCCCATCAATACCTAATTTATTGAGAGTTTTTAGCATGAAGCGTTGTCGAATTTTGTCAAAGGCCTTTTCTGCATCTATTGAGATAATCATGTGGTTTTTGTCTTTGGTTCTGTTTGTATGCTGGATTCAATGGGAAAAGGATTCCCTATTTAATAAATGGTGCTGGGAAAACTGGCTAGCCATATGTAGAAAGCTGAAACTGGATCCCTTCCTTACATCTTATACAAAAATTAATTCAAGATGGATTAAAGACTTACATGTTAGACCTAAAACCATAAAAACCCTAGAAGAAAACCTAGGCAATACCATTCAGGACACAGGCATGGGCAAGGACTTCATGTCTAAAACACCAAAAGCAATGGCAACAAAAGCCAAAATTGACAAATGGGATCTAATTAAACTAAAGAGCTTCTGCACACCAAAAGAAACTACCATCAGAGTGAACAGGCAACCTACAAAATGGGAGAAAATTTTCGCAACCTACTCATCTGACAAAGGGCTAATATCCAGAATCTACAATGAACTCAAACAAATTTACAAGAAAAAAACAAACAACCCCATCAAAAAGTGGGCAAAGGACATGAACAGACACTTCTCAAAAGAAGACATTTATGCAGCCAAAAAACGCATGAAAAAATGCTCATCATCACTGGCCATCAGAGAAGTGCAAATCAAAACCACAATGAGATACCATCTCACACCAGTTACAATGGCCATCATTAAAAAGTCAGGAAACAACAGGTGCTGGAGAGGATGTGGAGAAACAGGAACACTTTTACACTTTTGGTGGGACTGTAAGCTAGTTCAACCATTGTGGAAGTCAGTGTGGCGATTCCTCAGGGATCTAGAACTAGAAATACCATTTGACCCAGCCATCCCATTACTGGGTATATACCCAAAGGACTAAATGATGCTGCTATAAAGACACATGCACACGTTATGTTTATTGTGGCACTATTAACAATAGCAAAGAATTGGAACCAACCCAAATGTCCAACAACGATAGACTGGATTAAGAAAATGTGGCACATATACACCATGGAATACTATGCAGCCATAAAAAATGATGAGTTCGTGTCCTTTGTAGGGACATGGATGAAACTGGAAAACATTCTCAGTAAACTGTCGCAAGGACAAAAAACCAAACACCGCATGTTCTCACTCATAGGTGGGAATTGAACAATGAGAACTCATGGACACAGGAAGGGGAACATCACACTCCGGGGACTGTTGTGGAGTGGGAGGAGAGGGGAGGGACAGCATTAGGAGATATACCTAATGTTAAATGACAAGTTAATGGGTGCAGCACACCAACACGGCACATGGATACATATGTAACAAACCTGCACATTGTGCACATGTACCCTAAAACTTAAAGTATAATAATAATAAAAAAGAAAAAAAAAGAAAGCGATGATGGAACCTCCTTCACTGTGCTGCACTCCCTGGAGATTGCCAGTTGTCGGTGCTGTTTTATCCTCTCAGCCAGCCGCCATAGCTCCTATGTTTAGATACACTTTGTCTTTTTTTAATAACATTAATGGATGCTTCCTGTGTGCTCAGCTAAGGGCATCATACACATTACCTCCTTTCATTCATGAAACAATGCAAGAAAGGTAGTATTATATATCACTATTTTACAAATGAATAGAGGCATAAGCTAAGTAATGTGTGCAGTTTTACTCAACTGAGTGAGCAGAGGACCCAGAATTGAAGAGGTTCACCACTTCACTCTCCTGCCTCTGTCACTTCCACATTGATGGGGTTGCCATAAAAGTACTAACTTAAGACACCAAATGATAAGGAGGCACCCAGTGTTTGATAATGCTAGTACTAGGGGAAAACTATATTCTTTCTGTATGTGATCATAGTGATGCATTACATGTCTTATAAATGCTGGGGACATAATTTAATGAAATTCCTACAAAAAAAATGTGTTATGGAGTGAGTTGTGTCCCCACCCCCAAATTCATATGTTTAATCCCTAACCCTTCAATGTGATGGTTTTTGGAGATGGGGCCTTTGGAAAATAAATTAGGTTTAGATGAGGGCACAAGGGTGGGGCCCTCCTGATGGGATTAATGCCTTTATAATAAGAAGTAAAAGCACTAGAGCCATCTAAGTACACAGAGAGAAGACAGTTTTCTGCAAGCCAAGAAGAGTGCCTTCACCAGGAACTGAATCATCTGGACCTTGACCTTGGACCTTCTAGCCTCTAAAACTTTGAGAAATACATGTCTATTGTTTAAGCCACCCAGAATGGCATTTTGTTATAGCAGCCCAAGCTGGCTAAGACGGATCTTGGTACTGAGAAGTGAGGTGCTGCTGTAACAAATACCTAAGAATGTGGAAGTGGCTTTGGAACTGAATGATGGATGGAAGCTTGAGGTGCATGTATACGGACACTATGGGCAATTCTGGTGATAGCTCCCAAGGAAATAAGGGACATGTTATTGGAAACTGGGGTAAAGGTGATCTTTGTTATAAAGTGGCAAATAACTTGGATGAACTGTTTTCTATTGTTTTATGGAAGGTAGAACTTATAAGTGATGAAATTGGAGATTTAGCTGACGAGATTTCTAAGCAAAGTCTTAAAGTAATGTCTTGCTTAAAGTATGAAAGAAGAGAGATGAATTGCAGAAAGAATTGTTAACCAAAAATGAACCAACATTTGAAGATTTGGAAAGTTTTCAACCTATCCTTATTGTAAAAAATGAGAAAGTTTGTTCTGAAGAGAAGACTGTTCAGAACACTGAACAGCCATTTGATAAAGAGATCATGGGTATGACTCATAGACTTAATCAGCCATTTCAACAGAAGTCAGGAATAGAGATGGAATTATATCAGCAGCAAAAACTCTGCTAGTTTGAACAATGAGATGAGATGAAGGAAGGCTGTTGGACTTCTTAGATCCTGCAAGACTGTACCATAGAGCTATTGGGCTGTGAACACGCGCTGTTCTTCAAGAAAAGGTTAGAAAGACCCCGAAGCAATTCAGAGATCTTTAGGGCCATCAGGGCCACTGCCTCCATTTCAACAGGCCAGATGGCCTCCAACCAAAGCCTTGGAGGCAGGGCCACGCTGCAGAGCATACGGGCTAAGTTGACCCTGTGGAACCTTGGAGATTGGGCCACCCAGAGCCTTCAGGGCTCTACCGCCACCAGGGTAGAAGCAAGACTGCCACCTCAGTGGGTCCAGAGGCAGAGTATCAAGCCAAAGAAGATTATCCTTGAGCATTTAAGATCTAAAGGAATTTGCCTTTCTAAGTTAAGGGCTTGCTTGACACCTGTCACCGCTTTCTTATTTCCTGTTTCTCCCTTCTGGAATGGAAATGACTAGCCTATGGCTGTCCCACCTATGTATTTTGGAAACACATACCTTGTCCTTCTTCACAGGTTTACAGCTGGAGAGGAATTTTGCCTTGGGATGAATCATACCTCAAGTCTACCCATATCCAATTTTTATGATATTTAGAAGAAACTTTGTACTTTAGAGTTGATACTGGAGTGAGTGAAAATTTTGGGAGCAGGACAAGGTGGCTCACCCCTGTAATCCCAACACTTTGAGAGGCCAAGGTGGGCGGATCACTTGAACCCAGGCATTTGAGACTAGCCTGGGCAACGCAGCAGACGCTATCTCTACAAAAAATTATCTGGCTGTGGTGGCACACACCTGTAGTCCCAGCTATTCAGAAGGCTGAGGCAGAAGAATCACTTGAGTCCAGGAATTTGAGGCCACAATGAGCCATGATCACATCACCACACTCCAGCCTGGGTGACAGAGTGAGACCTTGTCTGAGAAAAAAAAAAGTTTGTGGCGCTGTTGGAATGGAATGAGTGTATTTTGCATGTGAGAAGAACATGAATTTGGGGTCCTAGTGGTTACATGTTACAGACTCAATGACTGAACTATGTCCTTCTTAATTCATATTTTGAAGTCCCATGACCATCCCTCCTTCTACCTCATTGAAACCCAATTATTTCCCAAAGGCCCCATCTCCAACTACCATCACGTTGAGGGTTAGAGCTTCAATATATGAATATTTGGCCATACAGTTCAGTCCATAGAAAATGCTATTTTTTATGTCTCAATATATGAATTTTGAAGGGATAGAAATCAGTCCACAGCAAATGCTATTTTCATATCTCTTATTAAGTGGTTTGAGTTTAATCATACTTTTTCACCATCCAAACCCTCCTTCCACTCCCCAAATCAGAGCTAGGGTAGGCTAATTAAAATGGCATGCCCGATGTCAGTCCCTTCTCCTGTGTCCACTGACCAGTCTTCAGAAACTATCGGGCTCTACACTGCTCTTGTTTTTTTGGTCTTTCAACATCACCTAGAACTCCTTTTATCATTTCCTATGGTCTCCTTTTTTCTTTATCTAATCCCTCAGAGGATCTTACCTCTAAACAAAGGAAGCTTCTTAGCAGCATAGCTTTTGCAATTACTGAGGCATACACAGTTCCTGGCTCCAGGCATCCTTCATGCCTCCACATGAGCCCAGCTCAGGACATAGAATAACAGGTCCTAGCATGACTCTCAAGTGGACAGCCAAAATAGCTAGTGTAAACATTCACCAGCATTACTTACTCTTCTTAAGCACAAGCTACTTCTCAGGTCAGAGATCCAGCAAATATATCCAGGGTAGGGATACACCGAGGGCCACCACACCTAGGTCTACAATGTTAGGACTTTGAACAAAAGAACACCACCCATCTTCTATCAGAATGAGAGTGTGTGTATATGTGTCTACATAGAGACTGATTCAGTGATCAATGGAGGTAATAATAAAAATATTCATTTTAATCTTTATGACTTTCTGTAATTTAATGGGACCTCTGGTAGCAGAAAATCCATTCCTGAATGATAAATTCAGGAAATAAGTGTGGGATAGGGGATGGAGGATAGGGGCAAAACTATGTCTACAAGAGAAAAATAGACGAAATGCTGTTATTTCAGTTTTCTGTAATTCTTAATTTGGGATAATTTGATTAGGGCCTGATTTGAAATTTACCTTCACTTAGAAAACCGTCTTTTGTAGTAAATACTATAAATGAGATCCCAAGGGAGAAATTTTTTGTTTGTTTGTTTGAGATGGAGTCTCATTGGGTCACCCAGGCTGGAGTGCAGTGGCGCCATCTCGGCTCACTGCAAACTCCACTTCCCAGCCTCCCGAGTAGCTGGGATTACAGGAGCCTGCCACCACATGCAGCTAATTTTTGTATTTTTAGTAGAGATGGGGTTTCACTGTGTTAGCCAGGCTGGTCTCAAACTCCTGACTTGGCTGGTCTCGAACTCCTGACCTCAAGTGATCCACCTGCCTCGGCTGTCCATAGTGCTGGAATTACAGGCGTGACCCACCACGCCAGCTAAGAAATTTTTAAATGAAGAGAAAATGTTTTCAAGATACAGTCAAGGACTTTACAAATGCTCATCAATTAAAATTTTTGTGGCCAGGTGCGGTTGCTCATGCCTGTAATTCCAGCACTTTGGGAAGCCGAGGCGGGCGGATCACCTGAGGTCGAGAGTTCAAGACCAGCCTTACCAACATGGAGAAACCCCGTCTCTACTAAAAAATACAAAATTAGCCAGGCATGGTGGCGCATGCCTGTAATCCCAGATACTCAGGAGGCTGAAGCAGGAGAATCGCTTGAACCAGGCTGGCAGAGGTTGTGGTGAGCCGAGATCACGCCATTGCACTCTAGCATGGGAAATAAGAGCAAAATTCCATCTCAAAGGAAAAAAAACTGAGTTATAAAGCATTAAGCTTAATAGGAATAAAAAATCATACGAAGCAATTCCTATGCTTTTGTAGGCAATTCTGATAATATATGCATTAAGAATCCTCTACTGCATTTTTTTATAAATGTATTTCATTTTTAAGTATCCTCTAATTTATATTCATCTAGTCCTGAAATGGTGAGATTTTGTTGTAAACTTTTTTTTTTTTTTTTGAGATGCAGCCTAGGCTGGAGTGCAGTGTCGCAATCTTGGCTCACTGCAACCTCTGCCCACCAGGTTCAAGCAGTTCTCCTGCCTCAGCCTCCCTAGTAGCTGGGATTACAGGTGTGTGCTACCACGCATGGCTAATTTTTGTATTTTTAGTGAGAGGAGGTTTTGCCATGTTGGCCAGGCTAGTCTGGAACTCCTGACCTCAAGTGATCCGCCCTCCTTTGCTTCCAAAAGTGCTGGGATTATAGGCATGAGCAACCATGCCTGGCCTTGTTATAAACTCTAAATGATTAACAGAAATGAAGAAGCTACAAAATAAGAATTTAATAAAATTCATAACCTAATATATATTTTAAATATATCAAAAATGTCATATTTGTTAACTTCTTAGAATTTCTGCATAGCGATTTATTTTGGAAATAGTTGAGAATACTAAATTTTTCTATCTCCATTCTTTTTAAAATATCTTTTTTCAGGAACTGAAGTGAAAAAAATTGAAGCTATAAATGTTCCTTGCACACAGCTTTCAATGTCATTTTTTCATCGGTTATATGATGAAGATATTGTACGAGACAGTGGACATATTGTTAAATGTTTAGATTCTTTTTGTGATCCATTTCTCATTTCTGATGAGTTACGAAGAGTAAGTACAGAATTTTAAAATTTTGCAGTGAAATTTTATTTCAGGAAATGCAAAAATGTCAAAAACTTTGCCTGCTTAAAGCATGAAATACCTTGTCATAAAATACCACTTATTTATAAGTAATGATCAGTAATAATCCTAACATTGGTAGATTTCTACTTAGATGGCACTTTAACCGTCAATTAATTATTTGTGTATTTTAGTAATTCTCAAATAGGTGCTACTAACATCTGATGGGTAGAGATGCTGCAAAACGTCATATAACTCACAGGACAGTCACAACAAAGTTATCTGGCTCAAAATATCTATAGTGCTGAAGCAGGGAAATCCTGGCCTATTTAATAAGGCCATTTTTGCTCAATGTGGGCCTTTTAACTTATCAAATGAATATTAAAAACATCCCGGGGCTGGGCACAGTAGCTCACGCTTGTAATTCCAGCACTTTGGGAGGCTGAGGCGGATGGATGGTTTGAGCCCAGGAGTTCAAGACCAGCTTGGGCAACATAGCAAAACCCTGTCCATAAAAACTACAAAAGTTAGCCAAGGCTAGTGGCTCACACCTGTATTCCCAGCTGCCCGGAAGACTGAAGTCCCAGCTCGGAAGGCTGAAGTGAGAAGATTGCTTGAGCCTGGGAAGTCAAGGCTGCAATGAGCTGTGATCATGCCAGTGCACTGCAACCTGGGTGACAGAACAAGACCTTTTCTCAAAAATAAACTTAGATAAATAAATAAAAACATCCCAGGAGTAAAAGAATCTTTTTATCTCATTGCTAATATCAACAAAGCCATTGTATTAACTAAATTCAATTTTGTTTTAGTGAAAAGTATACTGAACTTGGAATTAAAATATATAGATCATTTACCTGATTCCTGATTTATTATTTAGAAGATAATAATCTTAGGCAAATTTCTCAATCTTTTGAGCCTCAAGATCTTATCTATACAACATGAAGGTGAAAGTGCCCATTCTACCTTCTTCCTAAAATCATTGAGAAAATTAATTGAGGAAGCATTTACATGTTACCTTTTAGAAATATCAAATGCTGTTAAAATGAAATGTCAGCTTGGGCAACAGAGCAAGACCCCCATCTCTACAAAAATATGAAGAAATAAGCCAGGTGCAGTGGAGTGCACCTGTAGTTCCAGCTACTTGGGGAGCTGAGGTGGGAGGATTGCTTGAGCCCAGGAGTTTGAGGCTGCTGTGAGCTATGATTGTGCCACTGCATTCCAGTCTGGGCAACAAAGTGAGACCTTGTCTCTAAAAAACAGAAAAAAGAAATGTATTATTGATATTATCATTGTTCCAATTATTGAGAGTATTAAAGTAGTTAAAAATGAGGGCTTTCATGTCAAATAGCCGTATGTTCAAATCCAGTCTTTGTCACTTAGTAGCTGATTCTTAACTTCTCTAAGCTTCAGTTTCTTCATCTATAAAGTAGGCATAATTTGAGAATTATGTGAGATAATGCACTTACTTTGCTTAGCACAATGGCTGGAGCTTAGTAAGTTTTCCAAAATATTAGCAACTACTATTAATTACCACTGTTATTATTATCCTCAATTAAGAGAGAAGGGAGATGTACAAGTCTGATGTATTACAAATCCAGATAGCAGTGAACTAGGGAAGCTACTGATCCATCATTCCGGACACAGGAATCTTGTCTGTAGGAGAAAGGGAGGCATCCAACCAGTCTACACTAAGGCAATACCTAAAAGCACTCATTAACTTAGTTAAAGAAGAAAATAAAATTAACTTACTGAGAATACCCAAACACACACAATTGAATGAGACTACATATAGTTTGCTCTTAGGTAAATGAAGTATATCTAACATGAGATAATATAAATAATGTACATGGCCGGGCATGGTGGCTCACTCCTGTAATCCCAGCACTTTGGGAGGCCACGGTGGACAGATCACCTGAGGTCAGGAGTTCGAGACCAGTATAGCCAATATGGCAAAATCCTGTCTCTACTAAAAACACAAACATTAGCCAGGTATGGTGGTGGGTGCCTGTAATCTCAGCTACTTGGGAGGCTGAGGCACAAGAATTCCTTGAACCTGGGAGGCAGAGGTTGCGGTGAGCCGAGATCACACCACTGCACTCCAGCCTGGGTGAAAGAGCAAGATTTCATCTCAAAAGAAAAAATTAAACAAAACAAAACAAAAAATACTATGCAGTAGGGATCTCATATTAATTTCTACTTCTCCTTACCAAGGATTGGAAATTACTAATGAGGAAATGTTTGGTCTGGGCTTCCCTCCTTTTGGGTACTATTGGCAGCTCTTTTCTCTCACACTTCTTCTCTGGCATAAGGGTCTAAAGACCCTTACCTCTAATTTTAGATAATTCACTGTCACTTCTACAGAAAGAGCATCATCAGTGGACATTGTTTTTAAAAAAGAAGTATTAGTTTTCCAACAGAATACTCTGCAAAACTGCTTGCTGTCTGTCTTATTTATTGCCATGAATAACACCTCTATTCATGAAATGCTGGAGCTCAGTGTTTTTCTACTAGTTGCCTGTATGGCTTGCTCTTGGGTTCATTGCTACTCTGTGGCAATAGGGAGGAAAGGCTTTTAACTTGGTTGCTTTCTGGCTGATAAAAAATAAAACTAACATCCAGCTTTAGCCTGAACTAAAAAGGGTCCCTCATTGTGCAGCACTACAGATTGTATTGGCTCACTGTAATGTAAGTACTAATAACTACCACTTTCCTGACTGTGGCTCAGAAGTGTGACCTCTGTCTAAGAGCTACATAGCTGAAGAGATCTGTATGTGAATGGAGAGGGAGAAAAGCCATAGAATATTGTTTTCACATTCATTCCAAAAAATTTTTAAAAATTATTATATTTTTTAAAATTACACAGCCTAGCTGGGCATGGTAGCTCATGCTTGTAATCCCAGCACTTTGGGAGGCAGAGGCAGGTGGATCACTTGAGACCAGGAGTATAAGACTAGCCTGGCCAACATGGTGAAAACCCGTCTCTATTAAAAATACAAAAATTAGCCAGGCATGGTGGCACGCGCCTGTAATCCCAGCTACTAGGGAGGCTGAGGCAGGAGAATTGCTTAAACCCAGGAGGCAGAGGTTGCAATGAGCTGAGATTGCGCCACTGCACCCCAGCCTGGGCGACAGAGCGAGACTCCATCTAAAACAAGAAAAAAAATTACCTGGTCATGGTGGTGTGTACCTGTAGTCTCAGCTTCTTGGAAGGCTGGGGTGGGAGGCTTGTTTGAACTCAGGAAGTTGAGGCTGCAGTGAGCCAAGATGGCACCATCGCACTCCAGCCTGAGTGACAGAGTGGGACCCTGTCTCCTCCACCCCCAAAAAATTGCACAGTCTAATCAGTTCAATATATGAGAGTATTCACGTAAGAAATGTGTTAACTACTCATTCGTAAGTACTTTATTCACCTTTCTCTTAAGCCAGATCTTCAGATAGTTGCAAACATGGGCCTCAATAACACATCATCATTTTCTTACAGAGGAAGGGAGGGAAGGAGGGAGGAAGGAAGGAAGTGGAGATGTGCAAGTGTTGCATGTGGCACACCCAGAGAGCAATTAAGTATGGACTGCTTTCCCTTACCTGTATTTTCCTAGACATACCTAACCTTGGTTTTCATCAAGGCATTATAAATAAACTGTGTATGGACAACACCATAGAGTTGAGTTTTTTAAATACTTCTTATATGCAATGACCTGTTGGTAAGTTTTCGGTAGAGACTGTGAATGAGCTTAATCAATTTTCATAATTAAGTGCACTTGCTACTAGACAGTGATTGTTGTATAATTCATTGTATTTTCCTCTTTCCCTTGTATGGTAGTGTTAAGTGTAATGTACAATTTTGATAGCCTTTCTCCATCTAGAGTTCCTTTCTGTTTGTTTATTTATTTTTGTCTCTATTTTGTTTATTCGTGCTCTGGTATTTATTTCCTTATACTAACTTAGGTTTGTTCTTGCTTTTTTAGTTTCTTGAGGTGCATCATTAGATTATTTGAAGTCTTAGTACTTTTTTGATATAGGCATTTATTGCTGTAAACTTCTCTTTTAGCACTAATTTTGCTGTATTCCATAGGCATGGGTATGTTATATTTCCATTTTTATTTGTTCAAGAAAGTTTAAATTTTTCTTCTGAATTTGTTCATTGACTCACTGGTCATTCAGGAATGTGTTGTTGGTTCTCATGTATTTGTATCGTTTCCAAAATTTCTTTTGTTATTGATTTCTAGTTTTATTCCCTTGTGGTATAAGAAGATACTTGGTATGTTTTCAATTTTTTAAGTGTGTTGAGACTTGTTTTGTGACCCAGCATATGGTCTATCCTGAAGACTGTTCCATGTGCTGATGAAAATAGATATTCTGTAACTGTTGGATAAAATGTTCTGTAGGCGTCTATTTCGTCTAGAGTGCAGTTTAAATCCAGTGTTTCTTTATTAATTTTCTGTCTAGATGATCTGTCTGATGTGGAGAGTGGGGTGTTGAATTTCCCAACTATTACTGTATTAGAGTCTATTTCTTCTGTTAGCTCTAATAATATTTGCTTTATATATTTATGTCTGCTGGTGTTGGATGCATATATATTTAGAATAGTATATCCTCTGCCTGAATTGGCCCCATTAGCATTATATAATGAGTTTCTTTGTCCCTTTTTACTGTTTTATTTACAGGTCAAGTGAGTTTGCTATAGGCAACATATAGTTAGTTGGATCATGTTTTTTTTTTTTAATCCACTCAGCCAGTTTACACATTTTAAGTGAAAAATTTAATCTGTTTATATTCAAGGTTATTATTGATATGTGAGGGCATACTTCTGTCATTTTGTTAATTTTTTTGGTTATTTTGTATATCTTTTGTTCCTTTTTCTCTTTTTGTTTATCTTTGGGGTTTGATGGTTTTCTTTAGTGGCAATATTTGAATCCTTCTGTGTTTTCAAATTTTGCTTTCAGGTGTAGGTCTCCCTCAACCATTTCTTACAGGGCAGGCCTAATGATGATGAATTCCTCCATTTTGGCTTGTCTAGGAAATACTTTCTCTTTCATTTATGAAGGATAATTTTGCTGGGTATAGTATTTTTGGCTGCTAGTTTTTTTCTTTGTTTGTTTTCTCTCTCAGCACTTTGAATCATCCCATCCCCTACTGGCCTGTAAGGTTTCTTCTGAGAAATCCATTGTGAGTCTATTGAGGATTTCCTTATATGTGACTAGATACTGTTCTCTTGCTGTTTTTAGAATTCTTTTTCTTTAACTTTTGATGATCTGATGATAATGTGCCTTCAAGAAGACCTTTTTGAGTTGTACTTATTTGGGGATCTTTAAGGTTCCTGTATCTGGTCATCTAAATCTCTTGTTAGAATTGAAAAGTTTTCAGCTATTATTTTGTTAAATAGATTTTGTTTTATGCCTTTGGGCTTCTCTTCACCTTCTGGAACACCCATAATTCAAAACTGTGTTTGCTTTATGGTATCCTATATGTAATGTACGTTTTGTTCGTTCTTTTTCTCTTTTTTTTTTTTTGTCTGACTGGGTTACTTCAAAAGACCTGTCTTCAAGTTCTGAAACTCTTTCTTTGGCTTTATGTAGTCTATTGTTGAAACTCTCAATTGAATCTTTTATTTCATTCATTGAATTATTCAGTTCTAGGATTTCTGTTTGGTGCTTTTTAATGATATCTATCTTTTTGGTGAATTTCTCATTCATATCCTGAATTGTTTTTCTGATTTCTTTGTATCCTTTATCTGTGCTTTCTTGTATCTCACTGAGCTTCTTTAATATCATTAATTTTTTGAGAGAATTTTTTTTTAGGACTAGAGACAGGGTTTCACCATGTTGCCCAGGCTGCTCTCAAACTCTTGGGCTCAAGCGATCCGCCCACCTCAGCCTCCCAAAGTTTTGGGATTACAGGTGTGAGGTACCATGCCTGGCCATATCATTATTTTGAATTTTTTTCTTATAGCTCATAAATGTATTTTCTATTAAATCTGTTGCTGGAGAATTATTGTGTTCCTTTGGAGGTGTCATCTTTTCTTGCCTTTTCGTATTTCTTGTGTCCTTATATTAATATCTGTGCATCTAGTTTAACGGTCACTTCTTTGAATTTATTGGATTGCCTTTTTTAGGAGAAGACTTTTTCCCGAAGATGTACTTATGGTGTTGGTTGGGTAGAGCACTTTGGTTTTGTTTCTGGGTGTATGCAGTAGTGTAGTCTCCATATGATTTATTCAGGTGTACTCAGCATCACTGGTGTCTGTGGTTTCCTCAGTGGCTTAGGTTGCAATTATTAGTAGAGGCTGGAGTGAGGTTTTGCTGGGGACAGTTAGGCCAGTATTTGGGCCCCAGTAGTGGCAGCAGCTGGCCAAAGCACACCTGTCCTTGGGCCCCTGAGCAGTGTAGGCAGGCAGTGGTGTTAGCAGGTCCAAGCAGGCTGATTCTTGGGCCTCCACGCAGCTTGCTCATATGCCAGCAGTGTTAGTGGTGGGCTGGGTGTGTGGATGTGTGTTTGGGTCCTCAGGCAGTGTGCATTAAATGGATGATGGCTGTAGCAGTGGTGGCACAACCTTTGGGTTCCCAAGCAGTACACACTTATATTAGTGGTGGCTGTGACATGCTAGGCAGGCCAATCCCCAGGCCCCCAGGGAGCAAGTATGGGTGGGTGCCAGCTGCTGTGGTGGTGGCCAGTTGAGTAGGCCTGTGCTCAGGTCCCCAAGAGGAGTGCACAGATGTCAGCAGTGGTGGTGGTGGATGGGATGGGGAAAACCCCAGAGTCCTGGGTGTGCTTGGGCACTGGATGGGGGACAGTGCCAGGCCAGAGGGGCTGTCCTCAGGTCCTCCAGTGGTGCATACAGGTGGAGTCTCTTGTGAGTTGGGCAGGGTGATCCTCAAGCCCCCTAGCAAAGTGCTCAGATGGAAGCAGCAGGGGCAATGAGTGGAGAAAGCTCATCCTGAGGGCATGTGCAAGGGAGCTGTGGCCCTGCTGCAGGGGGTGGGGTGGGGTTGCTGTCAGTGGCTGCAGCCACTGGCAGGTGGCTCTTGGGTTCTGGAGAGCACACATTTCAGCCCCCAGCAACAGTGGCCATGGCAGTAGTGGCAGCAACAGTAGGGAGAGCCAGGCTTCAGGGCACATGCAAGCGTGTAGTGGCCCTGCTACCAAGGGAATGGGAGGTACAAGGTCGCTGCCAGTAGTGTATGCTTCAGCCCCTCAGCTGTGGGTGGGAGACCCCATCTTTAGGGAACATGCAAGTGCGTGGTAGACCTGCTGCTTGTGGTGGCAAGGTTGCTATCAGTGACAGCGGCCCCAGGTAAGTGGGTTTCAGGTTCTGGGGAACACACACTTTGTCTCCCTTTGTCTCAAGGGCAGCCTCCTCAGTGTACTGCATCACTCATTCCCCAGGGTACAAGACACCATGCAGAGTCCAGGTGGACATTTGGGGATGTCACTGGGGCTCTAGGGATGTGGAGATGCAAGGACTGTTGGGCCCCAAAGAAGGATGCGGTCTGGTAGGAGTTGGATTCTCAAAATGGTGCCATCCTGCAGCTGCTTAGAAGTTGGAGGTGGGGGAGGGGTGGTGGGTGGTGGGAGGCAGCATGAGCTCCTCCCTGGAGCAGTGCCATCGTGTGGTCTCCAGGCAGCAGCCTATTACTAGTCTCTGGGCCCATGAGGGTTGAGGAGCTCTCCCATGGTGAGGATTGCAGGAGTCCACAGTAGAAATGTAGACTGCTGGGGTCTTTCACTTACCATTTCCCTGCATTGGGAAGCCTCTCCAGACTCCCAGCCAATCCCAGCTCCTTCTGTGCTTGTGTGTTTCCTGTCACCTCTCTGTTGAATTCCAGTGTTCTCTCTTAGATGCCCTCTTTTTTTTTTTTTTTTTTTTTTGAGACGGAGTCTTGCTCTGTCGCCCAGGCTGGAGTGCAGTGGCGCAATCTCGGCTCACTGCAAGCTCTGCCTTTCGGGTTCACGCCATTCTCCTGCCTCAGCCTTTCCAAGTAGCTGGGACTACAGGCGCCTGCCACCACGCCCGGCTAACTTTTTTTGTATTTTTAATAGAGTCGGGGTTTCACCGTGGTCTCGATCTCCTGACCTCGTGATCCGCCCGCCTCGGCCTCCCAAAGTGCTGGGATTACAAGCATGAGCCACCACGCCTGGCCTTAGATGCCCTCTTTGAAGTGTGATTATCTACTTGCTATTTTGGTTCTACTTTGTTCAGGAAGTGAGTGCCAGATGCCTCTAGTCAACCATCTTGACATCCCTCCCATCTAAAGTTGTTTGTATGTATTTTTTTTTCTACTTTATTTCTTGACCATAGTTTATTTGTCTTTTATTATTTGGGTCTTATTATATCTATATTTTATTTTTAGCTATTTCACTTTTTTTTTTTCTCTGTCACCCAGGCTGGAGTGCAGTGGTGCAGTCATGGCTCACTGTAGCTTCAATCATCTTCTGAGCTCAAGCAATCCTCCCACCTCAACCTCCTGATTCACTAGGGCTACAGGCATTCACCACCACGTCCAGCTTATTTTGGGGGATGGTTTTAGTAGAGATGAGGTCTCACTATGTTGCTCAGGCTGGCCTCAAGCTCCTGGCCTCAAGCGATCCTCCTGCCATGGCCTCCCAAAGTGCTGGGATTATAGGCATGAACCACCATGCCCAGCCTTCACATTCTTTTTTTAAAATAGGGAGGCTGAGGCAAGAAGGTCACTTGAGCCCAGGAGTTTGACACCAGCCTGGGCAACATAGTGAGACTCCATCTCTAAAAAAAGAAAAAATAAACAAAGTAGGTAGGATATAAACAATCCAGTGGAAAAAATATATGTTATATCTTACATTGGTCACCTTTTTATACCCACTACAATTGATAAATGAATCAGTGGTCTGTATTTCCCAATGGCATAAGAAAATCCCCTACATCGGATCTAGTTTTCTGCTTTCTGTATGAGGTAGCAAGACCTCAGAAGAGCAAGAGTCGTTGTCAATAGGTGGTGTGTGAATTGATCTTACTAGAGGACAGCAGGAAAGTGAGAGCTGGATATGAGGCTCCAGCACCTGAATGGTTCAAAAAGGAGTACTTGTGGGAGTAAGAACAATAGTGATACAAAATCCATAAGAGGAGAGAGCTTAGAAAATGACCGTTTAGTCTCTGGGTAGAAGCCAAGATGGAGGCCTTATGGGATGGAGAAGTGTCCTCATTTATTTATGCTCCTATTTATTTCCAAATAATATTTGAGGTGACATAACACTAAAACAATTACTAAAAATATAAACTATAATAAAGAAATAAAGTGGAAGGAGGGAAGACTTAGCCAATGTGTTTTAAATTTTGATTTGTTCTTTTCATTGAATGTCAGTTCCTAGTGATAAAATAGAGGCAAATAAATGTAGATTACAGGTTACTCTCTTCAGTTGACTCAAGATTGGTTCTTAAAATAGGTGTAAGATTATTTTTAGGTATATAAAATGAAACCTTTGAAAACATAAAAGTTAAAATCTTGAGTTATGTTACATTAAGATGAATTTTATCATCTTAGGTTTTGCTAGTGGAAGACTCAGAAAAATATGAAATATTCAGCCAACCAGATAGAGAAGAGTTCCTGTTTTGTCTTTTCAAACATCTTTGCCTTGGCGGAGCCCTTTGTCAGTATGAAGATGTGATTAGCCCATATCTGGAAACAACAAAACTTATCTATAAGGATCTGTTGAGGTAATGTTGCTAGATCACAATATGTAAATCTCTAGTTAATAGAATAAATTATTTGTTTAACCATGATGGAATTACACAACATCATTCAGTGGTCATATTAACAACCAAAGCATATAAAAAGCTCTACCCTCACCCCCCTCTCATAACCTTCCCCCTCTCTTCCAGAATAGAAAGATTTCTGGATTGCTCTGTCATTTAGTTCTCAGTCCCCTCATTCTTCATCTAGCTCTTCTGCTTTTTTCCTCATTCAGACCTGTTACCAACTGCCATCTTCCAAGCCTTCTTTTTTTCTTACCAAGCCTCCTTTTAAATCTGAAGGGAACACAGGAGATCCCTCCAGATGTTTGAGTTTGCTTAACTAATAGTAAAAACAATTATTACCTTTGTTCCAAAGAAGTGGAAGAATTTTCATGTAGGTGTAATCTTTACCTTTTCAAATTAATCCCAGTGCTTATACAGTTTGAGGTATTCTAGTAGCATTTTTCTTTTTGAAGATCAAATGAGAATTAAAACCTTACAAATTTCTTATTCGTACCTTTCTTTTAACTGAAGTGAATGTTCTTTGGTTGGGTTTTTCAGTTATGAAGATGTTGGATCTTCTTAATAAGCAAAACAACAGAAAGCAAAAGGTCTTAAAAGTTAGTTATATAATTTTACTTTAATAGGAGAAAAACAGAATTAGCTTCTCATTGGACTCATAATTGTTTCTTTACTTATACTCAACACCTTAATTCTCATATCCATTCCATGTGTCATATAGCTATACAGCAAACTGCATAATTTAGTTATGCAATTATTTTATGGTTTTTAAAAACAAAAATGTTTCTATAATCTCTCTGTGATTTTAGTGAACAAGTTATTGTCAACACATACAGATTATTGGAAGAAGATATGTTAGAAACAGAATTTCAGAAAAAGCATACACATACTTATTAATATATCAAACATACTGTCCTAATTATTTGAAGTTCATGTAAACCTGCTAGACTGCTTCTAGCACTCCCTGAAGAGACTTCTCTGTATACCCTACACACACACACACACACACACACACGCACTCATGCATGTACACACCTACTACTACCACTACTACCACAACGCATTGTACCCCATCAGCCACATGAACCTGTGGAATTCCTCACTACTGTGTGCTATGGAGGAGGAGATTGTGTTGGAGATACTTGAAGTAGAAATAGGTTTAGAACCTACACATTGAAGAAACTGCTATTTTTCCCAACATTCCCTTCTCCAGATTCTCACCTGCGATTCTCTTCTACATTTTTGGATGCTAAGAAAAAGTATGACTGCTTTACAGTGTCTAACCTGCCCTTGCAGATAAATATTATTGCTAATCCATTCTAGCACAGTCCATCCCTTATGTTTGTACATGTTGGGAGCACACTACAGGGTATGATTTTAGGAGTCTCTAACTCAAACAAAAGGGTAAAAATGTTATTAAAATATTTTCTTCCTCATCCATTATAACAGGTCCTATAAAACACACCTTTTTTTATTTTTTAAATTTTATTTATTTATTTTTTGAGATGGAGTCTCACCGTGTCACCCAGGCCAGGCTGGAGTGCAGTGGCGCAATCTCAGCTCACTGCAACCTCCACCTCCTGGGTTCAAGGGATTCTCCTGCCTCAGTCTCCCAAGTAGCTGGGATTATAGGCACACGCCACCATGCCTGGCTAATTTCTTTATTTTTCGTAGAGACGGGGTTTTACCATGTTGGCCAGGCTGGTCTCAAAACACCTGACCTCGGGTGATCTGCCCACCTCAGCCTCCCAAAGAGCTGGGATCACAGGCGTGAGCCACTGCGCCCGGCCTATTTTATTTATTTTTTATCTTTTTATTTTTTTTGAGACAGGGTATCTCTCTGTTGCCCAGGCTGGAGTACAGTGGCACAATCTCGACTCACTGCAACCTCTGCCTCCTGGGCTCAGGTAGTCCTCCCACCTTAGCCTCCCGAATAGCTGGGATCACAAGCATGCACCACTACACCTGGCTAAGTTTTTCATATTTTTTGTAGAGACAGGGTTTCACCATATTACCCAGGCTGGACTCAGGTGATCCACCTGCCTCAGCCTCCCAAAGTGCTGGGATTACAGGTATGAGCCACTGCGCCCAGTCAGGTCCTTGTTTTTTAAAGTGTGCAGAGTTACTTAGAATAGTCTGGACACCCCGGAGTTTAGAGTCAATATGGGACTGATCCTCAGAAATAATCGCAAATGACATTGACAAGAAACAACTATATTATGTCCAAACCATTAATATAATTACACTTTAAAGAATATTATATGGATATTATGTTTCTTTATCCTTAAAAACCATGGTTTTCAGAGGATGGAGTTAGTGATGGATAAAGATCTGATATAATGCAATTATTAGTAGAATGCCATAGAGCACTATCACTTGAAATATCAGTATCACTTTATATTTCCTGTTCCTTTTTTCTTAAGAGATACAGGACAAGTGATAACTGTACTTTCTTGCTAGGCCTATAAAAAATTAGACAAATGATTTTAGAGATATTTTAAAGTAATACTAATATAGGATCAGAGGTAATAGAATAATATGATTTCTTTCTATTAGTAACTAACATCTAATAATGTACAAATGGTGGTTTCTTTCTAAAACAATACACTTGTTTTTGTTTTTGTTTTTGAGATGGGAGTCTCACTCTATCACCCAGGCTGGAATGCAGTGGTGCAATCTTGGCTCACTGCAACCTCCGCCTACCAAGTTCAAGCGATTCTCGTGCCTCAGCTTCCCAAGTAGCTGGGACTACAGGCGCATGCCACCACAGCCCAGCTAATTTTTGTATTTTTAGTAGAGGCGGAGTTTCACCATGTTGGCCAGGCCGGTCTGGAACTCCTAACCTCAGGCGATCTGCCTACCTCGGCTACCCAAAGTGCTGGGATTACAGGTGTGAGCCATGTGAGCCACCATGCCCGGCCAATATACTTGTGGCACATGTTTATATGTGTTAAGTGATTGTTCTAGTATCAAATACCAAATTTTCCTCTAAACTGATTTGATAAACACTTTTACAAAGTTTTTTCTTTCTTCAGATTTTTAAATGGAAATAATTTATGTATAGTAAAATGAATAAATCATAAATATACACACAATTTGGTGAATCTTTATGTATGTTTATACCAGATAACCACCCACAGATCAATACTTAGAATTAGATATAACCATAGATATGTTCTTTATATTGACCTAGGTGATTATGTAGGTGCATGCAAAGTATTTTATGTATAGTGGTTATAGTCATCCCTTGGGTAAGCACAAAATCTTAAAAGTAGTATTCAACTTTTAAGCAGTATGTTGAGCAATAGAGAAATCAAAAGAAAATGAACTTCACCTATGTCATAGAAATATTTGGAAATCAATTTAATCCTGGGTTTAAGTCTAAATGAAATATCTAGTAGAGATGAAAACCACCTAAGATTCTTGAACCCTGAAATGGCTATGGCTGGTCATCCCCAAAAGATACACAAGCTCAACCACACATACACACACACCGCTCAAACTGAGTCTTCCTTTTTCCTCCTCCTCCTCCTTCTTCTCTCCCTCTCCCAATTACTTTTACATATGTAGTAGATGGAGAAGCAATACTTACACCTAAAAAAGTAGAGAAGAGGGTATCTTCCTTTAAATTTTACCTATACATGTCACACATTAATAATACCTTTGATACATATGTATTAAATATTTATAGAGTGTATAGGTCTGGGATAAGGAGCTGAGGTGTAACAGAAAGATGACTGGACTCTGAGTCACCTGTATTCTATTCCCAGAAATACCACTTTTATTTAGCTTATCTTAATTATAGCATTTAGCTTCTTTAGTTATATTGTCCATAAAATTGACAAAATAATGCCTACCTCAATGAGTTGTGTGATCTTTAAATGAGATAATGTATATAAGGGTATTTTGGAGGCAGGGTGCAGTGGCCATCACCTGTAATCCCAGGACTTTGGGAGGCCAAAGCAGAAGGATCTCTTGAGGCCAGGGTTTCAAGACCAGCTTGGGCAATATAGCAAGACTTTGTCTCTACAAAAATAAAAAATAATAAAGTTAAAAATTGTGTAAAAAATGTTTTACAAACTGTAAGGCATTATAAATATAAGGTGTGTGTATATTTATTTATATGTCTGTAACAAATTATAAATATATATCTGTAGCTTATTTTCTCAATCCTTAGTTTGCTTTCTCACTACACATTGCCATAGGAAATCTTTTGTGGGGAGAGTAACTGAAAGAAAGCTACTGAAAAAAAAATATTTTTAATATGATATAACTTAGCAATATATGATTTAACAAATAGTTGTTTGGGTTTTTGGGGGGTTTTTTGTTTGTTTGTTTGTTTTTGAGATAGAGTTTCACTCTTGTTGCCCAGACTGGAGTGCAATGATGCAATCTTGGCTCATCGCAACCTCCGCCTCCTGGGTTCAAGCGATTCTCCTGCCTCAGCCTCCCGGGTACCTGGGATTACAAGCTACGTTTTTGTATTTTTAGTAGAGACAGGGTTTCTCCATGTTGGTCAGGCTGGTCTCGAACTCCCGACCTCAGGTGATCCACCTGCCTAGGCCTCCCAAAGTGCTGAGATTACAGCCATGAGCCAGCGCGACTGGCCAACAAATAGTTTTTATATACATTATCTCATTTGATTTTCATATACTGAAAGGAACATATTATTCCCAATTTACATGTGAGAAAATTGAGGCTCAGAAAGGTTAATCCTACTCAAAGTGAAAGAATAGGTCAGTGGCAGAACTAGCATTTGTATTTACATTAAGTCTTCAGTCTAGCATGCTTTTATCTACCCCATATGGCTGTTTACACTTCAGTCTGATTTTTACAAATCCCTATTTGTCCAATAATTGTCTCTGTAGCCTGGGAAGGTAATTTCATCATCTGAGTCTCAGACTGACCTTAAACCTTCTAACTGTAAGATTCAATTTTCTGCTATTTCAATTCAGTTGACCTTGCCCATTCTTGGATGAAGCCTCAGATGCCATTTTTTCAAACCACTTAGTTGGGTAGTATGTATTTCCATGTTCTATATGAAGAAGAACACTTAAATACTAAAAGGGATCACTACTGAAATGTATATGCCAATGCCTATTATATATTAAAAGCACTTTTTCTTCCTTTTTTTAGTGTTCGAAAGAATCCTCAAACCAAGAAAATACAAATTACCTCTTCTGTCTTTAAAGTTTCAGCCTATGTAAGTGTGAGAGAACTTTTGCAACCAAAGAATTTAATTACTTTTTATTAATAGAGTTGTTACAACTGGAGTTAACAATCAGGACAATGTTATGCCTAGGAGAAAAGACAATGTTATTTAGAGTTTTGTTAAAATTAAAAGTTGATAGAGTATGCTTTTGTTTGGAGAACAGTTTGAACTTTTTTCCCTGGCTTCCTTTCTGTCATCTGTATCTAATAACATTGCCTACTTATTTTAGAGCTAAATCTGTGACTCAGATGGAGTAGAACACTGTTCTCTTAGTCTGTCAAACCATCATTTATAGGGCAGATAAATAAGAATGCCATAAATGTCGCCAGGCCTGGTGGCTCACACCTGTAATCCCATTTTGGGGGGCCGAGGCAGGCAGATCACGAGCTCAGGAGATCGAGACCATTCTGGCTAACACTGTGAAACCCCGTCTCTACTAAAAATACAAAAAATTAGCTGGGTGTGGCGGCACGCACCTGTAGTCCCAGCTATTAGGGAGGCTGAGGCAGGAGAATCGCTTGAACCTGGGAGGTGGAGGTTGCAGTGAGCTGAGATCGTGCCACTGCACTCCAGCCTGGGCGACAGAGCGAGACTCCATCAAAAAAAAAAAAAAAGAATGCCATAAATGTGTCTTTATACATAGAATCTGGTACTTGAATTTCAGTATTATACAAAAGATATTATTACATTCAAAGCAGTTTCTAAGTATCTTCATTCGATCACTTAACAAGTATTTATTAAACATATACTGTGTATCAGCTATTGTGCTGGGCTAAGTCACAGTGATAAACAAAAGAAACATAGTCCCCACCCCGTGCAGTGGCTCATGCCTGTAATCCCAGCACTTTGAGAGGGCAGATCACTTGAGGTCAGGAGTTCGAAACCAGCCTGGCCAACATGGTAAAACCCCATCTCTACAAAAAATACAAAAAATTAACCAGGTGTGGTGGCAGACGGCTGTAATCCCAGCTACTTGGAGCCTGAGGTATGAGAATTGCTTGAACCCAGGAAGCGAAAGTTGCAGTGAGCCGTGATGGTACCAATACTGTACTCCAGACTGGGCAACAGAGTAAGACTCCAACTCCAAAAACAGTTAAAAAAAAAAAAAAAAGAGAGAAAACAAAGATAGAAAATTGCTAAATATAAAATTTTTGCAATATTAGCACTTTAAAAGCACTTTTTTTAAATGATGGGATTTGTCTTGGGACTATAAATTCCTTAAAGACAAAAATTATGCATGTAAGTATAGTACATATGTATTCCTATCATAGTAGACTGTGCTGTCCATAAATATTTTAAATCATTAGTTAACTGCCAATTTATTGTCAAAGATTTTATCCATGTTTCCTGTTTTGACAGAAAATACATAATAGGCAAATATGTTGATTATCACTTAAATGTAGTTGTATACTAACTAATTTAGGATTGGCCGGGCGGGGTGGCTCACACCTGTAATCCCAGCCTTTTGGGAGGCCGAGACGGGTGGATCACAAAGTCAGGAGTTCAAGACTAGCCTGGCTAAGATGCTGAAACCCCGTCTCTACTAAAAACACAAAAATTAGCTAGGCATGGTGGCACATGCCTGTAATCCCAGCTACTCGGGAAGCTGAGGCAGGAGAATCACTTGAACCCGGGTGGCAGAGGTCACCGTGAACCAAGATCGCACTACTGCACTCCAGCCTGGGCGACGTAGCAAGACTCCATCTCAAAATAAATAAATAAATAAATTAATTAATTAATTAATTAAATAAAATAAAAATAAAAATAGTAATTTAGGTTTGTCTTTTTCAGGATTCTGCTGGTATGTGCTATCCTTCAGCAAAGAATCATGAACAGACATTTTCTTACTTTATTGTGGATCCTATCAGGCGTCACCTTCATGTTTTATACCACTGTTATGGTGTGGGAGACATGTCTTAATGCTCTTTCAGATTATGTACCTCTACTATTTTTTATTTATCATTTTTCTATCTTAATACTAACTCATAGATAGACATATACTTTGCAAATTAATTCAAGAAAAATGTAAGGAGCCTACTTAGAGCAGAAGAAAGCAAACACCAAGATGCCGTTTTAAAAATTTGTGTGGAATACTAACTGGGGATCAAATTTCATCCATAATAAAATCTATACCAAAAAAGTTATGGAATTTTTACAAAAAGTTACAAGGAATTAGAAATCTAGTTCATATTTGTTGCATTGTGATTCAAGTGAATCCTCACCTTTCCGTGTATTTTAGTTTATAAGCTAATTAATTCTGGATTGAAAATGTAGCAGAAAACTAAACATTTCTACCACTGATCATTAATATGAATTGTTAGTTTATTTAACTTCTTTCATTTAATTACATTTCTTCATTGCACAAGCGTTTACATCTCTAAAGCTAGGCAAAGCATAACAATTCTTTTGCTTCATTTGTTCCATTTAAAAGCCTCAATAAAAAAGTAATGTTCTGGGGCCTGGCACAGTGGCTCACGCCTGTAATCTCAGCACTTTGGGAGGCCAAGGCAGGCGGATCACGAGGTCAAGAGATCGAGACCATCCTGGCCAACATGGTGAAACCCCGTCTCTACCAAAAGTACAAAAATTAGCTGGCTGTGGTGGCGTGTGCCTGTAGTCCCAGCTACTCAGGAGGCTGAGGCAAGAGAATCACTTGAACCCAGGAAGCAGAGGTTGCAGTGAGCCGAGGCTGCGCCACTGTACTCTAGCTCTGGCAACAGAGCAAGACTCCGTCTCAGAAAAAAAAAAAAAAAAAAGATTCTGAAAGTAGTCGTAAACTCTTTTATCACATAATAAATTAAAACTGCAGCTGTCCCACAGCTAATACAAGAGCTACATGTAAACAAAGAAAGTTGCCTGATGGCATTAATAAGTTGTTCAAAGAGTGAGAAGCAGATTATCTTAGTACTGTTCCTTATTTCATTCATAGAATGAATGTATAACCTAGATTGTTTTTGGTTTTTTTGGATGGCAAAAATCATTGACATATATCCCATGGGTCATGGGAAGCCTGTAAGAAATGTTGAGGCTTGAGGAGGAGCAAGTTTGAAAGATGTGTTTCTGTGTTGTGGGATAAAGATGATAATCTTGGACTTGAACCTGGATTTGAATCTGGAATGCAGCTGCCAATTTGGGTATAGAGCTCAGGAGAAAGAGTATGTTTTACTTCTAATACCTAACACAATGCCTTGGCATATTAAATGTTTATTGAATGAATAACTACTTTCCAGATATCCTCATAATACCCATAGATTTTTTTAAATTACATAAAAACATAAAATCAAGAACTGAAATGTCTGTTTGCTACCAGCTTTGCTGCTTACCTCACAGTTCCCTATGACCTGGAGACCCTTTCGATCAATCAAATGGCCAATCAGTAATTCTTTTTGAATACCAATTCTATGCAAGGCACTGGGCAGTTTACTTTGGGGAAACATACACTCCCTATAAACCTATTTAGGAAGGTAATCTTTAAGAGTGTGACTACCAATAGTGATTGTTGCATGAATTCAGAGATAGAAGAGATCACTCTGAACTAAGATAGGCTTAGTCTGGCTTCTATGGAAAGACTGGTGGGATATCAGCAACGGAAGAGAACAGCAGTTGAAGGGAGTGCATGATGTGGCAAGGTACTCTGGGCTTGGCCCTGGGATGAACATCCAGAGGCAAAAGATGGGAAAGTGATTCTGAGGAATTGCCACTATTTTTTCTCAGCTCTAAAGGTGGAGGTAGATAGGACCTTTGAGGAAAGATTGCTCCATTGTTTTGGAAAAATCATTTGATGACTCATTTGTGATTATGCAAATTATCAGTATTATAAGGCATAATAGAGTAGTGATAAAGAGTTTGGGCTGGGCTGTCAGGTTGCCGGGATTTTTTAATTTGCCATTACTTGCTGTGTGACCTTGAGCTGGTTACTTAACTCTCTGCGCCTTAATTGTCTTTTCTATAAAATGGAAAAAAATAATAGGACTACCTCGCAGGGCACGGTGGCTCACGCCTATAATCCCAGCACTTTGGGAGGCCGAGGCGGGCAGATCACGAGGTCAGGAGATCGAGACTATCCTGGCTAACACAGTGAAACCCCAGCTCTACAACAAAATAACAAAAAAAAATGAGCTAGGCGTAGTGGTGGGTGCGTGTAGTCCCAGCTACTCGGGAGGCTGAGGCAGGAGAATGGCATGAACCCAGCAGGCGGAGGTTGCAGTGAGCTGAGACCGCGCCACTGCACTCCAGCCTGGGTGAGAGAGCAGACTCTGTCTCAAAAAAAAAAATAAAGATAAATAATAATAATAATAATAGGACTACCTCATAAGTTCCCTTTTTTTGGAAAATTGTATTAATGAATACATATGTTGGTCTTTGAATGATGCCAGGCACATAGTTTAAGTGCTCATGAATTTTGGCTGCATTCTCTACTAAGGAAATATGAAGAAAAAAAAGAGAAACAGTTAAGTGTCTGCATAATAATGTAAAAAGCTGTCTTCTTGGGGCCAGAATTGCTTTTATATAGATTATTATCAATTTGACTGGAGAGATGGGAAAATTGGTTTTTCCTCTTTGGAGGCCCCAGAGAATGTAGAGGTCCTGAGCACAGACTCCAGGTATTTCTTTGGCAGCATTTGCACACTTGGAACTATTTGCTCAGCTATTTGTTATAATTTGTTTAATATCTTTCATGAAAACAAGTACTGTGTCCATTTTGTTTACCTTTGTGTCCACAATGCCTAGAACTTGAAAGACAATACATACCCATTCTCTGACTGACAAAGTACTGTTGGTAGAGAGAAACTGGCCTTTGAAGTACAACACTGGAGAGTGTGGAAAGTGAGGGAGGGGGAAAGGTTGGTGCTGAGGGTTATAGATCATCAGCATGGAAGCCTCCTCTGCAGGGGCTGAGCTGGTGGACTCTAGCAGCCTTTATACCTACGTGCCCACCTTAAATTTACTGTACAGTCGTCCCTCTAGTTATATTTCAACCTTTTGTTAAATTTTGCCAACTATTATAGTCTGGATTCATACTGTAGTCTGGATTTAGCTGCCCAGCATGGGATTAGATATGCAGCCCAGGAACATGCCTGTGGCAAAAATTGTCCCTAGAGAGCAGCAGCCGCAGCCTGTAGAAGCCAGCTTTGTAAAAGCAAACTGTGACCAACTGAGAGAAGAGGGGTTGTCTGGAGTGAGACAACTGGCCATGGTGACAAGTGACCACAGAATGGCTTTCTGAGACTTTCTGAGAGCATTCTTCAAAAATTTCAAAAGTAACTTAAAGAAGAGGGGTCTTGCAGAATTGTAATTTGGACATTAAAAAGAGGAACCTAGAGAAGTTGGGATATTTAGATCACATGAGCAAAAATAAATTCAAAGATACAAAAACATAAGGTGATTTGGGGGGACATGAGTACATTTGAGTAGTTAAAACTAATAAGTTCTGTTCCGGAGTTCTGGATAATAACAGGGAAGATAGATTACTGGGGACTTGGTCACTGAGAGCTGTGGGCACAAAGCTAAGAAATTTAAATCTTTTAAGTAGGTGATGTATAGCAATCATTAAGGACTTTTAAATAGGGGTAGTAGCATCATGAAAGTGATACTCTAGAAAGATTAGTCTGGCAGTGATAAATTGGGGTGAAAAAAGTCCAAAGTCCAAAGATCAAAAGAGGTACATAGTAGTTGTCAAAGCACAGAATTAACTGAACTGAGCTCATAGCAATTGTAACATCTCAAGGCATCATGAAGTATGGGACAACAGAATGCTCGATAGAAAAAAAAAAAATCAAATATGGCCCAAAAAAGGGTAGCTGACTGTGTGAATTATTAAATTTTAGTGTTTGAGGTACTAAGAACTGGGAAGTGGAAACTGTGGTAGGAAGCTGTGGTCAGAGAAGGAAGCTCCCTTGTCCGGAGTTCTCCTTGTATTCAGATTCACAGGTCTGTCATCCTTGTTCCAACTCATCTGCAACCAGCATTGGTCCTTAAAACTTTGAAAACTGGTCTGAAGGTTCTGGAAACTCACTGAAGGCTTCTTAAGGAAAACTATCTACCCTGAAGGCTTCTCAGTCATCCAGTAATCAACAAGAATTTGTAAAGAAGTGCCGTTCATTCTCATGCATGCTACAGGTGCTTTTTTTTTAAGTCGGAGTCTCGCTCCATCACCCAGGCCGGTGGCACGATCTCAGCTCACTGCAACCTTCGCCTCCTGGGCTTAACCCATTCTCAGGCCTCAGCCTCCCGAGTAGCTGGGGCTACATGTGCGCGCTACCATGCCTGGCTAATTTTTGTATTTTTAGTAGAGATGGAATTTCGCAGTGTTGGCCAGGCTGGTCTTGAACTCCTGACCTCAAGTGATCTGCCCACCTTGGCCTCCCAAAGTGCTGGGATTACAGGTGTGAGCCAGTATGCCCGGCCCCACAGATGCTTATTGATTACCTATTATGTCCTGGCCACTTTTGAGGCACTGCAAATACACCAATTAACAAAAATTTCTAAATTAGGGAGGTTACATTCTAGTGCCCATAACTGTGTTAGGTGCAATGAGAAAGAGAAAGACTCAATTACTCAAGAAAGTTGGTCTTGTTGGAGACATAAGGCATTCATATATGTTAGTATTACCAATAGTGCAAGACAGCATGTAAGTATCGGATGCCTAGCAGAGACCGTAATTGCAAAAAAACTTCAGGAGAAGAAATCATGCCTGCGCGAAGTAGTCAGGAAATTCTTCAAAATACATCTGGGAGTCCTATTAGATAATGTTTGTGAAGAAACCAAGAATGGGGAAAGGTACCTTGAAGAAAGGCAAAAGTTAAGGAAGATTAAACCCACAGGCAGAAGTATATTTCCAAAGAAACCTAAAATAAAGTTTTGTAGGGATTTCCTTGTCTTTTTCTCCCTTGTATTAACCGAATGGTTAAAATATTATTTGGCGACAAATCAGATTACCTATTTATTTCTATTTTATACTAGCAGCATTGTCTGACATTAATAACAGGAACAATCTAGCACCCCTTGTAAGTCAAAGGGTGTGCTTATAATTCTGGAAGTAGAAAGACAGTATTATTGGGTTTTTTTTTTTTTTTTGAGACGGAGTCTTGCCCTGTCACCCAGGCTGGAGTGCAATGGCATAATCTCGGCTCACTGCCACCTCCGCCTCCCAGGTTCAAGCGATTCTCTTGCCTCAGCCTCCCAAGTAGCTGGGATTACAGGCACCTGCCACTGCGCCTGGCTAATTTTTGTAGCTTTAGTAGAGACAGGATTTCACCATGTTCGTCAGGCTGGTCTTGAACTCCTGACCTCAGGTGATCCACCCGCTTCAGCCTCCCAAAGTGCTGGGATTACAGGTGTGAGCCACCACACCTAGCCTGTTGTTATGTTTGTTTCTAGTCAAAGTTAGTGCTTGACATGTCTTACTTTATTTAATCTTCTCAACTACCCTTTCAAAGTAGGTTAAGTCAGTAGAATCTTTGGGGTTATAAGTGAAAGAAAATTTGATCCAAATTGTCTTAAGCAAAAAGTGAATGTATTAGCCCACATAACTGAAAATCCCATAGTAGTTTGGCTTGCTTTTTGGCCTGATTTAATGCAAGACCCGTTTTCTCTCTCGGTTCATATTCTCTCTGTTGACTCCATTCTTAGTGTCTTTCCATGTACAAAAATGTTAGTATACCTGGCGGGGCACAGTGGCTCACGCCTGTAATCCCAGCACTTTGGGAGGCCAAGGTGGGCGGATCACAAGGTCAGGAGATCGACACCATCCTGGCTAACACGGTGAAACCCCGTCTCTACTAAAAATGCAAAAAACTAGCCGGGCATGGTGGCGGGTGCCTGTAGTCCCAGCTACTCGGGAGGCTGAGGCAGGAGAATGGCGTGAACTCAGGAGGCGGAGCTTGCAGTGAGCCAAGATGGTGCCACTGCACTCCAGCCCAGGCAACAGTGCGAGACTCTGTCTCAAAAAAAAAAAAAAAAAAAAAAAATAGTGTACCTAGCATACATCCTGTCAGTTCAAAAAACCAGTGGGAAAATAACACCTATCTCAAGATTCCCAAGAATCTCAACAAAAATCCCATCTTGTCCCAGTGGCTTAAGTGGGGTACCTTGACCATCTGTTAACTAATCCCTGTAGCCTTAGAAATGCTATTGGCCACATCTGAGATACATACTACTCAGCCAGAGGTGGAATCAACAACATGACAACCAGATGAAAGGAGTAGTGAGAACCCTAAACTCAAAATGAGGAACAGTTACTAGAATTAGAGGAGCAGCACTGTATATGAGCAGCATTGCCTGACATTAGAAAAGGAGTAAGCTAGCTTCCTGCATCAGTCAAGGGTGTGCTTATAGTTATGGAAGCAGAAAATATGCTATACATCCAAAAAAGTGGATTACCAAGGTTCTATTACATTTCCACTTTATATGAGGAGGCTAAAACTTAAAGAGGTTAAGTAATTTGCCGTAGGTCACAGGACAAGTGATTGCTGGGTCCAGGATTTGAACCCAATTTGGTCTCACTCCAAAGTAACAAATGGTTTACAATCCTGGCTTTGCTTGAGAATAATGAGGGAAGCTTTTTACAAACTGAGATGCTCCTCAACTTATGAGGGGGTTATGTCCCAATAAACACATTGTAAGCTGAAAATACCAGAAGTCAAAAATGCATTTAAGACACCTAACATACCAAACATCATAGTTTAATCGAGCCTGCCTTAAATGTGCTTAGAACACATATGTTAGCCTACAGTTGGACAAAATCATCTAACACAAAGCCTATTTTACAATAAAGTGTTGAATGTCTCATGTAATTTATTGAAAACTGTACTAAAAGTGAAAAAATGATGGTTCCATGGCTGCTTGAAGTACAGTCCCTTGGCCGGACACGGTGGCTCACGCTTGTAATCCCAGCACTTTGGGAGGCCGAGGCAGGTGGATCACGAGGTCAAGAGATCGAGACCACGGTGAAACCCCGTCTCTACTAAAAATACAAAAAAAAAAATTAGCCGGGCGTGGTGGCGGGCACCTGTAGTCCCAGCTACTCGGAGAGGCTGAGGCAGGAGAATGGCGTGAACCGGGGAGGAGGAGCTTGCAGTGAGCCGACATTGCGCCACTGCACTCCAGCCTGGGCGACAGAGCGAGACTCCGTCTCAAAAAAAAAAAAAAAAAAAAAAAAAAAAAGAAGTACAGTCCCTATGGAATGTGTATCACTTTTGCACCATTGTAGTCAAAAGATCTCAAGTTGAACCATCATAAGTTGGGGACTGTCTGTATAGATGACTGATCTCTACTTCTACCTCTGGTGATTGAATCAGTTCTGTAGTGGGTTCCAGATATTGCTTTTTTCTTTTAAATATGAAAAAAGTGCAGGGAATACATAACATACCCTCCACCCAGATTTGACAGTTAAAATGTTACCATATTTAACATTTTTAAATTAAAATTCTTGAGATAAATGTAGATTCACATGCAATTGTATGAAGTAATACAGAGAGATCCTTTGTACACTTTGCCCAGTTTCCCCCTTAATGGTAACATTGTACAAAACTGTAGTGTAATATCATAACTAGAATACTTACATTGATACTCACTGATCTTATTCAGATTTCTCCAGTTTTACTTATACTCATTTGTGCGTGTGTGTGTGTGTGGTATGTATATTACTTTCTATTCAGTTTTATTACCTGTGTAAGTTTCTCTATTCACTAGCACAGTCGAGATAATGAACAGAGGCTGGGCACAGTGACTTACACCTATAATCCCAGCACTTTGGGAGGCCAAGGCGGGAGGATCACTTGAGCCCAGGAGTTCAATACCAGCCTGGGCAACGTAGAAAGACCCCACCTTTACAAAAAATAACATTTAGCCAGGCATGGTGCTGTGTGCCACTAGTCCCAACTCCTCGGGAGGCTGAGGTAGGAATATCACTTGAGCCCAGGATGTTGAGGCTGCAGTTAGCCTTCTTCGTGTCACTGCACTCAGCCTGGGCAATAGAATGAGACCCTGTCTCCAAAACAAATAAAAATTTTTTTTAAAAAGGCAGGGTGCAGTGGCTCATGCCTGTAATCCCAGCACTTCAGGAGGCAGAGGCGGGTGGATCACTTAAGGCCAGGAGTTTGAGACCAGCCTGGCCAACATGGTGAAACCCTGTTTCTACTAAAAATACAAAAATTAGGCATAGTGGTGGGTGCCTGTAATCCCAGCTACTAGGGAGGTTGACACAGGAGAATTGCTTGAACCCAAGAGGTGGAGATTTCAGTGAGCCGTGATGGCACCACTGCACTCCAGCCTGGGCAATGGAATGAGACTCCGTCTCAAAAAAATAAATAAATAAAATATAAATAAATAAATAAATGAAAATAAAAAGATAATGAGCAATTCTAACACCACAATGATATCTCACATTACCTTGTTATAACCACAGTGACCTTGCTCCTGGCCTTACTTCAGATTTTCTTGAAGTTTTTACTCACAAACCATCTTCCTCCTTCCCTTTCTGGAAATAACCAATATCCTGAAGCCAGTGGGCATCCTTCTCCTGCATATATATATATATATATATATATATATAGCTGATATTTGTTATATTTATTTATTTATTTGAGACAGGGTCTCACTCTGTCAACCAGGCTGGAGTGCAGTGGTGCGAACACTGCTCACTGCAGTCTCAAACTCCCAGTCTCAAATAATCCTTCAACCTCCCGAATAGCTGGTACTACCTGACTAAACCTCCCGAGTAGCTGGGACTACCTGGCTAATTTTTTTTTTTTTTTTTTTGAGACGGAGTCTCACTCTGTCGTGGGATCTCGGCTCACTGCAACCTCTGTCCCCGGGTTCAAGCGATTCTCCTGCCTCAGCCTCCCGAGTAGCTGGGTTACAGGCACCTGCCGCTGCGCCTGGCTAATTTTTGTATTTTTGGTAGAGACGAGGTTTCACCATCTTGGCCAGGCTGGTCTTGAACTTCTGACCTCATGATCCATCTGCCTCAGCCTCCCAAAGTGCTGGGATTACAGGCATGAGCCACTGCACCTGGCCTTTTTAAAATTTTTCAAAGAGCGAAGTCTTCCTATATTGCCCAGGCTGGTCTTGAACTCCTGGCCTCAAGAGATTCTCCTGCCTCAGCCTCCCAAAGTACTAGGATTGTAGGTGTGAGCTACTGTGCCCAGCCCTTCTGTATATTTTATACTTTTACTACATATGTTTCTATTAACATTATATACTGTTATATATATTATATATTATACTGTTTTAAGATTTTTGCAAACTTTTATTACTCAGCATTTTTTCAGATTTTGTCTGTGTTGTTACAAATAACTCCTGTTTATCCTTTCTTTTTTTTTTTTTTTGAGACGGAATTTCGCTCTTGTTGCCCAGGCTGGAGTGCGATGGCGTAACCTCGGCTCACTGCAACCTCCGCCTCCCAGCTTCAAGTGATTCTCCCGCCTCAGCCTCCGAGTAGCTGGGATTACAGGCACCTGCCACCACACCCGGCTAATTTTGTATTTTTAGCAGAGACAGGGTTTCTCCATGTTGGTCAGGCTGGTCTCAAACTCCCAACCTCAGGTGATCTGCCCGCCTCAGCTTCCCAAAGTGCTGGGATTACAGGTGTGAGCCACAGCTCCCAGCCTGTTTATCCGTTTTAACTGGATGGCCTTACCATATCTATCCATCTCCCTGTTGTTAGACATGTTGGTTGCATGAATAACACTGGAATAAATATCCTTGGGCATATCTTCCTCTGAAGTGTTCTCTTTTTTCTTTTTTTACAGATGAGGGCTTTCTGTGTTGCTCAGGCTGGGCTTGAGCTCCTGGATCTCTAGGCTTCTATCTGATAGAACTGTTGGTTAGTAGGGTATATTCAGCCTTACTAGATATTTACAACTTGCTCTTCAAAATGATTGCACAAATTTATGCTCCCACTACTGATGTAAGAACTCCCATTTTACAACTTTCTAGATAACATTTAGTATATGTCAAATCTGCAATTTTTTTCAATATGATGAATGTGAAATGGTATTGTTTTTATTTTTATTTTCATTTTGAGACAGGGTCTCACTATGTCACCCAGGCTGGAGTGCAGTGGCACGATCTTAGCTCGCTACAGCCTCGAACTCCAGGGCTCAATCAATCCTCCCATCTCAGCCTCTTGAGTAGACCACAGACACACACCACCATGCCTGGCTAATTTTTGTATTTTTGGTAGAGATGGGGTTTTACCATGTTGCCCAGGCTGATATCAAACTCCTGAGCTCAGGCGATCCGCTCACCTCAGCCTCCCAAAGTGCTGGGCATGAGCCACCATGCCCAGTCTGAAATGTTTTTTGTTTGTTTGTTTGTTTTTGAGACAGAGTTTCACTCTTGTTGCCCAGGCTGGAGTGCAATGGCGTGATCTCGGCTCACTGCAACATCCACCTCCCGGGTTCAAGGAATTCTCCTGCCTCAGCCTCTCCAGTAGCTGAGATTACAGGCATTTGCCACCACACCTGGCTAATTTTGTATTTTTAGTAGAGACGAGGCTTCTCCATATTGGTCAGGCTGGTCTCGAACTCCTGACCTCAGGTGAACTGCCTGCCTCGGCCTCCCAAAGTGCTAAGATTACAGGCATGAGCCACTGCGCCCGGCCAAAATAGTATTATTTTAATTGCTCTAACTTGTTTATGAGATAGCGCATTGTTTTGTATATTGCCCTTTAAAATGTGTATTCATTCTTGTTGGCAACTGCAGGGTTGGGAATGACTGCTCTACTCTCTACTCCTTCTCTGGTTTAAAAAACCAGAGAGAAAGAGAAAGAAAAGAATAGATGAAAACAAAAGAACAAAGGAAAGAATAAAAGGGAAGTATTCTTTTACAGTGAAAGCTGCATTAATTAGCTACATTTAGTGCCATATTTAGCAGTGTCCCAATTGGTAAATTCTAGTAGCTGGTAAACCTGATATCCTCTAATGTAAGTCTTCAATCTGACTTGGTACACATGCCAAGTTCATTGGAATAAGCAGGCTGAACTTGGTTTAAGTAAGGTTGAAACTTAACCATTCCTGCTACACTTGATCTTAGCCAAAAGGCCGAGAAGCGATACCATTCCTGCTTATGTTTCTTTTCTCATGCTTCCTCTTTCTCTCTCTTTCTCTTTTTTTTTTTTTTTTTTTTGGCAAAGAGAAAAAAATAACCTCATGGGGCTTTAACAAACACTATGGATCTGTAAATTATATTCTTTATCACCTTTGCTGTTAGAAAGGTATGAGAGGGATATAGTAATGTAGAAACCATGTATGATAAGTTAACTTTTAAATTAACCTTTACTCAGCCAATTTTTTTTTTAATCAACTAGCACCCTTTATTCCCTTAACATATTGTAGAATAAAACATTTTGTAGAAAAAACTGGCCGGGCATGGTGGCTCACACCTGTAATCCCAGCACTTTGGGAGTCCCGGTTGGGTGGATCACCGGACGTCAGGAGTTCGGGACCAGCCTGGCCAACATGGTGAAACCCCATCTCCACTAAAAATACAAAAATCAGCTGAGCGTGCTGGTGGGTGCCTATAATCCCAGCTACTCGGGAGATTGAGGCAAGAGAATTGCTTGAACCTGGAAGGTAGAAGTTGCAGTGAGCTGCAATAGCACCACTGCACTCCAGCCTGAGTGACAGAGCCAGACTCCATCTCAAAAAATAAAAAGAAAAAGAAAAAGAAAAAACTATGTTTTTAAGTACTTAATAAATATAAATTTAAGGATATCACTGAAGTTCTAAGGGAACCAAGAGAGAGAGGTAACAGTCAAGGATGATCCATAGTCAAAGTCTTCCTTGGGAAGGGAATTGAGGTTTATTTTAAAAGAAATGACAGCCATGGATTGGCTTAGAGGGGGAAAGATTTCTAGGTAGAAAGAATGTTCCATGCTGTGGTGCAGAGAGGCAGGAAATACATGTGCAATTACAAACTTTCTTGAATAGAGCAAGAGATCTGCCGAAAGAGTAGATTGTTCAAAGAATGTTTATTGTGTGCCAGGCACAATGCTGAGCTTAGAGAAACAGTGGTGAACAAAACACATTATCATGGCTCAAAGAAACGTACAATCTAGTGACCAAAAACATAGTAAAATACATAAAGTAATTATAAATTATTATTTTACTAGGAAATAATAGTGGTAAGTCTGAGAAGATTCTTCTGAGGAGGTTAACATTTAAATTGAGACTTAAGCGTATGAATGTTCTCAAAAACAATTATAGCATATGCAAAGGCTCCAAGATGGAATTAATTTGTTATGTTCTAGGACCTGACAGAAGTCATTGTGGATGGAACAAGTCGGCAAGAAAGAAAGTGCCATGAATTGAAGTTGGAAAGATAGAAAGATAGATCACATACCTCTTGTAAGCCAATGAGGGGAGTTTGAAATTTAACTTAAGTGCAGTGGGAAACCAGTACAAGATTTTAAGCAAGAGAGTGCTATACATTTTTGAAAGATCAAAAGATCACTGTGGCTGTTATGTGGTAAATGGATTCAAGAGGACATGTAGAAGTAAGGAAACTAGCATCATGGTCTAATGACAAATGAGGGCAGCTTGGGCAAGGATGGTTTCGGTGACGATGGAGTGTCGTGAGCTGAACTGTGTGCCCCTGTCCCCCATATTCGTAGGTTGAAATCTTAATCCCCAGTACCTTTGAATGGGACTGTACTTGGAGATAGGGCCTTTGAAAAGGTAACAAAGGCAAAATGAGGTCATTTGGGTGGGCCCTAATTAAATCTGACTGCTGTCCTTATAAGAGGAAGAAGTTAGAACACAGCACAGAAGAACGATCATGTGAAGAAACCGGAAGAAGATGGTCATCTACAGGCCAAGGAGAGAAGTCTTAGAATAAACCAATCCTGCTGGAACCTCGATCTTGGACTTCTAGCCTCCAGGACTGTGAGAAAATAACTTTCTAATGTTTAAGGCACCGAACCTGTGGTACTTAGTTATGACAGCCTAAAGCAAACTAATATATATGGAAGGAAGTAGGTGTATCCAGATGTGCTTTTGGACCTGAAACCAATGTTACTTGCTGATGGATTGAATTGGGAAAGTCAAGGAGACTGTCAGCTTCCTAGTTATAAAACTTTTAGAATAGATCTACTTGACCTTTTTTGTTTGTTTTTTGTTTTTTTGTGAGACAGGGTCTCGCTCTGTCACCCAGGCTGGAGGGCAGTGGCACTATCTCAGCTCATTGCAACCTTCGCCTCCCGGGTTCAAGCAATTCTCATGTCTCAGCCTCACGAGTAGCTGGAATTACAGGTGTGCATCACCACATCCATCTAATTTTTGTATTTTTAGTAGAGATGGGTTTCACCATGTTGGCCAGGCTGATCTCAAACTCCTGACCTCAAGTGATCCTCCTGCCTTGGCCTCCCAAAGTGCTAGGATTTCAGGCATGAGCCACTACATCCAGCCTTGATGTACTTGAAATATTTAACAAGAAACAGTCTTGTGAAATAAAAGAGCAACAGTTGATTGAAGGCTTTGAAATCCAGAGAGAAGTACAGGAATTAAATGAAACAGGATGATGTGTGGAAGCCTTGAGAAAAGTGTGTCACACAAATGTAAGTCATTGCCGTTAACTTCATCGTGGTTGTTTTTAGTGTATGATACACTATATTGATCAAATACAGTTTTGAGTGAGTGAGCAAGGGTGAAAATGGTACTTGAGGGAAATGGCTGTAGAATTGAAGAAGATTGATAGAAACAGGAAAGGATGTATGCAGCCTGGGAAACCAGCCAGGAATTGGCTGCAGAAATTGAGGTATGAGCTGAGAAGTATCTGATGTCCCAGGGAAGGTCAAAGGGATTGGAGATATTTCAGTAAAACACATACACACGTACACATTTATACACATAAATGCATTAAATAGCTAGAGGCCAAAAGGAAAAATGTGACCAAACCGTATGTCATTTTCTGTATAGGCAGCAATCCTATTTAAAGTAATTTTCTTTTTTTTGAGACGGAGTCTCACTCTGTCGCCCAGGCTGGGTGCAGTGGCACCATCTCTGCTCACTGCAAGCTCCACCTCCCGGGTTTACAAAAAGTTTAGTCAGGCGTGGTGGCCGGCCCTGTAGTCCCAGCTACTCGGGAGGCTGAGGCAGGAGAATGGAGTAATTTTCTTTCTTTTTTTTTTTTTTTTTGAGACAGAGTCCCACTCTTGCCCAGGCTGGAGTGCAGTGGCACGATCTCGGCTCACTGCAACTTCCGCCTCCTGGGTTCAAGTGATTCTCCTGCCTCAGCCTCCTGAGTAGCTGGGACTACAGGTTCCCGCCACCATGCCTGGCTAATTTTTGTATTTTTAGTAGAGACAAGGTTTCACTGTGTTGCTCAGGCTGGTCTCGAACTCCTGACCTCGTGATCCCCCTGCCTTGGCCTCCCAAAGTGCCGGGATTACAGGCGTGAACCACTGCGCCTGGCTTTTTTTTTTTTTGAGACAGAGTCTCACTCTGTCGTCCAGGCTGGAGTACAGTGGCACAATCTTGGCTCACTGCAACCTCTGCCTCCTGGGTTCAAGCGATTTTCCTGCCTCAGCCTCCTGAGTAGCTGGGATTACAGGTGCATGCCACCATGGTTGGCTAATTTTTGCATTTTTGGTAGAGACGAGGTTTCACCATGTTGGCCAGGCTAGTCTCGTACTCCTGGCCTCAGGTGATCTGCCCACCTCAGCCGCCCAAGTTTCTGGGATTACAGGCGTGAGCCACTGTGCCTGGCCTAAAGTAATTTTCTTTTTAAAACCTTTTTGGAGCTAGGCAAGTGGCTTGTGCCTGTACTGTCAGCTACTGAGGAGGCTGAGGCAGGAAGATCACTTGACCCCAGGAGTTTGAGGCTTTAATGCACTCTGATCATGCCTGTGAATGGCCATTGCACTCTAGCCTGGGCAACATAGTGAGACCCTGTCTATAAAACCAAAAAAAAAGGCCAGGCACGGTGGTTCACGCCTGTAATCCCAGCACTTTCTTTGGGAGGCTGAGGCGGGTGGATCACGAGGTCAGGAGATCGAGACCATCCTAACACGGTGAAACCCCATCTCTACTAAAAATACAAAAAATTAGCTGGGCGTGGTGGCGGGCACCTGTAGTCCCAGCTACTCAGGGGGCTGAGGCAGGAGAATGGCGTGAACCCAGGAGGCGGAGCTTGCAGTGAGCTGAGGTCTCGCCACTGCACTCCAGCCTGGGCAACAGAACAAGGCTTTGTGTGAAAACAAAACAAAAACAACCTCTTTGGGGTCAGGATCCGTACCTACCACAATGCTTTGTACATAAATGTAATAAATGCTTGTATATTAGAGACGTAATCGCTCATATTTCATCTTATTTTAAAAGGTAGTAGATAGTACGGTGGGATATCTCTAGACCAGGAACTGGAAGTTCTGGCTCTGCCACTGGTTAATGATTTGCTTTGGGCAAATCATTTAAACCAGCACAGTCCAAGAGAAATATCTGTGATGAAGAGACAATTATCTATATCTGTGCTATCTACCATAGCTACTAGCCACATGTGTGGCTACTGAGCACTTGAAAAGTGGCTAGTGTTACTAAAGAACTGAATTTTTTGTTAAAATATGAGTAGTGGCTGCCATATTGGATGATGCAGATTAACCTCCCAAGCCCTTGAGTTCTTCTGTAAAATGAAGAAGTTGAGTTAAGTGATCTCCTTTGCCTTTTAGTTCTAAAGTGTTCTTTTTTGAATTCAGCACAACAAATACGTGGGCACAAGATAAGAACTTAAATTTTTATTTCCTAACCAAAAAAATATTTTTAAAGAATGTTAAATTATACACTTTTGACATATAGAAAATCTTCATAAGTTTTAATCAATTGTATACACAAAAATGATGTTTTGGACTGTCTGTAGCATATATCATGACATTAGTAAGTAGAGAAGAGGCCAGGTGTGGTGGCTCACGCCTGTAATACCAGCACTTTGGGAGGCCAAGGTGGGCAGATCACCTGAGGTCAGGGGTTCGAGACCAGCCTGACCAACATGGAGAAATCCCATCTCTACTGAAAATACAAAATTAGCTGCGCATGGTGGTGCATGCGTGTAATCTCAGCTACTCAGGAGACTGAGGCAGAAGAATCGCTTGAACCCAGGAGGCAGAGGTTGGAGTGAGCCGAGATCACGCGATTGCACTCCAGCCTTGGCAACAAGAGTGAAACTCCATCTCAATAAATAAATAAGAACGTGGACTGCTTGGAGAGGCTTCAGAGGTCTGTGAGATGATTAAAGAGTTGAGAAACAGACTGAGTAAAGGTTAAGGGACCCAGATTGTTCAGAAAAAAAGACTGAGAGAATAATGACTACATTCAAGTATATGAAGGGTTATTAGACAGAAATGGTATCCAGCTGTTCTCCACTTATTAGACAAAACACTAGGAACTTAGATCAAAGAGGAAATAGGTGGGTATTAGAAGGCACTTCCAGAGAGTTGAGAGTTGATATATTAAATTCTCAACAGAAATTTAGTGTTTTCTTTTTTTTTTTTTTTTGAGATGGAGTCTTCTCTGTCACCCTGGCTGTAGTGCAGTGGCATGATCTTAGCTCACTACAACCTCCACCTCCTGAGTTCAACTGATTCTCCTGCCTCAGCCTCCCGAGTAGCTAGGATTACAGGTGCCCACCACCACACCCGGCTAATTTTTATATTTTTAGTAGAGACAGAGTCTCACCATGTTGGCCAGGCTGGTCTTGAACTACTGACCTCAGGTGATCCGCCCTCCTTGGCCTCCCAAGGTGCTGGGATTACAGGCGTGAGCCACTGCGTCAGTGTAGTAGTTTCTACTTAATAGTTTTTTTGTTTTGCTTTTTTGATACAGGGTCTCTGTCTGTTGCCCGGGCTGGAGTGCAGTGGCACGATCTCAGCTCACTGCAACCTCCATCCCCTGGGTTCAAGTGATCCTCCCACCTCAGCCTCCCAAGTATGTTAGACTACAGGCATGCCCCACCATGCTTGGCCAATTTTTATATTTTTTTGTGGAGATGGGGTTTTGCCATGTAGCTCAGGCTTGTCTCGAACCCCTGAGCTCAAGAGATCCATCAGCCCCAGCCTCCCAAAGTGCTGAGATTACAGGCCTGAGCCACTGCATCGGCCTACTTAATGGTTTTTAAAACGTATTTGTGCAGCCGGCACGGTGGCTCACATCTATAATCCCAGCACTTTGGGAGGCCCAGGCAGGCAGATCACGAGGTCAAGAGTTTGAGACCAGCTTGGCCAACGTAGTGAAACCCCATCTCTACTAAAAATACAAAAATTAGCTGGGAATGGTGGCACGCACCTGTAGTCCCAGCTACTCGGGAGGCTAAGGCAGGATAATCGCTTGAACCTGGGAGACAGAAGTTGTGATGAGCCAAGATCGCACCACTGCACTCCAGCCTGGGCAACAGAGTGAGACTATGTCTAAAAAAAAAAAAAAAAGCTACATTATGTTGAAGATACATGTATGACAAAGCAGCAGTCACAGAATGCTAAAACTATAAACATGGCTGGGTGTGGTGGCTCACGCCTGTAATGCCAGCACTCTGGGAGGCCAAGGCAGGTGGATCACTTGAGGTCAGGAGTTCAAGACCAGCCTGGCCAACATGGTGAAACCTCATCTCTACAAAAATAGAAAAATTAGTCAGGCATGATGGCACATGCCTGTAGTCCCAGCTACTCAGAAGGCTGAGGCAGAAGAATCGCTTGAACCCAGGAGGTGGAGGTTGCAGTGAGCCGAGATCACACCACTGCACTCCAGCCTGGGTGACAGACTCCACATCAAAAAAAAAAAAAATTACAAACGAATTGGAGTCACTGCTTAAGAGATTGTCAGCTTTCAGGTAGGAGTCAAGACATCAGTTTGTAAGATCCTTTACAACATGAATATGTTACGAATGAGATAGATATTTTCAATTATCAATTAAATACATATTATACGCTAGATATAGATATTTGTGGGGAAAATGAGATTAAAGGATTTGTCTATAAAATGAAGACATTTACTTTGATATATAATGTTTACAAAGGATGATATTTAATATTAATAGAACAAAAACAGAATGTAGAAGATAATATACAGCAGTGGATCTCAAATGCCAGCATGCACCAGAACCACCTAGAGGACTGGTTAAAACCCAGATTGCGCCCGGCACAGTGGCTCATGCCTGTTATCCCAGCACTTTGGGAGGCGGAGGTGGGTGGATCACCTGAGGTCAGGAGTTTAAGACCAGCCTGACAAATATGGAGAAACTCCATCTCTACTGAAAAAACAAAATCAGCTGGGTGTGGTGGCACATGCCTATAATTCCATCTACTCGGGAGGCTGAGGCAGGAGAATGGCTTGAACCCAGGAGGCGGAGGTGGCGGTAAGCCAAGATTGCGCCATTGCACTCCAGCCTAGGCAACAAGAGTGAAACTTCATCTCAAAAAATAAATGAATAAATAAAAATGAAACCCCCCCCCAAAAAAAAATTACTGTGTGCACCTCCAGAGTCCCTGATTTCGTTGGTCTGGGTTATGGCCAGAGATTTTACATTTCTAACAAGTTAGTGATGCTGATGCTGCTGGTTTAGGGACCACACTGTGAGAACCACTGACAGATAATCATATATTTAGTATATTTAGAAGACATCTTTCCATTTTTAGTATAATTTAGTAAAGTATAGTAAATAATGAGATCTAGTAACCTTTATTTTCAAGCCAGGATGTGGAAAAGTACAAGCAGGAATTTGATAACTGGTATTGTATCTAGCATTTGAGAGGCTATTTAGGGGGCCTATTTGGTGCATGCCACACCCAGTTCTGCCCTAAGCCTGAAGGGCCTCATACTGCAAAATTCTTCACACCCGGCTATTCGGCCCAAATTTAATTTCTCTCATAAGGAAAACTTCAGCTAGATTTTAGAAGAAAAATAAATCTAATTGAAAAATAATTTTTACTGTAGCACATATGACTTTATATTTTTAAAAAAGAAGCTGATTAACCAAAATGCATCTATGGTTGGAATAATATGAAAATGACATATATATTTGAAAGGAGTAAGCCTTTCTGGAATAGGCCTAACATCTCCAACATACCAAACAAACAAGCAAAAAGTATTGAACAAATTAGCTCAATATACAAAGCAGTGTCAGAGAAGCCAAGTAAATGTTGGCTTTTCTTTTTCTTTCTTTCTTTTTGTTTTTTGAGACAGAGTCTTGCCCTGTCACCCAGGCTGGTGTGCAGTGGCACAATCTTGGCTCACTGCAACCTCCGTCTCTGGGGTTCAAGCGATTCTCCTGCCCCAGCCTTGTGAGTAGCTGGGATTACAGGCACGCGCCACCACGCCCAGCTAATTTTTTGTATCTTTAGTAGAGATGCGGTTTCACCATGTTGGCCAGGTTGGTCTCAAACTCCTGGCCTCGTGATCCGCCTGCCTCTGCCTCCCAAAGTGCTGGGATTACAGGCGTGAGACATCGCGCCTGGCCAACTGTTACTTTTATTCCATCAAAAACATTTGAGCATACAGACAAATGCATTAGCATTTAGTCAATTTTGTGATGCCTTGGAGATATATGGTATAGAAACATCTGTCTGGTCTGTGGAGGCTGAATTTTCAAAATTAGAGTCATGGCAGCAAGTTAGTTGTTTGAGATTCAACCGTATCTTCACTTTTGGACTCTAACATCTCTCTCCTTACCTCTCTCCCCTCCCTCTTTTGTACATTTCTTGAACACCTATTATTTGTTGAGCGTTGCTGTCATGGGGATATAAAGATGGGAGGTACTGTTGCAGAAGCACTCAGAGGAGTGCTGGGACACAAACATGCATATAAACTATTACAACAAACTCTGGTTAATGCCATGATGGAGGCAATAGCTAGATTCTTTGAGAGCCCAGAGGTGAAGCCCCTTGCCTACTCTGGGGTGGGGACCGATGAGCAGGGGAGAACCATGAGGGCTCTCTGTTAGAGGTTAAGTCTTGAAGGTTGAGTTTCAGGGGAAAGTATGTGAAAAGGAGGCAAGTGAGTTCCAAGCAGCAGTAAAAACATCTGCAGTGGCAAAAGGATGAGAGGAAAAATGGCTCACTCAGGAAACCACAAGTGGTTTAATATGTCTGGAAAACAAAGCAGACATAGATGAGGAGTGGCAAAAGATGGGTTGAGGAGAGCAGCAAGGACCAGAATGGTTAAAAGCCTCATAGGCCATTCTAAGGGGGCTGAATTTGTCCTGAATGGTATCACACCTTGATCAGACTTACATGTTGGGAAGCTCACTCTGACATCAGAATAGAAGTCTGATGGAGCCAGGTACAACTAGAAGCAGGAGGCCAGAAGCAGTAGCTCACATCTGTAATCCCAGCACTTTGGGAGGCTGAGGTGGGTGGATCACCTAAGATCAGGAGTTGGAGACCAGCATGACAAACATGGTGAAACCCCATGTCTACAAAAAAAATACAAAAATTAGCCAGGCGTAGTGGTATGCGCCTGTAGTCTCAGCTATTTGGGAGGCTGAGGCAGAAGAATCGCTTCAACCTGGGAGGCGGAGGTAGCAGTGAGCCGAGATCGCGCTACTACACTCCAGCCTGGGTGACAGAGCGACCCTCTGTCTCAAAAAAAAAACAAAAAACTAGAAGCAGGAACACGAGTTTGGTGGTTCTGCAAAAAAAAAAAAAAAAAAAAAAAAAAAGTGAAGTATTATAGACGTGAAAATGGGCATGTGGTTGGGTGGTAGACTTTCAGATATCCGAAAGAAAATTAACACAAATGAGTAATAAGTAAGTTGTAAGTGATGGTGAGAAGGTGATTAAGGGGACACCCAGTTTTCTGGCTTAAACAAGCATGTGGACCATGATGCCATTAACTGAACTGGTGAATCAGAAGAAGGATGTGGCTTGCGAGGTTGTGTACATGGCTGGTGATGGAGGAGGGTAGAGGTAAAGAGTTCACTTTTAATTAATTAATTAATTTCTTGAGACAGAGTCTCACTCTGTCGCCCAGGCTGGAGGGCAGTGGTGTGATCTCAGCTCACTGCAACCTCCACCTCCCATGTTCAAGTGATTCTCAGTGCCTCAGCTTCCCAAGTAGCTGGGACCACAGGTGTATGCCACCATGCCTGGCTAATATTTGTATTTTTAGTAGAGACAGGGTTTCACTCTGTGGGCCAGGCGGGTCTCGAACTCCTGACCTCAGTGATCTGCCTGCCTTGGGCTCCCAAAATGTTGGGATTACAGGTGTGAGCCACTACACCTGGCCAAGAGTTCACTTTTAGATGTGTTGAGTCAAAGGTAAATGAACAAAAAGTGAAGTGAACAGGCATGTGGATTGCTCTTTCCAAAAATGTACCTGTGAAGGGAAGAACTTGTGAGGATGTAGATATGTTTATGTAGGTCAGGGAAAGATTTTTGTTTGTTTTTTTTTTTTAGATGGAGTTTCGCTCTTGTTGCCCAGGCTGGAGTGCAATGGTGCGATCTCGACTCACCACAACCTCCACCTTCTGGGTTCAAGCGATTCTCCTGCCTCAGCCTCCTGAGTAGCTGGGATTACAGACATGCGCCACCATACCCAGCTAATTTTTGAATTCTTAGTAGAGACGGGGTTTCTCCATGTTGGTCAGGCTGGTCTTGAACTCCCGACCTCAGGTGATCCGCCTGCCTTAGCCTCCCAAAGTGCTGGGATTACAGGCGTGAGCCGCCATGACCAGCCAGGGAAAGACTTTCAAGGCTTTTGTGTATGGTGGCCTCCATATCTCTGAGCAACTGGAGAAGACGTCGTTTTCTGAGGGGCAGGGGGATAATGAATAAATGTGATGAGTTGCGTGACTAAGTTTAGAATAGCCATATCATACAAGAAAAGGCTCATTACAGATGCAAGGAAACATGGTTTGGTTAGAGACTATAAATGTGGAAGGACACTAATCCATTCACCTGTGAGATTCCTTTCCGCTGGCCCCAGAAACCAAGGTGTTAGCCAGGCTTCTTGGAGGCTGGAAGAGAGCTGACCACTTCTTGCAAGTTCCCAGTGTACTTAGCATGCCAGAATGCCAAGAGAAGGTTCTAAAACATGGGTATGTTTCAAATGTTTACACTTAACAAGTTAATACTTTTAACATGGGATAATTACAAAGAAAAATAATTGTGATATTCACCAGATAATTATAGAATGTACTTAAACGATTTTTTTTTTTTTTTTTAAATGGAGTCTCACTCTGTCAGCCAGGCTGGAGTTCAGTGGCGCCATCTCGGCTCACTGCAACTTCTGCCTCCCGTGTTCAAGTGATTCTCTTGCCTCAGCCTCCAGAGTAGCTGGGATTACAGGTGTGTGCCACCACACCCTGCTAATTTTTGTATTTTTAGTGCAGACAGGGTTTCACCATGTTGGCCAGGCTGCTGTCAAACTCCTGACCTTAGGTGATCCACCTGCCTCGGCCTCCCAAAGTGCTGGGATTACAGGTGTGAGCCACAGTGCCCGGCCTTTTTTTTCTTTTTTTTTGAGATGGAGTTTCGCTCGTTGCCCAGGCTGGAGTGCAATGGCTCCATCTTGGCTCACTGCAACCTCCGCCTCCCAGGTACGAGTGATTCTCCTGTCTCAGCCTCCCAAGTAGCTCGGATTACAGGCATGCGCCACCACACCCGTCTAATTTTTTTGTATTTAGTAGAGACAGGGTTTTACCACATTAGTCAGGCTGGTCACAAACTCATGACTTCAGGTGATCCACCCCCCTTGGCATCCCAAAGTGGTGGGACCACAGGCGTGCACCACCACACTTGGCCTACTTAAACTATTAATTCATAATGCATTATAGATAGTGTCATTTGGTGATGAGACAAAGCTTAAAGTTCTACAAAGAATGCCTCCTTGTAATTGTATAGTGTAGGCATATATTTGGGAAGGTAGTGTAACCTTATTTGGACAAAACATCAAAAGCTTTGATTGAAGCTTCTCATGAATGTGGGGCTAGGGCCCCATAAGCTTAGGTGTTGGAATAAAACACAAATAACTGGATTAAAACAGTTTAACAGATTCGGTTCATTAAAATCCATGAGAGAATGGGATTGAAGACATAGATAATTGTGACAAATTTATTTATTATTATTGTTTTTTGAGACGGAGTTTCGCTCTTTTGCCCGGGCTGGAGTGCAATGGCACAATCTCGGCTCACTGTGACCTCCGCCTCCTGGATTCAAGTGATTCTCCTGCCTCAGCCTACCAAATAGCTGGGATTACAGGCATGTGCCACCAAGCCCGGCTAATTTTTGTATTTTTAGTAGAGACAGGGTTTTGCCATGTTGGCCAGGCTGGTCTTAAACTCCTGACCTCAGGTGATCCACCCACAGCCTCCCAAAGTGCTGGGATTATAGGTGTAAGCCACCATGCCCAGCATGGGAAGTTTAAACAATGAATTATGATTTCCAAACTGAATGGCAAGAATGTTATCTTAGTCTGTTTGTGCTGCTATAAAGAATACCACAGACTGGATAATTTACAAATACTAGAATTTTATTTCTCACAGTTCTGGAACCTGGGAAGTCCCAGATCAAGGCAGCAGCAGGTTTGCTGTCTGGTGACAGCTGCTTTCTGCTTCCAAGATGGTGCCTTGTTGCTGCATCCTCTTAAAGGGATGAAGGCTGTGTCCTCACACAGCAGACAGATGCAAGGGCAAAACAGCTGAATGCTGTGTGAAGCCTCTTGTATAAAGTTCTTAATCCCATTTAGGAGGGAGGAACTTTTGTGACCTAATCACCTCCTAAAGGCCCCACCTCTTTAATACTGATGCACTAGAGACGTTTCAACATGAATTTTGGAGAGACAGAAACATCCAAACCATAACAGAAATAAAAAGGGAAGGGAGTGATAGGTTGCAGAAAAGGGAGAGGTTAAGGATAAATGAGGTGTGAGTAATGAAATAAGAGAACCAGATGATTATTAAGAATATGGTATACCATAGTCTGACTTCACTACTAGAGTATTTCTGGATGATGCAGAGTACAGACGAAGGGGCAGGTGGCTAAAGTGAAGTAGAGATGAGGGTCCATTTTAGTTGAGAGGTCAAGTAATCGGGATACGCGTGTTTTGAGATAGTGATCTACCTGGACATTGAAAACGATCCTGGATAAGGGTGGATCTTTATATGAAGAAGGTGACTCCCTATTTTAAGATGCTGTCAACGGATAATTGCTCCACAAAATGGGCAGAAGAGGAAGGGAGTAGACAAAGGATTGAATATGTTATCTTTATCCCCTACTACACTGTGGCTGAAATTGTATAAACGAGGAATAGTAAGTTACAAAATCTTGGTTGATGATACAGAAGTGCTTACAGAACATAGTCACTCCAAAGACCCTTTCACTCCACTTATCAAAGTAATGTTGTCCTCAGTTCAATGGCAGGTGAAACAAGAACAAAGCAGCCTCTGCTGTATCTGAAGCCCTCTAATTAGTGTTCATAGTAGTAAATGCTCTAGTAAAGGGACAGCTTCCATTCCAATCCCAGGTTTTCAATCACTTTGGTTCTTTTTTTGAGACAGAGTCTCGCTGTGTTGCCCAGGCTGGAGTGCAGTGGTGTGATCTCAGCTCACTGCAACCTCCACCTCCTGGGTTCAAGTGATTCTCATGCCTCAGCCACCTGAGTAGCTGGGACTACAGGAACATGCCACCACATCTGGCTAATTTTTATATATTTTTTTGTAGAGACAGGGTTTCACCATTTTGGCCAGACTCGTCTCAAACTTCTGACCTCAAGTGATTCCCCTGCCTTGGCCTCCCAAAGTGCTGGGACTACAGGCACGAACCACCGCATCCGGCCCACTTTGGTTCCTGAAGTTTTCTTTCAGGTACAGTTTTTAATGCATAGTTTCTGCCCAAAGGTTTTGTTTGTGTGGATTGATTATTGGATATGAGAGGAAGGGACTACCAACAGGGTCCCTGAGGCTGTGCTTAGAAAGAGAGGGCTGCTGCAAGGAGAGGCTATGTTACTACCTGTGAAGTAATCTGTGAATATGGGACAACAATGACAACTGACATTGATGTGGAACTCACTGCACGTCCCAAACTGGGCTAAGGACTTTATATCCATTGACTCATTTAATGCCCCAACAACTATGAGGTAGGTGTTATTACCCGATGCTAATATTAAAGAACAGGAAATAAATAACTTGTCCAAAACCTCACAGCTAGTAAATGGCAGAACTGGGACCTGAACTCAAAACTCTGTTAACTCCAGAACCTACAAGTTTGTCGTTAAATGTACTTGACATTTAGGAGTGGAAACAAATCCAAGAACTAGTCATGGGTGTCATTTACTCTGATCCTTTTTTTCAGACAGGAAACTGGGGGTTCAGAGTAGTTGATTGGAATCTTCTGTTAGAATTTTGAGTGTCTGAGGCCTGCTCCTTTGGCCGAGCCCTACCACACCAAGTGATACAGATCCTTCAGAATTCTCCTGGGCATGTTCTGGCTGGAGGAAGAGATTATCTTTTTGCTCACAGACTTTTTCCTTGCTTAATCCTACTTATACCTTTGTTTCACTAGCATTGTAGACAAAATCATTAAAACAAGAAAGCCAGATTTCCTTAGAATGGGCTTGTGCATTTAAAATTAGACTGATGCTGCACAATCCTATGAATATATTTAAAAAAAACACTGAATTGCTTAAATATACAAATATGTACAACTATTACAAAAACTGTATGGTATATGAATTATATCTCAACCAGGATGCTTTAAAAAAAAAACAAAACAGCAGAGTGTATGACTTAAAAAACATTTCTATTGTTTTTGAGTGGCTTCCAGAAGGGCTCCTTGTACATCAGGTGCCTGGGGTGACCTCCTTGCCCATTCATTTCTTATTCAGTCCACATTAACGGAGTCCACCCTCGGGCCAGGCATAGCAGGGGTAGGGACCCAGCTCCCCGAGGATGAAAGACAGGTACAGAGGAATGAATGCTTGCACCTGAAGAAGCACTGATTTTTTGGATTGCGGCTTCCAGTAACTATGTTGCAAATTCGAGTACTAAAAAAGTTGATGTGATTTCACTATTTGGAAAATGTAGTGTTTTTGTTTCTTTTAATAAGTTACACTGAGTCACAGACCTGGTCTCAAAGGTTCAATTACAGTAACCGTTTATCCCTTTCAAGTGAGTTTTTGCATACTAACAGATAAGTAAAACAGAATTACAAAATAAAGTTAATGCTGAAAACAATGGACCTTTATTAACATCAGTGCCGGCTCACGGTATCTATTTTAACTCCAATCTATCCTCGCAGCTTTAAGCTCGCACTGGCGCTCCGCTCGGTCAAGCCGGGGTAACGCGAGGAGGAGGAGGTGGGTTCGCATATCCTCTCTCCACTTCTTTCGGCCTTGGCCCTTTCGCAGGTCCAGGCGAGCTGGAAGCGCCTTTCCCGAGCACGGGCGGGGAAAAGGGGCCGAGCGGGGCGGAAGGACTTCCTGCAAGCCAAGGGCGCCCGCGTTCTCCGCAGACACCACAGTTCGGTCCGGGATTGGACCCATCGTTTGTGGTTCGCGGGGCAGAATACGGGGCACACTTCTGGCCCCTGCCTGGCTGAGCGCGGGCGAAGGGCGGACCGGGCCCGGGCGAGCGGGTCACGTGCGGCCGGGAGAGGCGCCGCGGGCCGGGAGTGTGCAGGAATGTAGCAACTTGCAGAGAAGTTTCCCTGCGCTGCCGGCCGGGCCGCGGTGCGGGCGGGCGCGCAGAGGAAGGAAGAGCCGAGAGGAGGCGGGGCCGCGGCGGCGCGGGCGGGCGCTTCTCCTAACTTTAGTTTTGGCGTCTGAGGCGAGTTTCTGTCTCAGTCGGGCGCAGCCGCCGCCAGGGAAAAGAAAGGGAGGAAGGAAGGAACAAGAAAAGGAAATAAAGAGAAAGGGGAGGCGGGGAAAGGCAACCAGCCGTCCGGCCTCCGTCAAGGGAGTTGGAGGGAAAAACTTCTCAGGCGCCGCAGGTCCGAGTCCCTCGCAGCCCCTCCCGAGGCGCAGCCGCCAGACCAGTGGAGCCGGGGCGCAGGGCGGGGGCGGAGGCGCCGGGGCGGAGGATGCGGGGCCGCGCCGCAGCCCCCCGGCCCTGAGAGCGAGGACAGCGCCGCTCCCGCCGCCCAGCGCCGCCCGGCCCGCAAGCCGTCGCCGCTTCTCCACCTCGGCCCGTGGAGCCGGGGCGTCCGGGCGTAGCCCTCGCTCGCCTGGGTTACGGGGTGCGCGTCGGGGGAGGCCGAAGCCATGGATCCGGGGCAGCAGCCGCCGCCTCAACCGGCCCCCCAGGGCCAAGGGCAGCCGCCTTCGCAGCCCCCACAGGGACAGGGCCCGCCGTCCGGACCCGGGCAGCCGGCACCCGCGGCGACCCAGGCGGCGCCGCAGGCACCCCCCGCCGGGCATCAGATCGTGCACGTCCGCGGGGACTCGGAGACCGACCTGGAGGCGCTCTTCAACGCCGTCATGAACCCCAAGACGGCCAACGTGCCCCAGACCGTGCCCATGAGGCTCCGGAAGCTGCCCGACTCCTTCTTCAAGCCGCCGGAGCCCAAATCCCACTCCCGACAGGTAACCTCGTCGCCCCTCTCCCCGCTTTCCCGTCGGGCGGGCCTCAGACCGGGGGGGCGCTCGGGAGCCGCGGCCGCCAGCTCTGGCCAGGGGAGGGGGGTTGCGGGAACTCTAGCTGGGGTGGGGGTCCGGAGGCGAAGTGGAGGAACTGGAGTCGTCCGCTCCGCCGCGGTGACCAGCTCTCCACTCCTCCCAGAGTCCGGGGCTGAGATTTGTTTTTCCCTTCTGAGTTTTTCTCTGCGGTTGCAGTCCCGGGGGGCGTGCTTTCCCTCCTTCCTTTCTTTCTTCCCGGGGTTCCCGGGAGGTTGGCGGGAGTGGAGGAGGGGTGGGGAGGAAGGAAGGGGGTGGGGAAAGTCGGGCCTGGGCCGCGGTGGGCTTGCACAATGCGCGCGCCTCCGCGCGCTCCGCACCTTCGCTCCCGCCGGGGCCGGGCTGGGAAAGGGGGAGGGGGGCCTCTGGCATTTGTGTGTGGGTGTGTTGCCAGCGGCGGCCGAGTTTGTGAAGTTGAGCCCTGGGCCCCTTTCCTTTGCGGCCTCTCGGTCCACTTCAGTCTCCTGGGGGAGTCAGATAATTGTTCTCGTTTTCCAGTGTTGATTAGAGGTGGGGGTAGAACCGGTCCATTTAGTTTCTTGCTCTTTCTTTCCTTCCCGTGTCCCGTTTCCCTTCCCCCTCTTCCTCCCGTTAGCGTTTATTTTCCTCGCGGCTCAGGCGATTTCAGAATACAGGTTTCGGGCTTCCCCTGCCCAGACTTTCCTGGAAGTTGTTTATGGAGTTCTTTCACCCCTGCGCTTTCCTTGTGTCTTGGAACTTGGGCCGGCTCGCTCTTATCAAACTTAGTAGGTCGCGTGTTGGTTTCCCAGTTGTAGACTATTATTTACAGTCGGCTGAAACGCTTTTGAATTAGCCACATCTGTACGTTGCGCAGGAACTGAGCTGCGCTTTACAGTACCGAGGTTTTAACACAAGCCTTTGATAACACACTGCAGGTTGACTCATAGGCTAAGTCCTGCCTAGTTCAACTGTGATTAAAAGTTAATGTTTGGGAAGCGATGACTAATTCTAGGATCGCCATTGCTTTTTAATTCTTATTGCGGATATGAACATGGCTGCTATTCCACATACACAATGTTCGATTATTTTGCCAACTTGATTCAGCATAGAAGTGAAACTATTTATAATGAGAGTGTTAACATTCCGATAGGTCCCAGTGGATTTGTTTAGTGTAGGGTTCTCTCTTTTTCTTTTTTATTTCTTCTTTTTTTTTTTTTTTTTAAGAACTTGCTTCAGGATAAACTTCAGCATAGAAACTTTGCCCAAAAGTTAATAGGTTTTCCAAATACTGCAATGTAGTTAGCCCACTCGGGCTGTAACTTGAGTGGAAAGAAGAGTTACCGCCCCCACTCCCATTCCCCCTCCTATTTGCAGGCCTGTTGTATAGTCTCCTGTCGGAGACCAAAGGGTTTTGGAACTCAGAAAAATTCACTTAACCTGATGACAAAAACCCGGGTTAAGGAGGAGGAAAGAAGGAAAAACAATTTAGCTGCTTGCTTAAACACTTCAATTTGTCAGAAGTAGACTTAGGTATGCTTTTTTCTCTTACCCCCCGAAGTGGGTTTATGGACTCATTGTGGGTAAATGTATGTTGGCATGCACCCTACAGACGGCACAGTATGTTTTCAAAGTATAATACACATAGATTGGATCCCCCATTTTGTGGCATCAGCCACAAAGAATCACAACTGGAAAGTGTACTTTTTCTTCTAGTAAATAATTTTTACAAGAATTTATATCCAGCAGTTCTAAAATTCATAAACTATTATAGTTTTGTTTGTTTCAAATAAGTTTTTAAGTGTTTTGCATCTGTAAATTCGACTTTTATTTCTGCTAATGATTTCCTAAATCATACTTATTCTGATGGGAAACTCAAAAAGGTATATCACTTTAAGGTATTAATGACTCCACTGAGTCCTTCCAGTTTCCTTACCTTTGTGAATCTAGAAATTCTAACTTTTTGATAATCAAACTCTAATTCTAATTAAAAACATTTTAAAAACTATGCAAGATTATGAATAGTACAAATCTAAGTTGTAAATACTGTTCACAACACAAACTGGTGACTGTAAGTTCTTTTATATACATCCATTTTTCCGTCATGAAAACTATTTTACAAACGAGAAAACAGGCATATGGAAGTTAAGATACTTGTTCAGTGTCACACTAGCCACCTTAGACTGGAACTCAGATCTTTGGGGTCTGAATGAAGAATTTTTTTTGCTTGTATAGAGTTGTGGATGTGTGTGAGTTCTTAAGTTATAATTGGATTGATAACATCTTTATTTTCTACATACAAAGATATAGTTGGGTTATTTTCCTCCTGTTCATTGTAGATGGCTTTTAAGAACATTTGGGCAGTTCAAATTTGTTGCTCTCATTAAAATTTGTGTAATTTGTTATGATTTCTTTATTGATGGCATTTTATCATGGTGGGAATAAATGACAAGGGCTTGTTTTTTCTTGGGCTTGACCTAGAAAAAAAATTAATTACTTAAAACCTAGTAAAAAATGTATATTCTTTGTGTTGTGTTTATACTTAGAACATTTTAGAACTTGTAAAAGCACCCATAACTACACTGACCTCTTAAAAATTAGGTTTTAAAATTCACTATTATCTTTGAAATGTTTTATTCATTCAGTACTAGTTGCCCTTACATGTCTAGTGTGGAGTAGGTGGAAATTCATTAGATGGACTGCTCATCAATAAAATTACAAACACTTATAAAATTTATATTAAAATTATATAATATTAAAAGTATCCATTTGAAAACCTGTGTTCTCCAGTGTTGAATATTAAGTGTTGAAATTTTCCTTTTACTTAGATATTCGGCTGTAATTAAGTGCTGACTGAGAAATTTAAAGGGACTCAGTTGTGTTTTTTTTTTTTTTTTTTAATTTTTCATCTTAATATTCCTAATAGGCCAGCACTGATGCAGGCACTGCAGGAGCCCTGACTCCACAGCATGTTCGAGCTCATTCCTCTCCAGCTTCTCTGCAGTTGGGAGCTGTTTCTCCTGGGACACTGACCCCCACTGGAGTAGTCTCTGGCCCAGCAGCTACACCCACAGCTCAGCATCTTCGACAGTCTTCTTTTGAGATACCTGATGATGTACCTCTGCCAGCAGGTTGGGAGATGGCAAAGACATCTTCTGGTCAGAGATACTTCTTAAAGTAAGTGAAATAATGGTGGGAGACAGTTATCTAAGAAAAATATGTATTGGAAAACACAGTAAAGTGGTGTCAAGATACAGAATATCATTTGTTTTTATGTTTAATATTTATGTTAAGCTCTGTAGCTCTGTTATATCTTCCATGTATATGTTTCAGTTTGGTATGACCTAAATACCTTTGTTAGTATGGGTAATATTTTGAAAGCTTTACTGAGTCTTGGTTCTGAGCCTCCTTATAATCTTTTCTTTTGTGGAAGTTTGGTTATTCTCATTTTGAGCTTGTGCCAAGCCTGTTAATTAGCCTAGCACAAAACAGAAAGAATACCATGAAAATTTTCAAATTCTGGGAATTACAGGGCTAGCAACGTCTTACGAAGTACGTATGGTGCTACTTGTATCTTTTTAAATAAATATTTTATTGGTAGAGAACTACAAAATAAGTAGGGCTTTTTGGGGAGTCTAATTTTACAGTATTTTGAATTGTGAAATGACAAGCACTACAGCCGAAGCTTGATGTGACTTACCAATATTTCCCCCAAAAATGTAAGGGGAAATATAAATTTTTAGGTTTCATATGCAGTCGCTCAGTGACAAACTTCTTTCAAGCTAATAGGTCTTCACAACAGAAACCCTCCTCTCTGGGAAAACAAAAACATGACCATTGGGTCATTTATTTTTTTTTCAGTCTTTCTGTGTTTAACAAAATGGCAAAATTGCACTAGGCTGAAAAGACCTAAATAGAATTTTCTCTCCCCTAATTTTGAAATTACAGATAAGCCCTCAATTTTTTTCTGGCTTGTTTGGATCAAGTATATATAAAATGTTGACTAAAACTAATTATGATAGACTGAAATTGATGTCTTTTAAAAAGCTCACTTAATAGTGTTTAATCAGGTTGAGATAATAAAGTGAAAAACAGTGTAAGTTTTGATTCAGATATGTCTTGACAGTCTACTCCTAAGGCAAATGTAACATTTATTTATCATATCAGATAATACCATTAAGGATGTTTGGTTGTGTGAATCCTAATATGTGTTTTATATTGTCTTCCAGGGTGGGTTGCTACTTTGTAATGTAAGATAGAAAGTTTTGTGACAGACTTACAGAAGAGCAAAGGAAAAGGTTTGATCGTGAAAAGTTCGTACAGTTTTTTTTGCCCCCTTTCCTGCAACTTTTTCTTTTCTTTTCTTTTCTTTTTTTTTTAATTCATTTTCTGGTGTCCTGGTATCCATTTCAAAGGATCAGGTTTCAACCAGAACAGTAAAGGGCCTGAGACTGGAAAGTACACACAAGTCTGGCAAACTCATCTGCATGAGCAAGATCATTTGTTCTCAAGCAGACATCCAAAGTAAATGATTGAAAGAGCTGCTAGCTGTGAAGGATGTGTCTTGAAGGGGAAGGGAGTGGAAACAAACCAGGTTGTTAGGAAGAAAAAGAAAGGCTGCACTTTTTTGAACCTCTCCCTGCTGGGTCACATGCTGACCTGGGGAGGTTTTTAAACAGCTTAATAGCCTGCTTGCCTTCTTTCTTTGGTTGATGCTGTGGCTAAAAGTATAAGGTTAAAGAGCAACATTTATGCTCTTCTTCTTAGTTCTTTGTATCTTGTAATAATTGCTTGTAGGTGATATCTGCCTACGATTTCATTATTTTGAATGAATGATCTTTTTTTGAGCTGTAATCAGTATTCTAGATATGGTTGGCCTTCCATATCTGTGGGTTCAGCATTCGTGGATTCAACCAACCTCTGATTGAAAATATTTGGAAAAAAATTACATCTGTATTGACTAATGTACAAACTTTTTTCCTTGTCATTATTTCCTAAATAATGTAACAACTATTTAGCCTTTACATTGTATTATTATAAGTAATCTAGAGGTGATATTAAGTATATGGGAGAATATGTGTAGGTTATATGCAAATATTATGCCACCTTATATGAAAGACCAGAGTGTCTGTGGATTTTAGTACATGTGGGAGGTCCTGGAACCAGTCCTTGACCACAGATGCTAAGGAATGACTATTCATTTTTCAAAGTTTCCAATGATTCTTCCTTTGTGAAGAAATGTTTCTCTTAAAGGTATTGATATATGTGGATGGATTAATGAAGGATATATACCTTCCAGCCCCAGTCACCTCAGTTCACCCCTGTCAACTATGGGCCTGTAAGGAAGATAAACCAGGCCAAAATAAATAAATCTCAAATTATGTCATAGGAGAAAAGGTTGCAAGGGTAGAGAGATATTTACCTGGAAAAGAAAAAACTGGGAGGAGGAGAGATAAGACATGATTGTTGTTTCAGTGTTTCTGGGGAGCTTTCATGTGGGATTAGGATTAGTCTTACTATATAAGAAATGTGAGGAATTTTGATTCCATGGAAGAATTTTCTTATATAAAACTTTTAAGAACTAGAAGAGTTTTCCTGGACAGGTAAATCTTGCTCAATAAATGTAGGTAAAATCATGGTTACTTGGTATCTGTCAGGGATTCTATGGAGGCCCCTAAACATTGGAAGTGGGAGAAGAATGCTGTGGGCTTATAAAATTTTGTATTTTAAGGAGTATCTGCTTTATGAACAATATGCAATTTGGAGAAATGTTATGAAATACGATTATTTCACCTTCTCCAGTTGGCTACTTCCATGATGTTATGGGCTGTATAGTTGTTACAACTTCTTTTTGTGTGCTGAACAGATAAATGAGATTAATATCCTAACCATTAGTCAAAGATGATGATAAACTAAGCTTTTGATGCCAAGTTTCTGTTGTCAAAGTTCATTTTTAGCCTGGTTTTGATGTTTTAAACTAGGGCTGTCTTTGTAATCAATATTTATATACTTTCTTCTTGTATCTAAAGAAGAGTGTTGTTGTCATCAGATGTAGAATAAAGATTTAAATTAGTTGCATATTTTACACTTGTTTTCGCAGTGAAACATTTTATTTTAATGCACCTTTTTAGATATTTGTTGGAACTGACTTTTAAGTTACAAAATCTGTAACTTATTGAGATTTGTATTTGGCATGAAGAGCCTGACTATAAATGGTCCAGACAGGCAAGACGATGTAATTTGAGAAAAAACTTAGAAATGTTGAGTTAAGAAACAACCCAGTTGTTGCCTTGTGACCATAGATGATTGAGTTTTTGAAGTTAGTTGGCCTATCATCTAGTTTCCAGGCAGCATGATTACTGAAAGATTATAGGCAGGCAATCATTTGTCGTTTTAAAGCCCTCCTTAGGTCAGTGAGATCTTGTGGAGAAGACTTGTACCTTACTTTGGCAAGTGATACGGTGGAAGTATGGTGCTAGCTACATTTATCAGTGGCTTGTTTTCAAGTTGTGGGATGAATGTGAAGTATGTAAACAAGGCTTAGCCATATAATATTTGTTCTACTGCATTTACTATTCAAAACTAATTTCTTTACCATTGCATTGAGCTTTCATTTTAAAAGAATTCATTCTCTTTATGACTCTGGGAGTTATTACCTTCTTCAGCTGTCTTACGGTTTTCCTACAGGAAATAGTTCTTCAAGTAGTTGGTCAACAACTTCCTATTTCTTTATAAGCTGCTGAATAACTTCCTGACTCAGTGTTCTATAATATCTCTGGTTTCAAGGAGTGTTTTTACTTGCAAGGTTATTTTATTGACTCTGATGCCTTGTAACTATTACCATGTTCAAGGATATATGTTCTTATATGTAATGTACCATGTAGGACCTTATAATTTGATCTAAGGAATCTGGATCAGTGATTTTAAAAGTTGGTACATTTGCATTGTTTTAATAATGTTCTAATAATTTTTAAATCATAGTTTTGTTTCATTTCCATTGTTAGTCATTTTCTGAATAACTGGCCGCAATGTTTTTAGTCTGCGAAGATTCAAGGTTTTTTGTGGCTGTGATTTGATTAAGTTATATTGAGTATCTTGGTGTACAATTTAAAAAGGATATGTTTTTCAGAGATTTTTGACATTGCATGGCATAAAACTTACCCATATTCCTATATTAATTTGCCTTGTAGATGTGATTGATCGCTATACATAGGCTGATTCTTTCTTTTTTCTTTCTTTCCTTTTTTTTTTTTTTTGGAGACAGAGTCTTGTTCTGTTGTCCAAGCTGCAGTCCAGTGGCGCAATCTTAACTCACGGCAACCTCTGCATCCTGGGTTCAAGTGATACTTCTACCCCGTCTCTACAAAAATACAAAAATTAGCCCAGTGTGTTGGCGCACACCTGTAGTCCCAGCTACTCAGGAGACTGAGGCCGGAGAATTGCTTGAACTTGGCAGGTGGAGGCTGCAGTGAGTTGAGATTACGCCACTCCACCCCAGCCTGGGCGCCAGAGCCAGACTCTGTCTCAAAAAAAAAAAAAAAAGACTATGAACATACACAGTGTATGTTGTTATCATATACAGTGTACCTGATATGTATACAGTGTATACGGAACATATACAGTGTATCTTCGTAATAAAGATTAGGTGTTTTTAAAAGGAAGTTTCACAAAGAATAAGACTATGCTGTTTCTTTCTGTATCAAGTATAACCCAGTTTCCCTTTAAAACTGAAAAGCTTGTAATTTTGCCATTAAATGTTAAGTTGCACACGTGCACATGTATACACAAACAAAAAACCAGTTCAAATTGCAATCACGAAGTATTTCCCTATTTGAGGGAAGGCCAGTCTCTGCTTGTTTGTCTTGCTATTGAGGCTGAGTGGAGAGAGAAGATGAAAGTACGCCCTCAGCTCTGGGGGGTGGGGGAGAGCTTACTTCTGCTCAGTGGGTGGGCATCCCGGGGAAGAATGGCACACAGTGCCACAGTGATTTAGGGAGAAAACCCTGGAGAAACTGTATTCACCAGTGGCAGGAGAAAAACAGTTGGAAGATAGTAGATGTGACAGAGTAAATAGAACATAGAGATTATTAACATATTCCCTGGGAAAAATAATGGAGCTTTTTTTAGTGTGAACTAAGAAGTTCACTAGAACTTCTTTGCATTATTTAATTTGCAACATCATTCAAAGAACAGACTATCACTTGGTGTGTTTAAAAAATTATGATTCTTAGTTCTAGAAAGAATTCCAGAATTATCTCTAGAAGTTTAAATGTAGCAGAATCAATTGACTGCAAGATGGTAGGCTAATTTTCTTTTTAAAGTCACATTAAAAAAAAATACCCTTTCCTAAAGCTTTATCTTAGCCATTTAAAAAAAAACCCAGACATCTAGGTAGCATTTAAATAGTCGAAACTTGGAAAAAAAAAAACCCAGGTTTTTACAACCCTAAGATCAGTCCTCTTTAGTTATGTAGAGAAATATTTTACTTTGTAGTTAGAAAAATAATGTGAATTCACAGCTTAAAATACTCATGCTATCATGACTCTGCATTGCCTTGTACCTTAAAGCTTTGAGGGGAGGTAAACTCTAAACCTTTTTATTGCCAAAATATATATAGAAATTTAGGCTTAGGACCAATCAAAGTGAAGTCATTTTAAAAATCAGTTGCTAAGATTTAAGATTATTCAAACTTAATGCTACCCTCTGTAATAGCATAATTTAGCCATTAATTGTGGCTTGAAAGTTTTTAATAATAGCTGAGTAGCATTGTATAAAGGGTGGTCTTAAAGAGCTGTGTCGTTCTATAACTGTGGTTACTAAGTGATGCACTTCTTACAAAAAGGGCTTCTGATTCTAGGATTAATCAGAACTTCAAACCATGAAAGGGACATTGCTGTTTCTATGAAGAAGAATTGCTTCATGCTTCTGGTTGCTCAAGTGCTGTAGCACCAAGTTTCCTGGGAACAAGTACTGCCACCGTGGAAGCACTTTTATTTACGTAGGGCTTGACCCCTTCTAAATGCAAACAAAGAAGTTTGGTTTAAATCACAGCAGTCCTCCCCACCTCCCCTTTAATATTCTAGACAAGGAAAATGGTCAGTATTTAATCCTCATTTCGCTCCTAGCATGAGAAGAATCATAATTTTTAAACACACCAACCAAGTGATAGTCTGTTGTTTCTTTGAATGATGTTGCAAATTAATAAAATAATGGAAATGGCAGTATCTATTATTTGGGTTTTCTTCCACCAAATATTTCCAATGCTTTATTTGTGATTAGTGCCATTACTTCATTTGCTGTCACTTTAATTTGTGTCTCTATCTCTTTATGGGATGTTAGTCACTCGACTATCAAATTCTTCAGCAGGATTCTCAGTTGGGGGTGGGCGAGGGGACATTTTATTAAAAGCTCCTTCCTTTCTCTTCTTGCAATTGATTACTTAACCTAAAGGGAGGAGGATTTTTGTTTGTTTTTAAAGTAAGGTATTTATTTGGCCAGTAAGTATGTTTAGAGAGTTGATATTTGCATGAAAGTTGCTGCAGATTTGATTTGGGATTTGGAGTAAAGATAGTGTGTTTGTTAAAGTGCTACTGTGTGCTTTGACAAAATGGAATGTAGTATAGAAAGTTGCTTGAAATTCAACCTGTATACCTTGCCACCTAGGAGGTGAAGCAAGATGTGGATTTTTGTTTCCTGTATATGGAAATAGATGTGGGGGTTCTTTTGTTTTATATTTATTAAACAGTCCTCCCTCACTCTTATTCCTTCATGTACGGTAGTCCCTCCCCACCATCCATGAGTTTCCTTTCCAAAGTTTCAGTTACCTGCCATCAACTGTGGTGTAAAAATATTAAAATGAAGAATTCTAGAAATAATTCATGGCCAGGAGTTGTAGCTCACACCTGTAATCCCAGCACTTTGAGAGGCTGAGGTGGGCGTATCATTTGAGCTCAGGAGTTCAAGACCAGCCTGGGCAATGTAGCAAGGTCTCGTCTCTACTAAAAATACACAAAAGTTAGCCGAGCATGGTGGCACCTGCCTGTAGTCCCAGCTACTCGGGAGGCTGAGGTGGGAGAATCACCTGAGCCTGGGAAATTGAGGCTGCAGTGATTGTACCACTGCACTTCAGCCTAGCCTGGGCAATGGGAGTGAGACCTTGTCTCAAAAAAAGCCAAAAACAAAAAACCAGTTCATAAGTTTTAAATTGCAGTGTTCTGAGTAGCGTGATGCAATCCTGCAATCTTGTGCTGTCCATTCTGGGATGTGAATCCTCTCTTTGGCCAATGCATCCACACCGTCTTTGCTACCTCCCACCCCACCACCCCATTGGTCACTTAGTAGCCACCTCAGTTGTCAGATCAAAGACTATAGTATATATATAGGATATAGGGTTTTGTACTATCCACTGTTTCAAGCATCCACTGTGGGGCTTGGAACATTTCCCCTGAGGATAAGTGGGGGACTGCTGCCTCTGATTTTAGGCATTTCTTTTAATAAGGTATATGATTTTTTTGTATTTGTTTGGTTTGAGACAGAGTCTTACTCTGTCACCCAGACTTGGAGTGCAGTCGCATGATCACTGCTCACAGCAGCTTCTACCTCCCAGACTTGTGTGATCCTCCCACCTCAGCCTCCTGAGTAGCTGGGGCTACAGGCATCCACCACCGTGCCTGGCTAATTTTTAAATTTTTTGTAGAGACGGGGTTTTACCATGTTGCCCAGACTGATCTCAAACTCCTGGACTCAAGTGAACCTTAGGCATGAACCACCACACCTGGCCAGGCATATGGTTTTTATTATAAAACTAACATTTATTAGAGAGAATCAGAAAATTCAGGAAAAGAGAAAGGGGGCCTGGTGGCTCATGCCTGCAATCCTAGTCTTTTGGGAGGCTGAGGTGGGCAGATAACTTGAGGCTAGGAGTTCAAGACCAGCCTGGTGAACAGTAAAAACTGGTCTCTACTAAAAATAGAAGGAAAAAAAATGGGCGTGGTAGTGCATGCCTGTAATCCCAGCTACACCTTTTGGGAGGCTGAGGCATGAGAATCGTTTGAGCCCAGGAGGCAGAGGTTGCAGTGAGCCAACATCACGCCACTGCACTCCAGCCTGGGCGACAGAGCCAGACTCTTTTCTCAAAAAAAAAAAAAAAAAAAAAAAAAAAAAAAACAGAAGGAAAAAAAAAAGAGAAAGGGAAGGAAGCACCAGATTCTACCAATGAGAGGTGTTTGAAGAACCTTGTTTTCATAGCCTGTGTATAAATGTATATTTTGAAATTTAATTTTTAGGGAAGCAACCTGTACATTGATTTAGAAAAATCCCTTAATACTGTAAGGTTTATAAAGAAAAAGAGCAGGCTGGGTATGGTGGCTCACACCTGTAATCCCAGCCCTTTGGGAGGCCAAGGCGGGTGGATCACCTGAAGTCAGGGGTTCGATACCAGCCTGGCCAACGTGGTGAAACCCCGTCTCTACTAAAAAATACAAAAATTAGCCAGGCATGGTGGCAGGCACCTTAATCCCAGCTACTTGGGAGGCAGAGGCAGGATAATCGTTTGTACCTGGGTGGCGGAGGTTGCAGCAGTGAGCCGAGGTCGAGACATTGCACTCCAGCCCTGGGGGACAAGAGTGAGACTTCTCTCAAAAAAAAAAAAAAAAAAAAGCAGTGACTGTCTATCTCTGGCTTGCAGCTTGCATTCTTCAGAGGCAAGCACTTTCCACTCCTTTTAGGTGTTTTTTCCCCGGTACTTTTAAAAATTCCATATTTATAAAATATATTAAATTGCTATTTCTTGAATTTTCATCACCCCTCAAAATCCTTCTTTTCTTAATCCTCCCATTATAATGACTATAATTATTTTGTTAAATATTTTTTACATTATGACAATTCATGTTGTGCCTGCAGCAGAGTCATATAATGTACTATGATTTTCTGGAAAATTCTATATTTCCTTGCCTGGCCAATTGTTAATTGCCATGATTTTTTGTTTTTACTTTTGTTGCTTTTTGCCCACCTTGGAGGTATCCTTAGAGTCCTTTGTCTTCCTGCTCTGTGCTAGACTTGTTGCTTCAGAATTGTCATATTAGGATGTTCCTTGGCTTTCATCCTAGGGAGTCTCTGGATCACTCTTATGGGTTGAGTACCCTATTTTTCTCTTTCTTTATTTGCTCACTCTTTTGAGTTTGTTCATCCCCTAGAAATTTGCAGAGGAAAGGGGTATGTGGGAGGTAGCTGTGTTGAAATCTCTTGTCTCTAAAACTATCTTTCTCTGTTAACATTTAGTGGGCAGTTTGGTTGTAGCATTTAAGGTTATTTTCTCATGAAATTTTGATGGCATTACTCCATTTTCTTTCTTTTTTTTTTTTTTTTTAGACAGAGTTTCACTCTGCCGCCCAGGCTGGAGTGCAGTGGCTCGATCTCGGCTCACTGCAAGCTCTGCCTCCAGGGTTCACGCCATTCTCCAGCCTCAGCCTCCCGAGTGCCTGGGACTACAGGCACCCGCCACGTCGCCCGGCTAATTTTTTTGTATTTTTAGTAGAGACAGGGTTTCACCGTGTTCTCGATCTCCTGACCTCGTGATCCGCCCGCCTCAGCCTCCCAAAGTGCTGGGATTACAGGTGTGAGCCACCACGCCCGGCCACTCCATTTTCTTTTTCTTTTCTTTTTTTTTTTGTTTTTTTGTTTTTTTGAGATGGAGTCTTGCTTTGTCACCCAGGCTGGAGTGCAGGAGTGCGATCTCAGCTTACCGCAACCTCTGCCTCCCAGGTTCAAGCGATTCTCCTGCCTTAGCTTCTCGAGTAGCTGGGATTATAGGTGTGTGCCACCACGCCCCAGCTAATTTTTGTATTTTTAGTAGAGATAGGGTTTCACCAGGTTGGCCAGGCTGGTCTCGAACTCCTGACCTCAAGTGATCCGCCCGCCTTGGCCTCCCAAAGGGCTGGGATTACAGGCGTGAGCCACCGCGCCTGGCACTCCATGCTCTTCTAGCTTCCAGTTTGCTAATTGAGTGTTTGCTTTCCTTGGGGATTTTAGTATTTTGTTCTTTATATTGGGGGTCTGAAATTTCATGATGTCTTTTGATATGCTCTTTTAAAATTCATTGTAAACAATGCCTGGTCATGTATCGGTTCATGTAAAGAAACTCGGTCTTCAATATGGATGATGCCCCTCAAGATTTTGCAGTACAGTTGCCCTAAAGTACAATGTCCAGGACTGTCTTTCAGGCATGGAATCTTTCAGTCCTGGAAAATGTTTCTTTTATTAGTTCCCGGGTAATTTCTTCCAGCCTGTTTTATCTGTTCTTTTTTTTTCTGGAATTCTTGCTAGTCAGAATAACTCTTTAATTTTCTTATCTTATCCCACTATTTTCTTTCACTTAGCATTTTGTTATGTTTTCTGGGAGATCCCTTCAACTTTAAATTTTTCTGTTGATTTTTGTTTTGTTTTGTTTCTGAGATGATGGGGGGGTCTCACTCTGCTGCCCAGGCTCAAGTGCAGTGGTGCGATCTCAGCTTACTGCAACCTCTGCTCCTGAAGCTCAAGCGATCCTCCCTCCTTAGTGTCCTAAGTAGCTGGGACCACAGATTGCGCATCGCCATGCCTGGCTAAGTATTTGTGTTTCAGGTAGAAATGGGGTTTCACCATGTTTCCCAAACTTCTGAGCTCAAGTGATCCACCCGTGTCTGCCTTCAGAAGTGCTGGGATTACAGGGATGAGCCACTGTGCCTAGCCAGATTTTTTTTTTTTTTTTTTTTTTGAGACAAGGTCTTCCTCTGTTGCCCAGGCTGGAATGCAGTGGCACGCTCAGGGCTCACTGCAGCCTCAATTTCTGAACCTCAGGTGATCCTCCTGCCTGAGCCTCCCCAAGTAGCTGGGACCGGCTAATTTTTGTGTGTGTATGTGTTGTAGAGACAGGGTTTTACCATGTTGCCCAGGCTGGTGTTGAACTCCTGGGGTCAAATGATCCACACACCTTGGCCTCCCAAAGTGCTGGGGTTACAGATGTGAGCCAGTGCGCCTGGCCTGATTTTCTTTTTTCCCCAAAAAGCTATTTCTCATTCTTTTACTTATTTATTTTTTTTTTTTTTTGAGACAGAGCCTTGCACTGTCACCCAGTCCTGGAGTGCAATGGCACAGTTTCGGCTCACTGCAGCCTCCGCCTCCTGGGTTCAAGTGATTCTCCTGCTTCAGCCTCCCGAGTAGCTGGGATTACAGGCATGCGCCACCATGCCTGGCTAATTTTTTTATGTTTTTAGTAGAGATGGAGATTCATCATGTTAGCCAGGCTGGTCTCGAACTCCTGACCTCAAGTGATCTGCCCACCTCAGCCTCCCAAAGTGCTGTGATTACAGATGTCAGCTATATCATGCCTGGCCTGTTTATCATTCTAAATTTCCAGTGAGTCTTTTCTGAGCTCATTGTTTGTTGTTTTTAATAACATGCTGTTCTTATTTTATGGTTGTAGTAATACAATATCTCCCTTAGGATATACTGTTTCTTTTTATATTTTGTGCTGATGCCTTCGTTGTCTAGGTAGGCTTCATTGGAGAGTAATACAACAGGAGGCAAGCCCTGAAGTTGCAGGGACTGCGAATGCCACTGTCTTAGTAATTTCCTCTTTTAGCGGCCATCACGTCTAGCTAAAAGTCTGCCAGTCTGGAGAGCACCAGTGGTGATGGGGGTTAGGACTCAATACCAGTGTTCTTGGGCTTGACAGTGTGGGGCCTCATCCCTGCTCTCAGCTATGTCATGTGTTTGAATCCAGAGTCCCCAGGTCTATTTTTCTGAAATCTGAATAATCAATTTCCTCCTTGGTCCGAGCAGAGAGGTGTGCAGTAGGTTTTTAAAAAGTTGTATGTAAGCTGAATTTTTGTGAATCCAGTTTATAATTACAGGTTGACTATAGAAAGTTGCCAATTTTCTAACCTCAAAACAGTGACTATTAGCCATTTTTTATGATTTGGTTTAAACATTACAACATCACTTTTTACTGAATCCTTGATATGGTTTGGCTGTGCTCCCACTGAAATCTCAACTTGAATTTTATCTCCCAGAATTCCCACATGTTGTGGGAGGAACCCAGGGGGAGGTAATTGAATCATGGGGGCCGGTCTTTCCCGTGCTATTCTTGTGATAGTCAATAAGTCTCAAGAGATCTAATGGGTTTATCAGGGGTTTCTGCTTTTGCTTCCTCCCCATTTCTCTCTTGCCCCTGCCACGTGAGAACTGCCTCTCACCTCCTGCCATGATTCTGAGGCCTCCCCAGCCATGTGGAGCTGTAAGTCCAATTAAAACCTCTTTTTCTTCCAGTCTTGGGTATGTCTTTATCAGTAGCATGAAAATGAGCTAATACAGTACATTGATACCAAGTAGAGTGGGGCATTGCTGAAAAATACCCCAAAAATGTGGAAGTGACTTTGGAACTGGGTAACAGAGGTTGGAACAGTTTGGAAGACTCAGAAGAAGACAAGAAAATGTGGGAAAGTTTGGAACTTCCTAGAGACTTGTTGAATGGCTTTGACAAAAATGCTGATAGTGATATGAACAGTTAGGTCCAGGCTGAGGTGGTCTCAGATGGAAATGAGGAACTTGTTGGGAACTAGAGCAAAGGTGACTCTTGTTACGTTTTAGCAAAGGGACTGGTGGCAGTTTGCCCTTGCCCTAGAGATTTGTAGAACTTTGAACTTCAGACAGATGATTTAGGTATCTGGTCGAAGAAATTTCTAAGCAGCAAAGCATTCAAAAGGTGACTTGGGTGCTGTTAAAAGCATTTAGTTTTATATAGGAAGCAGAGCATAAAAGTTCAGAAAATTTGCAGCTTGACAATGCAGTAGAAAATAAAAACCCATTTTTTGAGGAGAAATTCAAGCCAGTTGCAGAAACTTACATAAGTAGCAAGGAGCCTAATGTTAATCCCCAAGACCATGGGGAAGATGTCTCCAGGCCATGCCAGAGACCTTCATGGCAGCCTGTCCCAACACAGGCCTGGAGGCCCAGGAGGAAAAAGTGATTTTGTAGGCTGGGCCCAGGGTCCCTGTGCTGTGTGCAGTCTAGGGACTTGGTGCCCTGTGTCTCAGCCACTCCAGCTGTGGCTGAAAGGGGCCAACGTACGAATCAGGCTGTGGCTTCAGAGGGTGGAAGCCCCAAGCCTTGGCAGTTTCCACTTGGTGTTGAGTGTGCAGTTGCACAGAAGTCAAGAATTCAGGTTTGGGAACCTCTGCCTAGATTTCAGATGTATGGAAATGCCTGGATGTATAAGTAGCAAGGAGCCTAATGTTAATCCCCAAGACCATGGGGAAGATGTCTCCAGGCCATGCCAGAGACCTTCATGGCAGCCTGTCCCAACACAGGCCTGGAGGCCCAGGAGGAAAAAGTGATTTTGTAGGCTGGGCCCAGGGTCCCTGTGCTGTGTGCAGTCTAGGGACTTGGTGCCCTGTGTCTCAGCCACTCCAGCTGTGGCTGAAAGGGGCCAACGTACGAATCAGGCTGTGGCTTCAGAGGGTGGAAGCCCCAAGCCTTGGCAGTTTCCACTTGGTGTTGAGTGTGCAGTTGCACAGAAGTCAAGAATTCAGGTTTGGGAACCTCTGCCTAGATTTCAGATGTATGGAAATGCCTGGATGTTCAGGCAAAAGCTTGCTGCAGGGGTGGGGCCCTGATGGAGAACCTCTGCTAGGGTAGTGCAGAAGGGAACTGTGGGATTGGAGCTCCCACACAGAGTCCCCACTGGGGCACTGCCTAGTGGAGCTGTGAGAAGAGGGCTACCATCCTCCAGACCCCAGAATGGTAGATCCACTGATAGCTTGCATCGTGCTCCTGGAAAAGCTGCAGACACTCAATGCCAGCCTGTGAAAGCAGCTGGGAGGGAGGCTGTACCCTGTAAAGCCACAGGGGTGGAGCTGCCCAAGACCATGGTAATCCATCTCTTGTATCAGTGAGACCTGGAGTCACAGGAGATCATTTTGGAGCTTTAAAATGTGACTGTCCCACTGGATTTCGGACTCGCATAGGCCCTGTAACCCCTTTGTTTTGGCCAATTTCTTCCATTCGAAACGGTTGTATTTACCCAGTATCTGTACCCGCATTGTATCTAGGAAGTAACTAGCTTGCTTTTGATTTTACAGGCCCATAGGTGGAAGGGACTTGCCTTGTCTCAGATGAGACTTTGGACTGTGGACTTTTGGGTTAATGCTGAAATGAGTTAAGACTTTGGGGGAACTGTTGGGAAGGTATGATTGGTTTTGAAATGTGAGGACATGAGATTTGGAGGGGCCAACTGCAGCATAATATGATTTGGCTGTGTCCCCACTGAAATCTCAACTTGAGTTATATCTCCCAGAATTCCCATGTGTTGTGGGAGGGACCCAGTGGGAGGTAATTGAATCATGGGGGCTAGTCTTTCCTGTGCTATTCTCATGATAATGAATAAGTCTCATGAGATCTGATGGGTTTATCAGGGGTTTCTGCTTTTGCTTCTTCCTCATTTCTCTCTTGCCACTGCCATGTAAGAGGTGCCTCTCACCTTCCACCATGATTCTAAGGCCTCCCCAGCCATGTGGAACTGTAAGTCCAATTAAACCTCTTTTTATTCCCAGTCTCAGGTATATCTTTATCAGCATTGTGAAAATGAACTAATACAATCCTTGAGTGCTTTTAACAAGCAAATGCTTACTTCAGTTATATTTGTCCTTATCAGTATCACTTTTGCTAGCTTAACTTTTTGCATGTTAGATTTTCTTAAAGGGAGAATTAGACTGTGACACGAGAGTGGTTGTTAACATTGAATGGACAATCTAAGAATTTTTTTCAGAAGGTTTGGATTCTGGTCAGAGAGCCTGGAGACATAATTCCTATTCTTATATATGATAAGGGAGGTAGTCCTATCTGTTCGTATGCCATTTCCAAGTTCTTTGTCTAGTTAATATGCACAGCTTTAAAAATTAGGGCTTTAAAGTAAAACAGCCTTATAGAATTATTGGCTCTCTCTCTCTTCGTCTCTCCCTCTCTTCCTTTTTTACTTCCCTCCCTCCCTCTCTGTTTCCCTCTCCCCAAACCCTGTGTCCCCTCCTCAGTTTCCTGACACTGTCTCTCTTTCTCTCATCAGTATAGATGGTGGTAGGAAAAATGTTTATACATATCTAAATTGATCAGTAATTGTAAATATGGAGTATACTGTATAGGTTAACCCTGAGATGTATTTAACTGTTTTTTATCTCAGTTTCTGTCTGGCAAGTGGTGTTCATTTAATAGAGAACTCAAAAAAGTAGCCTGTGTTCAGTCCTTAATAGACCACTGTTGATGTCATAGAATAATTTTTTTTTTTCTATATACTATCATATGGTCAGGTAAGCATTTTTAGAGAATCAGTTTGAATTTCATGAAGACTGGGTTTAGGTTAAAATACATTCATCTGGGCCGGGTGCGGTGGCTCACGCCTGTAATCCCAGCACTTTGGGAGGCTGAGGTGGGCGGATCACGAGGTCAGGAGTTCAAGACTAGCCTGACCAACATTGTGAAATCCCGTCTCTACAAAAACACAAAAATTAGCAGTGCATGATGGTGAGTGCCTGTAATCCCAGCCACTCGGGAGGCTGAGGCACGAGAATCTCTTGAACCCAGGAGGCGGAGGTTGCTGTGACCCAAGATTGTGCCATTGCATTCCAGCCTGGGCGACAGAGCAAGACTCTGTCTCAAAAAAAAAATCATCCATAGATGATGGCTGAGATGTGTTAGGACCCTTTATTGTTTTTTATCTCAAGTTGAATTTCTCCAGGTCCCCCTTTTCAGTAGTCTCATCCTTGTTTAGGTCAAAAGTGGTTACATAGGAAAACGGAAGCAAACCTTTTTTTTTTTTGAGATGGGGTCTCGCTGTGTCACCCAGGCTGGAGTGATGCAGTGGCACTATCTCAGCTCACTGCAACCTCCACCTCCACCTCCTGGGTTCAAGTGATTCTCCTGCCTCAGCCTCCCTAGCAGCTGGGATTATAGGCATGCACCACCACACCTGACTAATTTTTGTAAAGATGGGGTTTTGAACTACTGACCTCAAGTAATCCACCTGCCTCAGCTTCCCAAAGTGCTGGGATTATAGGCGTGAGTCACTGTGCCTAGCCAGAAACCTTTTAAAACTGCATACAAGCAAAACCAGACCAGAGCACCATATAGCAGTCAGAGAAGAGGGTTTTCTGAGTCATAAAAGGTATTAAAATATTGAATGGTGTGAGGAAGAGTGGAACAGAATTGGTACACCTTAGTTCATGTAAAATAAGGAAGTGTGTTAGAATAGGCAAGTGCTAAGATTAGAAATGAGCTAAATAAATGGAGATTCCTGAGACCCTGCCTGGAACCAATTCTTACCAGTGTTAGGGTCACAGTTAAAATTTCCCAAGCTCTCCTGGATAACGATTGATTGATTGACAGGCTCTCATTCCAGTTGCCCAGGCTGGAGTGCAATAGCATGATCTTGGCTCACTGCAGCCTCAATCCTGTGGACTTAGGTGATTCTCCACCTTAGCCTCCTGAATAGCTGAGACTACAAGAGTGTGCCACCACACCTGGCTAATTTTTGTGTTTTTAGTAGAGATGGGGTCTTGCCTTGTTGCCCAGGCTGGAATCAAACTCCTGGACTCAAGCAATCTGCTCACTTCAGCCTCCCAAAATGCTGGGATTACAGGCATGAGCCACCACACCTGGCCTCTCCTGGATAACTACTTTTTTTTTTTTTTTTTAAGATTTAAAAAAACTGTTAAAGAGTTGTCCAAATACAGATGTTTCAGTTTTTCCTCTACACATGTTCAGACTGATATAGGTTATGTTTCCAAAATCATGTAGTTTGAATGGGTTCCAAATGATGTAATAGGATCACTTTTTTTTTTTTTTTTTTTTTTTTTTGAGACGGAGTCTCGCTCTGTCGCCCAGGCTGGAGTGCAGTGGCGCTATCTCGGCTCACTGCAAGCTCCGCCTCCCGGGTTCACGCCATTCTCCTGCCTCAGCCTCTCCGAGTAGCTGGGACTACAGGCGCCCGCCACCACGCCCGGCTAATTTTTTGTATTTTTAGTAGAGACGGGGTTTCACCATGGTCTCGATCTCCTGATCTCGTGATCCGCCCGCCTCGGCCTCCCAAAGTGCTGGGATTACAAGCGTGAGCCACCGCGCCCGGCCAATAGGATCACTTTTAACCCCTCCCAGCTGGAGGGTATGCAGGCTTTCCTGTTAGGACTAGTACAGATCTCTTCTTATGGGTGAGAAAATAGTCACTGTTTCTTCACAGTGATATATAAGTGTCATTGTCCTCTGTGTTTGAGGATAAACCATGCCCTTTTTGTACCTGTCTGTCTTCTTTGAGTTGGTGCCCATCATACTGCAGATAAGAATTTGCACAGCTTATCAATAAGCCAGTTCTCTCTCTTCCGTCAAATACTGGGTGGTTTTCTCAAAAAAGACCCACATGGTTCTGGATAAAGTGTTCGATTACTTGCTTTGATGTAGTTGTAGTTTCTAAAACTATAGCCCGAAAGAGTAGCCAATGCTTAGTCTTTAGTAGGCCATTGTCGATGTTGCTCTTCCTGCCGTTCTTTTTTTTTTTTTTTTTTTTTTTTTGAGACGGAGTCTCGCTCTGTCGCCCAGGCTGGAGTGCAGTGGCGCAATCTCGGTTCACGCCATTCTCCTGCCTCAGCCTCTCCGAGTAGCAGGGACTACAGGCGCCCGCCACCACGCCCGGCTAAGTTTTTGTATTTTTAGTAGAGACGGGGTTTCACCGTGGTGTCTATCTCCTGACCTCGTGATCCGCCCGCCTCGGCCTCCCAAAGTGCTGGGATTACAAGCCCTGCCATTCTTTTCTGTGAACTCACTGTAAGTGCTTTTGATCTCTTGATTTTATAAACACCTTGGTAGTGGTTTTATGTAGCAGGCGTTGTTCTGAGGGTTTAGTGGATCCCACTCTGTGTAGTTGGGACAAAATTAATAACATGCCAGTCTTGATGGACTGGATAGGTCTCAAAACTTCATTGTAAGTCATCTGTCTTGTTTGCCTTTTCATTGATAACTGTCCCTCATGATTGAGGCTATGAGGTCAATAAAGAGAGATCTTGCCATCTTTGTTCAGCATTATGTGTGTAGCTCTTGATACATTTATTGGCAGATGACATGCCATAGACTGCTCATTTATTTCAGAGTCCATTGGTCAATAGCCTTCCTGATTGATGACTGTAGCTTCTGCATAATTATGATTGCCCTTTTCACTCTTGAAAGTATTCCACAATGGATGATAAATTACATATGCGAACTAGAGTATTTACTATGTGTATTCTAAAGTTAATTTTATGAGTTTGAGATTATTTTTAAGCTTTAACAGGAACTATTAAGGGTACTGTTTGTCTTCTGGATATAAAGCAACAGTTCACTTTATGGTATTATAAATTTTGTTCCATGGACAGTGAACATCTGATTGCTTTAGGATTAAATGAGTAAGAAATTCTGTTGTAAAAGTGATACCAAGCCTGGCCAACATGATGAAACCCTGTCTCTACTAAAATTTTGTACTAAAAGTACAAAAATTAGCTGGGCATAGTGGTGTGCGCCTGTTGTCCCAGCTACTCGGGGGGCTGAGGCAGGAGAATCGCTCGAACTTAGGAGGTGGAGGTTGCAGTGAGCTGAGATGTCACCACTGCATCCCAGCCTGGGCAACAGAGTGAGACCCTGTGTCGAAAAAAAAAAGTGATACCGGTGAGCAGACAACTCTGGGAGGCTGAGAGAAAAGTCATGAGGTAGTAGCATGGGTCAGATAGTACTCAAGTCACGCTTAAGGGAGTTAGCATTTTCAACTAGTGATTGTGTGGACATTGGAGGAGTCAAAGACAGAGCTGCCAAAAGGTTTTCTGGTGAAACCAAAGGTCTTTTCCCTCCCCACCTTGAATGACATTGCATCTCAAGGGAGTCCTCGCTTGATGCTATTAATTAATTAATCTCAGTTTACTTTGCATTCTGACTTTGGGTATTTTTTTCATTTTTTGAAATACAGTTCTGATATCAAAGCAGTTGAAAGCCATTTAATGACTTGGTTTTATTCACTGTTTGAGACAGATTGTTTCAAAGTGAGGACTATGCATTACACGAACATAGTTAACTATAATTGTATCCTGTATACATTTTTTAAAGGTTTGTTTTGATGTTGGCACCTGTTTAAGATTTTCCTTTTTTGCTTCTTTTTGACACCATTTGTCAGAAAATGCTGGTTGAAAGGGATTGTTTGCATTTCATTTTTTGGTAAATTCAGCTTCATGTTCATTTGTTTACCCATAAACTTACTAGAATTGTGCAAAGTGAATATAAACTGTTTTCACACATTGGTTACTCCTGTTTTAGTTAGTAATTATCACTGCAAATTGAATTAATAGGAAAATGTGTAAAACATTACGATTTTTTACTTTTTTTATTTTTTACTGGCATAGGGGCCCGGCATAGTGGTTCATGCCTGTAATCCCAGCACTTTGGGAGGCCTAGGCAGGAGATCACCTGAGGTCAGGAGATGGAGACCAGCCTGGCCAACATGGTGAAGCCCCGTCTCTACTAAAAATACAAAAATTATCTGGGAGTGGTGGCACGTGCCTGTAATCCCAGCTACTCTGGAGGCTGAGGCAGGAGAATCACTTGAACCAGAGAGTTGGAGGTTGCAGTGAGCCAAGATGGCACCACTGCACTCCAGCCTGGCAATAGAGTGAGACTCTCTCAACAATAAATAAATAAATAAACAAACAATTTAGTTTAAAAAATACTAGGATTTTAAAAAGATTTTTAAACTCGACAATTCTTACTAAGCTCTAGGATTTTAGGTTTATTAATAAAACTTTTGTGACACACAGAATTTTTGGTCTTTTTTGGGACAGAGTCTCACTCTGTTACCCCAGGGATGGAGTACAGTGGCGATCTCAGCTCACTGCAGCCTCCACCTCCTGGATTCAAGCAATTCTCCTGCCTCAGCCTCCCGAGTAGCTGGGACTACAGGCACGTGCTACCGTGCTCGGCTAATTTTTGTATTTTTTGTAGAGATGGGGTTTCACCATGTTGCTGAGGCTGGTTTCAAACTCCTAGGCCCAAGTGATCCGCCTGTCTCGGCCTCCCACAGAGCTGGGATTACAGGCATGAGCCACCACACCTGGCCTACAATTCTTTATCTAATGTCAAAATTTAATATGGTTTTGGGAGGAAGTTATGAGTTTCACAAATGCTTATAATTAAGAAATAAGTTTAGATGACAATAGCATATTAGGCTGTTAAGATTTCAACTCTGCTGTTTATAGGAAGCCACATGGAGGTCATTTACGGTTACTGGTTATCTTAGTCAGCTTGGGCAGCCATTAAAAAAAAATACTATAGACTGAGTGGCCCAAATGAGAGAAATTTATTTCTTATAGTTTTGGCATGGTTGATTTCATCCTGAGGTCTCTTCTCTTGGTTTGTAGGTGGCTGTCAATCTCCCTGCATGCTCACACGACCGATTTTTGTACATACAGTAAGAAAATACACACTGTCATGTCATTTTTTTGTAAGGGAACTGATTTCATCATGAGGACCCCACCACCCTCATGACCTGATCTAATCATAATTAACTCCAAAGACCCTATCTCCAAATGTCAGCACATTGAGGGATTAGCACTTCAGCGATGACTTTTGGGAGGACACAGCTACTTAGTCCAAAACACTGTTTTAACTGAAAAGAGTTTGCATTATGGACATTTATGTTTGAAAAATCAGCTATTTAGGTAGTGGTGGTCTCTCACTTTATTTGCCATTGACTTGTTAGGGGAACCTTTTGCTTTCTCATTTCAAGGTGCTAGATTAGTACCTTATTATCATACTTAATCTGTTAACTATGATTTAGAAATATCAGGATGCTATAAACAGCATGGAATTATGTGCAGATATATGATTGAGAGTTGGATTTTTTTTACAACTCAGTATTGTTCTCCGTATTATTTAGAGGTGTGTACTTTGTCCTAATATGATATGATATGGCTCTTTTTTTAATCTATGAAAAATTAAATATATATATATATATATATATATATATAAAAGAATGCATAAAACACACTTATTCTAAATAGTGATTTTGATGGAAATACCCATCTAGGTTAACCACTCTCCAGGGGTTAATAAAGAGAATATTGCTAGTTCCTTAGAAGTCTTCCATGTACCACTCACAGATCACATCCCTTTCCCTCTATCCAGAGATGACTTCTGGCCTTTTATCTTACCTTTTTTTCAATTTGAGAGATAGGGTCTCACTCTGTAGCCCAGGCTGGAGTATAGTGGCCTGATCACTGCTCACTGCAGCCTTGACCTCCTGGGCTGAAGCGATCCTCCGGCCTTAGCCTCCTGGGTAGCTGGGATTGCAGGTACATGCCACCATGCCAGCTAATTTGTTTTCCTGTGTTTTTTTGAGACGGAGTTTCACTGTTTTTGCCCAGGTTGGAGTGCAGTGGTGCAGCCTTGGCTCACTGCAACCTCTGCCTCCTTGGTTCAGGTGATTCTCCTGCCTCAGCCTCCTGCGTAGCTGGGATTAAAGGTGCATGCCGGCTGATTTTGTATTTTTAGTAGAGTTGGGATTTCACTGTGTTGGCTAGGCTGGTCTTGACCTCCTGACCTCAGGTGGTCTGCCCACTTTAGCCTCCCAAAGTGCTGGGATTACAGCCTGACCATAATTTTTAATTTTTAATTTTTTGTAGAGATGGTGTCTCACTATGTTGCCTAGGCTGGATTATTTTTTAGTTTTACCATCTATATGTGTATTTCTTTCAGTTACTTACTACTGCATAACAAACTACCCTAAAATTTATGGCTTAAAACAACCATTTTATTGTATCTTACAAATTTGTGAATTAGGAATTCAGTCAAGGCACAGCAGGGTGATTCTTTTCCATGCAGCATTGATGGAGGTCACTCAGTGCCATTCAGCTGGCAGACTGGATCCAAAGATAGCTTCACTCATAGGTCTTGCTTGCACTTTGGTGTAGATGACTGGAAGGCTGGGCTTAGCTGGAACTATGTACCAGAGTGTGTGTACATGGCCTTTCTAGCATTGTGGTCTGAAGGCAGTTGGATTTCTTAAATGGTAGCTGAGATTTCTTAGAGAGGCAACTTCAAGAGGCTTGGGCAGAAGTTTCAAGCTTCTTAAAATCTAACCTTGGACATCCGATTGTATTGGTCAGGCCAATCACCAAAACCAGAATGGATTCAAGCCAAAGGAATTAGACTTCATTTTTCAATGGGAGGAATAGTAAAAAGTCAGTGGTCATTTTTAATTTGCCACAGTTCTTATAATAGTTCTAACTTTTAAAATTTTATATAAATGAAGTAATATCTGCAAATATTTTTGCAGTTTGCATCTTTTGATCAATTTTGTGGGACTCATGAATGTTAGTATAGTTCATTTTTATCGCTGTATAGTTATTTTCATAGCTGTGTGGCTCTATTGTATGGCTAGACCACAGTTTATCTGTTCTGTCATTGAAGAACATTTGTGTTATATAATGATGCTGCAGTGAACATTCATGTGTATGTCTTCTGTGCAAGGATTTCTCTGTGTACATACGTAAGAATTTTTCTAGGCTATGTAAGAGTGGAATTGCTGGGTCACAGGGTATGTGCATCTTAACATGACAATCCAGTGCATGGTACTTTTGCTGGTCTTCTGTGTTTATATTAGCATACCACTGTGGTTTTAACTTACATTGCTTGATCACCAGTGGATCTTAGCATATTTTCATATACACTTTGGCCATTTATTTTATTTCTAAAGTGCTTGCTCAAATGTTTTGCCCTCTGTTCTTTTGAATTTTTCCCCCTTTTTCCTGTATGATAACTGCTTGCTTTTAATCCTTTCATGTGCCTAGGACATGGAGCCATTTTTCCTTTTTTTTTTTAAGACAGGGTCTCCATTGCCTAGGCTGGAGTGCAGTGGCACAATCTCGGCTCACTGCAACCTCCATCTCCCAGGCCCAAGTGATCCTCTCACCTCAGCCTCCTAAGTAGCTGGGACTGCAGGTGGGTACTGCTACCATGCCTGGGTAATTTTGTTTTTGTTTGTTTTTTTGGTGGAGATGGAGTTTCACCATGTTGCCCAGGCTGGTCTCGAACTTCTGGGCTAAAGTGATCCACCTGCCTCAGCCTCCCAAAGTACTGGGATTACAGGCATGAGCCACTGTACCAGGCTCATTTTTCTATATTTGAAAAGTTTCATATGTATGTCTTTAATCTTCTCGGAATTGACTATGAATAGTATGAGTGTAGGAGTTTTTTTCTCAAATGGATGTCCAGTTTTCTTAGGACCATTTACTGAAAAGTTCACTCCTCACTGGTTAGTGATTGCACCTCTGTCCATAATAGTTGCGTAGATCTTTTACCATATCCTGTTTGCTGTCTTTCTATCTCTGTGTCAGTAGCACTGTCTTAATTATTAGAACATTAGAATATGTCTTGATAGTAGAGAAAGTCCTTTTATCTTGTCTTGGCTGTTCTTTGTTGTAGTTAAATAAATTTAAGAATTGGCCTGTAAAATTCCGCAAAGGACCTCTTGAAATTCTGAGATTGCAATGAACCTATAGAAAAATTTGGAGAATTGGCATCTTTACATTAAGTCTTCTAGTCTATGACAATGGTAAAAACATCTGCCTCCTTTGGCCCTTAATGTAAATGTTTCTATAATCTGAAGATGGAACTAATAAGATCTGAGTTGAAACCTCAGTTCTGCTTCTTATTGCCTTAGCACCTGAGGCAAGTCACATAAACTCTAAACTTCAGTTTTCTTATCTATAAAATAAGTGGTAATATCTACCAAGCAGAGTTATGAAGAGAATAGGGTATCATGTTAAAACCCTGAGTGTAGAAACTAGTGCATAATAGCTCTTAGTGAATGGAATTAGTATTATACTACATGTCTCTCTCCTTAAAGTTTGTGGGATATTCATTTTTAAACTGGGTGCCATATAATGTTTTAATATCCTTGTTAACAAGTTTATCAAAATAACATATATGGGTAGAATTTAGGTGATGGGTATATGAATATTAGCTGTACAAGTCTTCCAATTTTGCTGTATGTGAAGAATTTTCATAAAATTTTGAGGAAAAAACATATATGAAAAATACAGAATGTTTAAAAGACTTTGCTGCCTCTCCCTGCTCCATGTAAAATCACAGTAAAGCCAAGTTAAATCTGACTTTTTAGGTTAAATGTTTTATTGAAACTATTAGCACACACATGTTCTTGTGGGGTGATTTAGTTCTAAATATTTCACATGTTATTAGAGTCATTGAGTTTTTTTTTTTTTTTTTTAAAGTCATGGAGTTCCTTTTCTCAATATCATTAACCTTGTAAGATCTTCTATAAGTGTTTACAGCACAGCTCATAATTAACTGATTTTTGGAGAGGTGGAAAGGAACTAAGTTTTTTTTCTTTCTTTTTTTAAATTTCCGAGATGGAGTCTTGCTCTGTCACCCAGGCTGGAGTGTAGTGGTGCCATCTCAGCTCACTGCAACCTCCGCCTCCCGAATTCAAGCAATTCTCTTGCCTCGGCCTCCTGAGTAGCTGGGATTACAGGCGCGCGCCACCATGCCTGGCTAATTCTTGTATTTTAGTAGAGACGGGGTTTCACCATGTTGGCCAGGCTGGTCTCAAACTCCTGACCCCGTGAGCTGCCTGCCTTGGCCTCCCAAAATGCTGGAATTATAGGTGTGAGCCACTGTGCCCAGCCGATAGGGAACTAAGTTCTTTGGTTCATTGGTTATCTATTGCTGCATTCACTGACTATGCAAAATATTAGTGGCTTGAAATAATAATTCTGTCATTTGAGTTGGGCTCAGCTGAGCTGTTCTTCTGCTGATATTGCCTGAAGTCATGCATCTGTAACTGGCAGCTATACTGGGGCTGGAGGGTCTAGGAAGGTCTCTCATTCAAATGTCTGGTGCCAGCTCATCTGGGCCTTTCTTTTCACATGTTTTCACCATTCATCTGTTTAGTCCACGCTTCCTTAGGTGTTGCTGGGAACATTTCAAGGAGGAAGGTGGAAGCTTTAAGGCCTCCTGAGGCCATTGTACAATTTCACTTCTACCACATTCTGTTGTAGATTAGTTTAGGCATGAACTGAAATGGAAAAACTGTAGCAGAAATGGATCTTTTACTTTCTGGTACCCATGTTTCAAATTACTTTGTTGCTTTCTCTCCCTCCCTGAGTTCAATTAAGTTGAGAAAAGTGTTCATTGTTATTACTGATGGATTAGACTTTATTTGCTTTTCATTGAATGTTTCAGTTAATTTACAGACTAGTAAATTATCTGAGTTATCAAGTTACGTACGTGTATGTGGGTATCTATATACATAAATATAGGTAAAGTAATGCAGGAGGTGAATACTTGCAGTGGCTTTAGGATGATTGTTATATTCCTGTGGTTCCTGCTTCCCAGAAATGTTTTCTGTGATTACATCACATGTGTCCAGATTTCTTATGAATGAACACTTAAGGAGCACTGCTTCACTGGAGGGTAATTAACACATTCTCAGACATTTAATTTCAAAAGCAAAGCATATATGTCTTTTTCTAAAGGCCTATGAAAACAAGTTTTTTTTCTCTTCATGAAATTGAGTGATTATAAAAACTGATTTAATCCATTGTAATTTTTTTATCCAAAAGTGGAATTTAAACAGTGAATCAGATTTCGGCACTGTGATTCATACTCCCAAAATGAGTAACATGATTAGCAGGATATTCCTAGTTGTTCTCTTGACTTTAAAAAAAAAAAAAAAAAAAAAAGTCCATGGTGACTCCTCCATTTTTGGTAGTGGAGTTGTATTGGGTCTATGAAGAGGCTTTGCGAGAAAAAAGAGCAGCTATTTATGGAGCATTTCCTCAGGCCTGCAATTTGAAGCTATTATAGCAAAGTTGCTGAGCAAGTCCGTGATTGCAGGCCAACAGTCATTCAAGCCCCCATCCTGCAGCCTGTGTGGAGTGAGTTCAAAACTACTGCTGTGCAAAGTTTGCCCTCTGCAGTGTTTTATCAGTTGCCCACTTTGTAAAGAGCAGAGAGTTTCAGGCATTCTAAACCTGCTTTGTTAACTGGTAGATTATTAAGCAGTTATAGGATATAAGCTAGTTTTGGGTGTTCGGGAAATTGTTCAGCATTTAAGAAGGCAGTGATTCCCCCATCACCTACTCCCTTTTAGTTACTTAAAATCAAACCACCTTATCATAAAATGCAGACTTTTTCCAGCAGTTTTACTTATGCTTATAAAAACAGATGTTGGGTTGTCTGTCAAAGGAATTATATCCTGTAGACCTGGAATCTGTTTGAGGGGAATTTGATTTTAGATTTTAGGTAACTTTGTTGCCTACCTATGAAAACATCGTTTATTTCTGTGTAGGGTTTTGTGAGCTTTTTTAAAAAATGGTGACAGAAAATGAAAATAAATGGCCTAATTGTGTTTTTTTATCATCAAAGGATGAAACTGGCTTATCTGAATTTGGCTGGAAAATTTTATTTGGTATCAGCAAATGATGAACTGAAAATCAATGAGCTTTAATCTGCTCAGGATAATATTAACAGGGGTTTATCCTAAATAGGACTCTTCTAACCTGTGAATCTTACAACCTTTCCACTTTTTGGTGTCAAACTTTTAAAGCATAGTAGCTTTTCTGTATATAGTCTGATAGTGTAAAAAAAGTGGGTGTTAATTGCATGTTATTCTCTGTCCCTGTAAAAAAAAAAAAAAATCTGTATTTTTCCATTGTTCTGGAAAAAATTCAATTTCAGGAAAATATATAACTACTAGAAAATTAGTTTTTAGCAATATCTATGATTTTCATTTCAAGAAAGCAACAATTGATAGGAATTATGTTTTAAGGATTGAAATCTACTCTAAATTAAGATTCTTTGAAAGTCTTCACATTTGATACAATAATCTAGGATATTTAAAAGTCATATGGGCATTCTATAAAAGAGAAGTATTTCTTAATCTGTTTCAGTACCCCCCATGCCAACAAAACTACACATGATAGCAACACACACTAAAAAGAGAAATAACAGTGTCATTAAAGGATGTCCCCCAAACTACTAGGCCTTTTAAAAATGGCATCTTAGGCCTGGCGTGGTGGCTCACACCTGTAATCCCAGCACTTTGGGAGGCTGAAGCGGGCGGATCACGAGGTCAGGAGTTTGAGACCAGCGTGGCCAACATGGTGAAACCCTGTCTCTACTAAAACTACAAAAATTAGCCCCGTGTGGTGTGAGCACCTGTAATCCTAGCTACTTGGGAGGCTGAGGCAGGAGAATCACTTGAACCTGGGAGGTGAAGGTTACAGTGAGCTGAGATCTTGCTGTTTCGCTCCAGCCTGGGCAGTAGAGTGAGACTCCATTTCAAAAAAAAAAAAAGAGAGAGACATCTTAATCCCTACATTCTCTTGGGTTTCAGTAAGATTGGGTGAAACAGTGAGTTTCTTAACTATGGCAGTTGTAACTGAGAGAAATTTTCTAGTTGTGTTACATAAATTGAGATTGAGGGCATTTCCATTTCACTGAATGGTGGCTTTTGGGAAGTGGTCCTTAGATGTTGTTGCCTCACCTTTGTGCCTCACCCCCATCTTTTCCGGAACGACTTAAATGAAACATACATTCCCTTAAGATTCAGCTCAGATGTTAATTCCTCTAGGGAGTCTTCCTAGATTTTTCCTGTCCAAAGTCTGCCTTGGGAGTCCCTCATGGCCTTTTACAACTACGCTGCATTGGGAATACGAGTTTTCACTTCAGACTTGATGTTGTGTCTTGTGTGCCTAGCATAGTGATGCAGCACAATATGAATGCTCACCAAAAAGAAGTTGAGAACCATTTTCATGTTCCTAGTCATTTCAGAAGCATTGACTTATTTTTATCTGTTTTGGTGTCTTTATAAAGCTTCAGCACCATGCTCAGAGGTATGGGACAAGGATTGAGAGCAATGTAGTCCCTGTCCTCAGTTAGGAGGCAAGGTGGGTACAACGGTAAGAAGTGGCATGAAAAAATACCTAGTTGGCGCTAAACAATGTGGTAAGCCCTAAGTAATGTAGCTTAGGAACTCAGGGAGGAAAAAAAGAGAGACTTACTTCTGTGTTGGAATTCTTCGAGAAGTTTGGTCTTTGGTTGTATTTGAAAGATGGATAAGAATAGATAGAATAGGATTTTATTCTATGTTGAATCCTTTTGTTGACTTTGCTTTATCTGTGATGGTTTTATAACAACATGTAATTTTAGTATTTCTACATTTGGTTAAAAAAAATTTCCTCTCATTTGAATTTTAGCTGCCTGATTGCTTATTCTCCTCCACTAGATGTGGTAAGGCCCATTGGACTCACCATTGTGTCTTATGCACTTAGCATAGTGTGTCTGGTATGCAATAGATATTTGAGAACGTGGTGTGCCAGCTGATTTACTGACTGAATTCTGGAGCATTGTTTTCCTCATTTTTAAAATTCGGGGATTGGAATATGTGATTCGTAAGAACTTTTGCAGCTCTAAAATGCTGTGAAATTCAATAGATTTCCTGTGAGTTCCCAAGTCTATATATAAGTATTTTCTAGTGTGATAACATTGTATTTGCAGTGTTTTTCATGTAAAGTATAGTAAGTTTAATATATAAATGTTACCATTAATCCAGAAGACTTAGTAATGTTGGCAATAGGAGGAGTATTTTCAGAAGGATTTTTCTTACTGTGACTTAACTGATACTTTGGAGGAAAATGAAGAATAAAAGCTCTAACAGTGACATTATAGAATTTAGGTAGAAATTAAGAGGGAGTTGATATTTAGGGCTGAAAAAGAGAAGGCCAACCTTTCTAGAGAAAGAATCAATGATTAGTTTTTGGTTGTAGTTTTGGTAAGAATGCAAAGTAATTTTAAGCAATATTTGTCCTGTTTGAGAAAATACTAACATATCACAAATTGTTTATTATCTGTCAAACTGTGGAAAAGAAATTAAAGAAGTTTGACATTTTAACTTGCAGCTGTTTCTGATTTGTACTTCTCTCTTAGCATGAAGACTGAGGCAGTCACCGTTCCTGAGAGCCAAAAAAGGGCTGTCTTCAGCCTTCTGAGGGAAGAGCTATTCATTGATGTCAGAGCCATGGCATAGCCAGACACTTTCCATAGCTTTGAGAATCTATTCTTGACAGTTTTAGTTTTAGACTGTTTTGATTGTCAAGTACAACTCAGAAGTTTTGTGTGTGTCACTTTCCATAGCTTTCAGAATTTGTTCTTTACAATCAGTTTTAGTTTTAGATTGTTTGGATTGTCAAGTAAAACTTAGGATTTTTTTTTTATTTTATGAATAGGGTAATAATTTATACTTAGATTTAATTTCAAAGAACGATTTGTGGCTAATAAGGTATTTTCAAACTTTTTTAGTAATTGAATATTAAAGGAACTTCATTTTGAGCATATAACATTTGTTTTATGTCCTGCATTTGATATTACTGCTTTAAAGTGAGAGCAACTGTATCTTAAATACTTAGATGTAGTCTCTTACCATGTGTTACCTCTTTTAATCCTCTTCATAGTTATCTGTTTTATAAATTGGGGGTCTGCTTTGAAGAGGTGAAGTAACTTAAACAGGTTCACCCATCCAGGTCTGTGTCACTCCAAAGCAGGAGCAGTTTCTGTGACCCTATGGCTGCCTCTCTGCAACCGTTAAAAGGTTTCCTTTTTTGTTTTTTTGTTTTTGTCCTTCAACAAGTTTTGGCATAGGTTAAGAGAAATATAGACTTATATTGTGTTTTCTGTAGTGTCTTATATGGCATACTACTCATTTGGTGATCAGTAAATACTTGTTGAATTAAACTGGGTCACTTGCTATATTCCTTAAAAGAAGTGGCATCAATAAGGAAGAATTAAGTACTGATGCAAAAGCTCACCAGGTGATTCTGATGTATCCATCCACTTACCAAATAGTTGTTGAATGAACTGGAAAATTTTCAGATTCAAGATATGATTGGTATATACTTTTTCATATCATCAAATACATCCATCAAGCCATGAGATGGGTGGACCCTCATTGTACAGATGTGGAAATGTTCACCAACATTGGCCAGCACACCCCCCATCTCTGCCCCAACCCTCAAGTTTCCTTGATTATTTTATGTATGTGTGATAATGTGTGATACTACTACCACATAAACTGTAAAGGGCTATATATATGTTCCCCTTTATTACCTGACTATTGCTAACAGCAGATCACATAGTGTAGGCATGAAAGGAAGGCTACATAGCCATCTTGTCTTATCTGAAAACCAGTGTTTTAATCGAACACATTACTTGTTAGTACTTACATATTGAGTTAGAAGTTGATAAAAGATTTCATTTATGCTTGTGTTGCTCAGTTTTTGTATGATAACTGTGAAAACAGTAGCAAATTCAAATTGACATAACCTCCTTAATGGAACTGTCCTGCTTGGAATTTCCCACTTCTGGGAATGATAAGCAATAGGAATGATTTCTTTCATAGTACCTGATTAAGATAAAGTGGCCTTCATCATAAAGACGTGTAAAGAAAACTAAGCAAATGTAGAGGCTGACAGGTATTTGTAGAGGGCATTCCAGCATTGGCAGTCCAGCCTGAGAAGAGACAGGATGACCTCCAGGGTGCTTTCTGGCTCCAGAGCTGTGATCAAGAGTCCATAAGCATAGCTGATTGAGCACTGAAAGTAGTGATACCAGAGAAACCCATGTTTAATGAAAAGTGAAAATTATTGGCATTGTAGAAACGATCATTTATACCTATATACATAGAGAAATCCCAGTAATATTTTCTCAACTATGTGCAGAATTAGTTCAGGTTATATAGTTCTTGTCATGATCTTAGGGCCAAATTATTCCCATAGGAGTAAAGTACATATTCAATTGTATTATTTAACTTGGAGAAAAAAAAATAATTTTATGTAAAGAAAGTTACCTTATGCCATTTTAGAACCTCTGGTATTTAAAGTAAGTCACCTGTTGTATGAATTTGTAATGTGGCTTATTGATTTTTCTAGGATGCATATTTTTAAAGAGCAGAATAAGCTTCTGCTTTCAGGAATTCAGCCTAGTATTTCAGATGAGAGCTCATGTATTGCAACATTATTTATCTATTTTTGTAAAGGGCTGTTAATCACTTGGTGCCACCCTGTCTGAGTTGTGTGCTTGTAGATTGTTCACATGAAATCACTTGATATGGCATCTCATTTCTGCAAGAATTTTTTCTATATTTTTAGCCCACCAGCCTAGCATGAAGTTAAATTATTTAATAGAAATATTTAGAGACCAGAAGCTTACTTTTAATATTGCAAATGTTGCCTTACCCTTTTTGGAATAGGTTACTGTTTAAAAACGTGTCGATGTAGTTATGCAATATAATTCATTTATCCTACCTTTGGCCAAAAAAAAAAACACACACACACACACACTCATGCTCACACACACACACTCATTCTGTCTCTCTCTCTCCTTCTCCTTCCCTCCCTCTCAGCTATTTCTGAGCACAGAGTCTTTTGTTTAAAAGAAGGATTCGTATGTCAAATTTGTTTCTGTATTGTATTTCTGGGTTTGAAGTTTTACTGGATACTTGGTTTTTGGTAAGGCTGTCATTTAATGCCTCTTGAATTATTCTGCAGGAGTATTAGCAAGAGTTGTAAATCGGAGTTCATATGTGAAATGTGAGACTGTGACCTCTTGATCCAGAGGCCAGGACTGTTGCCAACTGAACCAAACCCTTCCTTTTCCTAAGAATAGAAGTGCTCTGCCTAATGATTGGAGTTCAGCTCAGTGTTTTTGGTGTTCTCCAGTAATTGGTTAGAATCTCACCAATTGTGTTTTGAGTGGCCAAGCAAGTATTTCTTTGTAGGGATAAAGAGAGGTACAATGTGAATAATTTCTTTAAAGAGTTCATGAAGGAATTCTGGTATATCAGAAATACCACTGATATGTATGACCTGCCTCTGCTCCTGCCCCATAGAAGTTTCTTGGAAACTTAAGTTCTATAAACTATAAATATTGAACTGAGAAGAAAATGGAAGGTAAAGACGTTATTAGGACAAAGAATTAGATTATTTGTGAGGCAGTAAATGTAAAATGTGACTGTATTTTATAACCTATTAGTTTGAACTGTTCAAAATCAGAACATAGTGAGCTTCACAAGTTTTCATCTTATGGACAGGATTAATAATACTTCATAAATTCAGTATTCCTGTTCTCACATCCAAGATGCCTTATATATATTTCTACTTTCCTTACTCCTTTGCTCACTCATTTTGCTCATTGGACTTTCCAGTGTTTGCAGTGTTTTGATTCCTGACTGTCTTGAAGTCTATCAGGACAAAAGTGGCTTTGAAGCTGCCGTCTGCCAGAGAGACTAAAAGAGAAGCCCTCTTCCTTGACCCAGATAGTAAAGGTAGATCATTTGATCAAAATTCACTTAGGTCAAGTTAGTTAAGTCAGTATGTCAAGGAATCAGTTTAGTTAGTTAAATTACATAAAAGTAATGTACTTGGACAAGTCATAGAACAACGACCTACAGATTAAGGTCCATAACCTGGCCCTGTATCACCTTTCTAGCCTCATCTCTCCCTCCCTCTTTTTTAATAAGACAAATAGAGACAGGGTGTCACTATGTTGGCTAGGTTAGTCTTGAACTGTTGGCCCCAAGCAATCCTCACACCTAGACCTCCCAAAGGGCAAGGGTTACAAGCGTGAGTCACCACACCCGGCCTCTAGCCTCATCTGCATCTGCCACCTCTTCTCCTCACTACTCTCTCCCTGCCCGTGAGACACCACCAATTGGGTGCACTGAAGAGATGCACCTCTTCTACGTGTTGTATATTCATGCATGCATTGGTAGCATTGTACATGCTCTTACTACTTCGGCTACTTACCCTGAGAAGGTCTTACACACCCCTCATTTTTACTTTATCGTTTAAGGCTCAGCTCTAACTCAAATGTGTCACAATCTTTTTCCTGTAGCTCGTACTAATAACATTTGAACCCCTCTCATCCCAACTTTTGTAGCATTACTTTACTCATTTTTATTCCTATAACATTTTCTCAACTCTAATATGTCTATTTTTTACATTTTAACCTCTGAAATTAGGGTACTTCTTATAATTCATGCGATATTAGTTTTGATTAAACAAGACTTCCATTCTGGTGGAGAATTGAGATTCTGTGCTTGCCCTGCTTCTGGAACTTGCATTCTTGGGTCCATATCTCTAATTCCTCTTCCAGCATGACAACTAATAATTTATGCTCAAATGTTGCTAAACGGAATTAAAATACTGTATCTGGCTTTTACTATATTCAGGGGAATTTCAAGGGCATGATTTGTTCTGAAATCTATCAACAATAACAATAATGACTAGCATTCAGAGAGTCCTTATTGCGTGCTAGTCACTGCTTTAATTCCTTTATCTGGAGTAACTCAGTGAGTCTTCACAGTAACTCTGTTATCTCTATTTTATTTCTGAGAAAGCTAGGGTACAGTTCAGCCAAAATCGTAGAACTAATAAGTGGCACACTTAGAATTCTAGCTCTGTTAATCTGGCACCAAAGTCCACGTAACCACTATTATATACTAAAATGTATTTGAATGTTTATTTAACCAGGTCTGCGCTTTGTGCTTTAGCTGCATTTTTTAATGTAATCCTCATTATAGCCGCATGAGGATTTATAGTGTAGTATGCCAGAACACTCCAGTAGTCATCTTTAGATGTAAATTCTAGTCTCTATTCTGATACTATGAAGAGATAAACATATTATAGTAAATTTCTACATGTACATGCTGGAGTTTGAGGGCTAATAAGATGATCTTTCTAGTCTTCTCTACTTTTGAAATTATTAAATTTAATTGCTGAAATAAATCCAGACTCTGGTGGAAATGAACTAACATTGAGCACCTTTTATGCCTTTAAGGCAGGTGCACATTATCCCTATTTATAGATGAGGAAAAGAAGTTCAAAGATTAAATAATATGACCAACTTACTGAACAAGAAGTACAGACAGAGTCCGTTTCAGCATTGAATTTCCACCCCTGAGGATGGCTTCTACACAGGCAGAGCCTCTGTGACATTATTTTTATTTTTGGGGTTTTTAGGAAATCTTTTTTCTCCACCATTTTTTTATTCCACCATTAAGTTATCTTAAAACTAGGTCATTAGCTGTCCTTTGCTTACGTATTTTAATTATTTTCAACAGCTTTTACTAAACATTTCGTAACCATGTACATATTACTTAATATTAACCACACTATTTCTCTGCCATCTATACCACGGGCTTTGAAAACTGGCATATTAGAGATACTAGAATGATAGTAATGTAAAAGGAGAAGAAAACGTCTGGTATGTAGATTTTAGAAATTATTGGAGTATATTGTGGAAGTTAAAGTTTTAGAAAGGATTTTGAAAGCATCTTTGAATTTTCTAGCTTTGTGTTAACTTTATGACTATCCTTGGTTATTTAGAATAATTAATACAGAGTAGTCTATATTAGACACTTAAGAATTTTGAATGCTTTTACTCTGTTTTAAAATTCTAGCCAGTTTCATAACATGAAATTAATAGAGCATGCTTAAAATTAGGAAACTTTGGTGTTTCTTAGTTGACTTGTAAGAGATTGCAGCTTTGATCTCTAAGCCGCAAGTAAACATCTGACTTGTCTATAAACACGTAGTTTCAAGGCTTTGGGGGAGCCTAAGAAGATCATTGGTTTGAAAGCTGAAATAAGTGTACATTTATGACACTTGTGTTTCTGCAAAAAGAGAAGCTTTGGATTAAGTTTATCTGAGAAATCTTGTGTAATAGACAAGTACTGAAAAAAACAAGAGCTATAACAAAGACTTACATGGTTTAGTGGTGGTTCACTCAGTTCAATAAATCCCGTGTACTTAACGTGTGCTACGCACTGATGGTTTTTGGATGGCGTTAATGTGCCTAGTTTAAGGATCCCATGAGAGTTCATGATACTCAGTATTGGTGTCAACTTGGGGGTAGCCATACAGCACTAGAATCATAAAGTATTTATTCAATATATTTTTAAGATAGTATTTATCTTACTGTTCCCTGGACAAGACATCAGTATCTGAAATGCCTTTCCTCACCTTCTGTCTGTTCTTGGTCATTATATCAATCTACTTTTAAGAACATATACAAATTATGCTTTTTATTGCACATGTAGAGATTTAATATAGGAGGAAATGTTTGAAAATATATAAAAGCCAAAAGAACAAATAAATGATCTCATAACCCATTGATAACATATTGGCTGTATATTTTCAGACTGTTTATAATCTTTGAATATTGCCAGACAGTTCTCTAGTACAGTTATAACTATTTGTTGTTCCACTAGCTGCATATGATAGAGCCTATTAAAATATTACTTTTTTACTGCTTTGTATGGTGTTCTGATATCTTTTACCTCTTCATGTGTTGCTATGTAGTTTTTGTTAGTTACAGTTTGAAATATGAGTTCCTTTTGCTTATTAAAGTGACATTTCTGGGCAAAACGCCATACTGGAGGATTTGGAGGAAATCTTGAAATTGTTCCTATAAAGCAACAAATTGAAGATATATTAATGCTATGTAACCTGAGCACATTTAGATAGGAGATCACCAGCCATTGGAGTCAATCTACAACTTCCTGAACAGGCATGTTTTAGAGCCAGGCTTTGAAGAAGCTGTAGGATAAGAGAAGGAAGAGACATGGTTTGTACAGGGAGATGAAATAAGATGGGTATCATATGTATACTGGATTGGAAATTGATAGGATACCTTCAAGAGAGAAAAGAAGCTGGTGAGATAAAGGGTTCAAAATGAATGTTAAGCCAGGAGATGGATGAAAGAGGAAGGCAGATTTATTGTCAAGGGAGGGGAAAGACTAACATCAATTATGTTTAAGGGAAGCTGGCCTAGCAACTTACATGGAAGTGGCTTGTGAGGCAGGGAGTATAGTTTAAGTCTTTTAAAGTATATGTGAAATGATTGACCAAACTTGTTATTGCTGAGTATAGAAAGTAAAAACAGAAATGATATGTAAATAACTTAATATTGCTTTTGTGATCATGGAAAAGTAGGAAGAATTTGTTTGGGAAAGGAATGATGAATACTTTTGTTTTCAGTTACATAAAAGATTAAATTTATTTTCCTCCTCTTTCTTGTTCTGTTACAACTTTGGACTCCAGTTGGAGACTGGATCTCCCTTATTCTGTACCTCACATCACCTGGCATGATGACTTTGCCCAAGTTGTTGCTCAGGAACATTCATTAATTAATTGCATATATGAAGAAATATAGATGACTGGAGCATGTCTTTCCACTGCTCTATTGATATTTGCTAAAAAAGAGATTTTGAGTAGTGTGCTTTTTTTTTTTTTTTTTTTTTTGAGACAGGGTCTTGCTCTGTGGCCCAGGATGGAGTGCAGTGGTGCTGTCTCGGCTCATTGCAACCTCCGTCTACTGGATTCAAGCGATTCTCCTGCCTCAGCCTCCTGATTAGCTGGGATTACAGGCATGTGCCACCACGCCTGGCTAATTTTGTATTTTTACCAGAGATGGGGTTTTACCATGTTGGCCAGGCTGGTCTTGAACTCCTGAGCTCACGTGATCCTCTCACCTCGGCCTCCCAAAGTGCTGGGATTACAGGTGTGAGCCACTGCGCCCAGCCTGCTTACTACTTTACACAGAAATTAGAAGTATCATTTTAGCATCCCTTGTCTTTTGTCTGCCAACCAAGAAGTTTCAGAATGTTCTGATCTTTGGCCAAGTAAAGTATTGCCAGTCAGTGTCTTGGGAGATTTTTTTTTTTATTTTTTTATTTTTTTATTTTTTTTGAGACGCAGTCTCGCTCTGTCACCCAGGCTGGAGTGCAGTGGCGCGATCTCGGCTCACTGCAAGCTCCGCCTCCCGGGTTCACGCCATTCTCCTGCCTCAGCCTCTCCGAGTAGCTGGGACTACAGGCGCCCGCCACCACGCCCGGCTAATTTTTTTTTGTATTTTTAGTAGAGACAGGGTTTCACCGTGGTCTCGATCTCCTGACCTCGTGATCCGCCCGCCTCGGCCTCCCAGAGTGCTGGGATTACAAGCGTGAGCCACCGCGCCCGGCCCTGGGAGATTTTAAAGTGATGACGAAGTGCTTAGTTATCTTACATAGCAAATTGTTGAGATATAAAATCTATTAGCAAATAGTTCAGTTACCAAGTTAAGCCCGCATTATATAATGTATTTGATTATCTAATGGTTTCACCCAAATCTTTTTCTCCCTTTAAATGACATCCTCGAGTGTAGGGGTTGTATCTTGTACTACTCATTTTTTAGCCCCCACATGTCTATAGAATTGTGTATGGCTTGCAGTAACTTAAAAAAATGTGTGTTGGCTTAATTTATGCTTTAAACCTTAAAACATGTTAAAAATATATTAAGTCATATTAAGAATATTAATAGAACCTTGTCAAAAAATTTTTACACATGCAAATCTTATTTCAATGAAAACATACACACAAATAGTTTTTTTTTTGTTTTGTTTTTTGGAGACAGAGTCTTGCTCTGTCACTCATACTGGAGTGCATTGGCACAATCTTGGCTCACTGCAGTCTCTGCCTCCTAGGTTCAAGTGATTCTCCTGCCTCACCTTCCTGAGTAGCTAGGATTACAGGTGTGCACCACCATGCCGAACTAATTATTGTATTTTTAGTAGAGATGGGGTTTCACCATGTTGGCCAGGCTGGTCTCGAATGCCTGACCCCGTGGTTTGTCCACCTCAGCCTCCCAAAGTGCTGGGATTACAGGCGTCAGCCACCGTGCCCAGCTGAACATGGTCTTTATTCTTAAGACTAGAATAGTACTTCTCAATAAGGGATGATTTTGTCCCTTTTCTTCCTGGGTACATTTGGCTATGTCTGGAGACATATTTGGTTGCTAGAATCATGTTAAGCCCTTTTTCAGCCAGTGGGGTTTAGTTGAAATGTACTTGGGTTCTCTCATTTAAGTGGTACAGAAATCACACCTCTGTAATTTAGCCCATGGTTTCCCCTTGCCTCTCTTTCAAGAATGCTTCTCCAGTCTCTCCAGCTGGCTAATTTTATAGATTATTCAGCACTGCCTTCAGAGGCTGTCACCTTTATGTGTCCTCCTCTGTATCGCTAGGTTGTACCAAGAACCTTTCCATAAACACCCTAAACCTTTTTCTATCCTCTATCATTTTATATTCATTTATAGATCATTTTATATTCATTTCTAACCTCTGTCATTTTATATTCAAGTTGTATCTTTATGGATCTTTCCCACTAGAAGATAAGCTCCTCCAGGTCAGGGATTATGTGTTACTCATTTTGATGTCAGCAGTACTTGGCACTTAGTAAGTGTTTAGTAAGTGCTTTAGACAAACTGTAGCTCAGATAATATTGTTTGGCTTAGGTTTAGTGTGGTTTTTTGGTGGTATGGAGAGGGTTGGGATTGTGGAGAGAGAAGCTGATTGACAGGAGACTTGAATTCTAGTTCTGCCTCTGCCACCCATTAGTGCCATCACCTCAGGCCTGGTTGAGTGACCATTATGAGTTTTAATTATGTACGGAGTGAGGGAGGATTGGGCTACAAGGGTAAGAGGAGCACTCATCCCATAAGCTGTGTGTCACAGCTCACTTAACTGAGGCCAGACAACCTTATTGAACACAGCTGTGTGTCCAGGAATAAACAGAAGAGGCTTCAGTGTAACTGCCAGATATTTTCCCCATAACTTAAGACAGCAAATTAGAAACAGTAGTTAATAGGAAATGCCAAACACCTGGGAGTCCAAATGAAGAGGTCCTTTCACTTATCTGTGAAGGAACTTTTGGTGTATACCGTCTTCATTGATGTCCTGGATGAGTGAACTATTGTATTCAATCTGGTTCACATATAGTCTTCAGTAACCATTTCTCACCTGGCTAATGAAAAGCTGTCTGTAAGATGCTGATGAAACAGCTTTGTAGTGAGTTGTTTCTCAACCTCTGAGTCATTGACCTGAAAGTAATCGTAGATGCTGCTTCTACCAGTGACCCCGAAGTTAGCAGTTGTTGGGGAGGTGACAGGTAAGGCAGTGGCCATGCAACTTTCACTCTGGCCTCTGTAGATTAGCCTCTTTGATTTAAGAGGTAAGTCTGGGTTTTGTCTAGGGAAAGCCAGGCTACTCTGTGAGTCTGAAAATACGAGTTTTAGTCTTATTGTGGGCCCTTAATTAAATGTCCATTTCTTTGTGTATAAAATGAAACAGTTGGTCAGGTGGTCTCCAAGTTTCCTTCTAACATTGTATTCTTCTGTGTAAGTTTGCCCTTCGATTTCGCAATTCTATTATTTTTATTTGCTTAATCACCAAATGAAGCCATTCAAAAGGTTAAACTGTTGTTTCAAAAGATTCAGATTATGCCTGGAACATAACTGAGTAATCTGAATATATTTTAGTGTTTGCTTCAATTAGTAGAAGTAACTTGTGCTGTCTTTGGGAAATTAAAGGGAAACTTAGCCTTTCTTGGAAATATATGTATTCTGGGTTTTTCCTCAAAAATACAGGAGAGGAGCATTGGATCTGTTAGCTGCTGTGTGAAGGCTGAGAGAGCTCAGGGAAACCTTCCCAAGAGCGGAATTTGAGCTGTCCTCAAAGACTGGACAGGAGAGGAGTGGGGATGGGAAAGGAATTGAAGGCGGAGATACTATGTGAACAAGGGCATGGAGACATGACATAGTGATCTATGGCTGAAGTTTCCTTTCAGGTGTGAAGTGTTTTTTATATTTTGAGAACTTTCAAATTTTCCTTTTCTCTTAGATTTTAATCACATCTGCACGTGGACTTCATCTTTATAGACTGAGGTGTTCCAATTCCAGTTAGGCCTAGTCTTTGTTCCATCCCTGAAGCCATTTTCATAGTTCATCTTTTGTGTAGCAGTTACATGTCAGTCTTGAGCAACAGTGACCAAAATTTTCCACAGTATCACAGATATGAGTGATTCACAGATGGTTAAAGTCACTGCCCACTCTACAACTGCTCCTCCCCGCCACAGTTGTAGTGGACAAAACATTTTACGAAAACTCTTACATGTATAGAACTTTGTCTTCTTTTTATAAAAGATAGCAGACAAATCATCTTTCTTTTATAATTCTTAGTTATGTCAGTCTTCTCACCTTAAAATGCAAGAGTGTTTTCTGATACAGCATTAAAGTATCAGTTATTTTCTATGTGTTTATTATATGTGAATTAGAAATTCAGTGAAGTGAGTTCTGTGGATAACCAAATTGAGTTCCTGCTTCTGGAACCTTTCTCAGTAATTATTAATCTTTTTAGTAATTGGAAGTATTTTGAAAAGAATTTCAGTGAAACTCCTAATATATTTGCTGTACTCAATTATCTTTCTTCCAATTTAGTAAACAGCCTTTTTACTAACCTTTTAGACTCCGAGAGCTTGAGTTTGTTCTTAGTGAGCTGCTAGGCATTTGACATCTGACATCTTAATGGGAGACTAGAAGAATATTCCTCTCCATACAGAGGAACTCTTAAAAAAAAGAAAAAAATCCGTAAGACCTAGAAACCTGTGAAGCCACCCTCTGTGTAATCCTCATGTAACACTAAAGATCCAGCCTGCTAGCATGGGTCTCATAGATTGAGGCAGTCTCTAAGTGATCATGTTAACTTAATATTTACAGTATAACCTTTTTATTAATTTCTTTTTAATGACCATGACTGTGACTATTAGTAACATTTTCTACCAATATCCATAAAAATCCCCCTCAAAAAGGTGATAATATATTTCATAGTATAATGGAATTTCATAGTCATTTAACTTGAGAGGTTCAAAGAAGAAAGCTGTATTTTCACTGACAGGATCACATTTCAGTTACAACTTAACAGAAAGCAAGTTGAATCCTAGTTTTCATCCTGAACAAATGTTCTGATTCTGGTGAACTAGGGAATTTAAAATATCTTTATATGATTATACCACACTGTGTTCTCTTGCTTTCTCTCTGTAAACATGTTAAATTCAGAGGAGACAGAAGGGAGAATGTAATCTGTATTTATAATTTGGTATTGAAAGACTACTGACTCTTCTAAGTAAGCCAGTCCTGTAAGCTTGATTTGTATGTGTCTAGCATTTATTTTCTTTTAAAAAAATTACACATGCATGTGTGTGTATATATGTGTGTGTGTATATATGTGTGTGTCTATATATGTATGTGTGTATATACATACATACAGAGAAAAACACAGCATGTTATAATCATACAAAGAGATATTAATGGATGGAAGAATGATGGGTGACTATTGCAGGAATTTTTGGCCATGATTGAAAGAATCCCACCACTGTTTTGCCACATACAAAATCCACAGATCTGGTAAACCACCTTAATATCTGTCATAGTCTTACATGTAAAATTTATTCATTAATTTATTATTATCACCAGTAACCTTTCTTTAAGCAAGGGTTCCCTTACTTACTTTAAATTAATTTGTTACTTATTGGTAATTTAACACCCGATGTGTTACTAACAGTTGAAAACTTGAATGTTGCCATAAATACGCAATGGATATGGTTTCAGGTTTGTAGCTAAGTATGATTCCCTCACAGCAGACATGTGAGCCAAAAGACTGAACAGTGTTGACATCAGATATTATTTTATTTACTTTAAAACTGGTTATATGGATAACATACTTTGTTTTGCACAACACAATAGGCAATCAATAGGTGAAGTATTTGGTCCTGTTTAATGGTGGCCTATTATATATCACAGCTGCTAAAGCAGAGGTTCAGAAAAGTCAAATTACTTCACTGAGATTGGGTAACCTAACTCCCAACTTAAATAAATCTAGTTCCTTTCTACCACTGTCCTGCCCTCTTTTCTGATTGTAGAAGGCCCTGGAAGGCATTACCAAAGTTTCAAAGTTACCTAAATAACATGTCCTAAAAATGACATCTAATGAATAATGAAACATCAAAGTAAAATAGATTTTTTGTATCATTTAATGAGTAGTTAAGACTAAGTAAGACTGTACTTAGTATCTATTTGTATAGAAACCATCTCATTATTTGACATACATTATGTATAGAATATGTAACAGTTAAATTGTTTTATGTTTTGAGGTCCCTCCCCAAGTTATTTTGCTAATTTACAATATGAATCTTTTTAGATGATTGAAGACATTCTGTAGTGTAGTGTTACCAAACTTGTTAAAAGTAAGTGGTAAAGAACACAGAAGTTTCCTTGACTGTTTGTATTATTTTCATCAAAATGGCTGGAGGAGGAGTGGGTGGTGTCAGCAGTTTATGTTACAAGTTCCATATACACTTTATTTTGATGAAGACCATTTGCCCACTTTGCTAAGAAGTGTTTAGTGTGGGCTGGGCACGGTGGCTCACTCTTGTAATCCCAGCACTTTGGGAGGCCGAGGCGGGCGGATCACAAGGTCAGGAGATCGAGACCATGGTGAAACCCCGTCTCTACTAAAAATACAAAAAATTAGCCAGGCGTGGTGGCGGGCGCCTGTAGTCCCAGCTACTCGGAGAGGCTGAGGCAGGAGAATGGCGTAAACCCGGGAGGCGGAGCTTGCAGTGAGCCGAGATCGTGCCACTGCACTCCAGCCTGGGCGACAGAGCAAGACTCTGTCTCAAAAAAAAAAAAAAAAAAAAAAAAGAAGTGTTTAGTGTGGATTTTCCTGACTGTCTTCCTGGTGATTTACCCTTTGGGAAATGTTTCCCTAGACTTGTGTTGTATTAATATTTTGGGTGGCTGAAGCCCTGTTATGTTGTTAACAGTTGAAAATTTGAATGTAACCATAAATATACAGTAAATGTGGTTCCAGATTTGTAACTAGATTCCCTCACTGTAGTCGTATGAGCCAGCCGACTGAACAGATCCTTATTGGAAGCCACTGGTGTCTGATGTGGCCACAGAATGCTGATTATAACTTTGTTTGACTGCCTAAACCTGTCTTCCTTCCTAGTCCTTGGTTGAGGGCATTACTCCTAAGACATGTCATGACAAATGAGGTCAGAGTTGGTACCCATCACATTTGTTTCATCTTCAGTTTTCTTTTTTTTATTCTGTGCCTAGACTGACAGTTATAAATGAAAAGATAATACTGCCAATGTCTGTAACCTGTATAAGAAAGTTCACTTCTTTTTGACATCTGACATGTAGTAGTTCCATTTAAAATAGTATTTGCTCAGGAATGTCAGTTTAAGCAAAACAGTAGAATATGAGAAAACCACCAACCATCTTTTGAAGAGGTTGAATTGCTATTTTGGCTCTTTTGGGTAAATAAATGTCTTATTGTATGTAAAGATCTGAGATTATGAAAAAACATGTAAAATTGCTAGGTCAATTATTTTCCTGAAATAACTATTGTTATTCGTAAAAATACCCACGTGCTAATAAGTCTCCCCTGCTAATTTTGATGCAGGTTGTTTGGGAACCACATTTTGAAAAACATTTACAGCAGACTTTCTGTAACTAAAATTTCTCAGGGCTGTTTTAAAATATTTTTTTATTTTTAGTTCTGCCATTTCTCTTTTTTTCCCTTTTCCCCATAAGATAATTATTACGAAAAGAGCTAGGTGGACCTTATCATTGGAATTCTAGTCTTTGTTTTCAATTCATGCTCTAATGACATCTGTCAATTTTCTGTATCATGAAATCAGGACAAATACAATTTTTGAACTTTTGGGAGGAATATTCTCAGTCACTGTGGCATTAGGAAAAGATGTTCAATTTTGCTGAACATAACTTCAGGTAAACGCCATTTGGAATCAAGATGGAGAGAACTGTGTTTGCTTCAGGAAGCCTCCATTTGAGCTTCGGCATTATTCTCACGGCTGGGCCATCCTTACCCCTTCCTTAGGGAATAATCATTTCTCAGGGGAGATGTATTATATATAAACATGTCAGCATGTCACTTTTTTTATTTGTCAACATGGTTAAGTTGTGTTTAAATTGGTTTCATGCTTACGGGCAAATGTTAATTTTATCAAACCTAAAGCTATAGGGTCAGATTATAGTGTGGTGTACAGTTTGTAGACTTATAATAAATGGTCATGTTTGCTTTTATGTATTTCTGCTCATACTTGTTAATAATTTTAACTCATTAACAGCCTTCAGTGATAGCTTAATTATTTAAAATTCAATTTAAGATTCTGGTTTCCTGTAGTGCAGAAACCGTATTATCATAGAGGCAAAATGTTTAAGTCTTCTCATGCATATCAAGGAAATACAGTATATGCATAATCACTGAATTTTTGAGGTTCCAGAAATAGTCCACCGTGGACATATACAAATATAAAAAGCATATAGTTGTGGTTTAGGAACTGTGGCTCATGGAAGGATTAGATTGAACAATGTGTCATTGTTCCTAGAGTCAATTAAGCGTGGAGGTTTAGCTAGCTTGGGAACAGCCTCTAGCATGTGACTCTATAACACTTGCACAACAAACATGGGCTTGATAAGTGAGCAGTAAATCCGGGCTGACTGCCCACTCCCAGTACTGCCATCATAGTATTTTGAGGCCCTGACAACAATATTAATAGCTTAAAACATTCTTCACACCATTTTGTATTATTCCTGGTTTTCCAGTTTTAATCTTATTGTTTACTAAAAGTCAATTTTTCTTAATAAAAAAAGATTCTTTAGTTGGTCACTTGATTTCTCATTAGATATTAGGCTTTGTGAGGTCTTACATATATTTAAGTTCAAGTTTTCTCACTTTTCTTCAGGGAAGTGGGTGACTTGGTTGTCCAAATGTCTCTTTTGGGCACATAAAGCACATTTTTGTCATGTTATCTTTGTTCACTTTTATCAAAAAAAATTCAGTGTCTGAGCAGGTCACTATCATCAAAAGTGCATGTTTGGGTTTTTTTCTCTTTTCCCCTTACAACACAATGAAGACAGTCTTAAAGGTGTGTTAGGGGCTTAAACACTTGACAGCTGCATTTTTTTTAAAGTTTCTAATTATGGTATTAGGAGTGTCCATAAAAGCTTCTATTTATAACGTTCGTAGATTGTATTAAATTCCTAACGCCTAATTTGTGCCATCTGACATCACGAAATCTTAGCACACTTGGAAGGAACCAGTTTGTTAGGTAGCTGTGCACAGGTACAAACAACTGAAGATTACACTCCTGGGATTTTGTGAAAAATCGGTTTTACAAGTTTTTTAGTTTAGAAGAAACATATTTTCAAAAACAGATTATGAAAAGAGGACAAAAGATACAATATAGTTAGGTTTAAGTTTAAAAACAGCTTCATTCTACTGATACTAGTTCTAGATTTTAACCAAGATGGAATCATTTTACAAATCGAGAGTTTCAGAGGATGCGTAACTCCTCAGATTAGTGGTTTTGCTTTATCATGGACACAAAATATTTACCCTTCAGGCATATGTCATTCTTAAAACAATGTAGGTGATCAAATCTCAAAGTAGTATCTAAGGCAGTGCTTCTTAAACTTTAACGAACATACAGAGGATCTCATTAAGCTATAGATTGTTCATCAGTGGGTTGGGTGGAGCCTGAGGTTCTGCAGTTTTAACTAGCTCTTGGGTGTGCTCAGTGCTGCTGGCCCATGGCCCACACTCTTGAGTAGCAGGGGTATGAAAGAATTGATAGTATCCATTCTTTGAAGTTTCCAAACCTTATCACAGTATCAGTATCAATGTTAATCTCTTTCTTAGTATATTGTTTTTAGTTATTTACTAACCTACATGAGCGCTAACCTCCTACTAGTGCTTTCACAAATTAGCATTATAAAATTATAATCCTAAACTTTGAAGATAGGTATAAGAAAGTCATCAGTGTTTTCATTACTATGAAACCCATTTTGATTATGTTGTTCAGTGTTCCTTAAATAAGGGTTATAGATTCAGCATTTGAAAATAAAACACTCAACCAAGAATTTGAAGTGTCTTAGAATTTACTAGGATGAGCTTTGGCTAATACTTAAGAAATATTGTTTATTCTTTGCTTTGGTTTATATTGACAGAGCTGACTATCTTATGGCTTAAGTAAAAATTGATTGTATGGAAAGGTTTTTAGCAATTAATATTTTGCAGCATTTGGTTATAGGGGTGAGATTTTTATTTTATTTCCAAATTATTATGTTGTTCCTCTTCCCCTAGGAGCCAGTATGTCTACACTTGCTGAGTTCCTTTTCTAGTTCATTCTCTGTCTCTCTCTGTGTTTTTTTTTGTTTGTTTTGTTTTTGTTTTTGCTGGCGAGGTGTTTATTGACAGGTTGCAGTGCCGCACAGGTCCTCAAAGCCCAGCCAGCCAGCAGGTACCCAGGGCGCAGTGCTCGGCCTGCAGCAGGATGGTCCCCGTTCACATGCCCAGGCTTCTAGTTCATTCTTTCTCTAAGCTGATAGCTCTCTGCAGGTTGAAGTAATGGTCCAGAAACATTTTTATCATTTCTGTTCCTTGCCTTCAAACCTGTGGCGTCTACCTACTGCATCTCTTCATTACTTACCGGTGAAAACCAAACTCCTATTAAAGCTCTTAAACTAGACCTGTCATCTTCACTTAACTGAACTCTTATCTAATTTTTAACAAAACATATTCTTGGCCCATTCACCATGAAGTTTTTCCTATTTTAAATATTGGGGTAGCAACAGAATGAAATATTTGAGGGCTTTTTGTGTACCAGGAGTCACAGTCCTGGTTGCTTTTATATATGTTACTGAATTTAATTACCTAAACCCTGAAAAGTAAATAAATAAATCAGTCCCACTTTATTGAAGGTAGAGCAGATTGATAAAAATTGCCCACACAATCCAGATTGTCATTGGCAGAGCTGGGATTGTAATATACGTCTGCCTGACTTTTCTTTTCCACAGAGGCGGCTTCCAAAAGGAGGAGGCTTCTGGGTCTTTAAAGGTTGGATAGAAATTAGGTGCTTTGTGGGCCAGTTGGGGAAAAGATTACCCCTGGAGGAAGAGTAGCCTCAAGAAATGTAGCAGACATTTCAAAAGAATCAAAAATCTATATTAAGTTTGTATAGCTGACAAAACCTGATTTACATAAAGGATTTTTTTTTTTTTTTTTTTTTTTTTTTTTTTGAGACAGAGTTTTGTTCTTGTTGCCCAGGCTGGAGTGCAATGGCGTGATCTTGGCTCATCGCAACCTCTACCTCCTGGTTTTAAGCGATTCTCCTGCCTCAGCCTCCCGAGTAGCTGGGATTACAGGCGTGTGCCACCACGCCCAGCTAATTCTGTGTTTTTAGTAAAGACAGGGTTCCTCCATGTTGGTCAGGCTGGTCTTGAACTCCCAACTTCAGGTGGTCCGCCCGCCTTGGCATCCCAAAGAGCTGGGATTACAGGCGTGAGCCACTGCGCCTGGCCCAGCATATTTTTTTAAGCTTCAAACCACCAACTTCCAGGCATAGAAATAGTAAGCATAATACTGCCATAACCAGTTTATCTCTTTACCAGTACTATCAGTTAACAAATCATGAACATTGTGTATTATGTATATTACGCGTAGCTTTCTGTTCTGACAGCAGAGTTTATGTGCTAGTTCTGGATTCGTCTTAATAGATGATTTGAAAAAGAAAGCATTTAAAAGGATTCTCTGTAAAAATTCTACTCGGCTAGTAGCAAACTATCATTTTAGAAAAACCGTTTTCTACTTTGAGACCAGTAAGATGGAGTGACAAGAACTCCTGAGCCAGAAGCTATAAGACGTGTTTATATTCCTGGTAATACCACATAACTGGCATTGCAGTTGCCAGTAATACGAGAATTTGCTTAACTTTCACCAGCCAATGAAGTTATTTGCTTGCTTTCTTACCTCCTATTACAGTGGAAGCAATGCTTGTATCCTATTCCTTCCTGCTCTCTGAAGGATGACTGTGCCCCATCAATAATCCCTTCGCACATCTTCAGCTACTCTGTGTTCACATTTAAACACTTGTACCCCTTCCTCTTGAAAAAACAAAAACTCATAACCGTCTAGTTAGCTTTTTATTTCCTGTGCACAACTAAATTTGTCTGCTTCTTTACTTCCTACTCACTGTACTCTCACTGTTCCACTAAAATGGCTCTTGACCAGTGTCATCAATAATTTCTTTTTTTTTTTTTTTTTTTTGAGACGGGGTCTGGCTCTGTCACCCAGGCTGGAGTGCAGTGGCACCATCTCGGCTCACTGCAAGTTCCGCCTCCTGGGTTCTCGCTATTCTCCTGCCTCAGCCTCCCGAGTAGCTGGGACTACAGGCGCCTGCCACCCCACCTGGCTAATTTTTTTGTATTTTTAGTAGAGACGGGGTTTCACAGTGTTAGCCAGGATGGTCTTGATCTCCTGACCTCGTGATCTGCCCGCCTCAGCCTCCCAAAGTACTGGGATTACAGGCATGAGCCACCGCGCCCGGCCGTGTCACCAATTATTTCTATATTACCAATCCTAGTAGGTCTACAATCCTTATTTGTAATTTCATTTTTTGAAAAGGTAGGTGTTGCTAAAGTCAGTAAGGCTACAAAGATGTTTAGAGAAAGTTTGTTGTTATGGCAAAAGAAAAGAGCTTTTTTTCTTTTTAGTAATTCATTTGATAAATATTTGTTGAGCAGTCTTCCAGTTATTGACTCTATAGTAGTAGATAAAATGGACAAAGTCCCTGTTTTCCTAGAGTTTTTGTCATTGGGGAAAACAGGCAAACGAAATAAGTAAAATATTATCAAGCAAAAATAAAGCCAAGCAGAGGGAGTTAGGAGTTTGGGTATGGTGAATTTTAGATGATATGGCCAGCGAAGGCCTTACCGAGAACATGACATTTGAGCGAAGACAATGAGGTAAGAGAAGGTACCATTGCAGGTATCTGGGGCTGGGGACGAGTGAGCCTAGCAAGCAGTTTGTTTGGTCTTAGCAAAAACAGTTCTTTCGTGATATGCAGTGTTTTTATAGAGTTCTTGTGATTAAAAAGAAGGATTTTTTGTGTGTGTACAGTTGACCCTTGAACAACATTGCTATGACCTGTATGGGTCTACTTATGTGGATTTTTTTCAATAAATATATTGGAACATTTTTTGGAGATTGGTGACAATTTGGAAAAATTCAGATAAACTTCATAACCTGGAAATATCAAAAAAATTAAGAAAAATTTAGATGTCTCATGAATGCATAAAATATATGTAGACAGTAGTCTCTTTTATCATTTCCTACCATAAAATATATATAAATTCATTATGAAAGTTAAAATTTATCAAAACTTTTACACACCCCTGAGAAGCAGAGAAAAGTCTTGACATTAGAAGAAAAAGTTGAATTGCTTGATAGGTAGCTGTGATTGTCACCATTTCAGACAAACAATTCATCTTGTAAACAAAGGATATAAACTTAATAGTATTGGTATTGACAGATACAATACAGTACTGTGAATGCATTTTCTCTTCATGGTGTTCTGTTCTGTTTTGTTCTGTTCTGTTCTGTTCTGTTCTGTTCTGTTCTGTTCTGAACTGTTCTGAACTGTTCTGTTCTAACAGCATCTCACTGTGTTGCCCAGGCTGGAGTGCAGTGGCGCGATCTCAGCCCACTGTGTAACCTCCACCTCCTAGGCTCAAGCAGTCCTCCCACCTCAGCCTCCCAAGTATCTGGGACCACAGGTGTGCACCATATGCCTGGCTAATTTTTTTATATTTTGTGTAGAAATGGGTTTTGCTGTGTTGTCCAGGCTGATCTCGAACTCCCAAGCTCAATTCACCTGCTTCAGCCTCCCAATGTGCTGGAATTACAGGTGTGAGCCACCATGCCTGGCCTTTTGTGGTTTTCTTAATAACATTTTGTTTTCTCTAATTTACTTTATTGTAAGAATATAGTACATAAATACAACATAATGGACTGTCAACAGTAGGCTGTCAGTAATTAAGGTTTTGGGAATCAGTAGTTACATGTGGATTTTTGACTGCATGGGAGGATTGGTGCCCCTAACTCTTGCATTTTCATGGGCCAACTGTATACTGTTGCAAATTGATAAAACATCGTTTCTTTTTCGTAGTTTAATCTTACAGAATAAATGAAAACAAAATATTCTAAAGTTAATTTTATTCCACATTTTCCTTGGTGTCTAAATGGGTGCATGTATTTTTTTTTTTTTTTGTCCGAGACAAAGTCTCCCTCTGTCATCTAGGCTGGAGTGCAGTGGCATGATCTCGATTCACTGCAACCTCTGCCTCCTGTGTTCAAGCAATTCTCCTGCTTCAGCCTCCTGAAAAGCTGGGATTACAGGCACGCACCACCATGCCTGGGTAATTTTTGTATTTTTAGTGGAGACGGGGTTTCACCATATTGGCCAGGCTGGTCTCGAACTCCTGGCTTCGTGTTTCACCCGCTCAGCCTCCCAAAGTGCTGGGATTACAGGCGTGAGCCACTGCATCCGGCCAGGTGCATGTATTTATAGTTGGAAATTTAGGCAATAGCATCTTTATTCCTTAAAGAGACATAGATCTTTTTTTCTCCCAGGCCAGGCACAGTGGCTTACACCTGTAATCCCAGCACTTTGGGAGGCCGAGGTGGGCGGATCACTTTAGGTCAGGAGTTCAAGACCAGCCTGGCCAACATAGTAAAACTCCATCTCTACTAAAAATACAAAAAAGTTAGCCAGTGTGGTGGCACACACCTATAGTCACAGCTACTTGGAAGGCTGAGGCATGAGAATTGCTTGAACGCAGGAGATGGAGGTTGTAGTGAGCCGAGATCACACCACTGCATTCCAGCCTGGGTGATGGAGTGAGGCTATCTTTAAAAAAAAAAAAAAAAAAAAATTCTTCTCCCATCTCTAATAAATAATATTTAAGTCCCATTCTAGCTAGAGCCTGTGATTCCTTCTTAGTGTATTAGTGATAAGATATAATTATTGATGAGATAGCAGTCTGGATCCATTTCAGGATAGTTAATGGCACAAAGTGTCATTTCTTTGCCATTTACATGGTTATCAATAGGATGATTAAAGAAGAGAGAACTCAGATTTGAAACTTAAAACAGCCACAAAAAAAACAGTGATTTGGCCATCCAGAAATAAACACTGTTAAAACATTTTTATGTTAATTCTTTCTATATACTTTTTTTTTTTTTTTTTTGAGACGGAGTCTAGCTCTGTTGTCTGGGCTGTAGTGCAGTGGCCCGATCTCAGCTCACTGCAAGCTCCGTCTCTCAGGTTCATGCCATTCTCCTGCCTCAGCTTCCCGAGTAGCTGGGACTACAGGCACCCGCCACCACGCCCAGCTAATTTTTTTGTATTTTTAGTAGAGACAGAGTTTCACCGTGTTAGCCAGGATGGTCTCGATCTCCTGACCTTGTGATCTTCCCGCCTCGGCCTCCCAAAGTCTTTCTATATACTTTCACTACACACACACACACGCACACGCGCGCGCACACACACACACACACACACACTAAACAATTAGCCTTGTCCAATACATACTGTTTTATAACCTATTTTTTAAAACTGTATTATTAATATTTTTCATATTATATGTTCTTCTAAAACATTTTCAGCAGCTGCATACAGTCCATCATATATATCCATGTTTATTTAACCAATTCCCTATCATTAAATGTTAACTGGCTTTCAAATGCTTGCTATAATAAATGATAAGAGATGGTTATATATAAGGTTTTTATTACTTCTGGCTATTAATGCAGAATACTTTTTAAGGTAGTTTTATTTGTATAATATATCTAGTTTTTCTTTCACTGAAACAGTGAAACTTTGCTACAAGAAAACTTAGTACTTCTTGAAAGTTTATATATCAGATAATGTGCTGGATGCCTTGCAGTCTTACGTTTCATGGTCTTTAGCTGTTTTAATTCCCAACTTTATAGATTAAGAAATCTATATGTATACATGTATTTCTCAGTAAGTTAACAATTACGTAGAAAATATTCAGCAAATATCAAAGGGCTTTGTGTAAGAACATGTTGTTCAGGAGCCACAGGGGAAAATGAAAACTTACAGAGGAAGTTTAAAGTTCTGCTTTGGCTTTGGAGTATATAAGAAGACGACTTTTGGGGTTTTGTGGTGTTTTATCTTAAAAAGGCGTTTTAGGCCTAAAAATTATGTTATTTGGCATTCTTATCTCTAGGAGAAAATAAGTGTATGATTTTCTTATGAATCTTGGGTTTTAGTGATATGGTTACTCTTTTAGTTTACAAACTACATTGTATCTTTGCATTAGAAGGGGTAATAATTATCTTACTAGTTGAAGATGATTTCTTTTCACTTAAAATTCGAGGCATAACTTTTTCAGATGTTGCACTTGTAAGATCTAAGAGGTGAAAGTTGAGTGATTTAAGGGTGAAAAATGTCTGTTTCAAAGGGAGGCTGGTGGGAGCAGTGAGATGCCGTGACTTAATGCTTTTACAGAGCTCGCTTGGCACCCTTTGATTATGAGCCCACAAGATAAGAATTGTTTTTGGAACCTGGTATTTGTTTCCTAATGCAGTGGTTTGTTTTGTCTTAGTCACATCGATCAGACAACAACATGGCAGGACCCCAGGAAGGCCATGCTGTCCCAGATGAACGTTACAGCCCCCACCAGTCCACCAGTGCAGCAGAATATGATGAACTCGGCTTCAGGTGAGTGAGACACTGTAATTACAGCACATGGAGTAATGCTTATGCATTGGTAAAAGTTGATGTGGAAAATAGTCATTACTCGTTTACAGAAACTGGGACATGGGTGATGTTTATTGTCTCTCCAGTTTCATACAGAAGACATAGTCTATTTTAAAATAACATAATCTATATTAATGCCTTGTATAGTCGTTAACGCAGAAGGGGGCCGATAACTGAAAGCCAGTGGTTCTTTAAGATTTGACTCTGAAGCGAGTATCTCAGATTTTTAGTTCTGTTAATTTTGACATAGTTGGTTTTATTCTGCTGCTTTCTCGTGTCTCAGGTATTTGAGTTGAAGTTACCCTCTTCCCTTTGTGGTTTGGATGGAAAGCCAAGCGATAGTGTTCTTATTTTTTAATTTTTCTTTTTTGCTATGGTGTTCTTAACCCAGCTTTTAATGTGGTTACTCATTCTACTCTGAGAATATCTGGAAGGCAGTAACTTTTGTAAACCCAAAAGAATATTTCTTATTCCCAGGGCTAGCGTGGATTATTAAACACATCTTCATCTTTTTTACAGAAGATGAACCTGAGTATAAATCTTTTTTCTACCTCTTATTTGGCAATTTACTTGAATCTGCAGTTTTTCTCATCTACATAACGGGGAGTAACAGTGCTCCTTGTGATAGAAGGGAGGATATGAAAGGAAATAATACAATTCATATGAAGCCTCTAGTAATTACAGAGTAGGTACTAAGTGAAAGTTTAGCTCCTTCATCTTCCTTATCAGATACTGTCTGGCCTCTTTCGCCTTTGTTAGGTGGGTTCAAGGCCCCAGTTAGCCCATTATGTACCTTTGTACATATTAGGAAAAGGTGCCCTTCCTCTGGGAAGATGTAACACTATGCCTGGCATCAGAGATTGGAGCATTTGGGCTGGATTTCTGACCACTCCCCCGGCCCCCACGCTTTACCCTACTGCTGAGTGCCCAGGTTCAGGACACAGATGGCAACAGTAGTATGTGGCAGCTCTAGTAGACTTGATGGCTTTCTCCACCGCCCATGCATTTTCCCTAGATAACAAGCTGACCAACATAATATTTAGTAGCTACACAGTAGATTTCTTAAACAGCAGTCTTTGGCAAGGGACTGTTGTGGTTGGGTGGGAAGGGTGGTACAATTAGTTGACAGGAGGGTTCCTTGACGAGGTGATTTCACAGAACTTGAAATGTCCTTCTGCCCCTCGTGCTGGAATGTTTCTGCTGTTACATACCTCTGCTCTTGCTTTTGGTGGATTGAACGTTTGAGTTCTAAAGAGTTAAGAGTGGAAAACAAAGAAAATGGCAGCATTTGGGATTGGACTTTTCTTGACATAGACTTTAAATTCTGAAGAAAAATTCCTTAAATCTAAATTTAACTCATTATAATATGAATACATTCTCAGAATCTCTTTTATATGTGACACTTAATTAAAATTTTTTTTTTTTTTGAGACGGAGTCTCACTCTGTCACTCAGGCTGGAGTACAATGGCATGGTCTCAGCTCACTGCAACCTCTGCCTCCTGGGTTCAAGCGATTCTCGCACCTCAGCCTCCCAAGTAGCTGGTACTACAGGTGCCTGCCTCCACACCCAGCTAATTTTTGTATTTTTAGTAGAGATGGGGTTTCACTATGTTGGCCAGGCTGGTCTCAAACTCCTGACATTGTGATCTGCCCACCTTGGCCTTTCAAAGTGCTGGGATTACAGGCGTGAGCCACCATGCCCGGCCCCTAATTAAAAAAAATTTTAAGACAAAAAGTGTACAAATATTAATATTTTTACTTGGCAACTATTATTTTTTTTAATTACCAAATTGTCAGGTAAAGTTGTGAAATCTGCCCTGTATTTATGGTTAAACAAGATGATTCACGTTATTCATTTTGTCATGCTCCATCTAAAAATTATCTAGGCAGTTAATGACAACATTAATTTAAACTTTATTTTGGAAGAGTAAGTATTTTGCGTCTAACAAGGTTGTAATTCTTTTAGAACATTGGTTTGGTTTTGTCCTATTATGTTTTCTGATGGTAATGGTCTAGAGAAATGAGAGTATTTTGGCTGAAATTTATGCTTTAAATCAAAGGTATGTATCAACTTGGTTTTAGTGGGTTTTTTTTTTTTAAGATGGAGTTTTGCTCTTGTAGCCTAGGCTGGAGTGCAATGGCACAATCTCAGCTCACCACAACCTCTGCCTCTCCGATTCAAGTGATTCTCCTGCCTCAGCCTCCCGAGTAGCTGGGATTATAGGAATGCACCACCATGCATGGCTAATTTTGTATTTTTAGTAGAGACAGGGTTTCTCCATATTGGTCAGGCTGGTCTTGAACTCCCAACCTCAGGTGATCCACCTGTCTTCAGCCTCCCAAAGTGCTGGGACTACATGTAGGCATGAGCCACCGTGTCCAGCCGGTTTTAGTGGGCTTGAAAATAATTGTGGATGTTTTATTTCATCTGTATGTCCTGGGCAGGTACAGTGGCTCACACCTATAATTTCGGCACTTTGGGAGACCAAGGTGGGAGGATCACTTGAGCCCAGGAGTTTGAGACCAGCCTGGAAAACATGAAACCTTGTCTCTACAAAAAAAAAATTAGTCTGTCATGGTGGTGCATAAGTGAAGTCTCACCCAGTTCTCAGGAGGCTGAGGTGGGAGGATGGCTTGAGCCTGGGAAATTGAGGCTACAGTGACCTGTGATTGCACCACCATACTCCAGCCCAGGTGATAGAGTGGGACCCTGTCTTAACAACAACAAAAAAATTTTTGTCTTGTTTGTAAAATATGAAATGTTTTAATATATTACATAAAAAGTAATATGCATATACGTGTCTAAATAATAGAGCTGTATGTAGTAAAGAGGTGACTTTGACACAGTTTCAGTGGAGTGGCCAAAAGCATGACTGGAGGGTTAGGAGTGAGGGGGAGAAGCATAAAGGAGAGGGTTGTGAGGAGAGAGTTGGAAGGAGGAACTGAAATGGGAAAAGCCACCTCTGAAGAGGCTTGAGCATGTTTACAGGGTGCTAGAAGGTATTTAACAATAATAATAGTATAATAATAATTCTTATTTGTATGCCAGGCATTCAGTGAAGGTCCATTTTGCACTGTCTCATTTAAGATCCCCTGTTCTTCAGTGTACGTTAACCAGGGTTAGGATAACTGACAGAGCGAAGCCTCCGATAAAGCAGAAGCGACAAGGAACCACTAACGAACGTCCTGGGGGCGCTATTTTTAAATACTATTAATAGTAGATAATATTGGGGAACTGCTTCTCCAGAAGGTGGTGGGTATGGAGATGATGTTTGCTTAAGGAGGCCTTGTTTCAAACAAAATACCATTCCCTCAAGAGAAGAGAATATTCAAAGAGAACACTCGAGGTCATTGCCTTTTATGGGGATGGTCAGACAGTATGATGGGGAAAGGAAGAGACTAGCTGACAGGTCCAAAACCAAAGGCTTTTTAAAACGTCAACAGCAACATTGATCCTAGGAGTCAGTCAAAACTTTCAAAATTAGAGTTAAGTCTTATCTTAAATACATATGAATTCCCAGAATCAGACAAGTTTATATCTGGATTATTCTGAGTTTGGTCATATGGAGGCCTGCTGGTCAAGTGCTGAGGGTATTGATAACATCTTTACAGCACATGCTTCTTTGTCCTGTAAATTACATGCACTTGTTTGTTGTCTTTTCTTCCATTTCAGTGGAAGCCCATGGTTTTGACATGCTTTGGAATGAATGTCACTGTAATCTTGATATACCTCATGTTCACATAGAATAGCCATAACATCATGGTAACATGTTAATAAGGTTTCAATAAGCAAACGGATGCTCTTCTCTACTTGGAAAAATGATCTTTTAAGGAGTTTTTAAAATCTTAGAGACAGTGAACAAGGACAACTGTGAGAGAATTTAAGTAAATTTTGAGGGCATTTAATGTAACAAAGCAGAAAATGGCTTCGGTGAAGCAGGGTATCTACAGAAAAGTGTCACCCTGAAGGGAGTGTCTTCTGAATCTGCTAACCTGAAGCCTTCACATGAAAGAGAAAGCTACACCGAGCTTTTGAAGCACTCTGCTGGGTTAATCATGCTAAATGCAACTTGATGTACATTTTTATTACTCACTATTTAATAAGGACTTCCTTGCTTTGCTTTTTTTTGAAAAAGAATTCTCGTCATTCATAATTGAGTCCAGCTTCATGTTCTGCTCTGAGATCTTGTTCCTCATCCGACTGCTTTCCTTAAGATACTGTAATTTCCTCTAGACTCCCAAACCTGTTTTCCGCATAATTTTCGTGGTTGACTAGGCTTAAAGATCTTTTAAGATTCTTTCCAATTCTTAAGATTTTATGAAACCCTATTTTGTTTTCTAATTTGTTTTAGCAAAAATGATCAGTATAATTATGGTTTTATAAGTCCTTTTTCAAAATATGAGGTTGAAATGGTGGATATTATGTATAGACTAGAGGCCAGTGGTTTGTGATTGGGCAAATTTCGAAGTATCTATAACTGAGAATCACCCAAAACAAAAGTGCACCTGGAAAAGGTTCTAGAGGCAACACTCAATACATCCTTGGAAGAAGATTAATTTATATTATTTAACAGTGCCATTTAAGTGGCAGGGTAAATGACAGCAAACTTTGTGAAAGAATTTGAAAGGTGAAGAAGAGGAAAATGGAAAAATAAGAGGAAATGGAATAATTTGGTAAGATAATGGTTGTATTTTACTTTATTCTATATTAAAATATTCAATATATAAATATATGTATGTCTAAAGTCTAGTCTATTAAATTACTTGAGGTGATTGTCCTTTCAAAGTTGTAATTTATAGCTGGGTGCAGTGGCTCACGCCTGTAATGCCAGCACTTTGGGAGGCCAGGGCAAGTGGATCATGAGGTCAAGAGACTGAGACCACCCTGGCCAACATAGTGAAACCCCTTCTCTACTAAAGATTAAAAAATTAGCTGGGCGTGGTGGTGTGCGCCCGTAGTCCCAGCTACTCTGGAGGCTGAGGCAGGAGAATCACTTGAACCCAGGAGGCGGAGGCTGCAGTGAGCTGAGATCGTGCCACTGCACTCCAGCCTGGTGACAGAGCAAGACTCCATCTGAAAAAAAAAGTTATAATTTATAAGGCTGGGTGTGGTGGTTCATGCCTATAATCCGAGCACTTTGAGAGGCCAAGGTGGGAGGATTGCTTGAGCCTAGGAGTTCAAGACCAGCTTGGGCAACATAGGGAGACCCCCATCTCTATTAAAAATAAAAATAAAAATTAGCCAGGCATGGTGGCCACACGCCTGTGGTGCCAGCAACTTGGGTGACTGAGATTGGGAGGATAGCTTGAGCCCATGAGGTCAAGGCCGCAGTGAGCCATGTTCGCACCACTGCATTCCAGCCTGGACAACAGAGTGAGACCCTGTCTCAAAAAAAATAAAAGTTATAATATAAATTAGTTGTATATAATAGCCTTTTGATGCCTGCTTAGGATCCGTAGTTTTTCTCCACGTATTGAGAGTTAGGTAAACGTTTCATGATTTTTGTGTTCAACATAGAAAAGAAAGCCCTGGGAAGTGAAAAGTGATAACTTCCTTAGCTCTATGTGTATGATATATATTAAATTTTTAAATAGTATACTTGTTAACACTGATCCACAAGATTGCTGCATCTTCAAGGGACAGTAAAGTCAAAGTATATTCTGTGATAATCCAGAAATAACTGTATGCCAAATGACTATTTAGGATCAATAAAAGTTATGTCTTGATTTATATTAAGCAGAATCAACGTATTTATCTGCTTTTGAGAAATTTACATTTGATAACAACCCAAAGCCCAAATGTCTTATTATAGGTACATTTTAGAGAATTCATTATTTATATGCTTTAAAGTTAGAAATTATTGGGATTTATTTAACAGTTCCCAACTCTACCAAGGTAGCACTTTCAGATTTCTCTACTTTGAAAAACTGTGAGGAATTCCTAGGAAGTACCTCAAGATGGGTGGGGAAAATGCCCTCTTGATCATGAAAGGTGATATATGTTAGAGGAATGTGCTAAGCACCTTCCTTCAAGTGGGGAAAAATGTTCAGAAGCAAGCAAAGTGAGTAGTATAGAGCTGACTTAAGGTTTGCCTCTTGTGTTCTCCTGCCTGCCTGTGTAATATCTCTCAGCACTGAAGATCAAATGAGATGATTGTTACCAAGAAAAATGAGAGAGCTAGAAAATAGATATGAAATATAAAAATGATGGGTAAATTACACATTGATTTAGGTTTTAACTTTAAAAAGCACAGAGAGGGTAAAGATGTGAGAAGCTGCAGAGCCGGCAGGTTTGAGGTGTTGGTAATTCCTACTTTATGTGCTGTAATTCATAAACTTTAAAGTTCTGCTTTTTCACCTTTGAAACTGAGAGACAATTTACAGTAAGGGTTAAGACCAAGGGCTCTTGAAATCCCATGGACCTGGTTTGAATCCCAGGCATCATTTATTGTCCATGAAATCTTGGACAAGTTACTGTATCTACCTGTATTCTTCACTTGGAAAAATGAGATAATAACTCATAGGGCTGTTGCAAGCATTAAATGACAGAATCCATATCACGTAGTTAAAATGTATTATTAATAGTGTACAGTGCCTGGTATAGTGTCTTGCATATATAATAGGTAAATAAATGTGATCTGATATTTTACAATTTAATCAGTTTGTAATACCTGGTAGCCACTGTTACTTTGTTAAAAATCTGTTACCACACTATCTTTGAAGTTATGTTTATCTCTGTAGGTTTTATCATCAAATTGAGGTCATTGGCTCTTCCAAGTAGTTGGTTCCTGATTCTTCTAAAAGTTCTGGATTATTATAAGATGGAAATTGTCAGTCTGAAGTCACAATATATGGGAAAAGACTATACTGACGGGAAACCTAATAGCAGTGAACTGTAACAAATAAAGTCAGAGCAATGAAGAGACAGCGTATTTGACTAGACTCTCAGGCTCGTATTCCAAATATCTTTTTTAAAAACTTTTTAAATAAAAACACTGTTTTTTTTTTAAACAAAATTGCTGTTTTCTTTTTCCCATCTAGAAGTGCAGGTAAATTAAGAGAAATGGCCCTATGAAATGGAAAAATAGTACAAGGAAAAGCATAATAATCCAGAATCAATATAACCAATCCTTAAGAAGCTTGGCTTGTTTTATATAGCTTGTGGCTTGATTTATTTGATGATTAAGTTCCTAAAAAATGATAATATAGAAACAACCACCATTTTTCTTACTTAAAACTATGGCCCATCCATTTCATTTTAATAAAATATGCCAATATGGAATATGAAGACTTAAATTTTTTCTTTTTGAAATAGAAAAAGTAATTCAGTTACAATATCCAAGTTGCAAATGGCATTAGCTTGTAATTATTGTATCTACTCTAGTATGGGAGTTCTTCTGAAGTCTTTGTTAAACCCCAGTGATGGCTGATAAATGGCACTTTCTAATCATCGCTCTTGACTTAGCCGCATAATGAAGATGCCACTCGTGTCAGGGCAACTAATGGCTTTGATTTTGCTCTGATGGTGAGAGCCTTTCACTTCCTCTCCACTGGGTATCACTCTGATGTTGTTTAATTCCAGTCATGATTTTTAAAGTATTAATTTATTCATTCTTTCTTTAAAGAAACCCACATTCATTATGCTGAGATGTGGGTATATAGTTACTTTGTTTTTCAGTAGCTGCAGATCAGTATTTTTTCTAATAGTGCCACATACTTTTAAAAGATTATTTCAATTTGAGTATCATGATTATCCACAATAACTATCTACATCTCAAATGTGTTGAGGGGTACTGTTTTGTATACTTAGTTACATGCTTGATTATTCCAGATAAGGTAATTCTTTCCTGTCCTCTTTGCTTTACTTTAGAGATTATCTTCTAAAAAGGGGGAAACATATAGAAACTCAAGACTGTTGAGTGCTCTTGACCTGATCTTAGAGCACAGATATCAAATATTTTTAAAAATTTACTAGAAGCCTTTGAAGTAATCATTTTGGATAGTAAAGTTCATTTACATTTTGAATGTTATTAAGATTTTAAGGTAGGCCGGGTGCGGTGGTTCACACCTATAATCCCAGCAATTTGGGAGGCTGAGGTGGGCACAGCACCTGAGGTCAGGAGTTCAAGACCAGCCTGGCCAACATGGTGAAACCCCGTCTCTACTAAAAATACAAAAATTAGCCAGGTATGATGGTGGGTGCCTGTAATCCCAGCTACTCAGGAGGCTGAGACAGGAGAATCGTTTGAACCCAGGAGGCAGAGAGGTTGCAGTGAGCCGAGATTGTACCACTGCACTTCAGCCTGGGAGACAGCCAGACTCTGTCTAAAAAAAAAAAAAATTTAGATCCATGAGTATCATTTCCACCAACTCTCTTAATAAATGACTTATTACATATTGGGGCATAAAAATAGAAGTATTTGTGTTCGACTTTTCTTCAGTGATTATTTGTAGATTTTTGGAAACTTTGCTCAGCTTTGGAGTAGAGAGAATGAGAAAGAGATTAAATTATTTCCATTTAAGAACCAGCTCAAATGCCTGTTTTATTCTCTTGATAAGTGTTGGAATATTATTTTTGTCTTTCCCACTGATTTCTAAATCCTTCTGGTTACTCTATTGCTACAATAATTTTATGACTCATAGGAGGAATATTTGTGTGAAAGATTAAGATGCTAATTCTTTAAAAATGATATTCATAGACTACCATATATAGGCAACATAAGTGAAATAGAATAAATCTTGCAACAGTAGTCACAGTTTTCCAAAATAAGGTTTTCTTTTGATGTTAGTAAGGTAGGGAAGTGGTAAAACTTTCTTTAGGTTAAAATCTTAATGAAAGGTATTTATTTGAGCAGTCTGAAGTCTAAGTGTGCTATTTGTTTTTCCTTCAGTAAAACTTTACAGAAAGCCAATCTTTCATAAATAAACTTAGTAAACGAACTCTAAGCCATTTCATTGAGTTAAAATCTAAAAGACTTAAGTGGCGCTGAAGAAAGTCTGAAGAGTTGCATATTAGTGGGCTCTCTGAGCTTACACTTGACCTTTTCTTCTAGAAAGTTCTTACAGCTATAACCTGACAAACAGGAAAATGATTTTTTAAACAGTTTCATAGTTTTACCTTGAGATAATTATCAGATGGTGAGCAATGAGACTGAAGACCACCTCAGAATGGCTTTGTGTCATAAGCTAAGAAGTTTGAGCCTTGTCCTGAAAATGTTGGGATACCATTAAAAATCTTCTTTAGGGGTCTTCCGCTATGGTTTCCCTATTTTTATCATTTGAATTTTGAAATCCAAGTGTCTCATTTTCTTATATTTAAAGCTACTTCCTTAGGTATAGTATACATGAATTTTTAATAAGTTTAATATATTATTGGAACAAAATGGTAGAACTGTTCTAAGAAAGAGTAGGGAACTGACGTTTAAGCACCTACTGTGAGCCATGACCTGTGTCAAACACGTTCTTTAATTCTCTCAACGATCCATTGAGTGTTCATCTCTGTTTTATAGATAAAGAAAGCATCAAGCAGGTTAAGGAATTTGCCCAAGGTTAGAAGGCTAATAAATATTGGATCCAAGATTTGAGCCAAGGTCTTTCTGAATCTAAACCCTTCATAGTCTCTAAACTATACTGTCTTTCTGGAGTTGAATATGAAACTAAAGTCATATGAATTTTATTTATAATGTATCAAATATTTTTTTTAATCAAGTAACCCAATGAATAGTACTTTTGCTGTATTGTTAAAGTTTGAGTTAATGGTAGCTCTAGAAAAGGTTTAATCAAACAAGCGGTCCTTGTTAGTCTTGGTATTCTAGAGTAGTGCTTCTTAATTTGTAATGTGTCAAGGAATTACCTCAGAATTTGTTCAAATGCAGTTCTTATTCATTGGGTCTGATTTAATAGGATTGGGACCTGAGATTCTGCATTTCTAACAATTTTCTGGTGATACTGATACTGCTGGTTAGAGGAGCACACAAATAGAATACCATTGAATGGCTTAAGCTTAAATCCATAGAAATATCACTAGAAATCATTTTATCATTCCCATTTTAGGCTGGAATGAAACGTTTACTGAGTACCTAAATACAAATGAGTGGTTCCATCATTTCATGAGCTCTTATTTAATATAAAAACCCTGCAAAATAAATGTTATCTGCATTTCTTAAATCTGTTATTTACAGGCCAGGTGCAGTGGCTGATCACGCCTGTAATCCCAGCACTTTGGGAGGCCAAGGCGGGCAGATCACGAGGTCAAGAGATCGGCCAGCCTTGTTTGAGACCAGCCTGGCCAACATGGTGAAACCCCGTCTCTACTAAATATACAAAAATCAGCTGGGCGTGGTGGTGCACGCCTGTAGTCCCAGCTACTCGGGAGGCTGAGACAGGAGAATCACTTGAACCCGGGAGGCAGAAGTTGCAGTGAGCCAAGATTGCACCACTGCACTCCAGCCTGGTGACAGAGCGAGACTCCGTCTCCAAAAAAAAAAAAAAAATCTATTATTTATAAAGGCACAAACTGAGTCTCTGAGAGATTGCAACTTCACAAAGACTGATCATACTTTTCCACAGATAGGCTCTTAATCATGTCAGCTCAGCAAACTTTGGTTGTATTTGGTGGCAGTGCTAAGTCCTAGGGATACAAAGACAAAAAAGTCAGTGTCTCTACTTCAAGAGCTTAGAGTCTGTTGAGAAAAGAAGGATGCAGGCAAATGATTGGGGTACAGGGAGGCATCTGCTACAAAGGGTACATGAACATAGTGGTTGGTGCACCAGTATGCCAGTGCATAGAATGCAGGTAAGTAGGAGTGCCAGAATTCCAATCTAAGCCTTCAAAATGTATGGTCCAGAGTTTCATCTTATTCTACCACATTGCCCATTGTAATCCAGAAGGGGCTTGGATTCATCAGCATGCTCTAGTAGTTTGGCAGAAGAGTCTTCTAGCTACCTATAGGACATGGGTGAACCTGAACTCAGGATGGGGTGGGCGGGATAGATTAGCCACCACTCCTAAATTTGTTTGCCCAAAGCTTATTTTCATCAGTATGTTTATAGTATTGTTAGCTTGGGAGGCCAAGGCGGGCGGATCACCTGAGGTCAGGAGTTTGAGACCAGCTGATCAACATGGTGAAACACCGTCTCTACTAAAAATACAAAAATTAGCCAGGCATGGTGGTACACCCCTGTAATCCCAGCTACTCGGGAGGCTGAGGTGGGAGAATTGCTTGAACCTGGGAGGTGGAGGCTGCAGTGAGCCAAGATCGTGCCATTGCACTCCAGCCTGGGTGACAGAGCGAGACCTCGTCTCAAAAAAGAACTCTTTCTTTTACCAAAACTTGATGTATAGACTGCCTTTTCTTCAGTAAATGTGTTTATTTTCCCATATTCCGCTTATCGAAGCCACAAAATAAGTTAGTGATAATAATATAGTCATATGTTGCTTAGTGACTGGGGTAAGTTCTGAGAAATGGGTTGCTGGGTGATTTCATAATTGTATAAACATCAGAGTAGGCTTACACAAACCTAGATGGTATACTGTATTATACACCTAGACTCAGTGATATAGCTTATTGCTCCTGGGCTACAAACCTGGACAGCATGTTACCGTACTGAAGACTGTAGGCAGTTGTAACACAGTGGTAAGTATGTGTATATCTAAATATATCTAAACATAGAAGAAGTAATACATTGCACTATGACATTACCTTATGACAGCCACGACGTCTCTAGGTGACAGGAATTTTTTAGCTCTATTATAAGTTTCTGGGATCACCATTCTATATGTGATCCATCATTGACTGAAATGTCATTATGCAGCAAATTTGTATATAACTTTTTCCATTGTGTCTGCCTAAAAATCTTGGTAGTGTGGGCAGAACTTGATTAGGGATTGTTTAAGGCATATATGGTCAAGCATATGAATTTCAGATATTTATGTTTATGGAAGACTCCTTTGTAAAGAAAACTAAAGAAGAATCAGAGGTGATGCATTTTAGTTCCTGTTTATTTTGAAAGCCAAAAATCTGCACAAATTGCAGACCAAAGTATCACAAACTACTAACAAGGCAGTGGTTTCTAATAAATGTTGCTATCTTTATCCTGAGCAACATTGCAAAACTGTACATTCTCACTCATAAAAAATGGAGAACTTTTCCCCTATATTCTAGGGCAGAGTGATAAGTTTTTCTCTTAGTTCCACATAGCTTATAGTTAAACTCAGTGTAGAAGAGTGATGAACACAAGACAGTACATACTGTATTCAAGAAATCAGAACAGGTGCAATTTCAATTTATAGGTTGGGAAGAGTCTTACTAGTGGGACAGATTAGAGAAAAGCTTCACAAAGATATGGCATAAGAATAGAGTAGAATTGAGTCGGGCACGGTGGCTCACGCCTGTAATCCCAGCACTTTGGGAGGCCAGTGTGGGCAGATCTCAAGGTCAGGAGTTTGAGATCTGGCCAACATGGTGAAACCTCGTCTCTACTAAAAATAACAAAAGTTAGCCGGGTGTGGTGGTGCACACCTGTAATCCCAGCTACTCAGGAGGCTGAGGCAGGAGAATCACTTGAACCCAGGAAGTGGAGCTTGCAGTGAGCTGAGATCACAGCATTGCACTCCAGGCTGGGCAACAGAATAACTCTGTCTCAAAAAAAAAAAAAAAAAAAAATTTCAGTGGGTTGAAAACAATGGAGGCTGGGAGGACACGGGCTTTGGGGTGGACATACTGAGAATGTATGGAGGTAGAAAGTGCATGACACTGCTAGGTACTAGAAAGACAGGAGTGAACAAACCATGCGGCTGGGAGGACTGAATGAATTACTAAAGTGATAGAATCGTCTTACCAGAGAGAAAGCAGCTGATGAAATAGGAGAAGAAACTATATGTAGACAAGTTATTAGGAAGAAGTGACATTCAGAGTGGGAAGGGATGAGAGGGAGTTAGCTAAGCAAAGAAGGTGGAGAGAAGAGTTCCTGCAGGGAGCAACTGTACTTGTGAAGGTCCTGGAGCTGGGAGAGGAGATGTTTGAGGAACTGAAAGAAGATTGAATGAGGAGGGATGTGGAATGATGTGGAGGAATAGATAGAGCCTGGCATGTTGGATGCTTTCAGTACCGAAGCAGTGCTATATAATGCCTGACTATAGAGGATAACCCGCTAAAAATTTGAGAATTTTCCTTTAGGGAGCTGAGCCTTCAGGCAGAGGACTTCCTCCTTAGAGGAGGTGAGGTAAGATGGTTGTGTGGCTGTGGTACATACAAAGTTTAATGTTGGAGTTGAATAAGACCAATTTGGAAGTTACTGCTAAAACTTTGTCATGGAAATGTAAAAGTTTATGTGAAAGTTTCAAGGTCAAGAGATCGAGACCTGCCTGGCCAACACAGTGAAACCCCATCTTTACTAGAAATACAAAAATTAGCTGGGTGTGGTGGCAGGCGCCTGTAATCCCAGCTACTCGGAAGGCTGAGGCAGGAGAATCGCTTGAACCCAGCAGGTGGAGGTTGCAGTGAACCGAGATTGCGCCATGGCACTCCAGTCTGGTGACAGAGTGAGACTTGGTCTCAAAAAAAAAAAAAAAAAAAAAAAAAAAACAAAAGTTTATGTGAAAGTTTTATTTGAGGGACAAATGGAAATGGCATTTTAAAGTAAACCCCACTCAAAATATGGGAACACATCTTGTGAGGTGTCAAATGTCCAGCTGGAGGAGAAAGACTAGTTCATTTACGTGAATATGACAAGCCATGGGATTTCATGAAAGTTCCAAGAAAAGAGGATTCAAAAAACATATGATTACTGTTTGTCATACTTGTGGTGTAGTATTCAAGAGCATGATTTCTGGAGAGCTCAACTATCAAGGTTTGAATCTCACTCTGCCACTTAATAGGTTGGGCTGAATGATCCTGGACAAGCTAACTTTTCTTTGCCTTAGATTCCTCATCTGTAAAGTGGGTATAATAATAGTACTTCCATCATAGGGTTGTTAAGTGAGTTAATATTTGCTTGCAAAGAACTTAGGAAAAGTGCCTTGTATATAGTAAAAACAGTTTGTGAATCATCATAAATACACGAGACCAGAATTTCAAAACAAGCACCAGGCAGAATGTTCCTTTAAAAGGTCATTGAATCTACTTTTCCAGCTACTCTTGTTACTTTCTAAGGAAACTACTTGATAATCCTGTACTTTGTACCACTCATCAGGGTGTGTTTAGTAAACTTCAGTGTCCTGGGTGACTTCTTTATTCCCAAATTGTGGGGCAGGTGATGGGGAGGTTGGTCCTCTTACTCGTGGTGTAGTTAATCAAGACTTTCCTGTTTGAATAGACATGGCAAATGGTTTTAGTTAGTCATTACTAATGCAAGAAGGTCCTTAGGCAAGAGCAGGAAGTTGATGGTGAGTCACCTTCAGTATTATGACATGGAGTATTTCTTTTTAAAATATCACAGGGAGTTGGTTTTTGCTGTAGCAGCTAAGTTGTCAATCAAGTAATACTAGTAGTAAATCTTATGTAAAAACTCGATTCCCTCAAGTTTAAGTAATTCTAATTTATGAATTATTTTATATATTGCCTACTACTCTCTTTCTGCTTATCCTGATTCAAATTTCTCACCCTCTGTCAATCTAATTTTGTGTTGCTATGAAGGAATAACTGAAACTGAGTAATTTATAAAGAAAAGAGGTTTAATTTGGCTCACAGTTCTGTAGGCTGTACAGGAAGCATGGTGCCAGTGTCTGCTTCTGGTGAGGACCTCAGGAAGCTTACAATCCTAGCAAAAGCGAAGTGGGAACCAGTGTGATACATGGTGAGAGAGGGTGCAAGAAAGTGAGTGGGAGAAGTCCCAGGCTTTTAAACAACCAGATCTCAGGTGAACTGAATGAGAACTCACTTATGACCAAAGGGATGGTGCAAAGCCATTCATGAGGGACCCCACCCAATGACACAGTCACCCCCCACCAGGCCCCACCTCCAACTTTGGGAATCCCATTTCACTATGAAATTTGGAGGGGACAGACATCCAAACCATGTCACCCTCTTTACGTCTCAATAAAATGCTGGCCTGTTTCTCTCTTCCTTTTTGCTATAGGACCTACTTTTAATCTTTTCTTCTAAAGAAGGCTTTGGTGTGGTGGTCAGGCATGATAGCCCAGCCTTGAAAAGCTTCCACATCTTTTTCACGTCTAAGGGCCCAGCTTTCGAGTGTGTAAAAGTTAATTGGGGTGAAAATGTGTATTACCCATTCTCACCAATCTAGAGGTTGTCATGAGTTTGGGGGATTGGAATTACTGTTTAATAATGGTAATCTCCGTTAAGTATTACCCATTCAACCCTTTACTGGTTGAAATGATGGAAGTTTTTCTGGTGGATTCTTAACCATAAAAACGAAGTGAACTGCTTATTCTGCCCCATCCACACGTAGTAGCCTCTTCATGCTTTCCCCTGCCTGGAATGCCCATGCCCGGAACGTCACATGTTTGGCTAGGAATGCATTTAGGTCAAAGCTTACAGGTCGCTTCCTGCCCTTCTTGATCTGCTTTTCTAAAAAACTGTTTCCCATTTTTCTTTTTCTTTCCCATTTTTCATTTTTCTTTCTTTGATGCATGCTGCTTTATTTATTTTTGCTGCACTTATCATTAGCCAGCATTGTACTGTCTTCTGTCTAGAACATAAATTCCATCAGATAGGGACTGTGTTGTTTATTGCTTCATCTCCAGGGCCTGAATACAGTAGGAACTCAATAAATACTTGTTGAATAAAAGTATTTGCTATATCCCTGTCCCTTCAGTTTAAATGACACATAAAAATAATGCAGAAATTGAGCTTACACAGAAAGAATGAAACAATATTTTGTTTTACAAGCATAGATTTTAACTGAATTTCATTTTGATTACGTTCATTTCAGCCAACATTTATTCTATTTTTTTTTTCTTTTTTCTTTTTTTTTTTTTGAGATGGAGTCTCACGTCCATCGCCCAGGCTGGAGTGCAGTGGCACAATCTCAGCTCACTGCAACCTCCACCTCCTGGGTACAAGAGATCCTCCTGCCTCAGCCTCCTGAGTAGCTGGGACTACAGTAGTGTGCGCCACCACACCCGGCTAATTTTGTAGTTTTAGGAGAGATGGGATTTCACCGTGTCACCATGTTGGCCAGGCTGGTCTCGAACTCCTTACCTCATGATCCTCCCGCCTTGGCCTCCTAATGTATTTCTAATTAGTAGGTCCTATGCTGGACAAAAAGGAAAATGCAAAATATATACTCCTGTGTTCAGGAATTTCATAGTGTAGCCAGGAAGAAAACATACATAATGAAATAATACTGAATGATAAATGCTGTGACATAGATATAAAGAAAATTTTTTACTAGCACAGAGAAAGAACTCTTCATCTGTATTGAGGAAGTGAAAACTTCTCAACTAAAAATGGTTTGAAGCTAAATGGCCAGTAGTAATTCTCGGCCAGGCGTGGTAGCTCGCACCTGTAATCCCACCACTTTGGGAGGTCGAGGTGTGAGGATCTCTTGAGCTCAGGATTTCAAGACCAGCCTGGGCAACATAATGAGACCCCACCTTTACAGAAAAATTTAAAAAATAGCTGAGCATAGTGGTGTGTGCCTGTAGTCCTAGCTCCCCAGGAAGCTGAGGCGGGAGGTTGCTTGAGCCCAGGAGTTCGAGGCTGCAGTGAGCCGGGATTGCACCACCGCACTCCAGCCTGGGTGACAGAATGAGACCCTGTCTCAAAAAAAATATAATAACTCCCGTGGGTCACATCTATTCTTCTTGCTTCCTGCCACCTAATCCTTATTTCTACCTGGTCGTTAAGGACAAATGTGAAATGAATTTTGGAGACGGAAAAAGACTCTGTCTCAAAAAAAAAAAAAAAAAAAAAAAGTACTGCCCTTTTGGTGTCTGTTTTGTCATGGTAGATTTGCCTAATTCTAGCAGACATGGCTGTGTACTATTCCCAGACCTGCAGGGCTTCATAGATCGATCCAAACTGCCTAAAATGAATAAATGTGGTTGTGTATAACTCAGATAAATTTAAGAAATACTTCTGTAATAGCTAAAGAATTCTAAGTGGTTGTGTTTTGTTTGTTTTTGTTGTTGTTGTTTGGAGACGGAGTCTCACCCTGTTGCCCAGGCTGGAGTGCAGTGGCGCGATCTGGCTCACTGCAACCTCCACCTGTCCGATTCAAGTGATTCTCCTGCCTCAGTCTCCTGAGTAGCTGGGATTACAGGCCCTCACCACCACGTCTGGCTAATTTTTTGTATTTTTAGTAGAGACGGAGTTTCACCATGTTGGTCAGGCTGGTCTCAAACTCCTGACCTTGTGATCCCCTGCCTCAGCCTCCCAAAGTGCTGGGATTATAGGCGTGAACCACCATGCCTGGCCCTAAGTGGTTGTTTTAAATCAGTGGTTCTCAAAGTGTGTTCCTTAGACCAGCATCATCATCACCTGGGAATTTTCAGGCCCAGTCCCTGGCCTGCTGAATCAGAAAGTATAGGGGTAAGGCTCAGCAACATGTGTTTTAACAAACCCTCCAGGTGATTCTGATGAATATATAGCACATTACAATCAGAATATAAATTGATCATAAAGGCATCCTAAATTTATTTTGGTCGAGCCCCTGTGGTCTCCTCTTACATTTATTTTTGTGGGAATCCTACATTTCCCCACTTGGACTTAACCTTCCTGCATCCTAACCCTAGTCCAAACAGATGATTGAAACACATTTTCACTAAGTGTAACTTCTTTCACTTTCAGAAAACATACCACTTTTTGCTTTCTCTCCTTTTTGTGGTTATTCAACAGTTAGCTTAGTTTAAGAGAATGACTTGGAATCCTACATTGAGAATCAAGTCACTGAATTTCTTCTAAGGACCACTTGACTAAAAATTCTTTTTTTGTGAGTAAAGCCTGGATCTGTATTGTTTCATTAACACTGGAAGATTTGTTTATGTTCAGTTTCCTCTATCTTAATTCTATAACAAAGATAGTGTGGTGAAAAGTTATTTAAAGGTGATCTTTTCTAATCTATTCCTTGCCTTTGGTGAGCAGCTTTCTTTCAGTATAAAGAAAGTATCCTATTTTGGGCCATCTCTTTCCACATAATATTATATTTTTTACCCAGAGAGTATTAAATGAAAGATAAAATGAATATAAAGTATTATTTTATATTTGGTATATATATGTTGGTATAAATGTTAATTGCAAATAATATATGTTCTATATGATTTTAAGCTTATAGAAAGTTCAAAATATTACTTAAAAGGCAAGACATTCATTCTTCCATCAAACATTTATTGAGCAGCTATTCAGGTATTAGCCTACAAGCTTGTAAAGATGAATGACTTGATCATTGCCAGGAGAACAGATATGTAAACAAGTAATTATAACTCTACCTGTTAAATGTTCGTGGAGAATGGAAGAGGAAACTAATTTCTGTCCAAGGTAATATGGACAGGCTGAATTAAAAAAGTGACATCTGAGCTGTCTCTTGCAGGATGACGAAGAGTTTAGGAGGCAGGGGATGCAGAGTATCTGTGATAATGGGAACGGCATATACAAGGAGATGGCATGATTTTGTGGAAAGTTGGTGGGAAAACTGGGTATCTGAAGAAGACTTCAGAAATGAGTCCAGCTAGTAAAGAATTTAGGCATTTTCCTCTTGATGGAGAGCAATGGGAATGTTCTTGAGTAAGAATGAATGACATGTTTAAAAGATGATTCGAAAATATTTTAAGAAGAGAAACCCCTGGTGACTGATAGAGGTGGAGTGAGAAGAGATGAGAAGCCAGTTACTGAGGAAGTGGTCAAAAAAGAGAGCTGGTAAGTATTGATGGCTGAGTTCCCTGAGATGAACTGTGACAGACCCATCAGAGAATATAAGTGGAATTTACAAAATGAAGTGAGTGGAGCAGGTAGGGAAGTTTGGTTTGTATCCTAGATGTCTCTTGTGGCTCTCATTCAGACAGCTAAGGTGGGGAATAATGTGTGTGTGTGTGTGTGTGTGTGTGTGTGTGTGTGTGTGTGTGTGTCTGTTTAAACCACACATATGAAATCCATATATTCAAGCAGGCTTGAAAGCTATGATGAGATCTTTTGGGGTTGTTGAGTTGAGGCTCCCAAAGGCATTCAGTGACTGCTGTTGACTTGACTTGTTCATCACCATGTATAGTCACATGGTATTTTCAGTACCTAAAAATTTTAAATACAGTTAGTTGTTTTGCAAAAGCATTTTATAATTCAGCCATTTTACAGCTAAAGATAGTAGCAAACCATTAATACTCAGTGTTGGAGTTCTGTCTTTCTGGGGAGGAAATAGAGCCCAAAATGACAGTGAAAGCTGGTGAGAAAAGGTTTGATATACATGTGTTAAACAGGTGTGCTTCTCATTCACCCTCTGGTAAACTTGGGATGCGTACAACAAATGCTACCTCTGGACTTGGTTAGTAGTGTGTACTACACATCCAGGACTGAAGGGGGGGAGCCTTCCTAAGGATTCTAGGCAAAGAGAAAACTAATTCCACACGTCTGCATTTCCTAACAGGATTTTACCCCATCAAAGTAGACCTTTGAAAATGCAGCTGCAAATTGATCTGTTCCTAATACGAAATGAAACTGGCCTAAAATTAGGACTTTGAGTCCCATGGGCCCTGTGTTAAGTGGTCAGTTTAACCAAAGTTACTTATTCAGCATCACCCACGAGACTGGTGTGGACTGCCAATACAGGAAGAAGGGAATTGTTCTATTTGTGCATAGGAGGCATACTTAGGCTCTGGTCATCTGTGGGAGATGAATGAAAAGAAGTATAGTTGTGAAGAGCAGTCAGTGGGTTAGGAATCACGCTGCCTGGGTTTGAATATCATTCCTGGTACTAACTAGCTTTGTGATCTCGTACCAGGCTGATCAGCCTGGCACTTTGTGCGTCAATTTCCTCATTAGAATAAGTAGTACTACTGCTTATGTCATTTGTTTACTGTAAGAATTAAATGAATTAATGTACATAATATATAAGAACAATGACTAGCATAAGGTAAGTGTTCAATTCATGTTAGTCCGCAGAAGAAAAGATTTTAGCCATGTACTGACTATCCCAGTTTGTATCTCCTGCCCTGGCTCTTTTGATTCCTGTTGGAAAGGGGAACTGGGGGAGTTGGGAGGGACAAGGAAATCAGGAGGAATTACGTTTGAATACTTTAGTTATTTATTCTGGGCCTCTCTTTTCATTGCTGTTACCTCCCAAGAGCAATTGTCTTGACTTCTCTATTCCTATAAAGATAGGAAAGTCCTTTTAGAGTTAACTGTATTCTTTAGTCCTATCTCTCAAATGACATTTCCTTAAAGTTTGCCTTCCAACAACTTTAGCACTTATCTTGCCTCCTCCCAAGCCTCCAACAAGCTTAAACTTCAAACTGCAACCCCCACCCATTAGCAGTTTCTGGTCTGCTTAAAAATAAGCTTTGTTTGGACTGTAGCTTTCTGTCTTACAGTTTTCTTGATGTGAGCCAGTCACATAAAACATGGAAATAAATAGAGCTTGGCTGTCTTAGCTAAAGTGTGCTTTATATTAAATAGAATGTTTATGATATTTTCGATGTTCTAAAAATACTTGCATATATTTCTTATTAATGAACCTTGGTGTTCCTAGGAAGGTATTGTCACAAAACTGATTGGATTGGATGGTAGTCTCTGAGCTGCAAGCTCTTCCGTGTCTTATGTTAACAGTAATAATAATTATTTGGGCCATGACTTCCGAAAGGATTTTTTGGAGAAAAATTTTTTTTCTTCATCTCTGTGTTGAGGAATATTCATTTTATTATTTGGTGGTTTCTTTTTAGTGGAGAAGAAGCAGGTATATAGGTTTACCTTTCTTCTCTGAACACAGCCTTAAATATGTTTCAGTGAATCGTTTTGTTAAGATGTGTTTTCTTTTTAAATTAGTACCCCCTCCCACTTTTTTTTAGGTGCACCAAATAAAAACCATGATTTTTTTTTTTTTCTGTATTATAGGTCCTCTTCCTGATGGATGGGAACAAGCCATGACTCAGGATGGAGAAATTTACTATATAAACCATAAGAACAAGACCACCTCTTGGCTAGACCCAAGGCTTGACCCTCGTTTTGGTAAAGGTTCATCTCAAAACCTTTTTAGATGCTTTTGATTGCTAATTTTTTTTGTAAATATACTTGGGAAAGCACATTTAAATAAAATCACATTGCTTTATAGTATTGAAAATGACCCTGCCCACCCAACGTTTACCAGTAGTGTTTTTATCCTTCTCATTGTAAACTTGAGAAATTTAGATCTGAATCAGATTTTTAAGGCTCCTCAGGTTGGGGTGGGGGAATGTCATAATGGCCAACTAACCAGAATCACTTGTTCCTTTCACATTTTGGGAGAAAAACAGTGATCGTATTTAAAATGATTTTTTTAGCTGCAATAATAATCAGGCTGTCATGCAACACCTCAGACCAGGAGTACCAGCTTTTGTCAGTGACCTGATGTCTGCTTGTGCTTAGCTTCTGAAAGTGATGAGTACCATCCTATGCCTGGGTGTTGTAGTGTTTCCCATCCTAAGGGGGAAAATGTCACCCCAGAAATGGCCCAGTGAAAGCATTTTGCCCCCTCTTCTGTCTCTCTTGAAAAATAAATGTTCTTTTTTTTCTTCATTCAGAAAACAAAGAAAGCCATATTCCCCTCCAGATCTTATGAGTAAATCACATTTGCACAAAGGAACCCCTCCCCTTCCAAATGTGTACATTTTGAAAAGGGTGTATCAGTGCTTTTTAAAAAAATGTGTGTGTGTGTGTGTGTGTGTGTGTTTTAAACTGTTTTCAGTTCTTCATTTGGGTTTCTGAGATATTTTTCCAAGGCCGTGGAATATGCATCTAAAAAAGAGCAGATAATTGTGGTTTTGAAGCTTCGTCTTGGACTAGATGCAGCTAAATGAAAACAATGTGCAGATCACTGAATAGGTCAGACTGAGGGGACTCGGAACCTTTGAAGCTTTACAGGGTTTGACCTAACAACAACTGTGGGGCCCTCACGGGAAAGAGGAATTAACTCTGTGAATGCCATCAAAACACAACCCTGTGGGGGGAAAAAAGAAAAAAACTCTTATCTGGAGCTGGTTGGATAAAATAACTTCTCCATCAAGAACATTATGAGCAGTTATTTTGTGTCTTATATATACCTTTAAAAAAAATTCAAGTTTGCCCCAAACTGACTGAACCCCCTATTCAAGTTAAGTCAGTGGTAGGATTAGGGCAGTGATGTCATTTTGACAGATAACCGGTTTGGCTTAAATACTAGCCTTTTAAGCTTTAAGACCTGTTTGGGTGTTAAAAAAGTAATGAGGTATGTTAATAATTTGCAACTTCAGATTCTGCTTACTATTTGAATTAGCCCTTGTGGTTGGAACAGGAAACCAAGTAAGAGAGAGAATTTAATAAATACGGCCATTTGTATGGACTGGAACAATACAGCCATGTTTCCTTAAATTATCTCTAATGAAATGAATTCAATTTCTCCACATTTTGGAAATTCTAAAGAATGGTGTTGCGGAATTTTTTTTCCCTGACATAAGGTTATGAAAGATGATGACGAACGCTTTACCAACTGCAGAGATCAGGAATTAGAACAAAGCTTTTTAAAGAAAAAAATTTTTTCCTTTAAAACAGTGAAATAAAACAACTTTTCTGTAAGCTTAAGTAAACTATTGATTACACACACAGCTTGGTCTTTTAAGAGGTGGAGGTACTTTAAAAAACACTACCACCCTCCAGCACGTTATGTACACACAGGCATACAATTAGATGTGCCCAGAAAAAGTTTCATAAAATGCTCTTACTGCATTTAGTTTCCCTTTTTGGGCCCACCGTGTGTATATTCCAGACAGGCTTGACAATATGCCAAAGCTTTTTATTTTGTGGCCCGACTTTTAATCTGTTCCAGACCTTTTCACTCAGAGAGCTCAAGTGTAACTGAAGGGGGGCAGGAAAGAAAAAAACGTGTGGGTTTCTCTGATCTAGAGTGACAGCAAATAGAGACAAGCTGTTAGCTGCTGGATTTGAAATTTTCCTTGAAATCAGAAGTTCTGCATAGTGGATTATGTTGTATCTCTGCCAAAGAAATATAAACCATCCCCTTGTTTCTGACCCTTTGGTCCATACAAACACAAACAAATGGTGTAGGATATTGCTTTCATGGTTGTGGAGTTTGCTTTTCTATATTCTTCAAATCTATATTAAAATACCAATTTTTGGCTTAAATCAAGTAGATGTGTGTCTTTCAGCATCTTAGAATGGGAGCTAAGACCCTAGAGAAGCTTAATTTTACCTCCTTTAAACATCAACCCCTTTTTATATGTTTATTTATCAGATGCTTTCAGATTAATTATAGTTAGAATACAGCCATCTGCTTTAAGATTAACCATATTTAGTAATTACACTTCATGTGCTGCATAATAATGTTTCAGTCAGCGGCAGACCACATATACAGTCGTGGTCCTATATGATTCTAATACTGTGTTTTTACTGTACCTTTTCTATGTTTAGATACACAAATACTACCCGTTGTGCTATAGTTGCCTACAGTGTTCAGCACACTAACAGGCTGTACAGTTTTGTAGCTTAGGGGCAATAGGCTATACCTTACAGCCTAGGCATGTAGTAGACTATACCATCTAGGTTTGTGTAAGTACTCTCTAAGATGTTTGCACAGTGACAGAATTGCCTAATGATCCATTTCACAAAGCGTATCCTGGTTATTAAGTGACACATGACTATATAGTATCAATCCTTCACATCTCACATGAAATTAATGTTATTTATGTAATTTTAGGGAATCAAAGAGTAATTTGTTGTGGATTGGGTTTTTTAATCTGATTTTTTTCTTTAACATTTAAAAGCTATTTAATATTTTAATTTTAGAGAATTCATTAGTAATTTATAACAAATCATGAAGTGACATCAAATGGCAATAAGGATGCACTGATGTTTATTGAGTTTTAAGAAAAATAGGGCTTTTTTGTTTGTTTTTTTAAGGAGTCATATTAGGAATGTTTTTACTCTTTGTTCAAGAAAATGGTTCCTTGAGTATTATGCAAGCCATTAAATTATTTCATATAAACACATGTGTTTATATGTGTTTATATTTCATAGAAACACATAGGAGATGATTTTTTTTCCATGGAGATTTTGTACTAGCAAACATGAGTCTCAGGTTTAAACGTCCCGTTGTATGTTGTAGATCTATTATTTTATATAATATAATCATGGACATTTTCCAGTAAAAGGCCTAATGAAAACAATGAAATTATAGTTGCTGTTCAGAATGAAAAAAGATCTTTAAAACACTAATAGTTGATAAACTGATCTTTAATGTTATTTTCGCTATTGTTTATATTATAAAAAGATGTATTAAAATATTGTTACCAATCTGTGTTTTAGAAAATAAGTGCTGATGGCACCACTGGGATAAAAATATTTGGTGTAAACAAAATATTGGAGCCAGAGATTTGGGGAAAAAATTACACCTTTGAATTTTAAAGCAAGTAATGAACAGTCTAGAGTGACAAAAACAGAATATTTAATTCCTAACTACAGTTCTGTGCACAGAAATTCTATGTGTAGAAATGTCAGAGGTATTAAACCTCATATGTTGATTTTGGTTCCTTTGTTTCAGTTTCCCAAAACTTGCTTTCTGTGCATTTATATACACATGTGTATGTGTTACTATAATGTCTTGAAATAAGAAATAAAAGGATAAGTAAAATACAAATACCTATATGCAATTTATTAAAATAAGACTAAAGCCGAAAGTTGTTGAGACATTTTTTTCATCAGAGTTAAATATTTGGCATTAATAATTAAATATCTATAAAAATTTTGAGACATTCATTAAAATTTTTTCTTTTTTAAGCCAAATATTTCTGTTGTTAAAAATTATATTTTCCTTTTGATGAAAATGCACCTAACAACCAACTAAATAACTAAGAATCCATCCTATTAGTGTTGGGGGAAAACCACTGAAGTCTCTAGAAACCAAATTGATAACTTCACTAATGGAGTCTTGAGCAAAGAGAATGTCAGCATCTAATTATTTAAATTTTATCAAAGCAAGTCTCTTGATAGCTATATGCTAAAAGTAAGGTTTTTTTTGTTCTGTTTTGTTTTGAGGTTTGGGGCTTTTTTTCCCCTTATCAACTCAAGTCTTTCCTGGTTATCCTGGGCTGTCAGTATTTGGTTATGGACTATATTAATTACTTAGTGTACAGAGGAAAAGATGTGTGTTTTAGATAAAAAGAGCTATTGCTAACTAAAAATTATTAACAGATGGCCAGGTGCGGTGGCTCATGCCTGTAATCCCAGCACTTTGAGAGGTCAAGGTGGATGGATCACTTGAGGCCAGGAGTTCCTGACCAGCCTGGCCAACATAGTGAAACCCCATCTCTACTAAAAATAGAAAAAAATAGCTGGGAGTGGTGTCACACGCTTGTAGTCACTCAGGAGGCTGAGGCATGAGAATCACTTGAATCCAGGAGGCAGAGGTTGCAGTGAGTGAATATCACGCCACTCTACTCCAGCCTGGGCAACAGAGTGAGACTCTGTCTCAAAAAATTAAAAATAAAAATAAAAATTAGAGGCCAGGCGCAGTGGCTCACGCTTGTAATCCCAGCACTTTGGGAGGCCGAGGCAGGCGGATCACGAGGTCAGGAGATCGAGACCACGATGAAACCTCGTCTCTACTAAAAATACAAAAAATTACCCGGGCGTGGTGGCGGGTGCCTGTAGTCCCAGCTACTGGGAGAGGCTGAGGCAGGAGAATGGCGTGAACCCGGGAGGCGGAGCTTGCAGTGAGCTGAGATTATGCCGCTGCACTCCAGCCTGGGCGACAGAGCGAGACTCGGTCTCAAAAAAAAATTATAATAAAATAAAAAAATAATAATAAAAATTAGTAACAGGCTGGATGCAGTGGCTCAGGCCTGTAATCTCAGCACTTTGGGAGGCCATGGTGGGCAGATCACTTTAAGTAAGGAGTTTGAGACCAGCCTGGCCAACATAGTGAAACCCCGTCTCTACTAAAAATGCAAAAATTAGCCAGGTGTGATGGCACACGCCTATAATCCCAGCTGCTTGGGAGGCTGAGGCACTGAGAATCACTTGAACCCGGTAGGCAGACATTGCAGTGAGCTAAGATGGTGCACTGCATTCTAGCCTGGGAGACAGAGCAAAACTCCATCTCAAAAGCTGAAGCAGATGGATCATGAGGTTAGGAGATCAAGACCATCCTGGCCAACATGGTGACACCCTGTCTCTACTAAAAATACAAAAATTAGCTGGGCTGGTGGCACGCACCTGTAGTCCCAACTACTCAGGAGGCTGAGGCAGGAGAATCGCCTGAACCTGGGAGGCAGAGGTTGCAGTGAGCCAAGATCGCACCACTGCACTCCAGCCTGGGCAACAGAGCGAGACTGCATCTCAAAAAAAAAAATTATTAACCGATAAAACTCACAAAATTTGGCCCTCGTAATGATTCCTCTAATCATCCTTTTTTCAGTGGGGAGAATGCTACTCTTCTGATCACTGCAGAACATTCAACATCCCTGGCCCGCTAAGTGCCATAGCACCACACAGCCATTATGATTCCTCGGACCACCAACACTTTTTTTTTTTTTTTTAATGCTGGAGAGTTAGAGAATATGGTCTAAAATCTGAGCTCCTCTGAGATCCAGGGAAATTATACCCAAGGTTATATAGTTAAATGACAAAACTGAAATTTGAATTTGATCTTTTGATACCTAGAATTTATAAGAAATTTAGATTGAATGCAGTTAATCTTTCAGAAATACCTACTAATGCTGATACATGAAAATTTGAGAGGGAGAAAAATAGTGGTTAATGCACTTGCATCTTGTATTGTGACTCATCTTGAATAAATTACCCAAAGATAATGAGTTTTTCTTTTCTTTCTTTATTGTTTCTTTCTTTTTTGGAGACAGGGTCTCACTCTCATCGCCCAGGCTGGAGTGCAGCATGACTCAATCTCAGTTCACTGCAGCCTCAATTCCTGGGCTCATACAAGCCTCCCACCTGTAGCTGGGACTACAGGCATGTGCCACCATACCCTGCTAATTTTTTTGTGTCTTTATTAGACATGGGGTTTTGCCATGTTGCCCAGGCTGGTCTCAAACCCCTGGGGCTCAAGCAGTCTGCCTGCCTCTACCTCCCAAAGTGCTGAGGTTACAGGCATGAGCCACAGGGCCTGGCCAAGTTTCTAATTACATAAGAGAATTTAAGATCTCTGATTGGAACAGACTTTAAAGGCATCTAGTTGAATTATTTACCCAATTCTTGCCTCACCAATCTCAGCTTTGACCTTTCCCTTTGCTAGTTTACTTCATTATAGTATAGCCCATTCTACTTAAGGAAAATTCTAATGACCACAAAATTTATATTTCTTGATTACCCAAAAATTTACTTCCTTTCACATGTGTGAATACAGCTCTAATCCCAGCAGTGTTCTCTTCTAACTGTGGTTTCTCTGGTTTTTCATGTGTTCGGAGTTCTTTGTTCTTTATCAATTTACTCACTTCTCTGGATGTCCTTCATTTTGCTAGTGCTTCTTTAAGTGTTATATTCTGTAGTGTTTCGTATGTACATTATCCTGTGAGAAAAATAGTTATGGCATTTCTCTGACCTGTCATTTTCAATCCCCTCCAAAAATCTTTCTTCAATCTGCAGTAGAGGCTAGCATTTCTTTTCCACATAATAGTTACAACAATGTACTTGATTCAACTGAATTAAATTGGGATGTAGAAAAAGTTACCTTCTCAGTTGGCAATCAAGAGACCCAAGTTCTGCTATCACAATATAACCAACTGGATCAGAAAGATACCTAACTTCTCTTGACTTAATTTGACTCATCTGTAAAATGTGACTGGATTAGACTGGATGCTCTTTAGAATATTTCCAGTCTTTAACTGAATACAATATGCTCAGTAACTGCTTTGGACCCCTGCTTAAGGTTACTTCTCAATAGCCTTTTTGATTTGAGTGCATTGAGGTTTCAGAGATACTTTTGAACTATTTATTGCACCATTTAAGTTTAACTTTGGTCCTCTGGTCACAGTGTGGAATTACTTTTGAAGAGGAGACAGGGAAATCTTCCAGCCTTTAATCTAAAGATAAGCCTTATCACATGGTGAGTATGTCCAGGCAAACAAATCTGATAGGGGGTGTGGGAAGTGCTGGGCTGAATAGTTAAGCTTTGTCCACACTCTTAAACTCTTGGAAGCATATGGGAGTTTAAACATGTTCATGTTAGCAAAGTTCAGCTTTATTGCCTTAAAGATGATGCCTTGTCGGTACACTTTGTTTCCAAAATTTAAAACTCCCATAAAGTTGCCATGACAGAAAGTCTAGTGTAAGCAGATTTGAAGCCTAGTTCCAGGCCATGTGCTTAGCAAAACCTGATTTAAGACATACTGATAGAGATTGTTACTAATTATTGCTTTCACTACATTTTCTTTTTCCTTCAAAAGCAAGCATTTGCTGAAATGAATATTTTAATACATAAGATTATAGAATAGATTTCAAAATTAGTTCCACACTTGAGCTCTGCAGTTTTTTAAATTTTATGTTAAATTCAATAGGATATATTCTAAAAAGTAAACAACTTTAGGTGTATTCCTCTGTCCAGTATGTCTCAACTATGTTTTGTGAAATTTCGCTGTTCCTTTTTAAAATGTTTTATTTTTTATGTAAAAATAAATACTTTGGTTAGCTAGGGAAAATATCCAGTAAGATAATTCCAAAATAGTTTATCAGTTATGGTAAGCAATCTCTCCTGTACTAACCAAGGCTGAGTAGACATATGTTAAGGAGGATAAACTAATAGGTAATTTCTACTTGATCAGTATTTCATTGATGCAATTAGTTAATTATACAGTGAAGAAACGTTTTTGTCTTTCTTTACATAATGAGTACATTGTTCGTACAGGATTTTTTAAACATGAAAGTTTAAGACCAGCAATGTCACTTAGATTATAGTTTAATGCCTTATTTGTGTTATTAAAGCCCCTATCAAACACACTCAAAAAGACCTTACATAGTTTTTTGGGTTTTTTTTGTTTTGTTTTTTTGTTTCTTTGTTTTTTTGTTTTTGAGACAGAATCTCACTCTGTCGCCCAGGCGGGAGTGCAGTGGCGCAATCGCGGCTCACTGAACTCATGATCCGCCCGCCTCGGCCTCCCGAAGTGCTGGGATTACAGGCGTGAACCACCGCACCCAGCCTCTTACATAGTTTTTTAAAAGGAAACTTTTTCAAGTTATATTTGTATTAACTCTGTATTAACAGCAAACATCTTATATGCTGGAAAAAAGGAACCATTTGGTGTTGCTTGCTACTTTTTGTACCAACCCAAAGATTCAGATACAAGAAAAAGAGATTATAGAATTATTGGAAAGGTCAAATTTCTGTTGAAAGTAATTGGTGTGATTTAGAAGGAGAGTGGTTCAGATTCTGTTTTGTTTTGTTTTATACTCATTTTGTTCTGCTACCCTAGTTGCTAAGGTCATTTTAGAACTCATTCTGGACTTGCTTCAACTTGGAGATTATCCTGTGCATTACTAATAGCATCCTCCTAACTAGGGAGAGAAACTATTTTAGGATTTACTTATTTATGCAACAAAAATTTGGGTGCCAGTTACATGCCAGGCACTGTACTAGCCACGGGTTGGGAGGAACAAGCTACTAAACAAGTAAATCATTATAAATGTATTAAGTATGGTAAAGGATACTAAACAATGTGGGGTGAAAGGAACTAGGGTGGTGGGAACCTGCTTGCACCTGGGTGGTCAAGGGAGGTTTTTCAAAAGGGCACATAGGAAGCCACCAGTCAAATTTCAGACCAGTTTTTGTGCTTTTCGGTAAAAACTCTGAGGTATGTATCACTTCTAAATTATAAATTATCCTCTATGAAAGAGCTTTACTAGTAATAAAGGAAATTAGAAATAAAATGTTATAATTGACCTGTTTATTCGTTAATCTAACATGAATTCATAGTGACAAGTATATTTTAAAGGATAATGCCCCTTTATTTTTTTAATTTTTAGTTTTTTAGAGATGGTGTATCTCTGTGTTGCTCAGTCTGGTCTTGAACTCCTGTCCTAAAGCAGTCCTCCTGCCTCAGCCTCCCAAGTAGCTGGTATTACAGGTGCAAGTCACCATGTCTGGCTGCTTCTCTACAGTCTCATTATCTGAACTTTCTTTCCTAACTAGACCTTAAACTTTATTTTCGTAGTGGGGAAAAACGTCTGGTTGTGCTGTGGGGACAAAGAGAGCTGAAAGCTAATTAGAACACGTTCTCCCTTTTCTGCCTCACCTCATTTAGCAACCCCTGTGTCCTGCCCTAAACTGCTTGATGAGGTGATGAGGAGAAAATGTTCTGCTGGATTTCTTTTTGTTTTCTTTTAGCTCCATTCATGATTGTATTGTTTGAAAAAGAACATTATAATGAATTTTTATGGTTGAAGGAGGGGGAAGTTGAATTGACTAAAGTATTGATATTTGCTACCAGTATTTTTGAACAGCTAAAGATGTGAAGACTTTAATCCAGTTCAGGGAGGCTGGGAGTTGGTGCTGGGGAAAAGGTTTGGCTGTGTCCCCACCCACATCTCATCTTGAATTGTAGTTCCCATTATCCCCACATGTTGTGGGAGGGAAAAGGTGGGGATAATTGAATCATGGGGGCAATTTCCCCCATCCTGTTCTCAGATAGTGAGTGAGTGCTCGCGAGATCTTATGGTTTTATAAAGGACTTCCCCTTTCCCTGAGCACTGGTTCTTCTCTCTCCTGCCGCCATGTGAAGGAGGACATGTTTGCTTCCCCTTTGCAATGATCATAAATTTCTGAGACCTCCCCAGCCATGCTGAACTGTGAATCTATTAAACCTCTTTTCTTTATAAATTACCCAGTCTTGGGTATGTCTTTATTAACAGCACAAGAACAAACTAATACAGTACATTGGTACCAGAAGTGGGGAAAGAAGTGCAGAATGTGGGATGGAGAGGTTACTTAGCAACTGTGACAAAACCTAGAGTAGGATGTTAGAGCAGGTGAACTGTCCCCCCATATTGATCATTAGGGAAATGCAAACCAAAACTATAATGAGATAACACTTAACTCCCATTAGGATGGCTAAAGTTTTTTTTTTTTGAAAAGATAACAATTGTTGGCCAGAATGTGGAGAAATTGGAATCCTCATACATTGCTGTTGGGATTGAAAAATGATGTAACCACTTTGGAAAATAGAATGGCAGTTCCTCAAAACATTAACCGTAACATTCCCATATGACCGAGCAATTCCATTCCTCGGTATAGAGGCTAAAGAATTGGGAACATACGTCTACACAGAAACCTGTACCCAGGTTTACAGCAGTATTATTTTATAATAAATAGCCAAAAAGTGAAAATAACCCAAATGTCCATTAGTTGATGAATGGACTAACAAAATGTGTTATATTCATATAATGGAATATTATTTGGCAATTAAAGGAAATGCAGTGCTTGATGCATATTAAAACATGGATAAATCTTGAAAACATTATAAATGACAATAGCGAGGCACAAAAGGCCATATATTGCTTAATTCCATTTTTAGAAATGTCCAGAATGGGAAAATTCATAGAGACAGAAGTAGATTAGTGCTTGCCAGGGACTGGGAGGAAGGGCAGTCGGTAGTGAACTGCTAATGGATACGGGGCTTTTTTGTTTGTTTTTGTTTTTGTGACTTTTTTTTTTTTTTTGAAGTGATGAAAATGTTCCGAAATTAGATCGTGGCAATGGGTGTACAATTCTGTGAATATGTAAGAACTAGCAGACAGTACATGTAACAAGGGTGAATTATCCCAGTAAAGAGAAAAAATTATTTCTAGGCATGATGTCGTTTAGGTATATAGCTTAGTTGGGAAATACCTTTTGTATATTGATCAGAAAAAGATGTATTCAGTCATTAGGTTAGGACTCTCGTCTTTTCCTTTTTTTTTGTAAAAGATAGCTTTTCAGTGTGAATTAAATAAGCAATTTTTACTGAAAAACTACATTTTATGTTTAAGTAGATAAATTACTATGCCACTTTATAGCGACTCTCTGTAGATGATTCAGTCCCCTTAGGTCATGCAGTAAACACTTAGAGCCAGGAGTGAGTGTTTTGTGTTTTGTTTTTACTGCTTTAAGACCCACAGATGGCCTATTAGTTTGTGTTTTTAGAAGAACATTAATTTCTTTTAACAAGTCTACTGTTTTATAGTTTTGAGTACACTCGTAGGTATGAGGAAAACCCAAATATTTCTTCTGAATGTTTTGAACAAGTTAATATAGCTATGCTAGTATGGAAATATTCAGTGTCTGAGATTTGAAAAAAATACTTGACAAAAGCTTTTGTTGTGGGAGAGTTGATGTAATGTTTTAATAGCTTAAGAATTGTTTCTTATTTTAAATGTATACCCAATAAGATTACTAGAATTAAATTTATTCCAAAGTTTATGACTAACAGATCTGTAATACATTGTTATAATCCAAGTTTTGAGGTTAAAAATGATGTAAATCTAAAAATTGTCTGAAGTTTGGAAATTCACATGTTTAGAGTGAAACTTGGGGAAGAAAACCTATGGTGTTGACCCCTTTCTTTTATTTTTGAGAAAGTAGTCCCTTATTTTTCAGTAATTGCTCAGTCATTGGTTTTCTACCATAAAGCTGTCAGGGCTGATTTGTTAAGCAAAACTTGAAACAGTTACTGTTTTGTAGTGCAAGAAGCACAGACTCGTAAATTTTAAAATATAGCATAATTTTTAAAATTCTGACATTTTGTGGGGTTTTTGTTTTGTTTTTACGTTTTAGAAATTTTACTAAAACTGGAAACATTGGGATTTCAATAGTTGATAGCCAGAGGAAGAAGTTGGTAATGCTATTCTTTTCTTTTCTTGCTGCCCTGCCCCCTTTCCCCAGGAAACAAAGCCGGTTTTGTTTCTTGCCTGCTTGTGAGGTCTCTGCTGCACCCCATGTGGGTGCACCGCTCTGTGCTTTGTTGAAAGGCTTAAGATACTCAGAAGGTAAAGAACAGGATGCTTCTGGAGAGGAATAAATCCCAGCGTCAGTAGATAAACAAGGTTGTTTGAATTGGTCATTTAAGTGAGTTCTTTATATGGAAACCTTGTAGTGCTGCTTGTATCCATAGGTAACAACATTTAGGTAAAGAAAGCCAGCAGTACTCACAATAGTCATCAGAGTATTTCTGTTACATAATTTTGTGCAACTTTCTGTTTAATTCTGTGGACTGGTTCTTCCTTCATCTTTTGATATCCTAACTAATTTTTCCCGTTCCGTGGTTTTGAATAGTCAGATAAGCTTAGATTTGAAAAAGACCTTACCAACCAATTCAGTTTGCCGTCAGCATTGGCTGTTGTCATTAATGATTACTGCTTATGGTATCTAATTCTGGGAAACCGGTGAGAAGCAAAAGATATTTACCACTTTATTTTTGTGCAATTTTATTGCTATTCAGTTTTTTTCACCAAGAATGTATGTTATTTCATAAATAACTTAATGTTATGTTATGTAATGAAAATATAATGGGGAAAGCTCAAAAGCTTATCCAAATGTTACTTAATAGATGAAGTATTTAACAGTGTGTATAGCTCTAGAATGTGTTTTGAAATCAATCATGTTTTATAATTCCAACCCTCCTCAGCTTACTAATGGGCTATTTTCTAGCAAGTTTTTGGGGTTTTGCTTTTTCATTGCTTGGAACCAAAAACATTTTTCCCCAATAGTTGTTTGCCTTGGGCCTCAATTTATGACATGTTCATTGTATGTGATGAATCTCAGATCAGCTCCCCAATTCATATTTAACTCATGCTCTCAAACCTGGCACAGCACACTGTAAAATGTTTCTGTGTGGAAATATGTTGAGTGTTATATTGAAACACCAAGAAGATGTTTCACCGAAAGAGAAGGATCCCCTTATGCCGTTGGCTCAATCTCCACTACCTTTTTTCTATTTAGACCTTGTAGGAAAGAGAAACATGCATATTTTTGTGAATCATAGGAATATTTGGAAACAGTAAATGGTATGATAAAATAGGAGGAGGAGCGAGAATGTATGTGTATGTCTATGTGTTTGTCTGTGGAGGAGAAGGAGAGAGGTATAGGAATCATCAAAATATGGAATTAGTCTGTAGGAGTCAAGAGTCTTTAGGTGTAGAAAGAAGTTCTGCAGAAGAGAGGGGACTACGGTTTATGGAGCACCCACTATTCCAGGTGTGTGATAGAATAATCAATCCTCATAATAACTCAAATGGAGATGTCAGTATCCTTGGTACGGATCAGAAAACCGAGGATTAAGTGAATTACTGAATTAGTATGCCCAACTCTAATCCAAGTTCATTTGACTCTGAAGGCTGTGTTTTTTATGATACCTGTCAATTATGTAACTATGTTGGTAACAGATAAGAGCAATTTTATTACATGAGGTTGTTGGTGCCTGAGAAATCTTAGGTCCCAAAAATTGTTGGCTTTTTTCCTATCCATTGCCATATAAAATACTAAACTATAACCTATAAGGATGAAAGTTTTGTCCATTTACTTTTTATAAAGCCATTTTCTAAGTCTTCATGAGCTAATAAGTATGTTTTTTTTCCATATGAGATTAATAAGGCTTTGAACAAGCTGGAGCAGTGTGTCATGTTTTGACATCCCTTCTCTCTTCTTCCAGACAAAATATTAAAACAAGATAACCAAAAAGACACAACTAGGGTATGAATTTTTAAAAAATCTCTATAGGTCAGAAAATAAAACCACATAAAGCATTGAGGGTAGTGCTAGAGGCCTGCCAGGTTTAGGGGCCATTTGGCTCCTGAGAAGAACTGTTAATAAAAGTATTAATAAGGAAGAGGACACACAAAACAGGCTCAATGGGAAAAGCCAGGCGTGCAGCTGACCTGGCCCTGGCCTAGGACAAACGTTTACAAGGATTGACCACATGTCAAGTCACAGAGTCACAAATTGTCTAGAATCAATATTATGTAGACTATGTTTTTCAAACCTCAATGCAATTAAACTCATAATAAAAAAGTTTCAAAAAACATGTCTTGCCCTACCAGCTATTAAAACATATTACTAAAGTTGTACTGTTGTACATATTGTACATACTAAATAATACATATCTATAACTTACATGTTTATATAGTATAAACATAAAGGCAGTACTGCCGTACTAGTATAAGAATAGTTAGATTAATAAACAAAAAATCTGGAAATAACAAAATGTCAAAATTTAGTCTATGATAAAGATGAGGGGAAAGATACACTGTAACACAGTGGTGTTGGGACTAATGGTTAGCATATGGAAGAAGATAAAATTAGATCCATTCATGTCATACACTAGAATAAATTGCAGTGGATCAGATTGAGTTGCCAACTAAATGAGAACTATAGTTTTTTAATTAAAATAGGTGAATTTCTCTGTAGTTTGAAAGTGAGGAAACGTAATTCAAATTTTTAAAAAGATTGATAAATTTGACTAAAGAATAAGCTTTTTTTTTTTTTTTAGACAAGAGTCTTGCACTTGTTGCCCAGGCTGGAGTGCAGTGGTGTGATCTCAGCGCACTGCAACCTCTGCCTCCTATGTTCAAGTGATTATCTTGCCTCAGCCTCCAGAGTAGCTGGCATTACAGATGCCTGCCACCACATCCAGCTTATTTTTATATTTTTAGTAGAGACGGGGTTTCACCATTTTGGTCAGGCTGGTCTCAAACTTCTGACCTCTAGTGATCCATCTGCCTTGGCCTCCCAAAGTGCTGGGATTACAGGCATGAGCCACCACGCCTGGCTAAGAATAAGTTCTTATGAAAAACAAGCAAAAAAATGACAAACTGAGGAAAATTATTGGTAACATATCACAGACACAGACTTCTTATCCTTAGTGTATAGATTGTATCATAAGACATAGCAAAAATAAAATTATACTGAGATACTACTCATCTTTCAGATTGGCAGGAACCCAAAATTGGCAAGTCTTTGGGGGCAAAAAAGCACTCTCTTACATAACTAGTGAGGATACATCAAAGTACAGCTCCTGGAGTGGGGCGGTGGTGTAAATTTGGCGATATCTAGCAAAATTATTTATGCTTTTAACATTCAACTAAGCAATCTCCCGTATAGAAATCTACCCAAAGATGTAGTAGCAGAAATACAAAATTATATATGAGCGTATTCTGTACAGTACTCTTTACTAATAATGAAAACCTAATAGGAAATTGGTTGAATAGAATATTAACCAGCCATGTCAATAGGAAAATGAGGGAAAATCTCTATATACTGCTTTAGAGTTATCTCAGGTTATATTGTTACAAACGCAAAAGCAAAGTGGAAGGAAGTATCCATAGTATGCTACCATATATCAAAGAAGAAGGGATGTGTATGTGTTTGCTTACATTTTTAAGAGTAAAGGAAATACTGATAGAGTTTACCTGTTACCTATTGGAGGTAGGAGGAAGCGGGTGGGAAATAAAGCAAATCTCTGAAATTCAAAGGCAGAATGTCATAAGTACCCCTGTATTTCAGGTGGTTGGCTAATTACAGAAGAATAATTTCAGGTGACTTTAAAGCACAGTGATTTTACTTTATGTACTTAATGGAATATCTTAAGGAGATAAAATTGCAAAGAAATCTGAAACTTGAATCATTTTAGTGATCATAATGTTATTTTTAGATGATTGCATACGTATAGAGGACAATACATATTAATGTTGTTAGAACCCAGTTTTTCAGCATGAGAAAAAACAGTTGTTATAAAATCAAAGTAAAAACCATGCATCCTAAATCTGAATTGGAAATATGCATTTTCTGAAGGAGAGTACCACCTAGAAACAGTTACAAAAAAGCAACAAGACAATAATAGGTACCCCCTAGTACGCAGAGTAATGTCTCTAAATACCATTTCCCACTCAAAGAAATCAGGGCTTCTTCAAAAAAGGCTGAGTAAAATTTGGGGCAGGGAAATATACTAGATGACCTTGGAACATCTTTGTGCCTAAAAGCAAACAACGAAGTAGACCAAGTCCATTGTAGCCATAGGAAAAAGATCCAGCTTGAAGGGCTTAACCTGGTCAAATATGGCACACTTTGAACATTGATCAGAATAACTGTGCTGGATTAAAACACATCATAAACATATTTTAAAATCTGTGGTTTCATTATGATTTTTTTCCCTCGTTCCAGGTAGCAGAGTATCAGAATGATTTTTTTTTTTTTTGAAATGGTGTCTTACTCTTTCACCCAGGCTGCAGTGTAATGGTGTGGTCTTGGCTCACTGCAACCTCTGCCTCCCAGGTTCAAGCCATTCTCCTGCCTCAGCCTCCTGAGTAGCTGGTACTAATGGTCACCCACCACCATGCCCGGCTAATTTTTTTTTTCTTTTTTTTTGTATTTTTAGTAGAGATGGGGTTTCACCGTGTTAGCCAGGATGGTCGTGATCTCCTGACCTCATGATCCGCCTGTCTCAGCCTCCCAAAGTGCTGGGATTACAGGCATGAGCCACCGCACCTGGCCGATTTTTTTTTTTTTTTTTTTTTTAAACCCTTATTGGCTACCTTTCGGAGGACTCTGGGACCAATTCATCATCCTGAAAATATACACAAAAAGGGAATGAATCAAACATTTATTCTGTATCTTACCTGTACAAATTATGTTTCAGGGTAACCAAATACTTAATATGGGAAAATTCTTATTTATAGAACTTCAAATAATACATGGGGAGGAATGATACCATGATTTTGTAACCTCTAATGAAATAATGAGTTTAGGTTTAAAAAAATCAGTGGTTGCTAAAAACCATTGGGTGAAAATAACCTAAAATGGATATAATAAGTTTACCACGTCTGCACCACTGATTCATCCTTATCATGAAGACAGTCATCTTGTGCCTTCTCTCCTCATGTAGTGCCACCAATGAAGTATTCTTGCCAAAAATTGTGATCAGCCCTCTATATTCGAACTTGTTTACAGCACATCAAGAAATGGAAAAGCATGCTGCATAGTAATATGGGGATGCAATCAGCAAAGTCCAGGCTGTAGACAATTCTTTGAGGCAAATGACACAGTTTCTTTGACAAATAAATGACAAAGAAAAAGCCAAGGGGTACCTGTGTATTAAAACAGTGGTCCTCAGAGCGCTGGCATGAATCGAAAGTCACTGGGAGGGCTTGTCAAAACACAGATTGCTGGCTTCATCCCGTAGTTTCTCATTCATTAGCCCTGGGTTAGGGCCCATGAATTTGCATTTCTAAAACGTTGCTAGGTGCTCTTCCTCCTGATGATCCAGAAACCGCAGAACGATATTAAAGAAGTCTTGGATTATGAATCAAATACAGTGTGTGGACCTCGTTTGGATTGTTTTGAACAAGCCAATTGTAAAAATAACAATAATTCCCTTGATAATAGGGAAATGTAGACATAGGATGGACTTTTGATAATATTAAGGAATTGGTAAATTTTGATAGTGTAACCATGGTATTATATTTTTCTTTTTTTAAAGAAGGCCCCATCTTTTTAGAAATACATGTTGAAATTATGGGTAAAATGCTATATTGTTTGCTTGAAAATAATTGGCGCTGAAAAGTAGTTGAGGATAGAGGTAAAAGAGATTGGCCATGTATTGACAATTGGGAAGAAAGTGAGTGATGAATACACAAGGATTCATTATCTGTATTAATTTTTCCACTTTTCTATGTTTATGGAAATTACCTTCAAAATGTAAAATATATGTTTGGAAACATAAAAATATATTCCAAAATAGCTCATGAATTAAATGTAAGTCACCATAGAAATTACACGTTTTTTGGAATAGAACAGTCATGAATTATACTATTTCAAAACGTGGGATGCAGGTAAAGCAGGACTTAAGCGTAAGTTTATTGACTTAAGTCTTCCAAAAAAAGATGTAAATGAATTAAGTTCAACTCAAAAGTTAGAAAATGAAATACAGAAAAGCTGTAGGGAAAAAGAGCAGAAAAAATAGAAATAAGTTAATAATGCAGTCATCTTTTATTAACAGATAGCTGAGAAGATTGGATTGAACTAAGGCATTATTCTAAGAGAGATTGGTCTGTAATATTCCTCTCTCTAATATCCTTGGTTCTGTCTCGGTGCTATGCTAGCCTGATAGAAGAATTGGGCAGTCTTGAGTCAGGTATGGTGCTCACCTGCAGTCTCAGCTACTTGAGAGACAGACAGTAGGACTGTTTGAAGCCAGACATTTGAGACCAGCCTAGGCAACATAGTAAGACAGAAAAGGAAAAAAAAAAAAAAGGTGTGGTAATGTAAAGAGAAATTAATAGTAGGACTTTTCTCTATTGTCTTAAATAGTTTCTGCCTCAGTGAGTAACTACTCAACTTATGTGGAAATGGCTCAGTATTTTTTCAGCACACACTTTGTGCCAGATGCTGTGCTAGGTATTAAGGACACATAGATGACTAGGATATGGCCCATACTCCTGTGGCACTCAGTCTTAGGGAGCATATGAATTTGTAAACAAAAAAATTAGAATCAGGCAAGAAATGTCAGTAGACAATATGGAAAAGTTCCCAGGCAACTCCTTGAGAGAAGAAAATTCTTAATGTATAGGATGGACCCAGCCTTGTGAGGTTTTCCTCAAGTAGTCTCCAAGAAGAAATGGCATTTACCAAACAGCCAGTCTGTTATAATGGGACACATTAACACATTAAAAATCATGAGGAGTTTGCTGTGTGACTAGGAGACCATTAAGTTATAAGAGCTGTCAGTGTATGTTATTTAGGATTTTTGTAGCAAGGTTTATATGAGAGATTGGCCTGTAATTTTCCTTTCTTTTAATATCCTTGTATGGTATCAAGGTTATGCTGGCCTTATAAGTGTTGGAAAATATTCTTTCCTTGTTGTGCTCTGGAAGAGGCTGTGTAAGATTGGTATTATTTCTTCCTTGAATGACTGCAAAGCCATTGGGACCTGGGGTTTTCTTTAGTCAACGTCTACTAAACATTTAGTAGAAACAGTGATCCAAAATTTCAACTTCAGTTGAATATGTATCTGAGAAAGTTTATTATTCTTACTAACATTTTCACATAAAACTTCCCTCTGCCCACTGAGGTTAATTCACAGTTTGATCAGTGTTGTATCAGTGACAGAAATTCACTAGTATAAAAACCCAGTCCGTTTCTAAACACCAAATGGTGTATTACAGCTTCAACTTTTTTTTTTTTTTTTTTTAAACTACCTAGGCTTTGTGCTGGAGGTACCATGGTGTCAAATGAGACAAATCCATGTCATCCAGATACTTGTGGACTCAATTTGATATGAGCAAGCATCAGATCATTTTAATCTACTTGCTTTATTGGGATGTGTATGTGGATATATTAAGGGCTGATTATTTTGATGGGCTTTGCTGTTTGGAATGCTTTGTCTTAATTTTTGTGGATGAATTTTTAAATTTATATATTTCAAAAGAAGTAATGAATTTGCATCATTCACACTTCAGAAGTTATAAATAAGGTTCTCCAACTTTGTCCTTTAGTCACCCAGTTTCCCATCTCTGGAGCCAAAAGATGTTAGTTGCTTCTTAGCTATTCATCAGTTTTTATATCCTCTGAATATGCAATATATATACTCACCCCTGTTCCCTTCCCCCACCCCCCCTTTTTTTTTAACACTTTCTCTTCTGCACCTTGTTTTTAATTTATAAGTCCTTAGAAACTGTTCCTTATTGCATGTTAAAACTACCTCTTGTTTCTTTTCTCTTATGACTTCCTTGTATCTTGTGACAACAGTAATAATAATGTAGTCATGGTGATATTGATGGATTTTTAGGTTATTTCCAGTCTTCCTGCCCAAGAAAGTTACAATAAATATCCCAAATTGCTTTTGAATAATTAAATCATCATTTTATCTTCCTTCGCTAGTTTTTTAGGACAGATTTTTTTTTTTCTTTTCATTTCAGCCATGAACCAGAGAATCAGTCAGAGTGCTCCAGTGAAACAGCCACCACCCCTGGCTCCCCAGAGCCCACAGGGAGGCGTCATGGGTGGCAGCAACTCCAACCAGCAGCAACAGATGCGACTGCAGCAACTGCAGATGGAGAAGGAGAGGCTGCGGCTGAAACAGCAAGAACTGCTTCGGCAGGTGAGGCCACAGGTTAGAAACCAGCCTTCCACTTTTTGGGGTTTGTTTTCTTAAAGTTGGGCAGATTTCATTTTAACATTTATTAGTTACAGAGGAATGTTGCCTTTGTAAAATTGAGCGACACAGAAGCATTCTATCCAGCTCTGTCCTTGTCTTAGTTTCGTGACTGTGAATGGCCTTTGATCAAGTTACAAGGGATGTGACTTGGAAACTTGTATCATGAAGAGCTGTTTTGGTCATGGTCATTGCAATTGAGCAAAAATTGAAGGAAGCAAGAATGCTTTCTCTAATGTACATGGAATTGTGGATTGCTGTTTTTCTGAGGATTTCACTAAAGGGGAAATTCTAGAACACCACTTGGGAGAAAATATCCTTTATTAATAACTTATGTGGCGGGATACACCAATATGACATTTCTCAAATGACAAATATACTTCGGTATTACTGAATCTAAGAATTTTCATTTAAAACAAAATAAATGTTACCTTTGGCCAGGTGCGGTGGCTCATGCCTGTAATCCCAGCACTTTGGGAGGCCAGGGTGGGCTGATCACTTGAGGCCAGGAGTTCAAGACCAGCCTGGCCAACTTAGCGAAACCCCATCTCTACTAAAAATACAAAAATTAGCCAAGCATGGTGGCACACACCTGTAATCCGAGCTTCTCTAGAGTCTGAGGCACAAGAATCACTTGAGCCTCAGAGGCAGAAGTTCAGTGAGCCAAGATTGTGCCACTGCACTTGAGCCTGGGTGACAGAGCGAGATTCTGTCTCAAAAACAAAAAGTTATCTTCAAGTTTAGAAGATGCCAGTGTGCTTTAAAATTACATGCTTATGGATTTTTTTTATGTTGGGAAAAGTAGGACATAGCAGTAGAGAGCTTGAAGCCCTTTAATCACCAATTCCATCAGCTTTCTTCCAGAAGGTACTGCTGGTCTTTATGTTCCTAATATATATAATTAATCTAAACATTAATTTTTACTTTGTCTTATTTCAGAGTGGTTAAATCTACTAAGTTCAGATATTAGGGATAAGGTCTTTTGTTAAGTAGTGTAGATATTTTTAAATTTCTATATAAAATTTTTTTGAGTAGATAATAGAAAAATGGTATAATAGTGATAAATGTACAGAGGTGAAAGTACACTCAGAATAAGATCCTTTCCCTGTTTTTCTAGTTGCCTAAATAACTATGAGTTTCTTAGGTTTTTTTCTTTTTTGTTAATTTTTCCAGAGATACTCTGTTTACATACATAAAATACATGTATCTATGTTATTTTTTCCCTACTAAATCACAGCATGCTAAGTATAGACGTTTAAAAATCGTCATACTCGGCCAGGCATGGTGGCTCATGCCTCTAATCCCAACACTTTGGGAGGCCGAGGCAGGAGGCTTGCTTGAGCCCAGGAGTTCGAAACCAGCCTGGGCAACATGGCGAGACTCTGTCTCTTGGAAAAAAAATTTAAAAAAAGCTCTACATTTCTGTTACCGGGAAGTAGGCACTTAAAGGTCTGTTTTTTGTTTTCTGTTTTAGGGCTATATTTTAAAAGTATCTCTTGAGTGTCAGTGAAAATATATGAACTCAGTACTACCTGAACTCTGATTTGGGGTTTGAGGAATTGGTAGTTCAGGAGTTAAATTAAGCCATGGCATCTGAGACAGGCTCACCTTGAAACTGTGCTTTGTCGGTAATCTGTCCATACAATTCTACTGTGATTGGCATGAAAGGTAAACCCTGATAGAAGAAGTAAGACAGTATGTGCCAACATACGATGTCAGGAACTTGTTGGGGCTCAGAAAATGATACTCCAAAATATGGTTCTTTGACAAACTAAACTAAGGAAGCAGCCTCAAGTTCTATGCCAAAGCACAGGATGAGGCTGTTCTTTGAAGTTCTTTTATCTACCTAGAAACCAGACCCACCAAAAGGAATACAATTGCCTTTGATCCCCTCCCCAAAATTTCATTAACCAGAGAAGACTGAAACTTGTATGACAGAGGAAAAGACTAAAAATTAAATATCACACCTAGAGAGCTCAGAGGAACTTTGCCCAGACTATTGTCTGTTTTCAGATCCCATTCAGTTTCCAAAGAGAATTATTTACTAACCATTGTCTGTGTACTGGGCTCATTCGTTCTTCCTAAAAATCATTTACTGCCCTTCAAAATGGCATCATTTCCCTCATGTCCCCTTCCCCTGTGAAGAAGGGTATTATATAGTATCTGGAACTCACTTGGTTATTGGGTAATCATTCTCTTGCAATTTCCCCCATGCTTATGCACCTTAAATAAATTTGTTTGCCCTTTTCTCCTATTAATTTGTCTATTATCAGTTCATTTTCAGCGAACCTTTAGAGGGCAGAGGGGAAGTTTTCCTTTTGGCCCCTATAAAGTGATCTTGAAAGAAATGTTTCTTTATTTGACATAAAAAAGGACGGAGAAAGGAAGCATTATTGTACCTCTGACTTTTCTAACAAATTACCATAAAGGAAGAATATTTTTCATCTACTGTTGTTAGAACACCATAGAACCATCAAAAATATAATTACATGACTAATAGAAAAAAAATAGAGCAATTTTAAAATATGTTTTATGTAGCCTATTTTCATTGTTTTTCATTTTGTTGTTGCCAAGTAGTAGTAGTTCTAAGTAAATACAGGTCTCAATTTCACTATGAATAAAAACTGTCAAAATCAAGAAACTAAAAAAAAAGTTCTTTAATTACTAATGTCAAAATCATACTGTTTTTAAGATAATTTGTAAAGTCTAGAAATGGGGCCATTTGCCATTTTGTTTTATGCCATAGATCATCCTGGGGTTTTTTGGTGGGCAAACGCTGCTATTTGTAAAACTCTTCCTTCCAAAGATTTTCCTAAATCTTTATTCTCAATCTTACTCTGGGTGATGGGTCCTGGACAGAATAGCTTCACTTCCCTTAAAGGTAACTTCTTTGTTTCATCTTTACTACCTACTGTGTCATCTTTTCTTATGTTGAAGTTGACAGACCTGCTCTTTTCTCATACTAATAAGACTGTTTTTTAGATTTTTTTTAAGTAATCACAATAAATTCAGTATATCTTAAGTCTTTTGGCTTCCTGTGAGCTTCTTCCATTGACAGTTTATCTTACCACTGAAACAAATATATTGTATATGCTTTATCTAATACTCAGAAGCAAAGAACCTACGTGACCAATATCAAATTTTATTTTTTAGTTCTGACACCTAAAGTCTTGCTGTCCTATCCTCAATGCTGTTAAAAACTTCTGAGGTTCCAGTTTTGTTATGTGGTGACTCCATTGGTCCTGTCTTCCTCAGTCTGCTTCTTCTTGGGTAGCTTGGGAATTCTGTGCTATGGTGATATGTCTGGATACAATTTGTAAGTCAGCCTACACAGCCAGACCATGTGGCTTAAAGTAATTTTTATCCGTCTTATTTTTTACTCTTAGGCAATGCGGAATATCAATCCCAGCACAGCAAATTCTCCAAAATGTCAGGTAGGCTCTTATCTGATGTTTTAGCACTGGAAAAAAAAAAAAAAAAAGATATTAAATTAGGAAAGAGAAACTTACATTCCAGGGTTCTGTCCTTATTGGACATTAGCCCAGAGTATAACTTTGAGCCATCTTTCTACCAAGATACTCAGGTTAACATTTGCCCTTCCAAGAAAGTCTACACAGTCTGCTCCCTCCCTGCTCCTCCTAGGGAGTTTCTGTTTATCTTGATTCCATGGAGGTCTTTTTTATTCTATATTTAAATGTATTGTGTCTCAGTTGTACATCCTATCAGCTAGGTATGCCTAATTTTTATTCAAATAGCTTAAAATAGTATGTATAATGATTTAAAGGAATTAATAAATCGAACAGCAACAAAAGCAGTATTTACTTGGGTAGACTAGTTTAGGAAATTTTAGAGTCATGATACTATAAGGAAGAGAAAAATTCTTTCTAGTGGACATTCCAAAGGAAAAATATCAAAATTATCAGGAGAGGATCTGCCTGGATAGTGTTTCAGGTTTTCTTGTTGGCTTTTATCATCATTCTCTGATGAACCCCAGGGAGCCCTGGTTGTGAAGGCATCTTATTTAGAAGGAAAGATTGTGGCCATTTTTCTTTCTAACACAGGCACTTGTCTGACTCGTGGGAAGAATCTCGTTCTTAAAACCAAAAAGAGTTAGGTGTTTGGGGTCCACAAGATAGGAAGAAATTCGGAGCCAGAGGATCATTCTACTTCTCTTGGGGCAGAAGCAACCATATAATGCCTCACCTTCTATGTAACTTACTCTGCACTAGGATAAATAAATACATTGTTTTAGAATCTGCTGTAGAAGTAGGAGTTGGCAAAATTCTACTCATTTTGGATACTGTTAAGTTGTCCATTGGAGCACCATGATGATAAAAGTCAGATACAGTCTTCATAGAGACCAGTTAATTTTGTGAGAAGGCAAATCTCTATTCTTCTTTATCTATCTCATAAATACCTCCATTAATCAAAAGACCAAGCAAGGGATAACTCATAATAAGCCATCTTCACCAAAGTTGAGCATAGACATTCTTATGATGGGGGTCACTAATATACCATTTGACTGTGAAGTGCAGGATAGCATTGGGTCTTTATAACATGAAGCCATTTTTTTCTTTGCCATTTCTCTGAAGTGTTTGTTTTGTTTTGTCTTTTTGGTTTTTTGTTTTTGTTTTTGCGACGGAGTCTCGCTCTGTTGCGCAGGCTGGAGTGCAGTGTTGTGATCTCAGCTCACTGCAAGCTCCGCCTCCTCGGTTCACACCATTCTCCTGCCTCAGCCTCCCGAGTAGCTGGGACTACAGGCGCCCGCCACCATGCCCAGCTAATTTTTTTTGTATTTTTTAGTAGAGACGGGGTTTCACCATGTTAGCCAGGATAGTCTTGATCTCCTGACCTCGTGATCTGCCCGCCTCGGCCTCCCAAAGTGCTGGGATTACAGGCGTGAGCCACCACGTCTGGCCTGAAGTGTTTCTGAAAGAAGAATTTTATTCATGATAAATGAAATAGAAACTAATATAGGAGCAGAAATTAACTCAAAGGAGATTTGGATTCAGGTAAAAAGTCCTCCGTGCCAAAAAAATGTTGAAATTGTTTCCTTTTTTCCCAAGGTCTTATACCCTGAATCTGATAAATAAGTTAAATTCTTCTTGATCTTTGTTTCCTACTTGAATAGAAAAGTAAATCTTTACTGTTATTAAAATTATCAGGAATTCTTAGATTTTTTAAAATAGTAAAGCTTTAGAAAAGGTGAGGCTTATTAGTAGTAAAGCTTCTAAGATATGAAGATTAGAGGTAATTACTTAGATTTGCCCAGACCAGAGCAAAAAACTTGAAAGAGGTTTTTAAAAATCTTCTTTGCATATGCTGGAGATTAAAATATTGGTTTGTTATATATGCTTTAGTTGTCAATGTTTAATATCTACCTGGCATAACTGTGGAAAGTTATCAGTAAATGTATGAAATTCAAGTATATATAATTGAAATAGCTCAGATCAAGAAATCTGGTAGTATTTGTATCAAGAAAGCATGTGTATATTTTTCTCATCCTATTATTTTCTAAATAACCTTCAGGTAGATGTCAGGAAATAGATCACAAAGAAGAGTCATATCTTTTTCTTTTTTTTTTTTGTTTTGTTTTGAGACGGAGTCTTGCTCTGTCGCCCAGGCTTGAGTGCAGTGGCGCGATCTTGGCTCACTGCAACCTCCGCCTCCCGGTTCAAGCGATTCTCCTGCCTCAGCCTCCTGAGTAGCTGTGATTACAGGTGCCCGCCACTACGCCCAGCTAATTTTTTGTGTTTTTAGTAGAGACGGGGTTTCACCATGTTATCCAGGATGGTCTTCATCTCCTGACCTCATGATCCGCCTGCCTCGGCCTCCCAAAGCACTGGGATTACAGGCGTGAGCCACCGCGCCCGGCCAGAAGAGTCATATCTTAAGTTAGGATGGCTTTAAGTAGTGTTTCTCAGAATAATCAAGAAAGCTAGAAAGGACTTTTCAGTCCCGAAGAACAGAGGCATATAAAGACATCACTCAGTATCTGAACACTAGACACTGTTGTTCAAAGTTACTGGGTTTTTAACTTATACTTTTCTATTAGATATTAATGCAGCTGAGTTAGCAAGCAACAGTGAGATCAGTGTCATTTTCTAATCATATACCTTATATGCTGTGGGATGTGGAAAGCCATCAGACTTCAAAATGCTTATGAATTACTACAAAAGCTGTCTTTAAGTACTTCCAATAGGATTAACAAATCATGTGGCTGTTGTAGGGTGCTGTGCTCGTGTACACTAACGTCAGTATGGGTGAGGTTAATGAAAAATTCCAAGATCCATGGCCCAGGTGATATTGAAATGTAAAATTTTGCAAAAAACTTTAAAGGCATTTATATATCTTCTTAGTTAAATATGGAAATTATCACCTTAATTTATTATACTATGTCGGCAGAATTTTGGAAAAATTCATCCTTACAGAGCTTAACTTTTTATTTTTATTTTTATTTTGAGACGGAGTTTTGCCCTTGTTGCCCAGGTTGGAGTGCAATGGCATGATCTCTGCTCACCGCAACCTCTGCCTACCGGGTTCAAATGATTCTCCTGCCTCAGCCTCCCAAGTAGCTGGCATTACAGGCATTCGCCACCATGCCCGGCTAATTTTGTGTTTTTGGTAGAGACAGGGTTTCTCCATGTTGGTCAGGCTGGTCTTGAACTCCCAACCTCAGGTGATCTGCCCACCTCATCCTCCCAAAGTTCTGGGATTACAGGCGTGAGCCACCGCACCCAGCCAAAGAGCTTAACATTTTAATTTCATTTTGATTACTTATGATTTTTATGTTTCAAAAACAATTTCCATTCTCAGAAGAAACTTTTTGAAACTGTAAACATCTTTGCTTTGTGAGATTGAGCAGTTAATGCTATTTTCTAGTCATATCTCTGTTACACATCAGTGCTCACTTGTAAACTGGAGAGACCTTTTGAGCAAGTGGGTTTAGGAATGCACTCTAGCTTCTGTTTTAAGGTCTTTTGAGAGAAGAACTTTGAGGAAAGATAGTCCCCCCTGAGGTGCTAACACTTCTACTTTCTCTTGTGCTTAAGAATATGGTTCTTGGACTGGGAGCGGTGGCTCACGCCTGTAATCCCCGCACTTTGGGAGGCCGAGGCGGGTGGATCACCTGAAGTCAGGAGTTTGAGACTAGCCTGGTCAACATGGTGAAACCCATCTCTACTAAAAATACAGAAATTAGCTGGATGTGGTGGCGGGCGCCTTTAATCCCAGCTGCTTGGGAGGCTGAGGCAGGAGAGTCGCCTGAACCTGGGAGGCAGAGGTTGCAGTGAGCCGAGATCGTGGCATTGCACTCCAGCCTGGCGAAAAGAGCAAAACTCCATCTTGAAAAAAAAAAAAAGAATTTGGTTCTTAATATCTGGGGTTCCCTGGTACCTATGAGATCAAGTTTAAACTCTGCAACTGGCTCATGGTCTGTGGTCAGTAGCCTTCTCACTCACTGGATCCAGTTAAGCCAGTAACTCTTCCATTAGCTAAGTGCACTCCGCTGCCTTGTTGCTGTTATTCTGCTCACAAGCTTTTCCCCATAGTGAGAACCTTGCTTATCCCCTTTCTTACCAGTAAAGATTCTTCATTTCTCTTTTAAGGCTTAGGGTGAGATTCATTCCCAAGTGCCCTTATGAGAATTCTTGAGGCAGGGCACAGTGGCTCACGCCTGTAATCCCAGCACTTTGAGAGGCCGAGGCAGGCGAATGACCTGAGGTCAGAAGTCCGAGACCAGCCTGGCCAATATGGTGAAACTCCATCTCTACTAAAAATAGAAAAATTAGCTGGGCTTGGTGGCATGCGCCTGTAGTCTCAGCTACTCAGGAGGCTGAGGTGGGAGGATGGCCTGAGTCTGGGAAGCAGCAGTTCAGTGAGCTGAGATCGTGCCACTACACTCCAGTCTGGGTGACAGAGTGAGACTCTGCCTCAAAAAAAGAAAATTAGAGAATTTTTGAAACTACCCAGAAATAAAAACAACACTGCTGTATAAAGATGTCTTAACTCAGTAGCCAGTATAATTCCAATTTAGGTGGTCAAAAGTATGATATGGGATTACTTTTGTTTCTGGGCAAGTAATTGCTTCAATCTGTATAGAAATTACAGTATAAATATTTTGCAGCTATTGAATAATGTGTGGTTGCCATTCCTTATGGGTGGTAATGAATAGACACCAAGGTCAGTCACTGGTTTAATGAATGATAAAGCCCACAGTATTGCTGTTGAGGATATTGTACTGCACCATTACCTCTCAACAGTGAAGAGGTTCAGATGTTCACAGTTGTAGTTAATGAGAACAAAATAATACCAATTTTCAGAGCTATATGAAAACAATTACCAACAACCATTTTTTTCCCTGAATTTAGTAAAAGTAAAGTATTTGGCTTTTTTCCCTTCAAACTGTCTTTCATGTTAGCTGTTTCAAAATCCTGTTAACACTTGTCTAACATTATCTTTCTCTTTGAAGTTCTAATATTAAATAAATAATAGATTTATTTGAAGGTTTTCCAATGAATATTTTATATTATATTTTATTTTTAATGGGTACGTTGAAAACTTTGTATAAGAGGGAAGATTTAGCCTTACACCCCACATACTTTTAACTGGTTATTTCATTTGTTTTATTAAACTTCCCTCTTCCTTCTTGTTTGAACAGTGCCATAATAACTTTGAGACCATGATTAAGTAATACAGATTACAAAAGACCTAATTCCAGAAGGCTATCAGAAAGAATGTAGAATCCTAGGATAATGCTAGGGAACACCAACCTGCCATCCTGTTTTGGATGTGATTTTTCAGAGTTTAAGATTATCATATAGTTCTCATAACTGTCCCCAAATCCATGTGTATACTTAATCAAAAAAGTTGTTCTAAAGTTAAAACTGCTTTGGTAAATGGCATAAACATTAAAAAACACAAAGTATTGGCTCAGTGTTTTAATGACTTTAGAAATAATAAAATGTTCTATTACAGTTTAAAGCTGTGTTGGAAAATGGGGTATGGCAAGACCTATATCTTAAACAGTTGGAAGAAATGGCATTTTTTTCTATTTTTAGAATTGTTGATATAAACTGCTATAACTAAGGCAAACTACCTACAAGACATATATTTTTAGAGTTATTCTCCATTTCTAAATTTGGATTTACAGTTCACTAAGTTAATCTTCCTTAAACAAATTGATTACCACCCTCCCTGCAAAAACCCCTTACTCTCCTGTGCCATATATTATCGAAAAAACAGATACACTTTTATATAATGCAGTATTTGCTAAAGACAGAATTTATTTAAGAAAGTAACACTGACTAGGTAGTTAGCTCCCCAAATCATTAATTCTTAAATGTTATTTATTTATTTAAGATGGAGTTCCCTCATCACCCAGGCTGGAGTGCAATGGCACGATCTCGGCTCACTGCAACCTCCTCCTCTTGGGTTCAAGAGATTCTCCTGCCTCAACCTCCCAAGTAGTTGGGATTAGAGGCGCACACCACCACCCCCAGCTGATTTTTTTGTATATTTAGTAGAGACAGGGTTTCACCATGTTGGTCAGGCTGGTCTCAAACTCCTGACCTCAGGTGATCCACCCGCCTTGGCCTCCCAAAGTGTTGGGATTACAGGCATGAGCCACTACGCCTGGCCTATGTTAATATTTTTATATGCAATGAACATAGTATGTTTCATTGGGTTCACTAAGGAAGATAAAATACGGTTAATATTTAAGGAAATTGCTAGACATGGGACAGGGAAATTGCATGTATTTATATAAGAAAACAGGCCAGCCTTTTTCTCCCTTTCATAACAATATGATATGTCTTTGTAGTTCAGTCTAGCCAAAAAACAACAACCCCTGCCTCCCATACAAACGCGCGTGCGAGCGTGAACACACTCAGATAACAAAGGTTTCAGGAGGCAGAAGTGAAATGGAAATTTCGGAAAGTATCCTACTCCATGCTTTACCTAGTCAGATTATGAAGGAGAATGACCATGAAGTTAGACAAATGAAAGAGTTTTCTCCTATAAGGTGTCCTGCTTCTGGGGAGGAACAGTTAAATCATGTGTTTCTATCGTGAGTAAGTTTTATAATTCCTTGTATTCTTAGCAAAGGATTGTAAATGTGAAAGTGAAGTTACCATAGGAAACTAAGAATTTTAGATGTAAAATAGTGAAAATTTGTTTCAGGGTTATCTAGACATTTTGCTAGTTACTTTAAAAAAAATCTTAATATGGATAAGCATGAAGTCAATCTGAATTTTTAATCAAAATATAGTTTATATAAATTCTCCATTTTATTGCATTTAAAAATAAGCCTGTATATATCTTATACCTGTGTTAAAAAATGCCAACTATATTTCAATAAAGTAATTTTATCAAAACACATTTTCAGTGAATATCAACATTATTTCATAATTGGGTAAATCTGGCATAGCTCTTTTGTAGACAATCCAATTATGTCCTGAGCCATAAGCCTTGGGACATAATTGGATTGTCTACAAAACTGATTTCAGTTGAAACATTTCATGTTGAAAGTTACGTCTATCTCTAAGAAGTTTTTGGATTATTTTATCCTGAACACAATGCCTAAAATTAGAATACTGGACTAAAAATACAAGTTTGTTAAACTTCTGTTTTCCCAAAGGTAACTAGGATAAATAGTTTGACAAACTTTCAAAACTGAGGAAATAAGTTACAGGAAATTCAGCCAAAACATAATCATGCTTCTGTTCTGTATTTCAAAGGTCAAATAGTTTTTTTCTAACTGAAGCAAGTATTTTTAGGCATTTTCTTCTGTAATAATACAAAAATGTGGTAGCTTTTCCCATTGAGCTTGTAAATCTTAGCTAATCTGGGACACATTTGGAGTCAGAGCTATCTGCAGTACAAGTAAAACTAAGGGTCCCAGTTTGTTCTGGAGGAGACTTTGCAGGGTGGTTCATAAAAGAAAACATGAGTTTGCCTGCTTTATTTAGTGGACTTCTATGGAACCAAGACCTAGCTATAAGCCATTGGCCCTTCTTACTACATTTCTCTCCTCTCATGTAAATAGCAATATAATTTCCCAGAAAGCAAAAAAAGATGCTAAGATCATGTATTTTTGGAAGTTAAGGTATGTTGGCCTTACATAAAATTGATGCCTTGGTCCACATCATTTAGAAAAATAATGAGAAAGGCAGTAAAAGTAGTCAGTAGTCTGGAAACACTTAGAATATTTTTAGGGTTTTTAAAAATTTTTAGAGTATCCAAGAGAAACGAAAGTATGTTTCTACACAAAGCCAAAATGTAGAAATAACTCAAATGCCTATCAACAGATGAATAGATAAACAAATGTAATATATTCCTACAGTGGAATACTAGTTAGCAATAAAAAGGAATGAACTGTGGATATAACATGAATGAATCCCAAAATTATCACACTAAGTGAAAAAGTACATGCTGTGTGATTTTATTTTAGAAAATTCTAGAAAATACCAACTAATCTACAATGACAAAAAGCAGATGATTAGTTTCTGAAGGTTGAAGTAGGGGAGGTGAGAAGTAGTGGGAGAAAATTTTGAGGATGATTATCTTTTTTTTTTTTTTTTGAGATGGAGTTTCATTCTTATTGCCCAATTTGGAGTGCAATGGTGCAATCTCAGCTACCACAACCTCCACCTCCCAGGTTCAAGCGATTCTCCTGCTCCAGCCTCCCAAGTCCTTCCAAGTAGCTTGAATTACAGGCACCTGCCACCACACCCAGCTAATTTTTTGTATTTTTAGTAGAGACGGGATTTCTCCATGTTGGTCAGGCTGGTCTCGAACTCCCAACCTCAGGTGATCTGCCCACCTCACCCACCCAAAGTGCTGGGATTACAGGTGTGAGCCACTGTGCCTGGCCGAGGATGATTATCTTGATTGTAGTGGCAGCTTCACAGGTGTACACACATTTCAAAACTCATCAATTCATGCACTTTATCATTTATTGTATATCAGTTATATATCAAAAAGCTTTTCAAAATTTACTTGGAATATCTAATCACCTGTAACTAAAAGTTTCAAAACTCAGCTGAGTATTTATACCTTTAGTATGCTATCCATAATCTGCATATATGTTGTTTGTATCATTGGCCTTGTTACATTAGAGTCATCCCTTGGGGGATTGGTTCCAGCAAGTCCCTTATATAAAATGGCATGCTATTTGCATATTACCTACACACATCCTCCTGTATACCTTAAATCATTTCTAGATTACTTATAATAATATAATGGAAATGCTATGTAAAGAGCTGTTATACTGTTACAACTATTGTTATTCTGTATTGGGAATAATGGCAAGAAAAATAGTCTATGTATGTTAAGTACAGACACAGCCTTCCATTTTTCTTCTCAAATATTTCGATCCATACTTGGTTGACTTATGGATATGAAAGGCTAACTATATTTGTTTTCATGCCAAATTCTTCCCTATTTGATTAATGATACACTCTCCTGCCACCAGTAAGTAAAGCGTCTTTTTTTCATTGATTCTTTCAAGTCTAATTTAGGTGAATCCTTAGGTTAGTTACTCTTAGTCATGGCTCAAATATAGGTTTAACGAGGAGAGTGTTTCCATAGCCCTTCAAGGGGTCGAATATCTCCTTAGGTAACTTGGAATGATTTCCCTGCTTACTGACATCTCTAAGTTATCTTTCTTTATAAATCTGCATAGTTGGTTCTGCAGTGTCTGCTGACATAGAAATTCAGTTGTTAAATGAAGTAAAAAGTAAAAATTTCATGGCTTCTAACAAACATAGTGGCCAAATTCAAAGCAGCAAGAACATGGAGAGTCTAGTCTGCACGTGATATTAGTTTTAACCTAATAAAAAGTAGGAATTTTATTTAAAAGGCTAAAATAAAAAGTTGTAAAAATACTATGAAAATTATAGCCAATTCAGTTATTTTAGTTATGACTTACAGGTTAGTGTTATATATTTGTTTTGTGCTACAAACATGAGCATACCTTCTTTGATAAAAAGCAAGTGAGAGTCTTTAGGATATTCTCAGATACTCCCATGTTTTGTTACAGAACCCTAGGCATCGGCCTCATCTGGAGCCTATAATTTTATTCATTTTAAAGTTTATTGTTAAATACATCCTCATATTTTAAGAGCAAAATAAATTCTTCAAGGAATTATAAGTTGTTTTATGCTCCAGAGTAATCCATTCACTCTGACCTTAGGGGGTACAGAAAAAATAATTACAATATTGTTTGATAAGTACTGTGTTCACGATGTTAAAGACATGACATGTGTGTGTCTAATCCAATCTCAAGATCGAGATGGGATCACCACGGAGTTTCTTCAAGAAGGTAGTGCCTTCACCAGGTCTTAAATAATATGGAAGAAAGGCATGGTATTGAGAGGATGTGTCCTCCCACAGACAGACTACAATGAGTGTAGTATCATTGTTTTAAAGTCACTTCTCACTTTGTAAGATGAGCATGGGAGGAGTCAAAAGTAGAAGATAGAAAAGAAATGAGGGACCCCCATACAACTACAAGAAAAGTTAAAAAGATGATGAGTATAAATGAAGTTACTTTTGAGGCGAGCAGGAAGAGGTGGCAAGAGGGGCCAGAAAAATCAAAGATTATACCTGATGGCCTGTTTTTTGTTTTGTTTTGTTTTTTTGTTTTGAGACAGAGTCTCACTCTTTCACCTAGGCTGGAGTGCAGTGGCGCGATCTCGGCTCACTGCAACCTCAGCTTCCTGAGTAGCTGGGACTACAGGCATGCGCCATCATGCCCGGCTAATTTTTTTGTATTTTTAGTAGAGACAGGGTTTCACCATGTTGGTCAGGCTGGTCTCTAACTCCTGACCTCAAATGATCTGCCCACCTCGGCCTCCCAAAGTGCTGGGATTACAGGCGTGAGCCACCGCACCCGGCCGATGGCCTCAATGTTCTAATGTAGTTGGAAAAGAAACAGACATGGACTTCACTGGCTGGGCATGGTGGCTCACGCCTGTAATCCTAACACTTTGGGAGGCCAATCGCTTGAGCTCAGGTCTTAAGACCAGCCTGGGCGACGTAGTGAGACCTTTTCTCTACAAAAAATTTGGAGGAAGAGAAAAGAAAAGAAATGGACTTTCCTGAATAGGGGCTTGAGATAGTATGCCATATTTGGAGTAGTGATCATGAGGATGTGAAAAAGAGCTGACCAAGAACAAAACAAAACAAAAAAAGCAAGAAATGGTACTAGGGTCCATCCAAAACCAAAGACCTTTAATTTGTAGTGATAACATTCTGGATAGTTGTGTGATTTCTTTTTTTTCTTTTCCCTTAGCATTTCTCAGCAATCTCAGTATGAAAACGGAACAAGTACACTTTGGCATTGCTTTGGGGTTGGGATTTGCTGGGCTGAGATAAAATTATATGTACATCAGGAATCTAAAAGGTGCTTCTGCTGTTTGGAATGATCAGTCATGAATTCAAGCTTATAGGGAAGGAGAAAAAAAAATAAGATACCAAAAGAGAGCCAATAGACTAGGATAGTAAGGAGAGATGGGTCTGGAGTCTCTGAGGTTGGAGGGCTGATATAGTGGATGTGAGTTTATGCAGGAACTGGTTAGAAAAAATGTGAGAAAGTAGGATAAGTGCATGAAAGATTTTGGGGAGAGAAGTTTCTAAGCCAGTTCCAGGGTATGACTGAGGGAATTAATGATTGAAATACAGTGATGAAGTGGTCAGTATCATTTCAGTGTAAAGGCGATCCTGGCATTTCAACAATGGGTTATTATATGGGTTTTATGCGTGGAGGTCATAATTCCAATGTGATGAATGCAGTTGGAATGAAGAGAAACACTGATCGTCGTCTCAGAGCATGACTTAAGATTTTAGAGTTGGTTTGGTTTGAAATAACAGGATCTTAGTGGCTGTGCAATGGGTGTTTGAGTGGAGTGGAGATGAAGGTCACTGGAATCCAGAAGGTTCAGGAAGCTGTCAGGTTAAGTGAATTGTCCATTGAATACTGAAGCATGTTAAGAGGCATGGCGAATACTTGGAGTGGCAAGAGGCTTTGACCAGGCTCCAGAATTTTCCCGTATGTAAGATGGAGTAATGAAGAGATCAGTAAATTCGAGTACAAGAAGCAGTTTACCTTGCAGGGAAGACAGGCAAACAATTTTGGCATTTGGCCAAGTCCCTAGGTTCCCTCTCAGGACATTGGTGTTTGTTTTTTTTCAATGTATAGGATTGAAAAGAAAAGGAATTTTATCGATACAGTTAACAAAATATTAAATAGAAATTTGTGATATAATGTGCTTCTTTTTAATGTATAAATAACAAGATCTAGGGCTGGGTGCAGTGGCCTATGCTTGTAATGCCAGCACTTTGGGCAGCCGAGGCAGGTAGATCATCTGAGCCTGGGAGATTGAGACCAGCTGGGCAACATGGCAAAACCCTGTCTCTACAAAAATACAAAAAATTAGCTGGGTATGGTGGTGTGCCCCTGTGGCTGCAGTTACTCATGAGGCTGAGGCAGGAGGATCACTTGAGCCTGGAAGGTCAAGACTGCGGTGAGCTATAATTGCACCACTGCATTCCAGATTGGGTGACAGAGTGAGACCCTGTCTCAAAAAGATTAAAAAAAAAAAATCTAGAAGCACATCTTATAACGTAACTACTGTAACATTGAAATAGCAATGATCATAAATGGTATTTTAAAATATTTGCAACAACTACAATGATATGAAAACATTTATATGTTCTATTGGTGAAAAGCTAGGTATAATGAATACTAATGATGCATACTACATCGGAGAAAACGTTGATAAAGTTAGTGAAAATTAATGTATAATTTTTTTTTTTACCCCATCAAAGTTCAGAGACTCTCTGAATTCTGTCTTGGTCCACTGGTTAAGAAACTCTGGTTTAAAGGATGGTATATCCAGAAGGCATAAACCTAAATAAAAATAAGTGGTATTTGCATGTAGGAGAATTATAGTTTAGAAGTGGCAGCGTAGAGCTAGGAGAAGCTTTCCATACTTCAGGACCCCATGACGGTTGTGGAGATGAGGGCTGGAGATGGTGGGGCTGTGCCTCAGTGAGCAGACTTGGCTCAGAAAGCTGTGTGGAAGGATGAGGGAGTCAGGCCAGTATCCTTTGTGATGAGAAACTGTATGTATTTCAAATCAAACCCAAAAAGTAGAGGGAAAGGAAGCTGATGGTCTAGTAGAGATGATGTTTATGATAGGTGGAGAGGCACAGTGAAAATTCTTAGGAGGGTAAGAAACAGTGAACAGATAAAGGAGAGAAAAAGGACAGAGTAGTGATGAGGGTGCTACAGATGGGTCACAGTGAGATGAACTGTTTTTGAGGTCCTAGGCAAATACAGGCCGAAACCTGGGATGTTTGGAAGCCCGTGAAGGCAGGCCTTCTGCAACCATCAGTGTAGCAGCCTACAGCCTTTGCTCAGGTTTCCAGGGAGAATCCTGCTGAGAAATTGTTGGATGTCCCTGAAGAAATTTTACCCCATTTTAAATACTATGTTTGTGGTGGAGAAGCCTTGGGTTTGTGTTTTAACTTCTGATGTCTTTTTATCATTTTCCTCCTCTCTACCTGCTAGAGGATAGAACATATTCTGTCCAGCTCAGAGTAGAAAAACCTGAAGTCAAAATGAGACATTTAATAGCAAAGTGTGAAATAGCGTTAGGGGTTGGGGAAGGGGATTGGTGTCCTACAGTAAAATCATCAGATGCTATTCTTCCTACTTCTTTTTTTTGTGTGTGTGGGTTCCAAACACACAAAACCATGTAAGAGTTGTCGAGTAAAAGCAAACTTTAAGAATTATTTTTTTAGGGCCGAGCGCGGTGACTCATGCCTGTAATCCCAGCAGTTTGGGAGGCCAAGGCAGGTGGATCACAAGGTCAAGAGATCGAGATCATGCTGGCTAACATGGTGAAACCCCGTCTCTACTAAAAAAATACAGAAAATTAGCTGGGCTTGGTGGTGCACACCTGTAGTCCCAGCTACTTGGGAGGCTGAGGCAGGAGAATCACTTGAACCCAAGAGGCGGAGGTTGCAGTGAGGCAAGATTGCGCCACTGCACTCCAGCCTGGTGACAGAGTGAGACTCCGTCTCAAAAAAAAAAAAAAAAAAAATTATTTTTTTAAAGACCAGACTTGCCATTCTATAATAACCCAAAGGAGGATTTGGGAGTTTCTTCCAGAGTGAGGAAAATAACAAAATGAAAACAAAGTAGCAAAATGTATATAGGGTGGGGGGGCGATTAATATGTCTAGACAGACTTTAAATATATGTAACTTAATTTTTAGTCATTCGACATGTATAGAATTAGGTCATTCTGACTGGGAAATGTATTAACTTTAAAGTAGATGTTTTTAATCTATCTGCATGGTTACTCTGATGAACGTTTTATTTCTTTAAACCTAACATTGAATGTGTTAATCAGTAGATTGATTCTCTTTGGCTTTGTTTTATTTTTAATTAGGAGTTAGCACTGCGTAGCCAGTTACCAACACTGGAGCAGGACGGTGGGACTCAAAATCCAGTGTCTTCTCCCGGGATGTCTCAGGAATTGAGAACAATGACGACCAATAGCTCAGATCCTTTCCTTAACAGGTTGGTGAAAGTTGCTACTGGTGAATATCTGAAAAGGATCATTGCTTTAAAATCATTCTGCTTAGTGCTTGTAATAGGCTATTTAGAACATCTGTGTGGGCCAAAAACCATAGCTGTAAATGAATCTCACTGTCAATGGCAAGTACATGCAGAGTTGAGGATTAAAAGTTGTCTCCTGTTTGAGGAAGTGAACTGTTCAGACTTGTACAAGGGATACTTATTCAGAGTCACAACGTGTTTGCTTCTGCCTATACTGTTGACTAACAGTTACTTAAAATTACAGAATCATGAAGGAACATGTGAATGCCTTTCTATGAAAGCAAATGAATTGCACGTTAAACCTACTTAGGATTGCATTGTAAGGATCACTGGAAGGAATTTTCCACATAGCTATTCAACCTAAAATGTTTCACCCAGCAGCACTGTAAGGCCTCATGTTCTTAAGGGCTGTAGTCCAAGGAGATAAAATGTAAGGTTGTGCCTCTTTCAAAAATGCACTAAGATTAACAGCAGTATTTGAAAATAACATAGCTTAGGGATACTTCTTAGTGAGTTACCACAAATCCTGGGTTTCAGACAGATTGCAATATTATATAAACTGCCGTTTTGAAGTCTGTAAGCTGAAACAGGTCATATTCTTTGCCTAGGAAGTCATTTAAGATTAAGATTTAACTAAAATTCATTCTTCTAGGTTGTAAAATATCTATGGAGTTTCAGACTTTTTAAAATATGGGATTAGTTTGCACTTTGGATTCCTTTTCTAACCCATTTAAATAACACACTTTCTTAAATACTCAAAGGCATTTTGCCTTAGGAAAACTATTACACCACCTTTTCAATTCTCACCAATTGAATTGGAAACTTAGTAATTCCAAGAGAAACCCTGCTAAAAGTATTTAGTGCAATAGAATTCACCATTTACTCAGTTTTTAAGATTAGTGCTGGTGGCCTAGTTGGAAGGTTTGATTTTGAAGACCATCTAAAATGTATTTTAAGTTTGTATTTACTCTTCTGACATAGTTTAAAGTTCTGTCTAAAAGTAAGTGTATTTATATAAGATTGTAGTTCTAGACTTAAACCGAGGCTAATTAAGAGAGGCATAGCCTCAGAACTTTTTTTCCAACAAGGAAAATTTCATATCCATGTAATTTCAGTACCTGTCTTGTTGAAGGGGCTATATTAATCCCAGGGATAAAAATTAGACCATTTTTAAAATGGATAGGCTGCATATCCTTCTGACAGTCACTTATGAAGATTTTTTTTCTTAAAACTTTTGATGAGAGCTGGGCTACAATTTGAGATTCTATTTTCTGGGAAGATCAGAGTGGCAGATAATCAATATTACTAATCTAAGGGCAGAATTATATATGCATTCTCTGCAGTACCCCCAGTTTCTAATAATAACATACATCTGACTTTGACTTTCTTTTTTTTTCTTTAAAAAAAAAAAAAAAAAAAACTCTTGGCTGGGCATGATGGCTCACGCCTGTAATCCTAGCACTTTGGGAGGCCAAGGCGAGTGGACCACCACCTGGGGTAAGAGTTCGAGACCAGCCTGACCAACATGGCGAAACCCCATCTTTACTAAGAATACAAAATTAGCTGGGCGTGGTCACGCATGCCTATAATCCCAGCTACTCGGGAGGCTGAGGCAGGAGAATCCCTTGAACCCAGGAGGCAGAGGTTGGGTGAGCCAAGATCATGCCGTTGCACTCCAGCCTGGGCAACAAGAGTGAAACTTCGTCTCAAAAAACAAAAAATCCTCTTGATGGTTTTTCTCTTGTTTACTATTTGATTTATATATATTCCTTAAGCTCTAAATACTTGTTCCCCCAACTTGCCATGGCATTGACTCTTAGTAGTAATGCCGAGTTCCCTTATCTTAACCCTTTTACTTTTGAGAACCCTCAAAGCTCACTCAGATGTCCCCCTCCATGAAACCTTTACCCTTTACTTCCAAGCTCCCTGTTTGTTCTGAAAGCACTGTGCTTACATCTAAGTTCATATAGCCCTTGTATATGATTCATTAGTATATTTGTTCATTTCCCTCCTTGAAGTTGTGATCCTCTCACAAAACATTGTTTGTAGGTGGTGGTGATTGTTAACCTCTTTATCCTCAAAGCCTAGTCTAATGCCTGTCATGTAGCAGCAGATGCTCAGTGAATGTTTATTGAATGAGTGGGGCCTGTAGGAGGTGGGGTTCTGCAGGGAGCAGTTCCTCACCAGGAAAGTGGCCCTGTAAACTCTGTCCTCAGGAATGCCCATGTGCCTCCCCTGTGGTTTGGAATGAACTCTGCACAACTCTGTAAGTTCAGCTATTCAGTAATAGACTAAAATGTCTGATGTGTGTCCCATGCTTAGCGGCCGAATAGAGTGATGACTAGGACCAGGCTCTTGTCCCAGATCAGGGCAGGCAAAATACAAACAAACCACATCCTGAGGCCTTCTCATACGTGGCTGCATTGTATACCAATGGTCTCACAGGCAAATGTGTGTTTTCTTGGATCTTTGTGAGGCTTTTGAGCCTTGGCAAAATCTGGCAGAAGCATTAGAGTAAACCAGTGATTGCAGTATATAGAATGAGGGGAGAGAGAGAACAAGGCAAATGCATTGCATCATTTAGGGAAGGCAGTTGGGGTACTGACTGAGCTTTTAGCTTTGAGCAGTTGTTAAACTTGCTTTTATTTTTTAACTTTTATGTAAGTTAAATAGCTGCTTATTAAATGTACAAGCTGAGAGAAAAAGTTCACACTCATACACAGACCGTTGAAGAATAACAGCTGCTTTGATTTTATGCATTTCTCTAAGATTTTCTAGAGTTAGTAGAACTCAGTGAATGCCAGCTGATGTCTAGATGCTACTAGCTTAGGAAAGTGTTCTATTTATCAGGGTAATGGTTATTTACCATACTTGAATGTAAATCTGGGAAACCTTACTTAGTCTAAAGTGAAAATCTGTATTGGGTCATTTTATTTTCAAGGGATGTGCCTTGCAGTTTTTTGTTTTGCTCTTTTCTTTAACTGGGGCTATATGATTTCCCGTTTCATTTCATACTGAAGTGTTTGAGGCTTTTTCTTCCCCCGCCCAAACACAGAAGCAAGGAGATCAAGCCACGAGTATTCTTATCTTATCGGCAGTGACTCATCTATTTTGGCTCAGTCCTAAAAGGAATTCTGGTGGTTTATTTGGGGTTGATTTTTCCTTGGCTTATGTTCTCTGCACGAGAGCTAGGAATTTAACTTGAGTCTAGTGCAGACCTGTTTCCTCGCCCACCTGGAGTTTGTGTTTTGACCTCTCTGTGCCACCACCACCTGGAGAATTGAGACCTTGGGACAAATAAGTTGTATGGGTTCCTCCCCACCCCCAGATTCAAATGATATTACAGAGAGAATACTGATGCAGAGAATTTTCTGTCAGCCAGGAAAACTAACTGGGGGTATCTTTTTTTGTCCCTTACTGTCACCAAGCACAGAACCTTAGGAGAAATCTTGGTTCCTTAGAGCTGCCAGCTTCAATTAGGATTAACTTGTCTATTTCACTTCATAGCACAAGCCCTGTCTATGGCCCTGAGGGAGAGCGCTTGTTTCAGACATTGCAGGGCAGGAATTTTCAGTAATCCTCTTTGAGAATTATGTTGCTGCTCAGCAGGTGTTTATTTTTACCTTGAATTGATTTTTAAAATTTTTTGTGTTGGTCTTTAACTGTCATGTTTTTGTAGTGGCACCTATCACTCTCGAGATGAGAGTACAGACAGTGGACTAAGCATGAGCAGCTACAGTGTCCCTCGCACCCCAGATGACTTCCTGAACAGCGTTGATGAGATGGATACAGGTTGGTATTCTTTATTCCTTTTAGTAACCTGACTTAACAGTCGGACATGTTATCACCAGGTCTCATAAGGTATTGTAAGCAAAGATGATTCAGAAGAAAACTAATTAAAATCCTGTAAATTTGAATTAAATTGATCCTGCTGTGTCTCTATATGGTGATTTGTAACTTGTCTTTTCCTAGTTTAAAAAAATATATATCATGGATTGGCCGGGTGCAGTGGCTCATGCCTCTAATGCCAGCATTTTGGGAGGCCAAAGTGGGTGTATTGTTTGAGCCCAGGAGTTCAAGACCAATCTGGGCAACATGGTGAAACCCCATCTCTATAAAAAAAAATACAAAAATAAGCCAGGTGTCATGGTAAATGCCTATAGTCCCAGCTACTCAGGAGGCTGAGGTGGGAGGATGGATTGAGCCCCGGTGGTCACACCACTGCACTCCAGTTTGGGTAACAGAATGAGACTGCTTCTCAAAAAAAAAAAAAAAAAAAAAGTCATAAGTTGGATATATTAGCTGTATTTGAGTAAAACTGATAACATGACTTATGTTAGCATGTTGATCTTAATTGGCAGGACAAACTGACAACCCTATTAGAACATCTCTCTCATTATAGATTAGTGTCCTTAATTTTGAGAGATGTCTACATGTAATTCAGTGTTTGTCTTCATCTTTTCTCTAGGAGTTTTTGGTCCACCTTAGGTGTTAACGGGGCTCAGGAAACCAGGTGGGAAAGACTAGGAGGTGGGGCTCACTTACTTTATTAGAATAGTTGCAGAAGGCCAGGTGCAGTGGCTTACACCTGTAATCCCAGCACTTTGGGAGGCCGAGGTAGCCAGATCACCTGAGGTCATACGTTCAAGACCAGCCTGGCCAACATGGTGAAACCCTGTCTCTACTAAAAATATAAAAATTAGCCACGTGTGGTGGTGTGCGCCTGTAATCCCAGCTACTCAGGAGACTGAGGCAGGAGAATCATTTGAACCCGGGAGGCGGAGGTCGCAGTGAGCCAAGATCACACCACTGCACTCCAGCCTGGGTGACAGAGCAAGACTCCATCTCAAAAAAAAAAAAAAAAAAGAATAGTTGCAGGGGTCTTGCAGGAGCTAAGAAATACCTGCCTCATAGGAGGAATTAAGGATGCATTTCTCCTGTGGCTTACCTGGCAACCATTGCCCTAGACTTGACAACTGCCAGAGTGCATGAACTGGCAGGGAAATGAAGCTGTTCTTTAGCTACCAACTCTTTACTAACTACTTCTATTCTGAAAGTGTTTAGCAAGGCTTTTGTGCCTGTACTCATCCAGCTCCTGGCTTTGATGCTTTCTAGAATCCACACTACCCCCTCCTCTCTGATTATCTAGATGTTAAATCATCCTTAGGATCCACTTCAAACCCATTTCACACACAACACGTTTCCTTACTCCTCTAATCTGTATTGCTCTCTTCTCCAGACTGCTATAACACTTAATGGTTTATATTAGTTTTTCTGAAAGTATATCCTATTGAAGCTCTGAGGAGTGTTAATGTTGTCATATGCAAAAAAGGCTCTGTGGCCAAGTAAGTTTGGGAAACTTAGAAGCAAGGCTAAGAAGGTGGATTTATTCAAAGCCCTCTGGGAAGCTTGTTTTGCTGTTAGGAAGGTGCGTCTCCTAAGGGTGGAATAAAGTATTTGTGCGGTCTTTCTATTTTAGTGTTTCCCAAAGTGTATTTAAGGCCAAGGTAGGTCTATACCACTCATTTTTATGTTTAGTCTTATTATGGTGGTGCTTATCTGGAAGACAGGGTAGTGATGCGGTTGTGTTGTGTACTTGTTGTTTCTCCCGCTGCTGCATATAATTTTTCAAGGGCTTTTTTATTTTTTTCGTGACTCCCTTTAGTGCTCAGCACATAATAGCAATCAAGCTGTTATTGGATATCTGAACAATGTTGAAGCAAAAGTAAACTTGGCATTGTTATTTTGTTATCTGTGAGTTGTTTGACCTGATAAAAATTCTAGGTATCAGTTTAGGTCAGTCAGGAGCGCTTTTCTTTCCCTGTGCATTTCTCTATGCTCATATGATACAGCCCTGATGTTAGCTTTTCAAAAAGGACTTTGTTATCTGTCTCTGTGTGTTTCCACTAGGTGATACTATCAACCAAAGCACCCTGCCCTCACAGCAGAACCGTTTCCCAGACTACCTTGAAGCCATTCCTGGGACAAATGTGGACCTTGGAACACTGGAAGGAGATGGAATGAACATAGAAGGAGAGGAGTTGATGCCAAGTCTGCAGGAAGCTTTGAGTTCTGACATCCTTAATGACATGGAGTCTGTTTTGGCTGCCACCAAGCTAGATAAAGAAAGCTTTCTTACATGGTTATAGAGCCCTCAGGCAGACTGAATTCTAAATCTGTGAAGGATCTAAGGAGACATGTGCACCGGAAATTTCCATAAGCCAGTTGCAGTTTTCTGGCTAATACAGAAAAAGATGAACAAACGTCCAGCAAGATACTTTAATCCTCTATTTTGCTCTTCCTTGTCCATTGCTGCTGTTAATGTATTGCTGACCTCTTTCACAGTTGGCTCTAAAGAATCAAAAAAAAAAAAAAAACTTTTTATTTCTTTTGCTATTATAACTACTGTTCATTTTGGGGGCTGGGGGAAGTGAGCCTGTTTGGATGATGGATGCCATTCCTTTTGCCCAGTTAAATGTTCACCAATCATTTTAACTAAATACTCAGACTTAGAAGTCAGATGCTTCATGTCACAGCATTTAGTTTTTTCAACAGTTGTTTCTTCAGCTTCCTTTGTCCAGTGGAAAAACATGATTTACTGGTCTGACAAGCCAAAAATGTTATATCTGATATTAAATACTTAATGCTGATTTGAAGAGATAGCTGAAACCAAGGCTGAAGACTGTTTTACTTTCAGTATTTTCTTTTCCTCCTAGTGCTATCTTTAGTCACATAGTGACCTTGATTTTATTTTAGGAGCTTATAAGGCATGAGACAATTTCTATATGAATATACTAATTATTGCCACATACTCTAGTATAGATTTTGGTGGATAATTTTGTGGGTGTGCATTTTGTTTTGTTTTGTTGGGTTTTTGTTTTTTTTTTTTTTTTGGTGGGGGCGGTGGGGGGGGTTGGTTGGTTGGTTGGTTTTGTCGGAACCTAGGCAAATGACCATATTAGTGAATCTGTTAATAGTTGTAGCTTGGGATGGTTATTGTAGTTGTTTTGGTAAAATCTTCATTTCCTGGTTTTTTTTTTTTTTTACCACCTTATTTAAATCTTGATTATCTGCTCTTTTATATACATACACACACCCAAACATAACATTTATAATAGTGTGGTAGTGGAATGTATCCTTTTTTAGGTTTCCCTACTTTCCAGTTAATTTTTAAAATGGTAGCGCTTTGTTTGCATTTAGAATACATGACTAGTAGTTTATATTTCACTGGTAGTTTAAATCTGGTTGGGGCAGTCCGCAGATGTTTGAAGTAGTTTAGTGTTCTAGAAAGAGCTATTACTATGGATAGTGCCTAGGGGAGTGCTCCACGCCCTCTGGGCATACGGTAGATATTATCTGATGAATTGGAAAGGAGCAAACCAGAAATGGCATTATTTTCTCCCTTGGACTCCCTTGGACTAATTTTTAAGTCTCGGTTGGAAATCAGTGAGTAGGTTCATAATGTGCATGACAGAAATAAGCTTTATAGTGGTTTACCTTCATTTAGCTTTGGAAGTTTACTTTGCCTTAGTTTTGGAAGTAAATTCTAGTTTGTAGTTCTCATTTGTAATGAACACATTAACGACTAGATTAAAATATTACCTTCAAGATTGTTCTTACTTACAAGACTTGCTCCTACTTCTATGCTGAAAATTGAACCTGGATAGAATACTATAAGGTCTTGAGTTAGCTGGAAAAGTGATCAGATTAATAAATGTATATTGGTAGTTGAATTTAGCAAAGAAATAGAGATAATCATGATTATACCTTTATTTTTACAGGAAGAGATGATGTAACTAGAGTATGTGTCTACAGGAGTAATAATGGTTTCCAAAGAGTATTTTTTAAAGGAACAAAATAAGCATGAATTAACTCTTCAATATAAGCTATGAAGTAATAGTTGGTTGTGAATTAAAGTGGCACCAGCTAGCACCTCTGTGTTTTAAGGGTCTTTCAATGTTTCTAGAATAAGCCCTTATTTTCAAGGGTTCATAACAGGCATAAAATCTTTTCTCCTGGCAAAAGCTGCTATGAAAAGCCTCAGCTTGGGAAGATAGATTTTTTTCCCCCCAATTACAAAATCTAAGTATTTTGGCCCTTCAATTTGGTGGAGTGCAAAAGTTGGAAGTAAGAAGTTTTAAGTACTTTCAGTGCTCAAAAAAAATGCAATCACTGTGTTGTATATAATAGTTCATAGGTTGATCACTCATAATAATTGACTCTAAGGCTTTTATTAAGAAAACAGCAGAAAGATTAAATCTTGAATTAAGTCTGGGGGGAAATGGCCACTGCAGATGGAGTTTTAGAGTAGTAATGAAATTCTACCTAGAATGCAAAATTGGGTATATGAATTATATAGCATGTTGTTGGGATTTTTTTTAATGTGCAGAAGATCAAAGCTACTTGGAAGGAGTGCCTATAATTTGCCAGTAGCCACAAATTAAGATTATATCTTATATATCAGCAGATTAGCTTTAGCTTAGGGGGAGGGTGGGAAAGTTTGGGGGGGTTGTGAAGATTTAGGGGGACCTTGATAGAGAACTTTATAAACTTCTTTCTCTTTAATAAAGACTTATCTTACACTGTGCTGCCATTAAAGGCAGCTGTTCCTAGAGTTTCAGTCACTTAAGTACACCCACAAAAAAGAATATGGAGATCTTCCTTTACCCCTCAACTTTAATTTGCCCAGTTATACCTCAGTGTTGTAGTAGTACTGTGATACCTGGCACAGTGCTTTGATCTTAGGATGCCCTCTGTACTGACCTGAAGGAGACCTAAGAGTCCTTTCCCTTTTTGAGTTTGGATCATAGCCTTGATGTGGTCTCTTGTTTTATGTCCTTGTTCCTAATGTAAAAGTGCTTAACTGCTTCTTGGTTGTATTGGGTAGCATTGGGATAAGATTTTAACTGGGTATTCTTGAATTGCTTTTACAATAAACCAATTTTATAATCTTTAAATTTATCAGCTTTTTACATTTGTGTTATTTTCAGTCAGGGCTTCTTAGATCTACTTATGGTTGATGGAGCACATTGATTTGGAGTTTCATATCTTCCAAAGCACTATTTGTTGTAATAACTATTTTCTAAATATAGTGCCTTTAAAGGAAAAATGAACACAGGGAAGTGACTTTGCTACAAATAATGTTGCTGTGTCAAGTATTCATATTAAATACATGCCTTCTATATGGAACATGGCAGAAAGACTGAAAAATAACAGTAATTAATTGTGTAATTCAGAATTCATACCAATCAGTGTTGAAACTCAAACATTAAAAGTGGGTGGCAATATTCAGTGCTTAACACTTTTATAGCGTTGGTACATCTGAGAAATGAGTGCTCAGGTGGATTTTATCCTCGCAAGCGTGTTTTTATAAGAATTGTGGGTGTGCCTATCATAACAATTGTTTTCTGTATCTTGGAAAAGTATTCTCCACATTTTAAATGTTTTATATTAGAGAATTCTTTAATGCACACTTGTCAAATATATATATATAGTACCAATGTTACCTTTTTATTTTTTGTTTTAGATGTAAGAGCATGCTCATATGTTAGGTACTTACATAAATTGTTACATTATTTTTTCTTATGTAATACCTTTTTGTTTGTTTATGTGGTTCAAATATATTCTTTCCTTAAACTCTTCTTTGTTGTTTTTAACAATTGATATTTGAAACTTTTTTTTTTTTTTTTGGCTTCTTACTGGTCTTCCAATAGAACAAGAACTGGCAATAAAAGGTGATTACAGGAGTCACTGGGAAGACAGGTTAAACTTCAGGTTCGTTTTGCTTTAAGTTAGGCTTGGCATTTGGAACTGTTGAAGTATGGATATATAATTCTTTTAATTTTGTGTTCTTACTCTTCACATACACCATCCTCATCCATGGTAGTGTCTAAGCAGAATTGTGTCTGCTTGATTCTTAAATGACTTCACTACATGTGACAGCACAGAGGACACTAAGAACATAAGAACATGGCACTGTCTTTCAGAATGGCCTTTGGTTTTACTTCTTTAATATATTCTCTCAGGCCAGGCGTGGTGGCTCACGCCAGTAATCCCAACACTTTGGGAGGCCAAGGCAGGCGGATTACCTGAGGTTGGGATTTCAAGACCAGCCTGACCAACGTGGAGAAACCCCGTCTCTACTAAAAATACAAAATTAGCTGGGTGTGGTGCCGCATGTCTGTAATCCCAGCTACTCGGGAGGCTGAGAATATATATACTGTTCTATTTTGGAGGTCATGAGAGAATATTATATATTAGTAAAAAGCATTACTTACTGGCTTATAAATTAAAAAATTCACAAATTGAAGTGGTAGGTCCTGACCTTTGAATAAGAAGTAGATTTGAGTATCTTTAAAGATGGCTGGATGTGGTGGCTCACGCCTGTAATTTCAGCATTGTGGGCAGAGGCTGAGGCGGGCAGATCACCCGAGGTCAGGAGTTCAACACCAGGCTAGTCAACATGGTGAAACCCCATCTGTACTAAAAATACAAAAATTAGCTGGGCATGGTGGTGCATGCTTGCAATCCCAGCTACTTGAGAGGCTGAGGCAGGAGGATCACTTGAACCCGTGAGGCAGAGGCTGCGGTAAGCCAAGACCAGGCCACTACACTCCAGCCTGGGTGACAGAGCGAGACTCCATCTCAAAAAAAAAAAAAAAATTGATTTCTGTGTTTGCGTGTATAATAGCTTCAATTATTGACACTATTGACACATCTATTTTGGTGAGGCAAATCTGAAAATGCTTCATATTTTACAATGTATAATTTCTTTATGTTAGAACACTAATTTTGTGTAGCTTGGAATTGATTATTTCCTTTTTGTAGTTCAGATATAGTGGTGGTACACCGTGGCTCAAAACCATGCCTTGTGTCTGTAGACATTGTGCTTGTTGCTCCACGGTGGTACACTTTGTCAGACGGTGTGAAGCCCGGTAATGTGAATCTGCCTTCATTCTGGATCTCTGAACCAGAGTTGTACCATCTTTAGTTAACTCTGAGTCTAACAGAATACTCAGAAAAATATATTTAGATTTGGGAATAGCCTCTAACGAGAACAAGGAGGAACATTGCAAATACTTGAGAAGTATAGTAGTCATACTTAAAACCTGATTTACATAACGTTTTTCTTAGACCCCAAATTAAAGTTCAACAGCTCAGTAGGTGAATTGCTCAGCTGCAGTAAGCAAGAAAACAGTCTTCCAGAGGGAGGGAGAGAGAAAACAGTAACTACTAGTGAAAGGAAACCTAGGTGACTACTGCAGAAGTGATCGGTAGACTGGGGGTTTTGTTTCATTCCCCAACCCCGATTTCTATTTCTTGACAGCTGAGGTTACAAAAGAAAGGCAGCCCCAAGGAGCCGATGATGTTTTCTTACCTTCTCTAATGGCAGCCAGACTCTCCCTGCTTCTGTAATCATCAGTTTTACTGACTGAAAACCTGGCTTTATTGTGAGTAAATTCCTGGCTCCGGGGTTCCACATGTGCTAAACCCTGTTGGAATCAACAGTAGCTCTGGCAGGATGTCTGCCATGTCATCCCCATTCAACTTTAAACTGTTGGCACTTAGTCTTTTTTAGCCATGAGAACTTTGTGGTAAACAAATCTTTTTTGATTTAAAGCTTAACTACTAAATTAAAACTCAGATGAGAAGTCGGTGACATTTAGTACTACAGTTTTTCCAAGTCACACATAAAATATGTTTTGCTACATTGAACACAAAAAGCTCTGACATAGGTAAAATGGATAATTTCTTAACCATAAACATAGCCTTAATACTGCCACAAATGAAAACAGTTGCAGAATCAAGACATGAGCAAAACAAAATGATAGTGAAAAGGTATTCTGAATTAAAGTCTGCCATATTTTAACAAAAAACAAAACTCCCAAAGTGACCTGACTTACAAGCTGCTATGATCCTGTTAGAAACAAAAAACCTAGCATCTTTGCCACTGAAAGCAATTATTTGGAGACCTCTTAGCAAAGAGTCTACTTCTGTAAAATTTTTGAACACCTAGTCTAGTTAACTTAAAAACAAACTTTAACTGTTAAAGAAACAAGAACTAGAGGTACTGTAACTTTGTGAAATTGGTATTGGTTTGCACTCAAACTTAGTGGACAGGGCTTGATTTTTTTGTAAAAGGAACTTTTAAAAACTTCTTAGGGTTGTGACATACCTTTCCTCACGTTTCCTTATGTCTTGTCCCAGGTATACTTTTGTGAAATTATAGTTCCCACGACCTTCATAGAATCTATATAAAATATGAGTTAAACTTCACCTTTTGGTTGTAATTTTATTTGGGATATTATTAGAAGCCACATTTCCGTTCCTTTTTTTTTTTCTTTTTTTGAGATGGGGTCTTGCTCTGTCACCCAGGCTGGAGGGCAGTGGCACAATCTCAGCCCACAGCAACCTCCACTTCCTGGGCTCAAGCAGTTCTTGTGCTTCAGCCTCCCAAGTAGCTTGCGCCACCCACCCAGCTAATTTTTGTATTTTTTGTAGAGACATGGGGTTTCACCATGTTGTCCAGGCTGGTCTCGAACTCCTGAGCTCAAGTAATCAATCAGCCCACCTCCACCTTCCAAAGTGCTGGGATTACAGGCCTGAGCCACCACGCGGCACCCCACATCTCAGTTCCTTTTAAAGCATTTGTTCTGTTTCAAATCGGGTTTTTATGTTACAGTGGATTTTACACAATTAAAATGATAGCATATCTGGCAAACTTAAAGAGGGACTAATTTTCTCAAGGATCTGCATTAAATGGCAGGATCTGAGAGAAAATCTCCTGTGTATCAGTGCTATCACCAAGAGCTACTGAAGCCAGCTTTGAGTACAAAGCTGAGCTTCAGTAGTGATGCAGCCATTGGGAAACCTAGCTAAAGACACTTTCTCCTCCTTCAGGGAACCTCTCAGCAACTTGTATTTGGCACTTTTTTCTACTGAATAAGAGGTAAGGCCGGGCGCGGTGGCTCACGCCTGTAATCCCAGCACTTTTGGGAGGCCAAGGCAGGCAGATCACTTGAGGTCAGGAGTTCAAGATCAGCCTGGCCAACATGGTGAGACCCCGTCTCTACTAAAAATACAAAAATTAGCTGGCTGCGGTGGCGGGCAGCCGTAATCCCAGCAACTGGGGAGGCTGAGGCATGGAGAATTGCTTGAACCCAGGAGGCAGAAGTTGCAGTGAGCTGAGATCGTGCCACTGCATTCCAGCCTGGGCAACAGAGCGAGACTCTGTCTCAGGAAAAAAAAAAAAGGAAGAGGAGGTAAACACATCTGCAGGCAGAGTTCAGCAGAGGCATCTACCTCATGGGCTGTAGCCCAGTGAATTCTAAATGATACTAGGATCACAACTAGATAAGACTGATCACTTGGATGACCATGAATTAAGACCTTAGATTTTATGAGAGATACAATGACTCATATTCAGGGACAGCCATTCTGTTAGGTAATTTGAAGTTACACCACAAAAACCACATGTGCATTATCTTCCAAAGGGAGGCCATTTGCTGAGGTGTTTTGTCCCTGAGCACTAGTAAGTCTCTTGAGCCCTGTAAAATAATCCCAAATGGGACTGCCCAGCGGAGAATGTGGACTTGAGATTTAGTTGTTTTTTTACAGTCCAAACCATTCAAAGACGGCATAGCTTTTCTGTATTCTAGGCCAAAGGAATTTCTATGGAATTCTGCTATGGGAGTTTCAGAAAACCAGCCTAAGCCCATTTAGTGTCATTCAGAAAACAGCTGATGCTTCATCGAGCGGCAGCGGGCGGGGATAGGGGTGAGGGGTGCTTAACAGCCAACTCACAGCTCACCTTCGAGGCTACATCTTTATCTGGAATTCAGTGGCAAACGCTACCCCAAATTCAGGATGTTGCTGAGGAAATTTTACACTGATTTGAGCTAAAACTTTGACCAAATCCCTATCAGTCTTCCAAAGTCACTGAAGAAGAATTCTGAATACCTGAACATCTCCAGTGTTCTCATAGTTTTGTTCTATCGTGGTCACTATGACAAATTTGAAATGCAGATTATTCCAATTAAGTTGATGTCCCACTGCCATCACTTACTGTGGGATTTGAAGTCTCTCAGACTTTTTCTCCATTGTGGGTAAAGTGAACGTATTACAATTTGCACTATCTCAAGACACTGATGAAGATCAAAGTGTTACAAGAGCAACTGGTAAACCATTAATATTCTGTAAAAGTGATACTGTATTTTAAAATCACTATGACCTTTTCTCAATATCATCTTGTTTAAAGACATAGTATTATTGAATAATTCAAAATAGTCCTTCAAACTTGAGTAGGTCTACCCAGGGCATCTGCACAAGTACATAAGGCTCTGTCTTGCTCTGTCATTAAGATGCACACCCTCTTCAATTTTGTATGTATGCTATTTGTTTTTCAGTATTTTAATATTCTGTAATTACTGAGATGCTCCCACATATGACCTCCTTGTTTGGTCATACCAAGATCAAATAAGACGTAATTATTACAATTCCTAATTGTGTGCCTCAAACCTAGGTTTAAATCCCACACTATGGCGGTGAGATGACTAGAAGTTGAGGGGGTAGCCCATAACTGGAAAATACTTTCCGTATACAAGGCTAACCGTATTCCCTGGGGCTCAATATTGTCTTCTCAGTTATGAGCTTCCCTACCTCTGGCCCCACTGCAGGTAGGACTTTGCTCTCCACACAGAGGGAATCCTAGGAAAATTGCCACGACAGTAAGACAATGCTCTAATAGGTTAGATCTTCCATCCATTTTAAAAAATCATGTACATTTGCTCAACAAACACACTTGGAACATATTCCAACTTGAGTAATAAGTGGCATGGTAACTTCGTCAGGGAGCTTACCAAGAGTAAAGGTAAGACTGTTAAGTGCTGAAGTTAGTTCACATAATGTAGTGAGAGAGCACAGTCTATGGGAAGATTACTTCCCTGGGATGATCAGGGAAAGCTTGTACGGGTTCTATTTGAGCTGGGCATTGAGTGGTTATGACTAACCCAACAGAAGTGGTCAGTGGCAGAGAAAGCACTAGGTAAGGAAAACTAAGAATAGTTGGAGGAATGGGGAGTGTATTAGTCCATTCTCACACTGCTATACAGATACTGAGACCGGTAATTTACAAGCAAAAGAGATTTAATTGACTCACAGTTCTGCATGGCTGGGGAGGCCTCTGGAATTGGAAACTTACAATCATGGCAGAAGGTGGAAGGGAAGCAAGGTACATCTTACATGGCAGGAGGAGAGAGACAGAGTGCAGGGGAAACTGCCACTTTTAAATCCATCAGATCTCGTGAGAAATCCCTCACTATCATGAGAACAGCATGGGGGAAATTGCCCCTATGATTTAAACACCTCCCACCAGGTCCCTCCCTCAACACATAGGGATTACAATTCGAGATGAGATTTGGGTGGGGACACAGAGCCAAACCATATCAGGGAATATTATCGTTTGGCTGAGCTATAAATATATAATGGATTAACTCATTCAACAAATAATTTGAGTATCTAATACATGCCAGGGAATATTCTAGGCCCTAGGAATACAGTAAGCAACAAAACAGACAAAAATTCCTGCCCTCATGGGGTTTACATTCTTGGCAGACCAGAACCAGGTAATTATAATGTCTTAAATGCCCATTATATGCCAGGCTCTTTCCCAAGCACTTTCTTATTAACTCATTTAATCCCCACAACAATCCAATAAGGTTGGTAGTATCCTAGTTTTGCTGGTTAAAAGATAATACAAATTTTTAAAAAACTTACGTAGAGGTCACATATCTGAGTAGAGGATTTGAAGAATCTGGCTCCAGAATCTGACCTATTACCACCATGTTCTGCCTATTGCTTGAATTCCAGAGTAAGAAATCTGAATATCCAATGAGAATGAAGGCCTTTGAAGGTCTGTCAAACTAGAGGACAATAATAGCAAAAATTATTTCAAGTCCAGGCTATTACATCACGTTTTGAGGAAATTATGACTGAACTTACCCAAAGGGTAACAAAAATGGGCTGAACACACAAGTAGAGAAAAAACACAGATAGCTGCATATACCTTTCCAGACATTAACAGTGAACTCAGAGTACCTCTAATTTGCTCCCATAATACTGTGGATCTGTTTTGTTTTTTTCTAACTGGCAAATGGAAGACAGGAGGAGAGGTGATGATTTCAAAGTATGACTGAACCAGTTTCCCCAATAGGATAATTCATCTTCCCATGTGGTAGGTTCTATAGAATGGAGATAACTTTGTTTTCGTTTTTAAGGCAGGGTCTCTTGCTGTTGCCTGGGCTGGAATGGAGTGGCACGGTCACAGCTCACTGCAGCCTCAATCTCCCAGGCTCAATTGATTCTCCTGCGTCAGTCTCCGAGTAGCTGGAACTAAAGGCATGCACCACCACACCTGGCTAATTTTTTTTTTTTTTTTTTTTAGAGAGATGGGGTCTCACCACATTGCCCAGGCTGGTCTCAAATTCCTGGGCCCAAGCAATCCACTCACCTTGGCCTCCCAAAGTGCAGGGATTATAGGCGTGAACCACCACACCTGGCAGAATGGAAATAATTTTGTGCAATTTATTGTACAGAGATAAAAATTAGGGAAGCTGCCATCTGAGCAGATTCCTGACTTGTGAAACTTACCTGAAGAAAAACTATGGAAAATCTAAATTCTTGAGGCTATCAAGAGCAGCTACTCAAAAGCCAGAGATGGCAAGCCCATTCAGGGGTCATTGAATAGGAATGGATCAACTAAAAGGCCTGAACAAAACTGAAGTCAGAAAAGGGAGATGCTTTGGCCTAGATTTTCTGTTTAGTCATATCTGTCACTGTTTGCTAGGTGCTTTCAATAAATACTTCAGCACCCACCACATGCCAAGCATTGGGCTAGGCCTGGAAATGCAATGCCAAAAAAAAAGTATGATCTTATGGTCTAGTGGGAAAACAGACCTCAAGGAATTAAAAGTATCATGATCATTGGGGGAAAATGCACATTCCAGTGGTCAGAAAATAGAAGCATAAGTTCACAGACTCCAAAATGTGTTGTGGGTGGCCATGCCAGCAAGCGTCAGTGGGACCCCCATATGTGCTAATGCAAAGATTCCCTCAACCCTTCAATGCCCAGGAGAGGTGGGTTGTTTGCACGGGAGTGATGTGCCATTGGTGTGCAGACATCATGAGCCAGTGTGAGCAAGCAACACTTCTTCAGTCGAACCCTGCTCTGGTGTGGTAACTAGACACCAGTGGCAGCAGAAAGACCAGGCTCACCGGTAGAATTCTGCTGTTGAAGAGGGTAGCTGCCATGTCAAGACACATTGTTCTAGAATATCTCCAAGACCCCCTGCCTGCAGGAGGAGGTGCAATGGGCAGAGGAGCTCAGTGTCATGGAGTGTTGCTTAGTCACTAGTATCAGCAATGGGAAGTCATTGAAGAGTGTTAAGTAGGGAATTGATGTGGTCACGTGAGTATGTTCAAAAGATGTTTCTAGCTGCTGTGTGACATGAACTAGAGGGAGGGGGTGAGCATGGTGGGGCCAAGTGGAAACTACAGTGGCAGTGCAGGGGTGAGGAGACGGTGGTTGTGGCAGTGGGAGAGAAAAGGCTCAGGCTTGGAACTGCCTAAGTGTGGGAGAGAAGGACAAGAAGTGGTGTAAAACAACAGAAGAGTGGGATCGGGGAAATATCCCACACAGAAACATGTGGGTGAAGTGCAGAGCACAAATAAAGGTTGCTGCCTGAGCCAAAAAGAGGTTGCTGCTCTGTCAATCCTGTGTTACCATAAAGGACAACTGATTTAGATGGTGAACTTAATGGGCAACTCTAGAGTGTGTTTGATCTCATTAAACTCTAACACAACACACAGGAAACCCCAAAAATAACAAGACCAGTCCACAACCCCTTTAAAATCAAGAGCAAGGCCAGGCACAGTGGCTCACGCCTGTAATCCTAGCACTTTGGGAGGCTGAGGCAGGTGGATCACAAGGTCAGGAGTTCGAGACCAGCCTGACCAATAAGGTGAAACCGTGTCTCTACTAAAAATACAAAAATTAGCCAGGCGTGGTGGCGTGCACCTGCAATCCCAGCTACTTGGGAGGCTGAGGCACGAGAATCACTTGAACCCGGGAGGCAGAGCTTGCAGTGAGCCAAGATCGTGCCATTGCACTCCAGCCCGAGTGACAGAGCAAGACTCCATCTTAAAAATAAATAAATAAATAAATAAAGCAAAATCAAAGAAACCAAAACAAAACATGCAACCATCCCAAATATAAATACAAAACATGGATTTAAATGATTTGTTACATCACTATTTTTAAATGCAGGGCGAATCCCATTAGAACCTTTCTCTCTGTGGATAAAATACAAATCCCTGCCTAATAAGCACAATAAGAGAATGTTGGCAATTCTGTTATTTCATCTCTAGCACGAATTGACCTCATTTCTCCAATTGGCTTTGTGCTTTGAAAAACTGACCAAAATGCCACGCATGTGTTTGATTAGCACTTCACACCTTGTTTACAGTGCACTAGAGGAACTGTCTGTTGTTGGCATCTGTCCAGCTGTTCCTGATGAGTTGCCAGGCTGAGAAATCTCCCTGGACTGGGACAACTGGAACAAAGTCCAGGCTGACTGAAAAGTCAGCTGAGGCTGGGCCTGGTGGCTCACGCCTGTAATCCCAGCACTTTCGGAGGCCAAGGTGGGCGGATCGCTTGAGCCCAGGAGTTCAAGACCAGCCTGGGCAATACAGCGAGACTTCATCTCTACAAAAAATAAAAAATGTAGCCAGGCGTGGTGGCACATGCCTGTAGTCCCAGCTACTCAGGAGGCTGAGCCAGGAGGATTGCTTGAGCCTGGAAGGCAGAGGTTGCAGTGAGCCAAGATGGTGCCACTGCACTCCAGCCTGGGTGACAGTGATACTGTCTCAAAAAAAAAAAAAAAAAGGAACGTTCAGATGGTCTTTTTTATTTTTGGTGGGATGTGGGGAGAGATGCCCCAAAGCCTGAGCTAGACTCCTAGAGCTCTTTAATCCCCAGAACCAGCATCTATGAAAGAGGAGACTTTTTACAGCCCTACGCTCTTTTTCTTTGGCTACCGTGAAGTGTTTTCCCTCTGAGCTAAGGTATAAATGGCAACTGGTTTCCAAAACCACTTATTCACATATCTAGTGAACCATTTGTGCTTGTACTGATAGCCTCCCCTGAACCATCCCAGGCATGGGGAGGGTTACAAGTGCTTCATGATATTTGTAGGTTAAGACCCTTGATACCCTGCCCAGGGCAGCCTGAGCAGGGTGGTTGAGAGTGACCCCATATGGTCAGGACTCGGGAGCCGGATCCGTCGGGATCACAGAAGCAGACAAAGAGGTGTGAGGCAGAGTTCAGCCAGGTCTCGAGATGAGAGAATTGCAGGCCAGGCACGGTGGCTCATGCCTGTAATTCCAGCAGTTTGGGGGGCCAGGGCGGGCAGATCACTTGAGACCAGAAGTTCAAGACCAGCCTGGCCAACATGGTGAAACCCCGTCTCTACTAAAAATAGAAAAAATTAGCCGGGCTTGGTGGCAGACGCCTATAATCCCAGCTACTCGGGAGGCTGAGGCAGGAGAATCGCTTGAACTTGGGAGGCAGAGGTTGCAGTGAGCTGAGATTGCGCCACTGCACTCCATTCTGGGTGACAGAATGAGACTCCATCTCAAAAAAAGAAACGTCGGGGGAGGAGGGGGAAGGGAAAGGGGAAGGGAAGGAGGAAGGGAAGGGGGAAGGGAAGAGAGAGAAAGAAGAGAAGGAAGGAAAGGAAGAGAGAAAGAGACAGAAAGAGAAAGAGAGAGAGAAGAGAAGAAAGGAAGAAAGAAAGAGAAAGAAAAGAAAAAAGAAAGGAAAGAAAGAAAAAGAAAGAAAAGAAAAAGAAAGAGAAAGAAAAGAAAGAGAGAGAAAGAAAGAAAGAGAAAGAAAGAAAGAAAGAAAGAAAGAAAGAAAGAAAGAAAGAAAGAAAGAAAGAAAGAAAGAATTGCAGAACTCTAGGAAGAAAAACAAGGCCCAGAAGGACAAAGTGACTTGCTCAAAGCCATATAGCTAACAAGGGACAGAGTCTTACACTTTTCACTCCCAGTGAATTTCTCCTATAGCTATATTGGTAAAAACCACAGAGTCAAAATTGCTCTCAAACTCCCATGACCTTGCCTGTAATACAGTTCGGCCAAAAGTTCACACTTTGAAAGGCACTTAGAGGGCTAAGAGCAATGGAAGAACAGCAGGTCCAGATCACCCATTTCAGGCTCACTCTGAAGCCTGTGCTTATTCAGTGGAAAGGTCAGTGGAATCGCCCAGGCTTTTAAAACGTTATTTCTGTCTTGCTCTCTATTTCTCTAGAATAAATGGTTTAATTTATGTATGTTAAATGGGTGATGAGGTGCTTGCTATATGTCAGGAACTGGAATGGACAATGGGGAGTTAATACCACTAATTATGGCTGGGCGTGGTGGCTCACACCTGTAATCCCAGCACTTTGGGAGGCTGAGGCCGGCAGATCACTTGAGGCTAGGAGTTTGAGACCAGCCTGGCCAACACGGTGAAGCCCCATCTCTACTAAAAAATACAAAAATTAGTCCAGGCGTGGTGGTGCCCACCTGCAGTCCCAGCTACTTGGGAGGCTGAGGCAGGAGAATCACTTAAACCTGGGAGGGGGATGTTGCAGTGAGCCGAGATTGTGCCACTGCACTCCAGCGTGGATGACAAAGATTCTGTCTCAAAAAAAAAAAGAAAAACTACTGCTACTAATAGCAGCTAAGCTATTAAGAGCTTAATATATGTCAGGCACTATTCTAAGAGCTTTGTTAACTCATTTAATACCAATGATGAATAAGCATGTTCCTTGCTTTCAAAATGCTCTTTGTCAAGGGAAGTGGTTCTAAATCCTGGCTGAATATTAGAATCTCTTGGAAAGCTTTTTAAACACCTTAATGTGTGGGCTCCACCTCCCAGAGATTTGGCTTTAACTGGACAAGGGATCAGGGGAGTCTGAGTGTCAGGGTTTTTGCAAAGCTCTCCTCACCACTTTGGTGTGCAGCCGGGACTGAGAACCACCAGGCCAGGATCAAGGAGACAGACATGTCGAGCGGCAGTGACACCTGAGGGTACCTCAGTCTGAGTCACCCCTCTGTGCTAAGGGAGCCCATATGTGACACACCTGACCCAGACCATGAGGGTCAGGAAGACGCTCAGAAGAAGAAGTGAGGGAGGGTCACTCTAGGCATGAGGTAAGGCAGTCTCTGTTCCTACCATGCTTCTTTGGCTCACATCTACCCACCTGGCCCTGGCCCAGCTGAAACGTTTAGTTTTAAGGACCCTGAGCCAATTAAAGTCAAACTAGCATTCCTGATGTTAAAAAGTACCCCCGTGAAGCCAGGCATTGGTTTCCACACCCAACAGGAGATGCCTGTTCTCTGACTGGGTTTGAGGTTCAACCAAGGAGCCTCTGTCCCCCAGGGCAACTGATGCATCAGGGCTGGACGTCAGGGAGAAGGGAACTGGCTTGTTTGAAAAACTTCCTCTTCTTGGCATAAGCCTCCATAGTTCTGTATAATCTTTAGGTCAAAAGTTGGGGTCTTGGCCACAGGATCACTGATTAGTATTGCAAGTGCACTATACATCAAATGGATTTTATGTGCTACTTTAGAGACTGGGAATTTTTTTTTTTTTTTTTTTTTTGAGACAGAGTCTTGCTCTTGTTGCCCAGGCTAGAGGGTGTGATCTCGGCTCACTGCAACATCTGCCTCCTGGGTTCAAGTGATTCTGCTGCCTCAGCCTCCCAAGTAGCTGGGATTACAGGCACTCGCCACCACACCTGGCTCATTTTTCTTTTTTTTGTTTGTTTTTGAGACGGAGTCTCGCTCTGTTGCCCAGGCTGGAGTGCCGTGGCGTGATCTTGGCTCACTGCAACCACCGCCTCCTGGGTTCAAGCAATTCTCCTGCCTCAGCCTCCTGAATAGCTGGGACTACAGGTACCCACCACCATACCCAGCTAATGTTTGTATTTTTAGTAGAGATGGGGTTTCACCATGTTGACCAGGCTGGTCTCAAACTCCTGACCTCAGGTGATCCACCTGCCTTGACCTCCCAAAGTGCTGGGATTACAAGTGTGAGCCACCGTGCTCAGCCAAGATTGGGAACTATTCATAACATTGCTTTTCATGGTTAAATTCATTCAGGTTCCAAACAACCAACTGGCAATAAATTCTTAGAGTATAATCCAATGATGGAAAACACATCTGTATACTATACATTATAATCCAAGGTAATCAGATCTGATCAAGAAAGTAGGTACAAAACACATTTATTTTAAAACTTATAATTGACCTAAGTACCTCAATGTGTCATACTACAACATTATTTAACACATGCAATAAAATGGGAGAGGGGGTGCTAGATGAAAAATTTTCTTGAAAACATTTTGCAAATGGACTAAAACATTAATTTTTTCAGCTTTCTTTTCCTTAAAATATTTAGAATATTTTGAAAGCAAACTACACACAAGTGACAGTGGATGGGACCCCTTGGCCTTACTAGAGGCAATCTATAGTCCTGGAGGTACAGAATGTAGCATCCACAGACCTCTGAGGCAGGGGTCAGAGCTTAGCAGGCCCTTTTGCTGCAGCACTGCAAGGGAGCTCGATGTCCCAGTATCTATAGGGGAAAGCAATGGCGCACCCAATCTGAAGTTATCTAACAAGCTTGCCAGTGGGTTCCACTTCTGGAACATTATCCTAAGAAAAGAATTCAGGGTGTGTACAAAGATTAAGCAAAATAGCAAAAAAATCTGAGAATAACCTAGATTTCAAAAAAAAAAAATAAAGGGAAACTGATTGGATTGTTATACCCACAAAATGAAATACTATGCAACTATCAAAAACAACATTAAGGTCAGGGTCGGTGGCTCATGCCTGTAATCCCAACATTCTGGGAGGACAAGGCGGGTGGATTGCCTGAGGTCAGGAGATCAAAACCAGCCTGACCAATATGGTGAAACTCCATCTCTACTAAAAATACAAAAATTAGCCAGGCATGGTGGCAGGCACCTGTAATCCCAGCTACTGAGACAGGAGAATCGCTTGAACCCAGGTGGCAGAGTTTGCAGTGAGCCAAAATTGTACCACTGCACTCCAGCCTGGGCAACAAGAGTGAAACTCTGTCTCAAAAAAAAAAAAAAAAGTTAAAAATGCATATTGAGGCTGGGCACGGTGGCTTATGCCTGTAATACCAGAACTTTGGGAGGCTGAGACAGGCAGATCACTTGAGGTCAGGAGTTCAAGAACAGCCTGGCCAACATGACGAAACTCCCTCTCTACTAAAAATACAAAAATTAGCCAGGCATGGTGGTGCACACCTGTAATCCCAGCACTTTGGGAGGCTGAGGTGGGTGAATTGCTTGAGCTCAGGAGTTTGAGACCAGCCTGGGCAACATGGGGAAACCCTGTCTCTACCAAAAAGTACAAAAATTAGCCAAGCATTGTATGACAGCTACTCAGGAACCTGAGATGAGAGGATCACTTGAGCCAAGGAGGTCGAGGCTGCTGTGAGCCATGATCATGCCACTGCATTCCAGCCTGGGCGGCAGACTGAGACCCTGTCTCAAAAAAAAAAAAAAGGGAAATATAAGCAAAGAGTAAGTATGGTGAAACAGTATGGATTTTTTTCTGGGCTGCCCAGCGAGAGGCTGGAAGCAGCAGTGGCTGGGGATAGGCAAAGGCACACAGGTTACAGTGTGGAGGATGGCTTGAAGGAAGGGCAAGTCTGGAAGATTAGTTAAGAGGCTGTTACATAGGCCAAGAGAGTGATAATAAGGACTGAAGTGGGTCCGTGGTAGTAGAGATGGTGAAAGGGCTTGAATCTAGAAATAATTAGCAGGTAAATTCACAAACTTGTAATTGATTGGAAGTGGAAGCTAAGGGAGATGAAGTCATCTAGGATGATTCTGGGTTTCTAATGGATGGTGGTGCCACATAAGGGAGACAGGAGGAGAAACAGATTCAGGGATGTGGTAAGTTCAACAGACTTGATGAGATCTTTAGATCACAGATCTAATCATATCACTTTCCTACGTTATACACTTGAGTGGCTTCTCATTACTTTTAAGATTTAGTCCCAAACCCTACATGACTGCAGGGCCTTGTAAAATCTTGTCCTTTCCAGTTCTCCCCTTCACTCCCCCTTCTCTAGCCATGCTGGCTTCTCTGTTCCTGAAACCTGCAAACTCCTTTCTATCTCACAGCCTTTCCTCATTCTGTTCCCTCTGCCTGGAGGACAGTTCTCCCAATTCCCCACTCATCCTTCAGGTCTTAGCTTAAATATCATTTCTTTAGGGAAGACTTCGCTCAACCCCTGGTATAAACTAGACCCCTGGCATGTGCTCTCAAAGCCCCTTGTACTCTTCTTTGTTGTACTTTTCATAATCCTAAGTAAAAAATTGATGTATTGGCTGGATGCAGTGGCTCACACCTGTAATCCCTCGTCTTCCTTTGGGAGGACGAGGCGAGCAGATCACGAGGTCAAGAGATCGAGACCATCCTGGCCAACATGGTGAAATCCCATCTCTACTAAAAATACAAAAATTAGCTGGGCATGGTGATGCGCACCTGTCATCTCAGCTACTCGGAGGCTGAGGCAGGAGAATTGCTTGAACCCAGGAGGCGGAGGTTATAGTGAGCTGAGAATGTGCCACTGCACTCCAGCCTGATGACAGAGCAAGACTCTGTCTCAAAACAAACAAAAATATTGATGTATAATTATTGATTTAATGTCTGCTTTTCCCTGTAAGGGAAGACACCGTGTCTGTTGTGTTTAGTGCTATATCCAGCACCTAGCATAGGGCCTTACATGAATGAAGCAGGCTAAGAAGGAGCAGTCAGGAGGCAGGAAAAAAACCAAGAGAAACTGATGTCAAAGATGTGCACAAAGAAGATAGCAAATCAAGACTTTCAAATAAGGCGAAAAGGTCCAGCGACATGAAGGCCGAAAACTGTCCATTGCATTTTGCAGCTAGGAAGTCACTGAAAATGTCGTCAAAAGCAGTTTCAGTGTGGGTGGGTGCCAGATTGCAGTGGGTTGAATAGTGAATGGAAAGCGAGAAATCCGAGGAATAAAACGCAACCACTGTGTGCCTCTGTACAAAGGAGGGGGAGGAAATGATTTTTACTTTTGTACCCTGACTCAGCTGTTGTTTTCCCCTTCCAACCTTCTTACTTCTCTACTAAATGCCACTGAATTGTTTCCTTCTGACTCCTGACCATCATCCGGAGATGTCAGGACTCATATGAGCTGTTAAGTCGAAGTTGTCCTGGGAGTTCTTGGTGGCTCCTGCTAACTTCAAAAGGGTCTTTCCTAATTTCCAAGGAAATAGAGATTTAAAATATAAATGCTATTTTTATTCATTTATGCAAAAACAATGTATATTGCCTCCTTTTTTGGTCATTTTCTTTGAATTCAAGCAAGATCAACAAATGTTATGCAGCCCCAATCTGTCTGGTACCCAGCCACCCTGGAATGAAAAATAGTTTGCAGTTTTCAAGGGTGCCTGTCTTAGTCCATTTTGTGTTGCTATAACAGAATACCACAGACTGGGTAATTTATAAAGAAATTTATTTCTCTCATTTCTGGAAGCTGTGAAGTCCAAGATTAAGGTGTCAGCCTCTTCTGAGGGCCTTCTCTGTGTGATCTCATGGTGGAAGGTGGAAGGGCAAGAGAGCTGAGAGAGTGACAAGAGAGAGCTGAGAGACAGAGCCAAGGGGGTGGAACACATCCTTTAATCAAGAACCTACTCCAGAGACAACTAACTGATTTACGAGGGCAGGGCCCTCTGACATATTCACCTCTTAAAGGGCCCACCTCCCAGCATTGTTGCATTGGAGATTAAGTTTCTAACACGTGAACTCTAGGGGACACATTCAAACCATAGGAGGGCCGATAAATAGCACATCTCTTTCCCAATTGGTTTTTGGGGAAAAAAAAAAACAAGAGAGAGAGAGAGAGAAAGAGAGAAACAAAACAAGGAAGTTGTATGAAAGCCAAAACATCCCCTTGTTTCTGCTAAAGGCTAAGTTGGATGTTGTAGCTTTGAGAGAGAGACAAACAGGCCTTACACTGGAGGCCTAGAATTAAGCAGACTTCCACACCCAGCTGCAAGCAGCTCTGGATCAGGGCAAGCTTCCTGATGGGTGGGCCCTCTCAAGGTAAGACTCAGACATGCAAGTAAAGATAAAAAGCACTCCTTGGGTTGCAGCACTCACTCAAGAGGAAGGAGGAAGGAGAAAGCCACCAGCCTAGCTTATGCTTCCCTGATTAGTAGATAAGATAAATCCCACCACCTCCTGGAAATCAGGATTGAGGGAGAAAGTGTTTCTGCCTAACTTTTCCCAAATTTTTCAGATTTTGGTTTCTTTTGTTGTTTTTTGTTTGTTTTTTGAGAAAGAGTCTCACTTTGTCACCCAGGCTGGAGTGCAGTGGGGTGATCTTGGCTCACTGCAGCCTTGACCTCCTAGGCTCCAGTGATCCTCCTGCCTCAGCCCCACCAAGTAGCTGGGATTACAGGCATGCGCCACCACACCTGGTTAATTTTTTTAGTTTTCAAAGAGACGGGGGTATCACCATGTTGCCCAGGCTGGTCTTGAACCCCTGAGCTCAAGTGATCTGCCCACTTCGGCCTCCCAAAGTGCTGGGATCACAGGTGTGAGCCACTGCACCTGGCCCAGATTTTTTTTTTTCTAACGCTTGTGGTTTCACCATTCACAGAAGTGAGGCTATTAACTTCCAGCTTCGTGCGATGGCTCGTCCAAAACTACTACTCCTTATTTGGGAGTCCTCCTGGAATCGCTAGGGGGCAGTATAAATGTCTCCCAAGAAGGCACTAAAAAAGGGCCCAAATGGTCCAAGTCCACGTGTTCCTAAGGCTAAAAATTCAGTCCCTAGTCCAAGTCAACTAGCTATGTTGTCAAACATAGCATACTGGAAGTTCCACAGTGACAGTAAATCTTGAAAAGAAGGTCCTCTGATAGTACTGTGCATAGATATACTCCAAAAATAAAAGGCCCAAAATATTTTTTAAAATGTCCCAAATGTGAATAGAAGCCCCCTCCCAATATGAAATTCCCAGGGAAAACTTAAAGTCCAAAAACCTAAGTCTCCTTGCGTGCTAAAGTTCAACGGCTTTAAAATCCAAATAAATTTTCAAGCCTGAAACAAATTGCACTTTAAATGTTCAATTGCTCTTTCTGCTCAACCTCAGTTACATGCTTCTCAAGTCTGGGTGAGATTTGAAGCTTTTTTCAACCGGGAAAGCCTGAAGTTTCTCTTATTTTAAAGTACATCATTCCTTCATGGCCTCAGAAGCTGCATTAATTCAGTGCCAAGTCTTTCATGAATGTTCCTTTTCAAAGAACCTGAGTTACCATATACACAAGGCAATCAGAACACTTGTGCTAGATCCATCCAATTTTTTTTTTTTTTTTTTTTTTAGACAGTCTTGCTCTGTCGCCCAGGCTGGAGTGCAGTGGCGTGATCTCGGCTCACTGCAAATCCCACATTCAAGTGATTCTCCCACGTTCCAGCGATTCTGTCACCTCTGCCTCCCAAGTAGCTGGGACTACAGGTGCGTGCCACCATGTCCGGCTAATTTTTGTATTTTTAGTAGAGATGCGGTTTTGCCATGTTGGCCAGGCTGGTCTCGAACTCCTGACCTCAAGACATATCTGCCCGCCTCGGCCTCCCAAAGTGCTAGTATTACAGTCATGAGCCACCGCACCTGGCCAGATCCAACCAATTTAAGAAACAAGCTATCTCTAGTCCCTAGAGCATCCCAGGCAAAATCATGGTCCTGGAATCCAGCACTCCCCTTTTTGCCTATTTATTTATCTAACACATTCATCTAGCTTTGTCTCATGAAGTATCCTATGGTGAGAGATACAAAATCAATACCTTCTTGGTCTACAAAAAACAGCCATTGTTCAAATACATCTTGTCTACCTTTAGTTCCCTCGGTTGGATAATTCCATCTGGGAAACATGTTTGCCTGTCAGGCCATCATCCAGTTCAGACCTGGATGCAATTTATCATTTTTCTTCATGCTCCTCTTTAATCTCACGTTTACAGAGATTAAAGGATTCTTAGGTTCCCTCAGGACAGTGACTCTGAACTCACTACAATAATTGTGTGTACAATGAAACTTACCAGTAATTTCACTGATTAGTGGTCAATCAGTGTACTGGTGTTACACTGATTTTGATCACTGGCTCTAACATTCTGCCACCATTTAGTATGGCTGTCCCAGTAAATAGGAGGTGGTGTCTCTATTATAATAATTTTGGATTTTTTCTTTAACTTGAGGAGACCACCTTAAATCATTCCCTGGTTGTTAGCCCCTCTGGGAGAATCATTCCAGACTGCACTCTGATACCCTGCTTTCTCTGTTAGACTTCTTTAGGTCCATCATTATTGCTGTTTTAGTAACTATAAGACATCTTTACCTTGTCTGATGCCATTTTTTTTTTTTTTTTTTTTTTTTTTGAGACAGGGTTTCACTCCTGTCACCCAGGCTGGAATGCAACGGTACCATCTCAGCTCACAGCAACCTCTGCCTCCCAGGCTTTCAAGCGATCCTTTTGCCTTAGCCTCCCAAGTAGCTGGGACGATAGGCATGCACCACCACACCTGGCTAATTTTTTTTGTATTTTTTGTAGAGATGGGGTTTCACCATATTGCCCAGGCTGGTCTCAAACTCCTGGGCTCAAGTGATCTGCCCGCCTTGGCCTCCCAAAGTGCTGGGATTACAGGTGTGAGCCACCGTGCCCGGCCGATGCTCTCTTTAACAGTAGTTTAGAAAGGAAAGCATGTCAATTTCCCTTTTACAGGCGCCTATCCCGGCCTTTCAGATCTGTTTGTTCATTTTGTGTCTGTCTAGTCTGTCTCCTACTGCGTGTTGAGGGAGGAGATGTGGCAGGGGCGGGAATGGTGGGAGTGTGACTCAGCTGCCCACATAACTTGCTCGTGCCTTCAGGACCTGCTCATGTCTGGTCTTGTACAGACTACTTCATCTTAATGATAGAATCTTCCTGGACATGCCCAATCATATAGCTTAGAGGGTCAGAGAGCATCAACTTGATGAAAGACAGGTCAGATTGCTTATGCTCCCAGTGTCCTGTGATAAGGCATTTATTTGCCACAAGCACCCAGTAGTAAAACAAGGTCTGTTTCTCAAAAGAATAGTAATTTGGGCTGGGTGCAGTGGCTTATGCCGGTAATCCCAGCACTTTGGGAGGCTGAGGCAGGTGGATCACCTGAAGTCAGGAGTTCGAGTCCAGTCTGACCAACATGGTGAAACCCCATCTCTACTAAAAACACAAAAATTAGTCGGGTGTGGTGGCAGGTGTCTGTAATCCCAGCTACTCAGGAGGCTGAGGCAGGAGAATTGCTTGAATCTGGGAGGTGGAGGTTGCAGTGAGCTGAAAGTGCGCCACTGCACTGCAGCCTGGGCAACAGAGCAAGACTCTGTCTCAAAAAAAAAAAAAAAAAAAAGAAAGAATAGTAAGAATAGTAATTTGCTTTAAAAATGTGTCTTTGTTAGGGATATTCACTGTGATTCTCCAGTAAAGACATCACAGGTTCCTGAAGGGCCACAGACACTTTGCACACCATCAAATCCACTGGCTCACAAGGGCCAAGTGGCAGAGCTATCTTGCGCTCCAACCTGAACCAGCTGGAGATTCTTCTGATGCTCCGGGCTCCGTTAGAGTTGACAGCCTTTTCAGGTCACTCAGCATGTCAGAGAGTGATGTGGGTTGACCCAAAATGTCCATTCTTCCTTTTTCCCATTATGTTTTAAATCTGAAGTTAAAATTTAAAATAGAATTTTAGCTGGGCAATGAATGCCCAGTCTATAATGCTAAATGAAGCATGTGAACAAGTATAACACCCCAGGCATAGCACAGCCACATAATTGAAGGACCTCGGGTCCCTGGATGTTCTATGGAGCATAGCTGTTCTACCAGGCTTGGGCCACTTACCTCAAGATTGTCTTGTGAGAGGCAAATACATTTCTGTCTTGTTTAATGCATTGATAATTTCAGTGTCGGCTGTTTAGCAGCCAAACCAATAACTTAACTAACATATTCAATACAAATGGACTGGAGAACAAATTACACATTTAATATGTGTTACCTCCAATAGCTAAAGGGCCACCAAGCTTTGTCCCCACTCCTCATCACTCTCATGCTTTTTCGTCTTTTTTATGTCCTCCTCTAATACAGTCCCTTCTCCACATATAGGCATCCTCAGCATCTTTCTGAAGTTCCTTTATAGAAATACAAGCAAATATAAACAAATATCCTCTTTATCCTTTTTCTTTCCTTTTTCCTTTTTTTTTTGAGACGGAGTCTTGCTCTGTCACCCAGGCTGGAGTACAGTGGCATGATCTCGGCTCACTGCAAGCTCTGCCTCCTGGATTCATGCAATTCTCCTGCCTCAGCCTCTCAAGTAGGTGGGATTACAGACATGCACCACCACGCCCAGCTAATTTTTGTATTTGTAGTAGAGACAGGGTTTCACCATGTTGGTCAGGCTGGTCTTAAACTCCTGACCTCAAGTGATCCACCCTCCTTGGCCTTCCAAAGTACTGGGGTCAGGTGTGAGCCACCATGCCCAACCCTCCTTTTTATCTTTCTTACACAAATAACATATATACACTTTTCAGTACCTCAGTTTTTCACTTCATAATATGTATTTTCTATAGCCGGTACATTAAAAAATTCACAGTTTTTTAAACAGCCGCACAGTGTTGTGCAGCTGTACCATACGTTACTTGACAGCTTATTGAGAAACATGTATTATTTCCAGTCTTTTGCCATTTAAAACAATGCTGCAACCATGACACACATACCATTTTGTACATGTGCAAGAATACCTATATTTGTAGGACACAGTCCCAGAGGCAAGAATGCTGAATTAAAGGATGTATGCATTTGTAATCTGATGCATATAGACAAATGTTAGAACATATAGTTTGTTCTATTTTTGTATTCCTGACAGTAATTTATGAGAGTCTCAGTTTCCCTACAACCTTATCAATAGAGTGTGACATCTTACTTAATTTTGCCAATTTGATTGGTAACAAATGGTATCTCAGTAGTTTTGTTTTGTTTTGTTTTGTTTTGATATGGAGTGTCGCTCTGTCGCCCAGGCTCAAGTGCAGTGGCGGGATCTCAGCTCACTGCAAGCTCCGCCCCCCAAGTTCACACCATTCTCCTGCCTCAGCCTCTTGGGTGGGACTACAGGGGCCCGCCACCACACCCGGCTAATTTTTTTGTATTTTTAGTAGAGACAGGGTTTCGCCATGTTGCCCAGGCTGGTCTTGAACTCCTGACCTCAGGTAATCTGCCTGCATCAGCCTCCCAAAGTGCCGGGATTACAGGTGTGAGCCACTGCACCCAGCTGGTATCTCAGTAGTTTTAATTTGTATGTCACTTAGGATGAATCAAGTTAAGCATCTTTCATATATTTAAGGCCAATCTGTTTTGTTTTGTTTTTTTTGAGACAGAGTCTCACTCACTGCAACCTCCGCCTCCCCGGTTCAAGCAATTTTCCAGCTTCAGCCTTCCGAGTAGCTGGAATTACAGGCACGTGCCACCATGCCCAGCCAATTTTTGTATTTTTAGTAGAGATGGGGTTTCACCACGTTGGCCAGGCTGGTCTCAAACTTCTGACCTCAGTGATCCACCTGCCTCGGCCTCCCAAAGTGCCGGGATTACAGGTGTGAGACACCGCGCCCGGCTGCCAATCTGTATTTCTTTTACTCAGAATTGTCTGTTCAGGTCTTTTTCTCATTTTACTATTGGGTTGCTAGATTTTTCTCATGAATATAAAGGGGTTCTTTATAAGAGATTAGAAGCTGTAGAAGAGTTTTCCAGCTTGTCACTAGTGTTTTGACTTTGCTTCGGATGTTATGTTGATGGAAATCTTTTTAATGGTTGCACTTATCAGTCATTTTAACCTTCACTTAGGAGAGAATCTCTCAATCTGCTCCAGACCTCTAGACCCTTAGAAACATGATGTGGTGTTGGGATCTTGTGTTTTTGTGGGATTTATCTTCCCTCCTGGAATGCAGGTGAGTGTCTTACTAAGCCATCTTGGTCATCTGCTATGTCCTGCAGTTGTGAATCTTTACATCACCAACAGGGTGGTTCAAGTCGGGCCTCTGTTCACCTTATCCTAGAGACTTTGTTTTTCAATTACTATACAGATCAGGCAGAACCTGCATGAGCTGCCCTGTAATTTGGTCATAGGGGACCCATAATCAATCACCTACTGCCAGGTAACAGAGATCAGACCATTCTGAAAATTACTCCGACCATGCTGTCTATTTTTGTAAGAACATCCAACATGCCTTTGCCTAACCTCCACCACCCTGGATCATGGTTTTTCTCCCCATAGAAATCAGGAAGCTCATTTCAATTTAGACATTTTTCTGATGGCCAGTATAGCAATATTCAAAGATGTTGGTGCTTCCCTTTCCAATGTTTCTCAAAGTCTTGGTGCACACTGGCCGGGCACAGTGGCTCACAATTGTAATCCCAGCACTTTGGGAGGCTGAGGGGGGTGGATCACCTGAGGTCAGGAGTTCGAGACCAGCCTGGCCAACATGGTGAAACCCTGTCTCTATTAAAAATACAAAAAAAATTAGCCAGGCATGGTGGCAGTCGCCTGTAATCCCAACTATTCTGGAGGCTGAGGCAGGAAAAGTGTTTGAACCCAGGAACTGGAGGTTGCAGTGAGCCAAAACCTCACCATTGTACTCCAGCCTGGGTGACAAGAGCAAGACTCCATCTTTAAAAAAGAAAAAAAGTATTGGTGAACACTGTCTTCTAGCTCTTTAAGGGACATATTTAGGTGAGGAGTGAGAAGTTCACCCATTAAAAGTCCACTCCAGCATTCCTATTTTCCTAAGCCTTCGAATTACTTCCTTTGTGTTATACTAAGGAATTTCTGGCACCTCAACTTCAATTAGCATGGGTAAGCTAGGGCAGACCACAAAGGAGACCAAGGTTTGTGCATTGGTGAGAATGACAGCTCAGACTTAGCTAAGGCTTCTCTCACTTGACTTTACAATTGCTTCAAAACCTTCACACATGATTAAGAATACGTGTTGGCGTGAGTAAACGAGCACCTCAGGATCTCCTTTTTAAAATTATTTATTATTATTATTATTATTTTTTGGGAGACAAAGTCTCGCTCTGTTGCCCACGCTGGAGTACAGTGGCACATTCTCGGCTCACTGCAACCTCTGCCCCCTGGGTTCAAGTGATTCTCCTGCCTCAGCGTCCCGAGTAGCTGGGATTACAGGCGCCCGCCACCACGCCTAGATAATTTTCATATTTTTTTAAGTAGAGATGGGGCTTCACCATGTTGGCCAGGCTGGTCTCCAACTCCCGACCTCAAATGATCCACCTGCCTTGGCTTCCCAAAGTGCTGGGATTATAGGCGTGAGCCACTGTGCCTGGCTGGGATCCCCCACTTTATTTTTTTGGAGATAAGAGTCTCACTCTGTCACCCAGGCTGGAATGCAGTGGCACGATCTCGGCTCATTGCAGCCTCGGCCACCTGGGTTCAAGTGGTACTCCTGCCTCAGCCTCTGGAGTAGCTGGGATTATAGGCTTAAGCCATCACGCCTGGCCAGGATCCCATCGTTAATTACAGAGGTGTACCCTCAGTTTGGTCGTCTCAACAGCCTTGCCAGAGTGATGAATTCATCAGGTCAATGGAGATGAGAAACATGACTGCCTTTGACGCCACTTTATGCTGTCCATTATTCAAGGGTCCCACCTATTTCCAGAAAATAAAAAAGAAAACTTGTCAGCTCCCTGCAGGGACATAATCTGGCTCCTGCTGTTTTTATGCCTTTCTGCATCCTCAGGCCTGCTTGCGGCTTTGTCGTTGCAGGTCTGGGCAATAGCTTGCCACAGTGGGCCAGCTGTTTTGTTGTTGTTGTTTTGAGACACAGACTCACTCTGTCACCCAGGCTGGAGTGCAGTGGCGCCACCTGGGCTCACTGCAGCCTCCACTTCCCAGGTTCAAATGATTCTCGTGTCTTAGCCTCCAAAGTAGCTGAGATTCCAGGCCCGCGCCACCATGCCTGACTAATTTTTGTATTTTTAGTAGAGACAGGTGTTTGCTATGTTGGCCAGGTTGGTCTTGAACTCCTGACCTCAAATGATCCTCCCACCTCAGCCTCCCAAAGTGCTGGGATTGCAGATGAGCCACTGCGCCCAGCCAATGGGCCAGCTTTTAAAATAGAAATGGAGCATACAACGAGAATTGCTCCCAGCTGTTTGATTTAGCCTAGCGATTTCAGAATCTCTGATAATTTCATTCACATTGATGATTTCAGCCTAAAGTTTTCATCTTTCCCACTTAATGTGGCGCCCTCAGAATAAACCTTAGGTAGCCTATTTTTTTCCCCTAATATAAAATAGCAAAAACTCTCCCCTTAGTCTGACTTTGTAATTGCCTCATTAGTCCCATCTAGGCACTCCTCAATCTAGTTCAGCTGACACCCAACATTAACCATCACACGTGCCCAAACTCATGCTACAGAGTGAGTCCGCTGGGCAGACACACACAGCCACTTGCACCTCTAACATCATCAGTTTTGGACAAGGACATGAAATGTCTGTTCCTGCAGCCTCTGGTAAGTGGCTGGAGGAGGGAGGCTGCCTGTGCCACAACAGAGGCAGTATGGTTTTTGCTTTTTTGAATCACTTGCTTCCAGTTCATCTGATGAATGGAAACTTCATGTCAATGTCTTTATTCTAGATTGCAAAGTAGCTTGGGAAAGCAAATACCCAGCATTCTCAGCTTCTGTAGTGGAGGTGTGGGTCTCTCCAAATACAGAAAGCAGTGTTTAAATGCTGAGAAACCAAAAAGAATGACAAATGGCCACTTTGAGTCGTATAACTTGACACTCACCAAAAGAAGAAATTTATCTCTCCAACTCCTCATCATTGAAAAGAGGCATTCAAGATCTTTTATTGGCCCGGGCTGGTGGCTGATATTTGTAATCCCAGCACTTTAAGAGGCTTGAGGCAAGCGGATCGTTTGAGGTCAAGAGATTGAGACTAGCCTGGTCAACATGGTGAAATTCTGTCTGTTTGGGAGAAGGAGATTGAGACCAGCCCGGCCAACAGGGTGAAACTCCGTCTCTTTGGGTAAGTGAGGCAGACAGATCACTTGAGGTCAGGAGTTTGTAGAGCAGCCTGACCAACATGGTGAAACCCGTCTGTACTGAAAAAACAAAAATTAGCTGCGCATGGTGGTGCAAGCCTGTAATCCCAGCTACTTGGGAGGCTGAGGCAGGACAATCTCTTGAACCCACGATGTGGAGGTTGCAGTGAGCCGAGATTATGCCACTGTACTCCAGCCTGGGGGACAGAGCGAGACTCCTAATCAAAACAACAATGAAAAAAGATATAGGCTCATGCCTATGATGCCAACACCTTTGGGAGGCTGAGGTGGGCAGATTACTGGAGGCCAGGGGTTCAAGACCAGCCTGGACAACATGGCAAAACCCCGATTCTACTAAAAATACAAAAATTAGCTGGGGGTGATGGTGCATGCCTGTAGTCCCAGGTGCTTGGGAGGCTTATATATTAAAATGTTTGAAAAATAGTAGCGTCATCAAAGAGAATAATAAAAACAGCCTCTTAAAAAAAAGTTTGATTCTTAATATTTGTTGGTACAATATACTAAACCCTCCTGGGTTTGTTTTGTTTTGCTTTAAGTAGAACCAATGATGGTCCCATCTCTTCGCAGGAAATTGGGTTCAGTGAGGGGCCGCTGCAGCCACACACAGTCCTTAAGTGGCAGTCCATTTCTAACTTGGAGCCTCTAGCCATCACACTAATCCTGGCAATATGAGAGCAAGAGAGCCAGATCAAAGACCATTTAGAGAAAAAAAGAAAATAATTCCAAACTGCTCCTTTGATGTCCCATTAGGCCATTAATATACATCACATCTGTTTAATTTAAAACTTCTGCCCAGTGCTGGTATGAGTTAATTGCACACCTCTCAAGACCCAGCATTAAGTTACTGTGTGCTTGAATGGGAAACATGATTTGTGTGGTAGTTAATGATGGGGTTTAGAGTCAAGTCCATAGTCATGCATTCTCTATTCTCTCCACCAGCCTGACTGCATGCTCCTCATAAATAACATTTTCAGTGGATGAGGGGACCGTAAATGTGTCCAGAGGCAGGACACTCTGTTCTGCTCTCTTCCAGGACACTGCCTTTTAATTCCCTAGAGAATAATGAGAAGTTGAAAAGTATCTTCTCAGTGGCCTATAGTCATTTCTGTCCTGCCTTATTCTGTGTTATGGAAGAGAGGAGAGGTTGTTAGGTTTTTGACAATATCTCTAACATACAACATATCATTTAGAATATCATTTCTATTCATATTCCAGGCATTTTAGAGCATGATCCTGTTTTTTGATTATAGAATGTTTTATTTTAGAGATTTTATCAAGCTTTGTGCAAAAACTGGAGGAGCTGAAATAATGGGGAAAAAATTAAAGAAGATACAAAGCTTTAAAATTATATCAAATATGCTGGGTGCAGTGGCTCACACCTGTAATCCCAGCACTTGGGGAGGCCGAGGCAAGTGTGTCACTTGAGGTCAGGAGTTCGAGACCAGCCTAGCCAACATGGTGAAACCCTGTCTCTACTAAAAACACAAAAATTATCTGGGTGTGGTGGTGTGTGCCTGTAGTCCCAGCTACTGCAGAGGCTGAGGCAGGAGAATCTCTTGAACCCAGGAGGTGGAGGTTGCAGTGAGTCGAGACCACACCACTGCACTCCAGCCTGGGCAACAGAGCAAGACTCTGCCTCAAAAAAAAAAAAAAAAGTATATAAAATAGCATCATCAACTATGTTTAACTTTAGCTAATGTGGGAAATGCCATATCAGCATTAGCAGATTTTAGCAGTAGACAGCTCCCGCCTTTGCCTCTTGTCTTTACAGTACAGCAGAAGCAGGTCTGTATTCATGGAAAGAAACTGGAAGAAGTAACTGCAGGTGCTAGAGAGGGAATGGAGTCATGTGAACAGGTGAGTCAGGGGTACAGGTGCAGAATGGGAGAGACTAGTGTGCATGTGTGTCCATGGATTAGCACTCTCAGGAAAGGGACCCCTACTATGAGAAAGCCAGCATGGTCTAAAACCATGGGCCTCGTAAACAATACTTGGGCATCTCTAGACAAATTTTTTTTTTAAAGAAAGAAAAAGTTCATAAGGATTTAGCACTCTTCTTGCAGTCCTGAAGTGCAGCCTAGGAAGAAAGGCAATCTTTAAAAAGGAATGTAGGCTGGACACAGTGGCTCATGCCTGTAATCCCAGCACTTTGAGAGGCCGAGGTGGGCAAATCACTTAAGGAGTTCAAGACCAGCCTGGCCAACATGGCGAAACCCTGTCTCTACTGAAAATACAAAAATTAGCCAGGTGTGGTGGTGTGCACCTGTAGTCCCTGCTACTCTCGGGAGGCTGAGGCACGAGAATCGCTTGAACCCGGGAGGCGGGAGTTGCAGTGAGCTAAGAGGGTGCCACTGCAATCTAGCCTGGGTGACAGAGTGAGACTCCGTCTCAGGAAAAAAAAAAGGGAATGTAAGTAAGCCTTAGTTGTGCCTGTTTTAGAGTTAGCCTACCTGGGAGACAGATGGCAGGTGGAGGGAAGAACCAGAATGATAAAGACCATAACACAAGTCAATGTTAGCTAGTTTTCCTCAAGGTCAGTGAGCTCTGACTAATGTCAACATATTAGGTTAGAGAGTATGTTAAACTTCCGCCAAACAATCCTGAAAAAAAGAAAGTGAATATATATCCTGAAGGTGAGAGGGCTGTTGGAGAGATGATGCTGGCACTGCAAACAAAAATTTCTTTAGAATTTGCTGTTTGATCTTAAAAATTCATACAAATGTTGCATTCTGTTTGGCTTTTAATATAAAATATTTTAGGCTAATCACCATTCAGCAAAATTGATCCTCCAGGCCGGGCGCGGTGGCTCACGCCTGTAATCCCAGCACTTTGGGAGGCCGAGGCGGGCGGATCACGAGGTCAGGAGATCGAAACCATCCTGGCTAACATGGTGAAACCCCGTCTCTACTAAAAATACAAAAAATTAGCCGGGTGAGGTGGCAGGAGCCTGTAGTCCCAGCTACGCGGGAGGCTGAGGCAGGAGAATGGCGGAACCCCGGGGGGCGGAGCCTGCAGTGAGCCGAGATCATGCCACTGCACTCCAGCCTGGGTGAAAGAGCGAGACTCCGTCTCAAAAAAAAAAAAATTGATCCTCCAAAAAAACTGCATCCCTGTTAGTCTATGATTTTGCAGTCTGTAGGCCATTGCTATGGGACTCTCTGAGGGGGCTGTACTGTCTGTCATTTGAGAAGCACATGAACAGCAATTAGCTCATTTCCAAATGTTGTATATGAAAATATTGTGACTTTTGTAAAGTGTATTCAATCATTTAGCCAAATATTTTAATAACCTGAAGAATCCCGGGGAATATAAAGTTAAACTTTGGCCTGTTCTGTTCTCAGTTGAGCAGACGAAGCTTTGCATGACTGCTTTCCTGCAGGAGATGCTTAGTTAAATCAGAGGCATTGCTCATTCTAAAAATTTGATCCAAATCTGGAGTTAGTGTTAAATGACACCATATGTTTCCTCTGGTTAAATAAGGTCAATAAATCATGCTCCTTCTTGTTTCAGAAAACTGAGATATTTTAGTCTATTCATGTTGAAAGAACACTAATTGTGAATTTTAAAAACGTGAAGGGGTTGTGTGGCCCTAAAAAACGTGGAGGGGGAGTGTGGCCCTAAGTCTGTACTTGGCCTGACCATCTTATCTTCAGAATTCTGGGGTATATGAGGTATTACTATAAAGATACAAGTCTGTTTTAAAAAATATATGTATCTTATTTTATTTTATTTTTTAGAGATAGTGGCTTTGCCAGGCGTGGTGGTTCACGCCTGTAATCCCTGCACTTTGGGAGGCCGAGGCAGGTGGATCACGAGGTCAGGAGATAGAGACCATCCTGGCTAACACGGTGAAACTCCGTCTTTACTAAAAAATATAATAAATTAGCAGGGCATGGTGGTGGGTGCCTGTAGTCCCAGCTACTCAGGAGGCTGAGGCAGGAGAATGGTGTGAATCCAGGAGGCGGAGCTTGCAGTGAGCCGAGATCGCGCCACTGTACTCCAGTCTGGGCGACAGAGCAAGACTCTGTCCCAAAAAAAAAAAAAAAAAAAAAGAGATAGGGGCTCCCTGTGTTGCCCAGACTGGTCTCCAACTCCTGGGCTCAAGGGATCTTCCCACCTTGGCCTCCTAAAATGCTGGGATTACAGGTGTGAGCCACTGCGTCCTACCACAAACATGCTTTGCTTTTCTTTCTTTTTTTTTTTTCTTCTTTTTTAACTTCTTATTTAAGAAAAAAAAGAGAGAGAGAGAGAGACAGGGGATCTCACTTTGTTGCCCAGGCTGGTCTCAAACTCCTGGGATCAAGCAATCCACCCACCTCAGCCTCCCAAAGTGCTGGGATTACAGTTGTGAGCCACCATGCCCACCTTGCTTTTCTTATGGCCTAAAGTAAAATAAAATGCTTTGAGAAATGATGGCACTGTTAAATAAACATATAACAAGAAAAGACAATACTCACTCGAATATACAAGTTAAAATTTAAAAATCATCAGTAACCAAATGAACGTCAGAGTTAAGCATGAATTCCTTCCTTCAAAAAATGAAAAATCACGCTCAGGCCTCTTTGATCATTAAAACGATCCCAAAGTCCCTATACTACCCGATAATTATTTTGCCTGAAAACATGTGGAGGAGGAGGGGATTAATAAAGATAAAAATCTCTTAATTGAATATAAACAATTTAACAGTTCCAGAATTCCTCATGTAAATTATATCTACATATGTGTGGGTTAAATGTGGGGGGAAAAGGGATGGTAGATGCAAAATGCAGTTATTTGCTTCAGAAATCTATCTGTGTGAGTAGCTCCAATGTATAAAAGATCAAATGAAGAGAGTTTTACCTGCTTGTTTAAAATGCCTCCGACTTATCTGGATGGATCTTCCCCTCTGACTCATTCTGGAACAGTCCTCCATAAGTCAAGGAGACAGTTTACAAGCTGGGGAGATTTCCCTTCGTAACAGCTAAGGGAACTTATTCTCTCCACTACCGTGGTTCAATGTGTCACGTACTGACATAAGGATAGAATGTCTCTGACCTAAGGAATTCACAATCTAATAGGGGAGACGGACAAATAAATAGGTAAGTTTAAAAATGTCAAGTTCCCTGTGAAGGTAGAAAAGTATAGGGTGTCTTGGAGCACAGAAGAGGGTGTCCAGAAAGGCAAATGCAGATCAGATACAGAAGCAAGGCGTTGGGGTCCAAAATGCCCAGGTGGATGTCCTGGTCGGATCTCCAGAGTCCTACAGAGGACCTGCTCCACACAGGGCGGGTCAGTTTCAACCCATGGGAATGAAAGACGGGGAAAACATGGAGAGCAGCTTCCAGCGCAGGGGGAGGAAAACATTCCCCAAGGAAATACTAGATTCCTGAAATATGTCCAGCCCTTGTGGAAAAGATGTAGTTCGGGCTGCAATTCAAGTAAACTTCGGAGAAGCTTCAAAAGCTCCGACTTGGCAATTCAACTCAAAGGGCTCTTCCAAGCTCTTCCTATTCAACTGCAACTTCTAAGGCAAAGTCATTGTTTACAGCCCGGCGGAGTTGGAAGAGTCTCCAAAAACACAACTTGCCGTGACAGTTGGAGTTTATAACCACCCTCGGACTTTAATGAGAGGCAAGTCTGAGAAGCTCCCAGCACCACTGCCTGACTGACTTCTGCGGGGCTGGGGGGAACGGTGGGTCCCAGATTTGGGACGACCCTTCTGCAGTGAACACCTCCCCCACATTCTCGTTTGCCACGCCTCTAGGCCACCTGGAGCTGAAGTTTCGCTGTTTTCCACGGCATTTCCGGAATGCCAGGGCATGCCCTGTCAATCCTGCACGCCCTGCGGCCCTGCTGCTTTCTCCACCGGGGGAGCGCTGAGAGTAGGCGGGGCATGCGGGTGGGGCGGGGCTCCAGCCAGGGTGGGTGGGGCCTCTGCACGAACACCTGCCTGTACTTGGGCCCGGAGCTTGGATCTCTGCCCAGCGAGCTCCGGCAGCCCCAGCCATCCCCGGCAATCAGGAGGCAGCGCCGCTCGGCTGCTGCAGAGGGCGTTGCCAGACTAAGCGACAATTTTGTACTACCTCCTCCATATACCTTGCTCAAGTGACTGGACTCTCGAGATTCAATTTCCTTATTCACAAAATGGGGTTGATGATCGTTAAATTTCACAGCTGTTTGAGGATTAAAAGAATGACGTCTCTGTATTGTTTGTGTGCCAAGCACTGACACGTATTCATTAGTGCTCGCTTCTTTCCTTTTTCTTTCCAAATTCAGTCTGATTCAGCAAGTAGCTACCGAGAGGGTCTACTTGTTTCCAGGCACTGGGGATTTAATGGCAAAATAACCCTCAAGAAGCTTATTGTCTAGTGGAAAAGACCAACAGGTAAACGGGCAGTGGGAAGTGCTGTGAGGGTGGAATTGCTGGGTGTTGGACAGGTAGAAGGGGCTGTGGAGGAAGAGCACGTTGCAGCTAGATAGAGAGGCAGGATGAGAGCAAGGACAGGGAGAAACTGGAAGTAGTACAGACCCTCTGGAAAGGTGAAGCTGGATCATGGGGCCAGATCGTGAAAGAATTCCTAAATTATAAATTCTAGTGGCTATAGATTTTTATCTTGAAGCAAAGAGGAAACATGTAAGTATCTTAAGCAAGAGACTATGATGTGATTTGGATTTTAGAAAGATTCCTCTGGGTAGAGATCACATCGATTAAAGGCACAATTTAGCTCCTAAGCTCATTATTAGCAGCTTCATTTGAGGGTCACATAAAGAATTCCCCTAGAGTCTAAATAAAGTATTTGGAATTTTTCAGGTCAGGCCATGTAATTCTGAATTCCAGAAAATGACTAGGATTGGTTAGTTCTTTCTTTATAACTAGAATTGAGTTGGGTTTTAATATCCCCTCTATAAACCAGGCTTGATTTCAAACCAAATTTTATTACTCAGTTGGAAAAAGAAAACTTTTATACCTACATTAGTCAACTACCCCTTTGTAAACTTGCTTTCTCACTCACCTCCACGTGCCTAGCTTCTGGGATCAAGAAGCCAGGAGGCAATGAAAAGTGTTATCAGACTTGCATTAAGACCAGCCCCTCCTTAAAGATGTTCTGGAGACAGAACTTAATCAGGTGGAGTTGGGCAGGGCTGAGGCTTCAGGCTCAGGCTTGCAGGCTGGTTTGGGGGATTAAAAGCCTAAACAAGTTAGTTGGGTTGTTCCTCTCCCATCATTTCCTGTTAGGTGATATGTGAGTTGGTTATGTTTTTATTTTAATGATTCACCCCTGAACATTGCTTTTGAAACAGCAGTTTGCAGGATTAGCGAATAACCGTGCTGTCATCCCTATTTAAACCCAGTGAACAGTGATTTAATCTCAGATGTGCTCAGTGCAGGCTTCAGGTTCTCTCTGTCTAGTCCTATCATTGCATGGGATCAGTGACTGAGCTGGTGTGGGGATGAATTAACTGGCTCCTCCTCAGAGTTCCTCCAGGTGGGCAAGTTCTAAAAGAGTGAGTCTTGTCAGCACCAACTCCTTTTTTGTGTGTGGCAGAAGGTAGGTCTGAAATTTTGCCCTGAGTTGCTCCTAATTTGTTCAGTGATCTGGAATTGCTGTTTCCATTCTTTGAGGCTTAGTTATAAAACAAGAGTTTGATAAAATGCTGGAAATTTCCTTCCAGCTCTAGGAGGATCCTGGTCATCAAATTTGATAGTCAATATCAAATTCCTACATTTAAAGGCATAGCGTGAAACTATAAAGAATTATCCTCAAACACTCCTCTGGGTCTACATCTTTGCCTGGCAAGCAGTCTCTTTGTCATTGCAAATTGATTTCTAAATGAAACTGCAAATCTTGTCAAATATACAGGATTACATCAAGCTGATGAAAGTAATAATGGAGATAGTAAGTTCTTTGCACAAACAGGGATCTTTTTTTTTTTTTTTTTTTTTTTTTGAGACGGAGTCTTGCTCTGTCACCCAGGCTGGAGTGCAGTGGCGCAATCTCGGCTCACTGCAAGCTCTGCCTCCTGGGTTCACGCCATTCTCCTGCCTCAGCCTCTCCGAGTAGCTGGGACTATAGGCGCCCGCCACCACGCCCGGCTAATTTTTTGTATTTTTAGTAGAGACGGGGTTTCACCGTGGTCTCGATCTCCTGACCTTGTGATCCGCCCGCCTCGGCCTCCCAAAGTGCTGGGATTACAAGCGTGAGCCACCGCGCCCGGCCTACAAACAGGGATCTTGCTAGGGAGATTACCTAAAAAGCTGAAGAAAAAAAAAATCAACAAGAATGATGACAATCTAAGTGCTTCAAAAGAGAATGATTAGATTAGCAAAGGATTAATAGAGACATTTTGAAAAAACTTGGTGAAGCCTATTTACATTTTTATAAAAATGACAAGTCAAACATGGTGAAAAATACCTGAAAAGCGATGTCAATAAAACCGTAAATACTTGATTTATTGGAATTATAAATAATACTTGTTTTATAATTTCATTATGTTTTTCAAAATGAAATCCAAACTTCTTTCTATGAAATTTTGGTTTCCCCTTTGTGTCCATTTTAAATGGCTTTTTGGGATATCACTATTTCCTTTATTAATCTTCAATCTTGTTTCAAAAGGGATTTAAGAGGTCTAACATTCTGCGTTGAATACCAGTATATTCTAAGCTCTGTTGCCAAATAAATCCATTTTTAATACCTCTAATGGTTCTCATTTTAAAAATATATTTTGCCTATTAATTGGCATTTTTTTCTTCTTCTTTTGAGATGGAGTTTCGCTCTTGTCGCCCAGGCTGGAGTGCAATTGTGCGATCTTGGCTCCACCTCCTGGGTTCAAGCAATTCTCCTCCTTCAGCCTCCTGAGTAGCTGGGATTACAGGCACCTGCCAACACACCTGGCTAATTTTTGTATTTTTAGTAGAGACAGGGTTTCGCCATGTTGGCCATGCTGGTCTCAAACTCCTGACCTCAGGTGATCCGCCCTCCTTGGCCTCCCAAAGTGCTGGGATTACAGGCGTGATCCACCGCGCCTGGCCGCCAGCAAATTTTTTTCTTTCATCTATCTTTTTTGTCTAGATATAGATCCTCTTTTCCTTTATCAGTGACTCACAGACTTATCTTTCCCAGTAATGATGAAACTAGCATATTTAGTCCTGGTGTGGTGGCCAGTGCCTGTAATCCCAGCTATTTGGGTGTTTTCAAACCACCATTTCCCCAATGACCCCAGCCAGAACTCTGAAGTTATCCTTGACCCTTACCTCTACCTTGTCCCTTCCATCCAATCATTGTTTCGATATGTATTTATTAAGGCTCCAGTAAGTGCCAATCACTGTTTCTGTATGTGGAAGGATAGAAGGGTGAACCAGACAAAGTCTTCACCCTAACACGACTCACATTCTCTCTCATTCTAGTGAGGGACACAGTCAACCTACAAACAAGTATAGATTTTATTGTCAGATGTTGGTAAGTGCTATACAGAAAATAAATAAGGGTTAGGAGATGAAGAGTGGGGGGGCTATTTTAGGAAACCTGACTATATATGTTAATTTAATCTCCTGAAAGCCTCCATACCATGTCTTTCCATTCCACTGACATTATTAAGGCACTTCATCATCCCCCGTCTGGATGGCTCTAACTATCTCACGCCCTTTACTACCTTGAGTCCTAAATCATTAGACCCATATCTGATCACGTTATAGCCCTGCTCCAAATACTTCAGCAGTTGTCTATCCCACAGAGTATAAAGCCTAAACATCTCTGCCCTCTTGGCTGATAACCTTTCCTCCTATTTCACTGAACGAATAGAAGCAATCAGAAGAGAATGTTCATATCCTCCTGATACCACGAGTACCCACCTTCCTGCATTTTTTGCCCATATGCTCTGCTTTTCCTTGTACTTTTAGGCATGCACTGTTCACACTCCTAAAATCAACACCTCCACTTGTATTCTAGATCCCATCCCTTCAAATGCCTAAGGATTTCACTCTTATCAGTTTCCACTTTCTCTTCTGCCTGATCAAATTTCCTCTCTTTATAGGAACCTTTCCATCGCAAACATCTTATTTCTAGCATTATAAAATTCCTTGTTGATCCTCTTCTTCCTTGGTTACAGCCTCATTTCCCCTATCACCAAGGCTCGACGTTCAGTCCTCTTGTCTCTTGTACATTTAGTCTCTTCCTGATATCGCCCGGTCTCATGGCTTTAAACTCCGCCTACCAGTATATGCTGACATCTCCTCTTTTATCTTCAGCCTAAAACTCCCCTTTGAACTACAGACTTGTATATCTAGCTGCTCTACAAAGCCTTGTCCTCTCTTTACATCTCAGTAATGATAATGCCATCTTTCCTAGATTCTGAAGCCAAAGCCTTGGAGTCGATCTTGAAGTTCTTTATTTTACGTCCAGCCCTCACATTCAAGTATTTGTTCAAATGTCATCTTCTCAGTGAGTCCTTCCTGTCTGCTGTATTTTTTAAAATTTATTTTAATTTTTTTATTTTTTTGACATGGAGTTTCACTCTGTTGCTGAAGCTGGAGGGCAGTGGTGTGATCTTGGCTCACAGCAACCTCTGCCTCCCAAGTTCAAGTGATTCTCCTGCTTCAGCTTCCTGAGTAGCTGGGACTACAGGCACATGCCACTACACCTGGCTAATTTTTGTATTTTTAGTAGAGACGGGGTTTCACCATGTTGGCCAGGCTGGTCTCGAACTCCTGACCTCCTGTGATCTGCCCACCTCGGCCTCTCAAAGTGCTGGGATTACAGCTGTGAGCCACCAAGCCCAGCCCTGTTTGCTGTATTTTAAATGGCAACTCTCTTCCTACAAGTACTGTCTGTCACCCTTCCCTGATTTATTCTTCTGCATAGCATTCATTTCCATCTTCCATAAAGAGTGTCACAAACGTATGCCATTCTCTGTGGATGAGATACTGTTTTTGGTTTAGTATCTTGGCTAGGGAGGAGGGAAGGGTAGTTTCAGGAGCTTCCCCTAGGCTACCACATTAGTGGATAGTCCTTACCTCACTGGCTAAGGACTCAGTGTGGGTTTCTGCTGAATATGTCTATTCTATTAACACATTTAGGGAGTAGGAAAATGGACATTGGAATGTCCACTGGAATGCAGAGCCATTCCATTTATTAATTAAGTTAAACTCCATTTATTATTTTATTGTCATATGCTTCACTCTACAAGGAGACTCACAATATTGCTTTGAGTCTTTGAGTATCAATTTCAAATCAGATTGGCATCCAGTGGTTCTTGAAATGCCTCTTCTCCAGTGTCCAGCTATGTGAGTACATGGCCACTAGTCTCTTGGGCTGGGAGAATCTTTACCATATATACTTGCCGTGGTGTTGCAGGGTCCTTCCTCTTGGAGACATACCCTCTCTTTTAGTTAGTGGGTTCCAAAGTTGAAAAACTGGCTCAAGCTTCAGTAATGGAGCCAGGCATGGTGGCTCACGCCTGTAATCCCAGCACTTTGGGAGGCTGAGGCGGGTGGATGACCTGAGGTCAGGAGTTCAAGACCAGCCTGGCCAACATGGTGAAACCCCGTCTCTCCTAAAAATACAAAAATTAGCCAGGTGTGGTGGCATGCACCTGTAATCCCAGTACTCAGGGGGCTGAGGCAGGAGAATCACTTGGACCTGGGAGACAGAGGTTGCAGTGAGTTGAGATCATACCACTGCACTCCAGCCTGGAAAACAGAGCGAGACTGCATCTCAGGAAAAAAAAAAGTGCAGAAACTTGGAAAAGCATTTTGACTTTTTATTGAGCTAACTGCTGTCAGCCTCCTGTTTATCCATCTTTGATTTCTTTGGATTGTACAGCTTGAGTTCCCCCTTGTTGGCTGCCCGTGTGGAGGCTGAGTTCTATTAACTATCTCCATAACTCTTTGGGTCAATCTTCCCTGGCTGCCCCTCTGATCTTGCCATTCATTACGGTAATTGTATATACCCACCCTTTAATAGCTAAGCTCTTCCACCTGGCCTCTGCTTTAGGATCCTAAAACCCTGTGGCTGTTAATGACCTCTATTCTGTAATGATGCCTCCTGATAGCAGCCCTGGCCTAGGGAGAAAAGCCACTACTGATCTTATTGGTGATTGTCTTAGTCCATTTGTGCTGCTACAAAAAAATACCTAAGACTGGATAATTTATAAAAAATAGACATTTATTTCTCACAGTTCTGGAGGCTGGGAAGTCCAAGATCAAGGTGCCAACAGATTTGGTGTCTGGTGAGGCTGCATCCTCCAGAGGGGCAGAATCCTGTGACCTCACATGGCAGAACTGAAGAGCAACCTAAGGTAACGCTGTGTGAAGCCTCTTTCTTAAGAGACTTAATCCCATTCACGACGGAGGAGCCCTCATGGCCTAATCTCCTCTTAAAGGCCTCACTGCTTAACACTATCACGTTGGCAACACTAGAAATCTGGAGGGGACACATTCAAACCATGGCAGTGATACTGGGGCCACTCTCATCAGCACATTCTTTGTTGCTTTGGAAATTGATATATCTATTGGGTAAATGGCCCTGCCATGGAGCATAGTCCTCTGATTTTTTTTTTTTTTTTTTTTTTTCTGGCCTTATATCCTTACTTGCATGCTCATTTCTCTGAGCCTTTTTTTTGAGACAGAGTCTTGCTGTGTCACCCAGGCTGGAGTGCAGTGGCGCAATCTCGGCTCACTGCAGCCTCTGCCTCCTGGGTTCAAGTGATTCTCATGCCTCAGCCTCCCGAGTAGCTGGAACTACAGGTGTGCACCACCATACCTGGCTAATTTTTGTATTTTTGGTAGAGATGGGGTTTCACCATCTTGGCCAGGCTGGTCTCAAACTCCTAGCCTCCAGTGATCTGCCCGCTTCTGCCTCCCAAAGTGCTGGAATTACAGGTATGAGCCACTGCACCAGGCCTCTCTGAGCCTTTTAATACCTTCTGCTTTCCAGCACGTCCACCTCACTTAGTGTGGGCTTTCACTTTTCCCTGCTTCTAGGAGCCATCCTAGTAGCCTATCTGCAACACTTCTGGGGGTCTTTTCCAGGTCTTAAATGCTATATTCTGCTCTGAGTTGATAAACTCTAACTTTCCCTTATCCACTATCCTTTCCCTTATCCTTTCATGTTTCACTCTCCTTAGTCTAATTCCACCTATAGTCTCTTGGCTGCTGCCAGTACTTGCTGGCTGGGACCTGCAGCTTCTTTGTATCAGTTCCTTTCCTTCCTTATCAGACCCAGCATGACCCCATCTGGGTGATATTGTGACTTAACCTAGTTATTAGCCTTGGGGCCAGCAGGTTCTGTGGGGACTGATCTTGTGGTGGAACAGGGTATTTTGCAGTATATAAAAATCCCTATTAATTGCCATATGATTGAGCCAAGATCTATCTTCCAGAGAAAACTGAAGTTTTAAACTATAAACAGTGTATATAATTAAAATTCCCTGTCCTAAGACTGCTTTGTGCACTGATGACATTTTTTTCCTTTTTTAAACCTAAAGGCAATGGAAGACTTTTCTTTCAAGTAGTTACCTCTGCTTTTACCTGTTTCTACCTGATTTTCATTTCCCATGTCATCAGCCATTTGTTCTCACAGTAGGAATGTTGCATGTATGAATGTTTCCTGTCATCATATACTTTTTATTATTTACGAGAAATGGATAGCCTGTGGACTTATTGGCAGGCAAGGAAAACATTGTGAAAGTTGATCTCTGTTGCTACTAACTAGCAAATTGGTAGTAATCACTTAATAGGAGTGGAAAAGTACAAATTGTATTTGATGCAGCAAAGTGGTAATTTCTTCAGACACACAGCATCACTTGTTTGTCCTTATTGTGAAGTTAACTGAGACTGGCACCCACATTGCTTTAAGCCCTGGCTCACCATACCACATCCCTCAGCACAGCCAGTTCCAAACTACAAATGGGCTATGTTCCAAAAACGTGGTTGAAAATCAGTTTAAGACTCAAATCACTTTTTCCATGGAAACGATGTAATAAGTAAAAGTCCAGTCAACTGGCTGGTTCCCCCAAAGTCTATTTAGCACACAACATGGCTGAAGTTGAGCTGGCGGGAGTAGTATTCTACATGGCCTCCTCCTCTGCCTGCACCTCTAATCCTATCTGCTCTCCACGCAGCGGCTGCCAGTGATCTTTCTAAACTATAAGCCTCATCATATGACTCAGTGCTTAAAATGAATCCCAGAACCCTACATCAAATCAATTCTCAGTTCTATGCCCTGAACACTTCTCTAATCTTAATGTTTTTCTCCATTCCCATTGCTGTGATCTTAACATAGGCCGTGATCTATTCTTACCTAGACTATGAGAGTAGTCTCCTAACAGCTCTCCCTATGTCTAATCACATCACCTTCCAATGTGTCCATCATGCTGCTGCCAAACTCTGGAACTTGTCAGGCATGACCTCTCAGTCCTGTCACAGCCCACTTTCAGAGCCTCATTTGCTTCCACACCGACTCACATACTTCGGCACATTGTATTTTCTTTACTTGGTATTTCCTGAGAAATTCCTGATCAAAGCCATGTGTCAGCTTCTCTGGGAAGTCCTTCCCTACAGCCAGAAAAAGGAAGTCACTCCTTCCCCGCTGCTTCCACAGCACTCTCAATATTGCCCACCATGTGCTAGGTGCGATGGATAATCAATGGGAATATCAAGGAGGCAAATTCCCACCACCTGCTCTCAAGTAGCTCACCATAGACAGAAAAAGAAATCACTAATTAGAAACCATTGTGAGGGCTGGGCACGGTGGCTCACACCTGTAATCCTGGCACTTTGGGAGGTTGAGGCAGGCAGATCACCTGACGTCAGGAGTTCAAGACCAGCCTGGCCAACGTGGCAAAACCCTGTGTCTACTAAAAATATAAAAAGTTAGCAGGGCATGGTGGTGGGCGCCTGTAATCTCAGCTACTCTGGAGGCTGAGGCAGGGGAATCGCTTGAACCTGGGAAGTGGAGGCTGCAGTGAGCCAAGATCACACCACTGCACTCCAGCCTGGGTGACAGAGTGAGACTCTGTCTAAAAAACAAAAAGAAAAAGAAACCATTGTGAGAAATCTGTTAGATAGGCGTGGCCAGGCGTGGTGGTTCACGCCTGTAATCCCAGCACTTTGGGAGGCCAAGGCGGGCGGATCACGAGGTCAGGAGATTGAGACCATCCTGGCTAACACGGTGAAACCCCATCTCTACTAAAAATACAAAAAATTAGCCGGGCATGGTGGCGGGTGCCTGTAGTCCCAGCTACTCCAGAGGCTGAGGCAGGAGAATGGCGTGGACCTGGGAGGCAGAGCTTGCAGTGAGCCGAGATCACGCCACTGCACTCCAGCCTGGGCGACAGAGGGACACTCCATCTCAAAAAAAAAAAAAAGGATAGGCATGTCTTGAGTGCGGCAGATCTAAGGACTTTTACTTACCTAAGGGACCCGGCAGTCATTAAAGAGGTGGTGGTGATTTGAGTTGACTTGTGAAGGATGACCAGAGCTTCATGGAGTATTCCAAGGGAGAGGGCCTTAGAAGTAGAGAGATGAGTAGTCAGCTCTCCACATCCATGAGTTATGCATCTGTGGATTCAACCACCTGCATATGGAAAATATTTGGAAAAAAAAATCATATCTGTACTGAACATGTACAGACTTTTTTCTCATTCTTTTTTTTTTTTTTTTTTTTTGACAGAGTCTTGCTCTGTTGCCCAGGCTGTAGTGCAGTTCGCCTCCTGGGTTCAAGCAATTCTCCTGCCTCAGCCTCCCGAGTAGGTGGGATTATAGGTATGTGCTACCACGCCTGGCTAATTTTTGTATTTTTAGTAGAGACGTGGTTTCACCATGTTGGCCAGGCTGGTCTCGAACTCCTGACCTCAAGTGATTCACCTGCCTTGGCCTCCGAAAGTGCTGGGTTTACTGGCGTGAGCCACTGCGCCTGGTCTTCCTTTTTATTATTTTTTAAACAACAGTATAGCAGCAATTTACATAGTATTTAAATTGTAGTATGTATTATAAGTAATCTAGAAATGATTTAAAGTATACAAGAGAGGCCAGGCATGGTGGCTCACGCCTGTAATCTCAGCACTTTGGGAGCCTGAGGCAAGCAGTCGTGGTGACGCACACCTATAGTCACAGCTACTCAGGAGGCTGAGGCACAAGAATCACTTGAACCCAGGAGCAGAGGTTGCATTGAGCCGAGATCATGCCACTGCACTCCAGCCTGCGAGACAGAGTGAGACCCTGTCTCAAAAACAAACAAGCAAAAGTATACAAGAGGATGTATGTAGGTTATATGCAAATATTATACCATTTTATATCAGGGACTTGAGCATCCTTGAATTTTGGTATCTGCAGAGGGTCCTGAAACCCCGATGGATACCAAGAGACAACTGTATTTGCAAAGGCATAAAGGCTTGGGAAGGTTTGGCATATTTGGAGAATTAAAAATAATTTTGTATGGCTGTAGGACAGGGTGTGTATGATAAAGCAGTGGAAACCAGGTAAAGACGATCATTAAAGGCCTTACCAGCCAAGGTATGAAGTTTCCATTTTATTTTATACAAATGTCTATTATAGAGTTAAGGATTCCAGGTCATTCCATCTTCATATCACCTCTGATACCTAACATCATGCCTGGAACACAGTAGGCCTCCTCTTTACGCTTTCTAAACTGATTTAAAATAGTTTTTGCCATCTCTTAAGTGATAAAATCTGGGAAAATAGAGTTAAAACTAAAGTTAAATCTAATACATTTGCAAACAAATTTCTTATTTCCATGTGTTTACTTTCATTATTTTAATACCCAAACAAATCCGGATATACAAGAAAATGAGCTATTACTTTTTCACTTTAATTTTATGTTTCTCCATGGTGTAAACATTTTAAAAATCAAGTTCGTTTACTTTTGCAATTTAAAAAAGCTTATGTTTTGTTAATAAAAAAATACAAGCCTAAATATTGAAGGTAAAAAGTGATTTCCTCATTAATTTACATTCCCTCTGAGATTTATTGCACAGTAAATTAGTTAATTGCAAATCTTCTAACAATGTTTTACTCCATTATAGATTACTTTGGAAAAACAAATTTGATTTTTCCCTCTTGAACAATGAGTGGTTTATTTTAAAGTAGGTGAAAGGTAATGTGAAGGAAAAAAAAAACCAGCTTCACAGATGTATAGTTTAAAGTTTGCCAAGTACTTAGCGAAGGGTTACACTAACTTCAAACGGTTGGAAAGTATAATGTGAGAACTCGAAGGTCTTGTTTCTCTTTCAGCTCCCACTCTCACTCAGTCCCCTGCAAACCATCGGCATAAAGAGCAAAGTTTCAGAGATCACATCCCCTAGTGGAGAGAAAATGAACAAAAGGGGAAAGAGAGACGCGATGAATTGCACGTGCGCTATTATATTTGCAAGCGGGTTACATTGTCCTTGGATAAGAATTTTATATTCCCCGTGAGTCTGAGACTCTGTCTGTGCTCTGAATTACTATGTTGCTCAATTCAAGCGATGATCCAAGGCCAATGACAGTATACCGAGCTATCATTTCTTGGCAGGTTGAATAATCATTTGTATATTTTATGTTCCTTATAAAAGTTAGGTAATATAAATATTGGTGATATGAAAGTTGATATTTTACATAAATTGTCAATTGCTAGTCAAACACTTCAAGGTTTTTTCTTCATGTGGTGGGGCTTTAAAATCTCAACAGGGAGTTCTTTGAGTTTGAAGTGTCTCCCCTAAGCTTTCCATTTCAGACACTATTTTTTTCCAAAACAGGTCTCAGTGTGTTGGTGTTTCCAAAGTGCAGATGATTCCTGTTCTTATTTTGTGGCTCTTCTTGCAGAATGCTATCAGCCCCAGATCTAGGGTAGTGGACAGCCTTGATTGGAGCCTTTGCCTGTTACAATGCATGATTCCACCACAGGCCAGCTGTGACCATTCCACCCAGTGACAGCGTGGTTGTCTTTCCTCATAGGTGAAGGAGGTGACTTCTTATGGGACATGATTTCTGAAGCAGAAGTTTACCTGAGGTTCCTGGAAGAAATGTTTTCCCCACCTGTTGGCTCCTTGAGTATTAACATTCCAGATGCAAAGCTTCATTCTATTAAAATGCAAATGAGCCCAACAGAGTAGTAAAACAGTTTGCTGCTAGAAGTTATTTACAATATAGTAAGAGTAACGCTCTTATTCACCCTAAGCACAGGTTTTAATAAAAAGTGGAAGGGATTGCAAGGGTATTGAGATCTCAGCAAGAGAAGGAAAGGGAAAAGGTTGGTTTAAAAACAATATTAATAGAAGACATAGCATATAGAGAGAAAAACGCAGGCTGTGCCTGTTCAAGATAACTTTCAGTACAATTTTGCCTAAGCCAGGATGAATGCAAATGTTTCAGTTTTAACAGACTGGATCATTCATTCAAAAAGCATTTATTGAGTGCCTTCTCAAAAAAGAATGATAATTAGATTTTTTAAGTTATGAAGAAAATATAAAACCAAAACTAGAGAAATATATGCCAACATTTTTCCAATGGTTCCGTTGTCAAAGTAGAATTAGAATATAAGTGCAGAGTTAAATTCCATTGTCTATCAAGAAGTAATTGTAAAGGAGTTATGTCTAAAAATGTATCTTTTCAGTGATTTTTATTCTGAACAATCTTCTACCTCATATACATTTTGGATCTATGATTTGCAACCACTTTTTTTTGGTGGGTCAAGATACCAGCACTGTGACTTTAAGAAGTTCATCATTAGTATTCATTTAAAAAAATGTACCAAGTTAAAAAAATAGAATAAATGTACATCTGTCTAAAGCAGGGGTTAGCAGAGTACAGCCTGCAGGTCAAATCCAGTCTACTGCCTGTTTTTTTGTTTTTGTTTTTGTTTTTTTTTTGACTATAATGTTGATACATTTTTAAATGGCTGCAAAAAAAAAAAATCAAAAGAATAACATTTCATGACATGTTAAAAATTGTCTTAAATTCAAATTTCAGGGGCTGGGTGTGGTGGCTCACACCTGTAATCCCAGTACTTTGGGAGGCCAAGGTAGGTGGATCACCTGAGGTCAGAAGTTCAAGAAAAGCCTGGCTAACATGACAAAATCCCGTCTCTACTAAAAATACAAAAAATTAGCAAGGCCATGTGAAGTGGCTCACGCCTATAATCCCAGCACTTTGGGAGGCTGAGGAGGGTGGATCACGAGGTCAGGAGTTTGAGACTAGCCTGGCCAATATAGTGAAACTACATCTCTGATAAAAATACAAAAATTAGCCGGGCATGGTGGCGCATGTCGGTAGTCCCAGCTACTCGGGAGGCTGAGGCAGGAGAATTGCTTGAACCTGGGAGGTGGAGGTTGTGGTTAGCTGAGATCGCACCACTGCACTCCAGCCCAGGCAACAGAGCAAGACTCCATCTCAAAAACAAATCAAAACAAAAACAACAAAAACAAATCAACAAATCCTGAAACCTTTCTTCCTAGCATTCCCTATCTACATTTTCTGCATTATTTAGCTTTATAGTATTTCTCATTAACACAGCCTACACTTTACATATTTTTAAAAAATTGTGTATCACTCCTTATTAGAATATTAATTAAATCCCAGGGATTTTTGTCTTTGTTTACTGTTGTATGCTGGAACCTAGAAGAGCATATGACTCCTATATATTGTAGTCAGTACTTGTTTGTTGTGTGTGTTAGTGGCTGAGCCAGGGCTTGCTGCAGACCTGCTTCCATGGTCAGGGAAGCTGGCAAGATAATGGAATGAATGTGAGATTTTAGCATCATATGTGTTTGGGTTCAGATTCTAATCCCAGCCTTTAGTAGCTTTTGTAATTTGGAGTAGATTTCACCCAGATATCGGTGATATAAACAAGGAAAATGTTTATTCTTATTATTCTTTTGTGATAAAGAGGTCCAGCGTTGATAGAGTAACTCCACAGTCATCAGGGACCCAAGCTTGTTCCACACCCCTTAGTATGTGGTTTCCAATGGCCAGGCATGATGGCTCGTGCCTGTAATCCCAGCAGTGGGAGGCTGAGGCTGAGGATTGCTTGAGCCTGGGAGTTCAGGACCAGCCTGGACAACATAGCAAGACCCCATCTCTACAAAATTAAAAAAAAAATTAGGCCGGGCACAGTGGCTCACACCTGTAATCCCAGCACTTTGGGAGGCTGAGGCGGGTGGATCACCTGAGGTCAGGAGTTCGAGACCAGCCTGGCCAACATGGTGAAAACCTGTCTCTACTGAAAATATGAAAAATTAGCTGGGCTTGGTGACGGGCACCTGTAATCCCAGCTACTTGAGAGGCTGAGGCAGAATAATCGTTTGAACCTGGGAGGCGGAGGTTGCAGTGAGCCGAGATCGCGCCATTGCTCGAGAGTGAAATTCTTGGGCAGCAAGAGTGAAACTCCGTCTCAAAAAAAAAAAAAAAAACTTAGCCGGGAGTGATGACACGAGCCTGTAGTCCTAGGTACTCGGAAGGCTCAGGTGGGGGATTGCCTGAGCCCAGGGGGTCAAAGCTGCAGTGAGCTGTGATCATGCCACTGCATTCCAGCCTGGATGACAGTGAGACCCTGTATGAAAAAAAATAGAATATGGTTTCCATTCTCAAGTTTTTTCCTGGATATGGGAGCTCAGTCATGATGTCTGTGTTGGGGTGGGAGAAAAAACTCAGCTTCCTCTATTTAGTCTTCCCAGTGACTTCTGCTTCTCTCTCAGTGACTATGAGTAGGCTGGGAAATGTAGTAATTAGGGTGGGCATATTGCCAACCCAAATAAAACTTTTCTCTGTTGGTAAGAAAAAAGGAAAGGGTGGTAATAGGTAGATGACTAGTAGTCACTGACATAGTAGCTGCCTAACTTAGGCACATTACTTAATGATATCTACCTTGTGGATTGTATTAGATTTCCAGGGCTGCCATAGCAAATTACTACAAATTGGGTAGTTTAAAATAATAGAAATTTATTCTCTCACAGTTTAGGAGGCCAGAAATCCAAAATCAAGGAATCAGCATGGTTGCTTCCTTGCCAGAGGCTCTGAGAGAGAAATCACTCCAGGCCTCTCTGGGTCTCTAGGGATTTCTGGCAGTCCTTGGCCTTCCTTAGCTCGTAGGCCCTTCACTCCAATCTGCCTCATCTTCTCTGTGTCTGTGTGTGTTCTTCTGTCTCTTACAGTGACAATTTCCTTGGAGTTGAGGCCCACCTGCCTCCATTATGATCTCTCCATTCTTACCTTAATCGCATCTGCAATAACCCTATTTCCAAACACAGTCATATCCTGCGATTCCAGGTAGACGTGACTTTCTGTGGGGTACTATTCAGTGTACTACATAGAGTTAGTATGATAATCAAAGACTCTGGGTATAAAGTGCTGGCATAGTCTGTCATATCAGGAAAATGGATCTTTTTTTACTGACAAGTCAGTATGAAACTACATGTAAATCACAAAACTCTTTTTGGAAGTTATAACATCAAATGGGGATAGCTTTTTTCTGCCTTTTTATACTTGTTTATATGTAGCTTCTTGCACATATCATAGGCATTTAGTTCCATTAACTGAGTTAAGCCTGAGGATTGCATTTGGAGAAAAGTAGGTGTTGGACTTAAGCAACATCATTCATCTGTACCGCGATGAGGAATGTTAGGAAAATGAGTCAAAGTGCGTGCGGTAGTTGCATTTTGGGTTGCACACCCTGCTCAGAATCATTCCTCCCTTTCTAGGAACTGCCAGCAGCTGGGACACTCCTAGCAGACTGCCCAGAGGCCATAGGTGATTAGTCTATGGATGAATCCTCATCCTGGCCTATCAGATCATTTTTTTAAAAAGAGACTGGAATTTTGAACTACAGATGTAAATAGGGGGTTACGGGGCCTGAGGCTATTTGATGCAACCTCCTGTTTCTGCTTCCTGCTTACTCCAAGGGAAACCTACATCCTTCCGATTAATTTGTGCTTTGGGGTTTGCTGAAGCTGGCACAGGTCATTTTCTGCAACTCAGAGAGCCTTAATTAGTAAAATACTGAAGTTACAGGATAGTAAACCCAAAACACAAAGAATAGTAAACAGATCTATCTACTTTCATATGTTTTCTATTTAATTTTTTTGATCTTGAAATCGTTGACTAACGGCACAAACCTGATTTTAAAGCAACCTTTCATTTTATGGATAAACATTAGCACATTAAAATGTGCCAGTAGGGGACTGGATGTGGTGGCTCACGCCTGTAATCCCAGCACTTTGGGAGGCCGAGGCGGGCAGATCATTTGAGGTCAGGAGTTGGAGACCAGCCTGGCCAACATGGTGAAATCCCATCTCTACTAAAAATACAAAAATTAGCCCGGCGTGGTGGTGCAGGCCTATAGTCCCAGCTAATCGGGAGGCTGAGGCAGGAGAATCGCTTAAACCGAGAAGGCAGAGGTTGCAATGAGCTGAGATTCTATCACTATACTCCAGCCTGGGCAACAGAGCAAGACTCTGTCTCAAAAAAAAAAAAAGTGCCAATGGGACCAAATCTTTCTAAGAGGGTCAGTGGACCTTTAAATAGCAAAACTTTGGTTGTTCTGAACTCCAAGAATATGGAGCTAAATAGCCAGAAAGATGCCAATGAAGCTGGCACAGCCGTTAGGATTTCTATTCAGTTCTGCATGTTCCTTTACTATCTATTATTTGGCTTGAAAAATCTAGGGCCCAGACTATAAGAAAGACAAAACAGAATGGAAGCTAAGATGGCCAGTTTTTATAGTAAAAAATCTATTCCAAGGGGATGGGTTGACACTTTCTCTATTTGGAAATAGAGAAAAGTAAATTAAAGAAGAAAAAGCCACACAAGGTATTTTTTTTTCTGAACATATGTATTTAAAAATTCGTCACTGCATTTTGACTTATTCAAATTGTTTAATATGATATTTGTTGGTTATATTTTTAGTAAAATAGAATTAAAGGCAGTTTGTATTTTGGCAACCTATTTTGTTCTGGTATCTTGGAGAGTGGAGTAAGGGGAAGATGATCTGAGAAAATTCTGGCATGGGGAGAGATGAGGAATGGGAGTTCTTTTTCACCTTCTAGTGTTCTTGAGAATGCATCTCTTGGGGCTCAGGAAACAATACCCCAAATATGACACTTTGGCCTGCTGAGTACTTTGATTTTGTTTGTTTGTTTTTTTTGCGATGGAGTCTCACTCTGTCGCCCAGGCTGAAGTACAGTGGTGTGATCTCGGCTTACTGCAACCTCCACTTCCCAGGTTCAAGTGATTCTCCTGCCTTGGCCTCCCAAGTAGCTGGTGTTACAGATGCCCACCACCAACACCCGGCTAATTTTTGTATTCTGAGTACTTTGAACTAAAGGAGATTGGAAATCCTCAGAGGCAGTTTAAGAAGCAAAGTCTCAGTGGCTCACGCCTGTAATCCCAGCACTTTGGGAGGCCGAGGCAGAAGGATCGCTTGAGCCTGGGAGTTCAAGACCAGACTGAGCAACATAGTGAGACCACATCTCTACAAAAATTTTTAAAAATAGCTGAATGGGGTGGCGCATGCCTGTAGTCCCAGCTACTTGGGAGGCTGAGGCAGAAGGATCACTTGAGCCCAGGAGGTTGAGGCTGCAGTAAGCCCTCATCATACCACTGAGCTCCAGCCTGGGAGACAGAGCAAGACCCTGTCTCAAAAACAAACAAAAAACCCCCCAAAACAAAGAAGCAAAGTGTTTCTCTGATCTTCTCCCACCTGCCTGTTTCCCATCCACCTTTCTTCCCTGAAGTGAGTCATAGAAACCATAATTCCTCTTCCCCACTTTGGGTCATAGAAATTAGAATCCCTCTCCCTGCAAAGTGAGCCATAACATCTAGAAAGGTTATTCTCTCCCTTCTCCCTTGAACACCCTCATTCCAGAGGGGTCCTGCCTCATACCCGGGAGGGAAGAATGCTGCACAGAGAGGCCAAGAAGAATCTGAACGGACAGGACTTGCTGGGTTTCGCTCCCCAGTCTCTGACTTTCATCCAATCACATTTCTACATGGCTGTCCATTCTTCGTCAAACCTAAGAATAAAAATAGAAAGTTTTTTATGGGTCTTTGGGTCTTCTTTTCTGAAGGCTCCTGTGTCATCACAAAATACTTTGATTAAATAAATGTGTTATGCTTTTCTCTTGCTAATCTGTCTTTTGTTATAGGAGTTTTGGCCATGATCCTTATGGTGGGTGAGACAAAGAACTTGGAAATGGCATACAAACAGATAGGACTACCTCCATTATCGTATGTAAGAATAGGAATTATGGGCCGGACATGGTGGCTCACACCTGTAATCCCAGCACTTTGGGAGGCCAAGGCCGGTGGATCGCCTGAGGTCAGGTGTTGGAGACCAGCCTGGCCCACATAGTGAAACCCCATCTCCACTAAAAATATAAAAAATTAGCTGGGCATGGTGATGGGCACCTGTAATCCTAGCTACTTGGGAGGCTGAGGCAGGAGAATTGCTTGAACCCGGGAGGCAGAAATGGCAGTGAGTCGAGATCGCGCCATTGCACTCCAGCCTGGGCGACAGAGCGAGACTCTGTCTCAAAAAAAAAAAAGGGTTATTAATTTTATTAATCACATGATGGAGGCTTTCTGGGGAGAACAGGGTGGCTCCCAAGCAGGTCCAAGCATGGCTTGAGAGAGCAGGGAAAGAAGACTGACTCTGCTTTTACTGTGATTAGAGGGTAGAGTTCTTACTTGGCCAAGGCTTGCATGATTTGAACTCACTTTCAGTGCCAAAGGAGGAAGCACTCAGGATTTCTTATCACCTCGCCCAGAGGTGGGGCAAGGAGAAGGAAGTTGGGAGGGGGCGGGGTTTGAAAACTGTCAGCAAACATCAAAAATGGAGTCAGACTATGAGAATAAAAAGAGTTGAAAAACCTCCTGGTTTTTTTTTTTCTCTTTCTTTGAAATGGAGTCTCACTATGTTGCCCAGGCTAATTTTGGAACTCCTGGATTCATCTTTTCTACATTAAAAGATAATTTTCATTTAAAAAGGGAACAAGTAGCTTAGTGTATTGTATTTAATTTTGGCCTCCAAGTTTGAAACACTGAACTGTCAATTAATGAGGTCTACACTACTGCTATGAGACTTGAGACTTGTCTGTCCCTGGTTAGAATGTTTCACTAGGGAGGAGATTTCAGAATCTCTCTTGTTACTGTTAAATAGTAGCGGGCACATAGTAGACATGTTACAAATATTAAATGGATGGCTGGTGGATAAATGGATGGATGAGTTCAAGAGAGTTGCCACTAGATGGCACTGTTTATTTGGATCTGTGTTGCAAATTTTCACAAGCATCTGAACAGTCCAGGGGAAGGTGGTGGCTATTCTTCGCGATGACTTCAGCCACGTATGTCTGAATTCCCCTGATCCTGCCCCGTTATGGCTGCTCCTTCATCCCCCACCAGCCCTCAAGGGGGTTGAGAATCATGAAATTTTCTCCTGGGAAATAATCTCAGGTATTATCTATTCTATTGCAACTCCCCAAATTTTCAGGCTAACAAAATGGAGGGGCAAGCCATGAAGCACTGCAGTGGGAGTGTGGTAGCTGTCAGCAATTGATTTAGTTCAGATGTCTCAAACTTAGGAGCCAAAAATAACGATAATATGCTGAGCTATTTGTTCATTCAGAATAAAACAAAAACCAAAAAACAAGAATTTCCTGCAGCGGACTTAACACCTGCATCCTGCACCCACCATGATCCAGCCCCTGCAGTTACCATGCCCCTACCCCCCCAACCTCCCCCGACTTCCATCTGTTGTAGCAGACCCAGAAGGTCCTTCCCTAGACTTACATCTAATATTTATGTTTCACTCCCCAGAAGCTGTAAGTATCCCTTGCTTTCTGCAAATCGACTAGGTCTGCCATTTTCATCCCTAAACCTGACCTCCTTCTCCATTTGGCCTCAGGCCCAGCTGACCTGGCCTTGTTTTCCTCATCATAAGTGACAGGTTTTTAAAATCTGAAACATTCTAGCTGCAAATCCCATTACTGCCTCCATAGAATCCGGTGGTTTTAATTTTATCTAATCCCAGCATTTAACAGCAACTGGGCAGCTCTGCTATATCCGGGCCTGTGGTAGTCTCATTATCATGCATTTTAGCAATTATTCAAAATGCACCTTTTCACATAAAGAAGAGTAAGTCCAAGTCCAATCTAGCCATAATTCATTCACTCATTCAGTAAGCATTTACTACATGTATATTACATAGAACCGGGTTCTGTCATTGTTCTGTCAAAGTGCCCTCCCCCCTTAGATGATATTATCTCAATCTACGATGCACCCAGACCCGCTCAAGAACAGAGCCTGTTAAGATGGCAGAGCCCGGCAATTGCTTATAAAAATAAGGCATTGTTTATAAAAATAAGGCATTTCTACTCCCCAAAAGTAGACATGTGATCAGATAAAGTACAATCAAGTACATTAAATGCTTAGTAGTATAATGAAAATAAATAGCAGGGTCCTTTATCAGACTGAAATGAAATATTATTCTGCAATACAGACCACTGCAGCTCTGAGTTTTTATCTACAATATAAGAATGCTAAACTCTACCTCCAAGGCTAGTATGAAAACTCAGAGTGAATGTGGATATATAAACATAAAATTTCCTCAGTACAGCTCTTGGCCTACAACAGGTGTTCAATAAGTACTGTTCCTTTCTCCTTCTCTATAATAAAGGTATAAACAAAATTTTGTGGGAACACAGAGGAGGAAGCTTGTAAGAGTTTCCTGAAAACTCTGCAATCTGAAGCACAGAAAAAGAAGAAAGTTGTAGGCAGGGGGCAAAGTAAATAGAGAGATGCATCAGCTGGGTCCTCCGGGAAGCAGATCTGAGACAGAGTTAGTGCAAGAGGCTTAGTGGGAAGTAATGCCTATGAAAAATGAAAGAGACTGGAGAAGTGGTATTGAGTGGAAAAGCTCAGACAATGTTGCAGATCTGAGTCTCCACCCACCCAACAGAGAGCTCTGGAGCAATATTGCCTGTTAGAGGAGTCCTGCATTTTGCAGAAATATCCAGGCCCTGGTGCCCCTCCAGGAAGAACATGACCTTAGCTAAAAAGTGGCAGATTCTGGAGGTAGTAATAGCAGAGGCTGTCAGCTCACTGCATTCTTGGCAGTTGAGCAGCAAAATTTTTTCTTGAAAGGAGATCTGAGGGGCACACCTCTGTGTCTGCCACAGTATTTTGTTCTACTTCCTTCTGAGACTTATAGAGTGCTAGTATGTCCAGATGCCGTGCCAGGCACTTTTTTCATTTATTCTTGCAACAGCTCTTTGAGATGGATAAGATCCCCACGTTTCAGATAGGCAAAGTGTGTTTCAGTCTATACTCTTCCCCAGTTGCCTGCTTAAAACAACGTCAGTGGTGGTGGTTGTCTCAACCAGCAGAAGTTACTCCAGGGAGTGAACCTAACACAAGATTTGGATGCAAGGAGACACAAGCTGAGGGTAAACTGGAACTGGCAGGTTCTAGTCAAAATAGTAGTGACCACGATGGTTCAATACTCTTGAAAGAGGACTTTCAAAGATAATAATACATGGTTCAATTACCTATGGTGTAATTGGAATCACATATTTCCCCTACTTGGAATTTTCCATGGCTTTCCATTTGTCTTAGTCATGTCAGGTTGCTCTAACAAATTGCCATAGACTCAGTGGCTTAAACAACAAACACCTGTTTCTCACAGATTTCCAGGCCGAGAAGTCCAAGATGGAGGCGCTGGCGGGTCTGGAACTTGGTGAGGGCCAGCTTCTTGGTTTACAGATGTCTATCTGATTGTATCCTCACATGGCAGAAAGCAGGGAGAGAGGAAGCAAACTCTCTCCTTTATTTTCTTATAAGGCCACTAATTCCCATTCATGAGGGCTCTACCCTCAAGACCTAATCACCTCCCAAAGGCCCCACCTCCTAATACCATCACGTGGTGGTTAGGCCTTCAACATATGAATTTTGGGGAGCATAACATTCCTCTATAACACCATTGGACTCAGAATAAAGTGCCTTATCATGGCTTTCAAGGCTCTGCTTGACCTGGCCTTGCCTGAGCCTCTATCCCAGTGCATCTCTTGCCCCCCAGGGGACATTTGGCAATGTCTGGGGCCTTTTTTGGTAGTCACAGCTTGGGGTGGAGCAGAGGAAGGTGTTACTGGCATCTAGCGGTACAGGCCAGGGATGCTGCTTAACATCCTACAATGCACAGGACAACCCTCGACAAATAACCATCCAGCCCAAAATATCAGCAGTGCCGAGGCTGAAAAGCCCAGCTCCCTCCTCTCCTACTGCTTCTCTCTCCTCATTGACTCCACTCCAGCCGCTAGCTCAGTGCAGGCCTCGACTGCTAGAAGCTTGTCTTCCCAGCGCAACTCTCATGTTCACTCAGGTCTCAGCTCAGGTGCAACTTCCCCAGACGCAACTTCCCCAGACAGGAGGCTGGTAACCTGTTCAAGGCATGTTCCTCCCAACCTCTCCTATTCTCTTTGCTCCCATCCCCCTGATATCTTTCTCCATGACACCCACCATGATTCACAAATCCAGATTTATTTGAACTTTGTTGTGCTTCCTTCTTGCTGTACTATGAACTCCACACACTATATTTTCATCCATTGGTAGGTGCTAAGCATATTCTATGGGCTCAAAACATACTTGAGTGAATTAATAACATTTTCCAGAAAATGCCTTGGTTTGGGGAAGCTAAATTCCAGATGCATTTAGAGGGAAATTTCGTTGCAGTTTAGTTACAGTGTGGCATTTATCATTTATTTTATTACTGATTATCCAAATTTTTGGCCATCAGCATTTTTTCAGAGACTGCCTTATAATATTTGCTTTGCCATGGAGAACACCTCATTATTTCGATGGCCTTTGTTGCCCACCTGCCCACCCGCCTCCTGTACTCCCCCTGACTACCCTGGCAGTCCTCCTGTTCCTCACAAGCACTAGGCTCAGTCCCCTCCGGGGCCCCGCACTTGCTGTTCTCTCTGCCCCTAGACCTTCCCACATGGCTCACTTTTTTCGGATCTCAGCTCAAATATGAAATCTTCCTGGTTTACAGATGTCTTCCTGGTTTACAGAAAGCCCAGATGGGCTTTCCTGAGCATCTCTCTAGAATCATCAGTGCTGTCTCCTTCCTATCCCACTGTCTTTTCTTTTGGAGCATATCCACTATTCACTTGTGCACTGTCTCCCCAACTACAATGTCTGCCTACCGAGGACAGGCCTGACCTGCCTGTCTTGTTCATGGCATCCCCAGCCCCCAGAATAGGGCCTCTGGTAAAGACTGTTGAGTGAAGAGTTCTGGAACACAGAGAAAGGTACACAGCAGGAGTGATGAGGATGAGCAACCTCTGTGCAGCAACAACTGTCCACCCTCTAAAAAGCTGCTTTCAGAAAGGAAGGGGCAGAGTGTCCAATTTTCTCCGGTAAATGCTGCTACCATCTTCTCTGCTAGGAAGCACTTTTTTAAAAAATTTAATTTAATTTAATTTGAGATGGAGTCTTGCTCTGTCGCCCAAGCTAGAGCGCAGTGGCATGATCTCGGCTCACTGTAACCTCCGTCTCCTGGGTTCAAGCGATTCTCCTGCCTCAGCCTCACAAGTGGCTGGGATTACAGGTGCCCACCACACCTGGCTAATTTTTGTATTTTGAGTAGAGACAGGGTTTCGTCATGTTGGCCAGGCTGGTCTTAAACTCCTGACCTCAGGTAATCCAGCTGCCTCGGCCTCCCAAAATGCTGGGATTACAGGTGTGAGCCACTGCGCCCGGCCAGGAAGGGCTTCTTTTGAGCCCAACTTGGATGAATTTCTCATGTGTCCTGTGATATCTCACTGCCTCCTCAGCACACCACCTTGTTATTCTTACAGAAGGTGTGGTGCCAACAGCAGTGAGTGAGGCTACCCGAGCTTCTGGTGGGGAGGAATATTCTGGAAACAGAAGGACACAGCTAGGAGGAGTTACAACTGATCTTGTACTCTTGGTCGTAACTCTATTATAGTCTTAGGTCTAAGTCTCAGAACTATGAAACACTCTTAGGACATTCTTAATGTCCTTAGAAACTGAGAAAAACTTAGGAAGACTTGTCTTATAAGGGAAGAGCCAAATTAATGATGTTCACAGTTCTGAATCGTGTCAAACAGATAATCTTCATAGTGGCGTTTTACATTTTCTCACCATAAGATGAGGACAAAGATCCGCTGTACTGTTCAGTGCAGGGAATGCAATTGGAAAAAACAGGAGGATAATTCTTCTCCAGTACTTTCTAGTCTTAATAGGGCCGCATTTTCTTTTGTTACTAAATGTACAACGTCACATCTTCTATTCTTGTTGCCAGATGAATGTGATTTAGCACAATACTATCCTGTTAGCATTTCTATGTAAATATGAGTCAGTAGTATTATGCTGAGCTGGAGGTTAACTATAAAGTAATTAACCACAGGCCTGGCGCGGTGGCTCATGCCTGTAATCCCAGCACTTTGGGAGGACACAGTGTCTCACGCCTGTAATCCCAGCACTTTGGAAGTCCAAGGTGGGTGGATCACCTGAGGTCAGGAGTTTGAGACCAGTGGCCAACATGGCGAAACCCCGTCTCTACTAAAAACACAAACATTTGCCGGGCACGGTGGGCACCTGTAATCCCAGCTACTTGGGAGGCTGAGGCAGGAGAATTTCTTGAACCCGGGAGGCGGAGGTTGCAGGGAAGTGGATGTTGCAGTGAGCCGAGATTGGCCACTGCACCCCAGCCTGGGTGACAGAGTGAGACTCTGTCTCCAAAAAAAACACAAAAAAGTAATTAACCACAAAGACAATTACAGTTTATGTAGGTGTTTACAAGTCTGAGACGGTGGGAAAAGTTGACCTTTTTTAAAAAAAAACCTAACATTCCCTGAAATATCTTGACCTTTTAGAGCTGAACTACAATATATGGTTTCATACTTAAGATGAAATTATGCTCATATTAACATCAAAATATCTGGTTTATTTTTTGGACTTTCCTAGTCTTTGCAGTCATATTAACAAAACGAAAGAAAAGTTAAAAGTAAAAGTACCATGCAGCTATAGATTATGTTTGCGTTTTTTTTTCCATTCTTTTTTTAATTTTATTTTTTTAAATTTTACTTCAAGTTCCAGGATACATATGCAGAATGTACAGGTTTGTTACATAGGTATACATGTGCCATGGTGGTTTGCTGCACCTGTCATCTAGGTTTTAAGCCCCACATGCCTTAGGTATTTGTCCTAATGCTCTCCCTCCCCTTGACCCCCACCCCCCGACAGGCCCCGGGTATGACGTTCCCCTCCCTGTGTCCATGTGTTCTCATTTTTCAGCTCCCACTTATGAGTGAGAACATGCGGTGTTTGGTTTTCTGTTCCTGTTTGGATTTTTTACTTTAAAACAACCCATACAAACCAAGCCGTCACTGTCAGATTTTGCTTTCTCACCACTAGAAGATGCTAACAACACCATTAAATGTTTCCAGTGTGACAAGCTATGAGAAGAAGCCCAGTGAGCTCATGGGGAAATATATTCATCTGTTTATTTTTGCCAAATTTACTGATAGTAGTTTGATTTGAAAAAATAACATATAGCAATCTGTTTCCTCTCTAATGGGAAGGCACCTAATTATCCATTTTGTTATTAATATTCGGTCTAGAAAAGTGATAAAAATAATGCATAAAAAATACAATTATGTCTAGATTCAAGTATGCAAAATAAACTGATACGTTCTCTTGGATTTAGTGACAATGCTTCTCGAAATTTGTACCAAGATAAAATATCAGACAGGTGACAAAAAATGAATGGATAAGATGTTCATCTCAACATTGTTTAAAGTACTATATAATGGCTATATTACATAACTTCATATAGTGGAACACTGTGGCCATAAAAATGATAGTGAAGATTGTGTTTATTGCCATGGAAAGCTATCCATGCAATATTATTGTTGTTATTATTTTAAATAGAGATGTGATCTTGCTGTGTTGCCCAGGCTGGAGCACAGTGGTGTGGTCATAGCTCACTACAGCCTTAAACTCCTGGGCTCAAGCAGTCCTCATGCCTCAGCCTCCTGAGTAGCCGAGACTATAGGCATGTGCTACCATGTCCGGCTGATGCAATATTATGAAGTTAAAAATGCAGGCTACAGCTCTTTTTCATGGTGGCTCGAAAGCGATCAGCTGCTTCAAGATGAAGCTGAACATCTCCTTCCCGGCCACTGGCTGCCAGAAACTCATTGAAGTGGACAATGAACACAAACTTCATACTTTTTATGAGAAGTGTATGGCCACAGAAGTTGCTGCTGATGCTCTGGGTAAAGAATGGAAGGGTTATGTGGTCTGAATCAGCTGTGGGAATGACAAACAAGGTTTCCCTATGAATCAGGGTGTCTTGACCCATGGCCATGTCCACCTGCTACTGAATAAAAGGCATTCCTGTTACAGACCAAGGAGAACTGGAAAAAGAAAGTGAAAAGCTGCACGTGGTTGCACTGTGGATGCCAATCTGAACATTCTCAACTTGGTTATTGTAAAAAAAGGAGAGACAGATATTCCTGGACTGACTGATACTATGGTGCCTTGTCGAATTGGGCCCAAAAGAGCTAGCAGAATCTGCAAACTTTTCAGTCTTTCTGAAGATGATGATGTCCACCAGTGTGTTGTAAGAAAGCCTTTAAACAAAGAAGGTAAGAAATATAGGACCAAAGCACCCAAGATTCAATATCTTGTTACTCCACGTGTCCTGCGGCACGAACGGTGGCATATTGCTCTGAAGAAACAGAGAATTAAGGAAAATAAGGAAGTGGCTGCAGAATATGCTAAACTTTTGGCCAAGAGAATGAAGGAGGCTAAAGAGAAGTATCAAGAACAGATTGCCAAGAGACACAGACTGTCGTCTCTGCGAGCTTCTACTTCCAAGTCTGAATCTAGTCAAAAATAAGATTGTTTGCATAACAAATAAATAAGACAGACTAAAAAAATGCAGGTTACGAAATTGTCATTTAATATCTCATTTAAATAAAGATATGATAAAGAAAAGCATGGAACATATTCACTGAAGTGATGATTGTCTCTAGACAGTGTGATTATTTGTGATCTTTATTATCTGATTGTGTGACCTTGAGAAAAAAACTTAGCCCCTCTGTACCTCTCAGTTTCATCATCAGCAAAATGGTGGCAATAATATTTCCTACCTCATGGCTAATATGAGGAATTCAACATATTTACATATGTAAAGCATTTAGAAGAGCACTGAACACATCGTACATACTAAAAAACTATTAGCTATCATACTCATTATCCTAATTGCCCATATTTTCTAATTTTATGATTGTGTATGTGTTAATTTTATAACCAGTAAAGACAATAAACTACTTTTTTCAAAAAGATAGCTCTCACAGAGGAGGAGGGAATTAAATTCATTCCTATCTATAAGAATAGTGGCCAGGCACGGTGGCTCACACCTGTAACCCCAGCACTTTGGGAGGCCAAGGCGGATGGATCACCTGAGTTCAGGAGTTCAAGACCAGCCTGGCCAACATGGCGAAACCCCATCTCTACTAAAAATACAAAAAGTAGCCAGGCGTGGTGGCGTGCGAATGTAATTCCAGCTACTTGGGAAGCTGAGGCAGGAGAATTGCTTGAACCTGGGAGGCGGAGGTTGCAGTGAGTGAGATCACGTCATTGCACTCCAGCCTGGCAATAAAGCGAGACTCTGCCAAAAAAAAAAAAAAAAAAAAAAAAAAAAAAAGAATAGTAAGTCACTTAATTCCCATTTACCCCAAAAGTTAAAATAGTCAGATGCTTTTTAAAAAATTATTATTATACTTTTTATTATACTTTATTGTAGGTATATGTGTCCCATGTTGGTTTGCTGCACCCATCAACTCGTCATTTACATTAGGTATTTCTCCTAATGCTATTCCTCCCCCAGCCCCCCGTCCCCCGACAGGCCCCAGTGTGTGATGCTCCCTGCCCTGTGTCCAAGTGTTCTCATTGTTCAGTTCCCATCTATGAGTGAGAACATGTGGTGTTTGGTTTTCTGTCTTTGTGATAGTTTGCTGAGAATGATGGTTTCCAGCTTCATCCATGTCCCTGCAAAGGACATAAACTCATCCCTTTTTATGGCTGCATAGTACTCCATGGTGTATATGTGCCACATTCCCTTAATCCAGTCTATCATTGATGGGCATTTAGGATGGTTCCAAGTCTTTGCTATTGTGAATAGTGCCGCAATTTAAACATACATGTACATGTGTCTTTATAGTAGCATGATTTGTAATCCTTTCAGTATATACCTAGTAATGGGATCGCTGGGTCAAATGGTATTCTAGTTCTAGATCCTTGAGGAATCACCACACTGTCTTCCATAATGGTTGAACTAATTTACACTCCCACCAACAGTGTAAAAGCATTCCTATTTCTCCACATCTCTCCAGCATCTGTTGTTTCCTGACTTTTTAATGATTGCCATTTTAATTGGCATGATATGGTATCTCATTGTGGTTTTGATTTGCATTTCTCTGATGACCAGTGATGGTGAGCATTTTTTTATGTGTCTGTTGGCTGCATAAATGTCTTCTTTTGAGAAGTGTCTGTTCATATCGTTTGCCCACTTTTTCATGGGGTTGTTTGTTTTTTTCTTGTAAATTTGTTTGAGTTCTTTGTAGATTCTGGATATTAGCCCTTTGTCACATGAGTAGATTGCAAAAATTTTCTCCCATTCTGCAGGTTGCCTGTTCACTCTGATGGTCTCTTTTGCTGTGCAGAAGCTCTTTAGTTTAGTTAGATCCCATTTGTCTATTTTGGCTTTTGTTGCCATTGCTTTTGGTGTTTTAGTCATGAAGTCTTTGCCCATGCCTATGTCCTGAATGGTATTGCCTAGGTTTTCTTCTATGGTTTTTATGGTTTTATGTCTAACATGTAAGTCTTTAATCCATCTTGAATTAATTTCTGTATAAGGTGTAAGGAAGGGATCCAGTTTCAGCTTTCTACATATGGCTAACCAGTTTTCCCAGCATCATTTATTAAATAGGGAATCCTTTCCCTATTTCTTGTTTTTGTCAGGTTTGTCAAAGATCAGATGGTTGCAGATGTGTAGTATTATTTCTGAGGGCTCTGTTCTGTTCCATTGGTCTATATCTCTGTTTTGGTACCAGTACCATGCTGTTTTGGTTACTGTAGACTTATAGTATAGCTTGAAGTCAGGTAGCATGAGGCCTCCAGCTTTGTTCTTTTGGCTTAGGATTGTCTTGGCAATGCGGGCTCTTTTTTGGTTCCATATGAACGTTAAAGTAGTTTTTTCCAATTCTGTGAAGAAAGTCATTGGTAGCTTGATGGGGATGGCATTGAATCTATAAATTACCTTGGGCAGTATGGCCATTTTCATGATATTGATTCTTCCTGTCCATGAGCATGGAATGTTCTTCCATTTGTTTGTGTCTTCTTTTATTTCGTTGAGCAGTGGTTTGTAGTTCTCCTTGAAGAGGTCCTTCACATCCCTTGTAAGTTGGATTCCTAGGTATTTTATTCTCTTTGAAGCAATTGTGAACGGGAGTTCACTCATGATTTGGCTCTCTGTTTGTCTGTTATTGGTGTGTAGGAATGCCTGTGATTTTTGTACATTGATTTTGTATCCTGAGACTTTGCTGAAGTTGCTTATCAGCTTAAGGAGATTTTGGGCTGAGACGATGGGGTTTTCAAAATATACAGTCATGTTATCTGCAGACAGGGACAATTTGACTTCCTCTTTTCCTAACTGAATATCCTTTATTTCTGTCTCTTGCCTGATTGCCCTGGCCAGAACTTCCAACACTATGTTGAATAGGAGTGATGAGAGAGTGCATCCCTGTCTCGCGCCAGTTTTCAAAGGGAATGCTTCCAGTTTTTGCCCATTCAGTATGATATTGGCTGTGGGTGTGTCATAAATAGCTCTTATTATTTTGAGATACGTTCCATCAATACCTAATTTATTAAGAGTGTTTAGCATGAAGGGCTGTTGAATTTTGTCGAAGGCCTTTTCTGCATCTATTCAGATAATCATGTGGTTTTTGTCGTTGGTTCTGTTTATATGCTGGATTACGTTTATTGATTTGCATATGTTGAACCAGCCTTGAATCCCAGGGATGAAGCCATCTTGATCATGGTGCATAAGCTTTTTGATGTGCTGCTGGATTCAGTTTGCCAGTATTTTATTGAGGATTTTTGCATCGATCTTCATCAGGGATATTGGTCTAAAATTCTTTTTTTGTTGTGTCTCTGCCAGGCTTTGGTATCAGGATAATGCTGGCCTCATAAAATGAGTTAGGGAGGATTCCCTCTTTTTCTATTGATTGGAATAGTTTCAGAAGGAGTGCTACCAGCTCCTCTTTGTACCTCTGGTAGAATTCGGCTGTGAATCCATCTGGTCCTGGACTTTTTTTGGTTGGTAGGCTATTAATGATTACCTCAATTTCAGAGCCTCATATTGGTTTATTCAGGAATTCCAATTCTTCCTGGTTTAGTCTTGGAAGGATGTATTATCTACTTCTTCTAGATTTTCCAGTTTATTTGTGCAGAGGTGTTTATAGTATTCTCTGACGGTAGTTTATATTTCTGTGGGATCAGTGGTGATATCCCCTTTATCATTTTTTATTGCGTCTATTTGATTCTTCTCTCTTTTCTTCTTTATTAGTCTTGCTAGTGGTCTATCAATTTTGCTGATCTTTACAAAAAACCAGCTCCTGGATTCATTGATTTTTTTGAAGGTTTTTTTTGTGTGTCTATCTCCTTCAGTTCTGCTCTGATCTTAGTTATTTCTTGCCTTCTGCTAGCTTTTGACTGTGTTTGCTCTTGCTTCTCTAGTTCTTTTAACTGTGATGTTAGGGTGTCAATTTTAGATCTTTCCTGCTTTCTCTTGTGGGCATTTAGTGCTATAAATTTCCCTCTACACACTGCTTTAAATGTGTCCCAGAGATTCTGGTATGTTGTGTCTTTGTTCTCATTGGTGTCAAAGAACATCTTTATTTCTGCCTTCATTTTGTTATGTACCCAGTAGTCATTCAGGAGCAGGTTGTTCAGTTTCCATGTAGTTGAGTGGTTTTGAGTGAGTTTCTTAATCCTGAGTTCTAGTTTGATTGCACTGTGGTCTGAGAGACAGTTTGTTATAATTTCTGTTCTTTTACATTTGCTGAGGAGTGCTTTACTTCCAACTAGGTGGTCAGTTTTCAATAAGTGTGATGTGGTGCTGAGAAGAATGTATATTCCGTTGATTTGGGGTGGAGAGTCCTGTAGATGTCTATTACGTCCGCTTGGTGCAGAGCTGAGTTCAATTCCTGGATATCCTTGTTAACTTTCTGTCTCATGGAGCTTTCTAATGTTGACAGTGGTGTGTTAAAGTGTCCCATTATTATTGTGTGGGGGGTGTAAGTCTCTTTATAGGTCTCTAAGGACTTGCTTTATGCATCTGGGTGCTCCTGTATTGGGTGCATATATATTTAGGATAGTTAGCTCTTCTTGTTGAATTGATCCCTTTACCATTATGTAATGGCCTTCTTTGGATCTTCTGATCTTTGTTGGTTTAAAGTCTGTTGTATCAGAGACTAGGATTGCAACCCCTGCTTTTTTTTTGTTTTCCATTTGCATTTCCATTTCCATTTCCCTTTACCTTTGGTCTTTGATGTTGGTGATCTACAATGGGGTTTTGGTGTAGATGTCCTTTTTGTTGATGTTGGTGCTATTCCTTTCTGTTTGTTAGTTTTCCTTTTAATAGTCAGGTCCCTCAGCAGCAGGTCTGTTGTAGTTTGCTGGAGGTCCACTCCACACCCTGTTTGCCTGGGTATCACCAGCAGAGGCTGCAGAACAGCAAATATTGCAGAACAGCAAATGTTGCTGCCTGATCCTTCCTCTGGAAGCTTCGGCCCAGAGGGGCACCCACCTATATGAGGTGTCTATCGGCCCCTACTGGGAGGTGTCTCCCAGTTAGGCTACACAGGGACCCACTTGAGGAAGTAGTCTATGTGTTCTCAGAGCTCAAATGCTGTGCTGGGAGAATCACTGCTCTCTGTAGAACTGTCAGACAGGGACGTTTAAGTCTGCAGAAGCTGTCTGCTGCCTTTTGTTCAGCTATGCCCTGCCCACAGATATGGAGTCTATAGAGGCAGTAGACCTTGCTGATCTGCGGTGAGCTCCACCCAGTTCGAGCTTCTCTGCCACTTTGTTTACCTACTCAAGCCTCAGCAATGGCAGATGCCCCTCCTCCAGCCAGGTTGCCACCTCGCAGTTTGATCTCAGTCTGCTGTGCTAGCAGTGAGCAAGGCTCTGTGGGCGTAAGATCCACTGAGCCAGGCACAGGAGAGAATCTCCTTGTCTGCCAGTTGCTAAGACCTTGGGAAAAGTGCAGTATTTGGGTGGGAGTGTCCTGTTTTTCCAGGTACAGTCTGTCCGGGCTTCCCTTGGCTGGGAAAAGGAAATCCCCTGACCCCTTGCACTTCCCAGGTGAGGCGATGCCTCGCCCTGCTTTGGCTCACCCTCTGTGGGCTGCACCCACTGTCCAACCAGTCCCAATTAGATGAACCAGGTACCTCAGTTGGAAATGCAGAAATCACCCATTTCTGCATCGATCATGCTGGGAGCTGCAGACCGGAGCCGTTCCTGTTCAGCCATCTTGGAAAACAAGTCTCAATCGATGGTTTTAATGTCTAATTTTAATAAATATTCTAAATAAGAATTCACTTAACATATGCATTAGTCTATTCTTGCATTGCTGTAAAGAAATGCCTGAGGCTGGGTGACTTATAATAAAAAGAGATTTAATTGTCTCATGGTTCAGCAGGCTTTAAGGAAGCATAGTGCTGGCATCTGCTTCTGGTGAGGCCTCAGGAAGGTTACAATTGTGTTGGAAGGCAGTTGGGATCCTGCATGTCACATGGAAAGAAGAGGAGCAAGAGAGAGAGGGAGGAAATGCCATGCCCTTTTTAAAATAACCAGATCTCAGGTGAACTAACAGAGTGAGAACCCACTCATCATGAAGGTGATGGTGCTGAGCCATTCATGAAAGATCTGCCCCCATGATCCAATATCTCCCACTTAGCCTCACCTCCAAGATTGAGGATTACATTTCAACATGAGATTAGGAGGAGTCAAACACCCAAACCATATTGTTCCCCTTCTGGCCCCTCAAATCTCATGTCCTTCTCACATTATAAAATACAGTCCTCCCTTCCAACAGTCCCCCAAAGCCTTACCTCATTCCAGCATTAATTCAATCAAAAGTTCAAAGTCACATCTGAGTCTCAAGTTGAGTTCCTTTTACCTACAAGCCTGTGAAATCAAAACAAGTTATTTACACCCAAGATACAATGGTAGTACAGGCATTGGGTAGACATTCTATTCCAAAAGGGAGAAATCAGCTGAAAGAAAGAGGCAATTGGCCCCATGCAAGTCTGAAACCCAGCAGGGTAGGCATTAAACTTTAAATTGCCAAATAATTTCCCCTGCCTCCACGTCCTGTATCCTGGGCATACTGGTGCAAGATGTGGGTTCCCAAAGCCTTGGGCAGCTTTGCCCTTATGGCTTTACAGAATGCAATTTGTGGCTGCTCTAATGCGCTGGAGTTAAGTTCCTGTGGCTTTTTCATGCTGAGCTTGCAAGCTGCTGGTGGCTTTACCATTCTCAGGTCTGGAGGGTAGTGGCCGTCTTCCTATGGCTCCACTAGGCAGTGTCCTGCTGGAGACTCTATAGGGTCTCAAACCTCACATTTCCTCTCAGTACTGCCCTAGTAGAGTTTCTCTGTAGGGACTCTGTCCCTGCTGCAGACTTCTGCCTGGGCACCTAGGCTTTCCCATATATCCTCTGGAATCTAGGTGGGAGTTGCCAAGCCTCCTTTACTCTTGCATTTTGTACACCTGCAGCCTTAACACCATGTGGAAGCTGCCAAGGCTTACAGTGGTTTGTGCTTTCCGAAGTGGCAGCTTGAGTTGTACCTATGGCCCTGTGAGCCATGGGTGGAGCTGGAGTGGCCAGGATGCAGCGAGTAGTGTCCTAAGGCTCAGCAGGGCAGCAATGCCCTGTGCCTGGCCCCTGAAATAATTCTTGCCTCCTAGGCCTCTGATCTATAATGAGAGGGGCTGCCTCAAAGATTTCTGAAATGTCTTTAAGGCCTTCTTCCCATTGTCATGGATATTAGCACCTGGCTCCCTTTTAGTTATGCCAGTCTCTTTAGCAAGTGGTTGGTCCACAGCCTGCTTGGATTCTTTCTCTACCACAGAGCCAGACTGAAAATTTTCCAAACTTTTATGCTCTGCTTCCCTTTTAAATATGTTTCAACTTATATTTAAGTCGTTTCTTTGCTCCCACATCTGATATAGGCTGTTAGAAGCAGCCACGCTACATCTTGAATAATTTGCTGCTTAGAAATTTCTTCTGTCAGATACCTTAAGTTGTCATTCTTAAGTTCAAACATCCGCAATTTCCTCGAGCATGGACACAATACAGCCAAGTTTTTTTTGCTAGGGTGTAACAAGGGTGGCCTTTGCTCCAGTTCCCAATAACTTCCTCATTTCCATCTGAGATCTTGTCAGCCTTGCTCTCACTTTCCATATTTCTATCAGCATTTTGGTCACAACCATTCAAACTTTCCCTCATCTTCCTGTCTTCTTCTGACTCCTCCAAACTCTTTCAGCCTCTATTTGTTACTCAGTTGCAAAGCCAATTTCACATTTTCAGGTATCTTTATAGCAATGCCTTCCTCCTCAGTACCAATTTTCTGTGTTAGTCCATTCTTGCATTGCTATATAGAAATACCCAAGGCTGGGTAATTTATAAAGAAAAAAAGGTTTAATTGGCTCACAGTCCTGCAGGCTTTACCAGAAGCATGGCACTGGCATCTGCTTCTGATGAGGCCTCAAGAAGCTTACAATCATGGCAGAAGGTGATGGAAGCCAGCATGTCACATGGAGAGAAGAGGAGCCAGAGAGACCGGGAGGAAGTTCCATGCTCTTTTAAACAACCAGATCTCAGATGGTTGTTTAAACAGTCATAGATCTCAGGTGACTGACAGAGTGAGAACCTATTCATTATGAAGTAGATGGTGCTAAGCCATTCATGAAGGATCTGTCCCATGATCCAATACCTCCCATTAGGTTCCACCTCCAACATTGGGGATTACATTTCAACATGAGATTGGAGGCAACAAACATCTAAACCACATCACCATATATGGATTAATTCCGGTATTAGGTTTCTTAGTGTTAATTCAGGCTAAATAGTAACAATTAAACAAGAGTAAAGACTGACATATATGTACTGAAGTCAAAATGTGTTATTGATGTAACAAACGGCAATTAAAAAATCATACTGATACTTTGCACCACAGTTGTTTGTGGGTAAAGAATAATCTTTGTTTGGAACAGAGGCATTTGATAGGTAAGTGTCAGATAAATGGTAGATACCAAAGCCTGGGTGTAGATTGGGACAGTGCTTTACAGCAGAAAAAAAAGTTAGTGTTCATCAATGTGATTTAAAGATGAGAAAAGGAGAGAGTTGAGGTAAGGGAAGGGGAGGAAAAGATAAGAGGATAAAAGAGGAGGAGGGGGGACAAAAGGGGACAGTAGAGGAGGTGAGAAGGGAGGGGGGGAAGAGGGAGAAGAAAGAAGTTGTATGGAGCACTGGAGGAAGAGAGTCTACAAAGGACTTCCTAGAAATGTGCAAGTTATTGTGAGCAGTAAGTGATATGGTTGACCCCAAGATTCTGTAGAATCTACATACTTTGGCTGGTGGAAAATTATGCAAAGGCTGAATTTCACATCTATGTTGATGCTGGTTGGTCAGCAATGGCATAGATGAAGATTCTTGAGGCGCAGGGGATTATGGACCACATAAATTTTCAGTAATTCATAGAAATCTTGGGCATTCCAGGTCATGCAACTTGACCCCAAGGCAACCAAGATCTCAAGGGGCAGGATGGTCTCCAAGCAGCAGCATCCAAGTTATATAAAAATGTGTGTGTGTGTGTGTGTGTTGGGGAGAAAGAGCACATATGGGGAAGAAAAAGAATTGGAGGATGGAGAATCAGTTATGCTTATGAAAAATTCAACTACATTTTTACCTTTAATCCTATAATAGTCACATTTCATGAAAATAAAATATAGAATCTCTTTTAATTCCCTCCCTGCTTCTGGTTAGTAGTTGCATGTACTGCTCAATATCCCTGGCAAGTAACATTCAGTTATAGGAAACTCAATGCCATTGGGGGAAAGTTCTTTCCATTTTTGAATACTTCTGTGGTTAGGAAGTTCTTCACATTGAACTAAACTTTTCATTAAATATGTATTAAGTGTCTACTAGGCACTATTTTATGTTCTGAGGATACAAAGTCCTTGCTCTTATCAGATGTATCTTCTAGTGGGTACAAATTCTAGACGAATAAAAGATAACTATGATGCCAGATGGTTACACTGAAATACACCTAGATATACTGTACCAGCAAATACTAAGAAGGAAAATAAATAAATCTCAGTGTAGAAATATGGACTACAGATATAAATTTATAAGCATCCAGCTTATAATTTTCTTCAGATGATGAGTATAAATGGCAATGAGAAAAACCCCAGGGCACTCCACTATCAATATTCGGGGCAATGTAGGGGGACTAGAAAAGCAGCCAGACAGCTGCAAATTCCAACTTCCATTTCTGTCCTCTAGAGTAGAAATGCTTCTTCAGCAAAAAATCAGTTTTTACCTTTGAAGATCACCATTCTGCACTGCATAGTGGAAACTGAGCACTTCTTAACTGTGGTGGGATCAGTTAAGCACTTCCTTCTTACAACTTAAGTGTGATAAAGTGGCAGTGGGACTGAGGATCTGCTGGAGCTTGCCCAGGTAGAAGTGGCAGCAACAGCAACAACCTGCACACACTGGCAGGGCAGAGGCTACAAGGCAGCAATGCCAGATCAGCGCTAGCAGCAGATGAGACCAGAAACATACACCCGATTGCCATGACAAACATTGTAATGCTGTATTAGCTACTGGCGCTAATTTCTGTATCACTGTGTGGACATAAACAGCCACAGAAGTTAGAAGAGAATGGAACCTGCCCCCTGTTGGCTGAGTCCCACCCCAAATGAATGGTGAAATTAGTAATCATCCCAGCTGGTATAACACTGAATTGTTTGAATGCTGAAACAATTGTTTCAAATCCAACTCAAACTGTTGACTGAGAGCCACTCAGTGTGCCCTGGGGAAAGCGGGGAGGAGGAGTGAGCGGAGGAAGTGGGAAGAGGTAGATGGCCAGTAATGGAACTGTATGTACTCTGTACTCCGTGTACCCTGCCCCAACCCAAGCTGGTATGACTTCAGGTAAACACAAATTATACTATGAATCACATCTCTGCAATTCTATTCTTGAGCTATTTGATGTCCTGATGAGATGCATTTAAATCACAAATCTCAACTGTTGGGATCTGCTTGAATTCTGAGACTATTATCCAATTTACTGGCTATTAAGCCCAGATTTCTGCTACCTATAAAAATGATGCCCAGTGTCTTCAGCCAATCTACTCTTAATCATATTCATTAAATATTAAGGAGAGATTTGATATCAGGCCCTGAGGCATCATCTCTCCAGAGACATTGTCCAAATCTTCCGCAGGGAGAAAAGAATCTGTTTAACAAATATCAAGTTGGATTGAACATCAGATGCAATGTGATACTATCATTCAACCTGTTTGTGTCTATTTTACCACAAAAATATTGTGAGAGACTTGCCAAGTGTTTTAATGAAATTCAAACATCTGCAGCCTTACCACCAGTCTCATCGGCTTATCAAAACAGGAAGTGGGTGTGTCAGGCCCAAATTGTTTCATATGAATGCAAGTTATCACCTGGCAATCACTACTTCATTATCTAAAAGTTCACATGGCACTCTGACAAATTCATACTAGGATCTTGCTTAAGATAGTTATTAAATGCATTCAGTCTAAATTGTCTGCAGAATCTTCTTTCTTCTCCTTTTTAAAAATTAGAATATTGGCTCATTTTCAGTTCTTCCACTATTTTCATTAAATATGTATTAAGCATCTACTAAGTGGCAGGCACTATTTTCTGTTCTGAGGATACAAAGTCCTCAGATTTCAAAAATAATTTGAAATCTGATTTTCAAAATCAGATTTTCAAAAATAATTACGTCTGTGCTTAAGTAATATCTTCTGCAATGTTTTCGAAAGTCTTTGTCCAAGACAAGAAAGAATTATTTAGAACTGCCATTTGCTTTGTAATAGCCTCCTCCTTAATCTTGACCTCTGTTTCCTTCTTACTAATGTTTGCCCCATCCTACTCCCCCAACCTTGCAGAGGAGTCATGCTGGTCTAGGACAAGCACTAACCAAGTAGCTGCTGCTAGAGGAAGGAACCAAAAAAGCTGAAACCAAACACGATAGTCTGATTTAACTGAGAACAGTGAGGGTCAACGAGTCTGAGCTAACGTCCACCAGAAGGGTCAAGAGTCAATGCACAGCAAACAGTGAGAAGATAAAAGTCAGGATTCAAAAGCAAGCCAGGACCAGTCATGTATGGTACAAAGCTGTTGTGTTAAATATGGGTGTTTGAGCACTTGAAATGTGGCTAGCACCACTGAGAAAATAAATTTTTAATTTCAGTTTAATCTATATTTAAATTAAAATTGAACCAATGGAAGATATTTTTGCATTAATACAACTCCATTGGTTTGATAGGGCTACATTTCACTTTTACTGTTGCATCATGTAAAATGTCATTGTGACATCGTTCTGTGCATTGTGCACACGTGTGTCGTGTCATGTAAACACTTACCAGTCTAGTTGGTGTCCACAAAATTATTTAAGCGATTTTTCCTATGCACCCATGTAACATTGTAACATGATTATTTGAATGTTTTATGCAGGTTGCACAAGTTAAATTGATACCTATATACCTTGTAATTGGTAATTAAATAAAAATGCTTATTATTATAACAGAATTATATTTTGTTCTAATTTTAAAAGCAAGTATGGGAAAAAATTTAAGTTTAAAGCTAAGACATACTAGTGATGTAGAATCAAATAGTGATGCAGAGCCTATCAGTACTACAACCAGAACAGTAAAGAAAAAAAAAGACTGGAAGAAGATATGTCTTGAATTTTGCAATGAATGGGAATTGCACTTTATTGTGGCAGAGCGAAACAAAAAAGCTGTTTGCCTGTTGTATACAAACTTTTAAAAGATATTAAAGTAGACAATATTAGAGATATTTTCAGACACTACATAGCAAATTTGATGTTTCCTCTCAACAGTCAAAAAATAATTGAAAAGAATAGATTTAGCCACCTGAAATCTGAAATAAATCTCTAACACAATATTTTTGAAGGTTTCAAATGTACTTTATTTTTTCAATACTGCCATATTTTAATGGGTTCACAGTGCTTTTACTTGGCATAAATTGAGTTGGTTTTGAAACAATTCAGTATTACCAGCTGGGATGATTATTTATCTCTCCATTCATTTGGAGTGAGATTCTACCAACAGGGGGGCAGGTTCCACTATCTTCTAATTTATGTTGCTGTTATGTCCACACAGTGATACAGAAATTAGCTCCACTAGCTAACACAGCATTATTGTATTTGTCATCGCAATCAGGTGTATGTTTCTGGTGGCTATGCTTTGTTGTTATTTGCTAAATGCCTCAAACTTGAAAATGACTTAGTGTGTTTTTGGCCAAGGGAAACATCGCAAAACTGAAGCTAGAACAGTGGCAACTGCAGTTGCTGGTTTGGTGCAACTTCGCTTCACATACCCTTGTTTCAATTTTTTTTTTTTTCTCCTGAGATGGAGTCTCACTCTGTTGCCCAGGCTTGAGTGCAGTGGGGCTATCTCGGCTCACTGTAACCTCCACCTTCTGGGTTCAAGCAGTTCTCCTGCCTCAGCCTCCTGAGTAGCTGGGATTACAGGCGTACGCCACCATGCCCGGCTAATTTTTGTATTTCTAGTAGAGACGGGGTTTCTACCATGTTGGCCAGGATGGTCTCCATCTCCTGATCTCAGGTGATCCATCCGCCTTGGCCTCCCGAAGTGCTGGGATTACAGGCATGAGCCACCATGCCCAGCCCCCCCAATTTTTTTAAAATTATGCTTAACAGGATCTGGGCTTGTAACTTTGGGCAGTGATTAAATGGCTTGGATTCTGGCATACAAAAGAAAACCATGGTGACATGGTAAAATACATTATTATTATAGTTATGGAAATTTCATTAGAAAATTATTAGGAAAACAGTAAAAATGATATTTACAAAAAGTAAAATATTTTAAATTATGCCACCAAACAATTGCCCATAGCCTACAAGCCCTTTTTAAGAATATCAAAGACAATTGATTAAAATTTTGAAAAATTGCAAGTGCCTTCCTTTACCTTTAGATAAGTCACGCCCAATTAATATCTTGGATATGTTTCATCTCAAAGAACTTCCAAATTTATGAAATGTTGCCAACTTGTAAACTAAAAGGTCAAACTCATGGTATAGAAATATTTGAACCTTTAATATTGTCAAAGAAGAGTTTCAGCTAGATATGAATTTAGGAAATTTTAAAACAAGAGATTGATGTGTCTCTTTCTTTCATCATACATACAGAAAACATCTGTGCTCCGTGTTCTGAATCAGGCTCATGGAAAGTATAGTGGATACAGTTATGAAAGTTGTGCGACATATACATGCAAATGCTATGGATCGGTGCCAGTTTACGGAATTGTGGAAAGAAGTAGAAGACACTGACTTGAATGATCTTGTGTTGTTTTCCAATGTTTGCCCAAGACCCTAGCAGGCAGACACACAGGCGGCCGGACGTCAAGAGGAACGCACTGGCGTAGGAGCACACTAGCAGGCTGGCAGGCCATTGACCGCTGAACAACACAGTTGTCTGGGACAGTCAGAGGAGAGCCCAAGTCCGCCGAGCGGGCCGACTCCACGGGAAAACCGTTTCTCTTCTGGCTCCCCCATCTGCTGAGAGCTACTTCCGTTCAGTAAACCCTTGCACTCATTCTCCAAACCCACGTGTAATCCTATTCTTCTGATACACCAAGGCAAGAACCCTGAGATACAGAAAGCCCTCTGTCTTTGCGATAAGGCAGGGGTCTAATTGAGCTAACGTAAACCACCTACGGATGGCTAAACTAAAAGAGCACCCTGTAACACACGCCCACTGGGCCTTCAGCTGTAAACATTCACCTTTAGACACTGCCGTGGGGTCGAAGCCCCACAGCCTGCCCGTCTGCATGCTCCCCCTAGAGGCTTCAGCAGCGGGGCACTGAAGAAGTGAGCCATTCCTTCTGTCGCAAGCCCGGCGAGGGGGACAAGGGAACTTTTTCCATTTTATTTATTTATTTATTTATTTATTTATTTATTTATTTATTTATTTATTTATTTATTTTTGAGACGGAATCTTGCTCTGTCACCCAGGCTGGAGTGCAGTGGGGTGATCTCAGCTCACTGCAACCTCCACCTCCCGGGTTCAAGCAATTCTGCCTCAGCCTCCCGAGCAGCTGGGACTACAGGCGCATGCAACCACGTCTGGCTAATTTTTGTATTTTTAGTAGAGACGGGGTTTCACCATATTGGCCAGGCTGGTCTCGAACTCCTGACCTCGAGATCCGCCTGCCTTGGCCTCCCAAAGTGCTGGGATTACAGGCATGAACCACCGCGACCGGCCCTTTTTACATTTCAATAGTCCTAAATAGAAAGGTGAATATCACAAGGCTTCTAAAAGAAAATACAGAAGAAAATCTTCATAATCTTGGGATAGGCAAAGGTTTCTTAAACAGGATATAAAACGCACTGAACATAAAAATATTACAAGTTGGACTTCATAGAATTAAAATATTCTACTTATCAAAAGAAACTATTAATAAAGGGTAAAGACAAGCTACAAATGGGGAGAAACTGTTCACAGTGCACATGTCAATGACAGGACTCAACCCAGGGTATATAAGGAATTCTCTTAAGTCAATCAATTCAATTTAAAAATTGGAGGAAGATTTGAACAGGCACCTCACAAAAGATGATATCTAAAGTGTCGAGAAGCATATGAAAATATAGTCAACATCATTAATCAACAGGGATAGAAAAATTAAAAGCATAATGGGATGCCACCACATACCCAAGAGAAGAGCTAAACTTAAAAAGGCTCACAATACTAAGCCTTGGGAAAGATGTGTAGCAACTAGAACTCTTATACACTGCTGGTGGGAGTGTAACATCGTGCAAAGACTTTGTAAAACTTTTGGCAGTTTCTAATAAAAATAAAACATACACCTACCCAATGCAATTCCATATCCAGGTATTTAGCCAACAGGAAGAATTCATGGGTTCACCAAAAGAAAAACTAAAATGGGCTGGGCACAATGGCTCACACCTGTAATCCTAGTACTTTGGGAGGCTGAGGTGGGCGGATCACTTGAGCTTGAGCTCCGAAGTTTGAGACCAGCCTGGACAACATAGTGAGACCTCATTTATATTATTAAAGAAAAAAAAATCTAAAATGTTTATAGGCTCTGGGCTGGGCATGGTGGCTCATGCCCGTAATCCTATCACTTTGGGAGGCCAAGGCAGGAGGTCCCTGAGCTCAGGACTTTAAGACCAGCCTGGGCAACATGGTGAAACCACATCTCTACTAAAAGTACAAAAAATTAGCTGGGTGTGGTGGCAGGAGCCTGTAGTCCCAGCTACCCAGGAGGCTGAGGCACGAGAATCACTTGAACCTGGGAGGTGGAGGATGCAGTGAGCTGAGACGGCACCACTGCACTCTACCTTGGGCAAAAAAGTGAGACTTTGTCTCAAAAAAAAAAGTTTATAGGTTATTTTCACAAGGGATTGAACCAGGTAACAACACAAATGTACAATAGCAGGAAAATAGAAAAAGAAACTATAGTAGGCCAGGCGCGGTGGCTCATGCCTGTAATCCCTGCACTTTGGGAGGCCAAGGCGGGTGGATCACCTGGGGTCAGGAGTTCGAGACTAACCTGGCCAACATGATGAAACCCCGTCTCTATTAAAAATACAAAAAATTAGCTGGGCGTGGTGGTGTGCACCTGTAATCCCAGCTACTCAAGAGGCTGAGGCAGGAGAATCGCTTGAACCCGGGAGGTGGAAGTTGCAGTGAGCCGAGATCTTGCCACTGCACTTCAGCCTGGGCAACAAGAGCAAAACTCCGTCTCAAAAAAAAAAAAGAAACTGTGGTATATTTATACAGTGGAATACTACTATGCAATAAAAAGAACAAATTACTGATACATATTACAATATTGATGAAACTAAGAAATATGTTGAGTGAAGGAAGCCAGTATGAGTATACATCATATGATTTCATTTGTATGAAGTTCAAGGACAAACAAATGAGATCTAGGGTGATAAATCATAATAGTGATTGTGGGGGGGAAGGGTGGTGGGGGCATTATAGCTTGGTACTGACTGGAAAAGGGCATGAAAGAATTTTCTGAGGTAATGGAAGGTGTTCTGGATCTTGATCTGGTTGATAGTTAACTGAGTATGTTCATTTGTCAAAATCATAAAGCTATACACTTTTAATATCTGTGTACTTTACATGATATCAATTATATTTTATTAGAATACTATCAGTATAAAATAAAGTAAGCCACGATTTATGAGGGGTAAACTTCATCATCTTGACTAAATCTTTACATTAGAGGAGGTTTCTTTGTAAATTTGATCTTCATTAGCACTTACTCAAGGCTGGTCTAATTGTATTTTATTTGCAAGATGTTATAAAGTTATCAACAGACCAGGAAATTGTCAACATTTACAAGGATTCTCAGATTTGCTTTGGAATTAGAACAGCATGTTCCCTGTAAGATTTCACTTTCACTTTCAGTTCTAGATTCCTGGGTTTCTTTATACATAAAAATCTAAAAACTTACAGTGAAAAAGCATTAGGCTACAACTAAAGTTGTTACAACATTATGTGAAATTCCCTCCAGAGAAAAAATATTTTTAATAATAATTCCCCCCAAGGGAAAAATACTTTTAAATTGATTATTTAATAATAGGATATTGAGAGCATACCACTCTCAGGAATTGTCAGAGTTCCAAGCCAGGAATGGGGTGAAAAACTCTGTCATTCATACCTTGCTCATACACTGACAGTAGAAAAAAACTGGAAAACCGAGAGGCCAAGTGTGGTGGCTCATGTCTGTAATACCAGCACTTTGGGAGGTCAAGGCAGATAGATTACTTGAGCCCAAGAGTTTAAGACCAGCCGGGGCAACATTGCAAGGCTCTGTCTCTATGAAAAATACAAAAATTAGCCAAGCATGGTAGCCCATGACTGTAGTCACAGCTACTCAGGAGGCTGAGGTGGGAGGATCTATTGAGCCCAGTAGGTTGAAGTTACAGTGAGCTGAGATTGTGCCGCTGCATTTCAGCCTGGGTGATAGAACAAGGCTGTGTCTCAAAAAAATAAAAATGAAAAAACAAAACAAAAAAACAAAACCACAAACAAACAAACCAACCTAGAAAACTGAAAATAGTAATGGCTATACAGTATGTGTCTACCTTGTCACTTTCCTCAAAGGTTTCCTTATGTATTTCTGTCGTGAAAAGAGTATTTGGAGCTTGGAGTTCACTGGCTTGGAAGAAAATAAAAGAGTATTTGGAAGAAAATATATTTAGGCTGTGCTTGCTTTGGCAGCACATATACTAAAATTGGAACCATACCAAGAAGATTAGCATGGTCCCTGGCAAGGATAACAGCTGGATTCTGAAAGGAAAAGAGGAGTTTTTGTTACAAAGTATGTGAGATATACAAAGAGTTAGAAAGAAAATGCAAGGTACGTTACACCATTAAAGATGTGGATGCAGGTTTAGAATAGAGAAAGCCCAAGTGGATAGTTTGGATAGATTGGCTCCATTTTTGTTAGTCAGTAAACAAAGGTTTACTGAGCACCTTTGAGCAGACACTCTACTAGTACTAGAATAATGCAGTGAACAATAAAAAAAAAAAAAAAAAAAAAAAAACAAATACATACAGTGCTTGCCCATACACATTTATCTAGGGAAACCATTTTTTTTTAAATTGTGCAAAATGTTGCAAAGGAGACATGTTAATTTGCTTCCAACCTAGTAGGCCTGACCCTAGCTCTCATGACCAATTTGAAAAACGTGGGACTCAGTCAATTCAGGGATTTCTTAAGCCATGGTTTTTATTTATTTTTATTTTTTGGCAATGGATTCTTGCTCTGTCTCCCAGGCTGGAGTGCAGTAGTGAGATCTCAGCTCACTGTAACGTCTGCCTTCCCGGGTTCAAGCAATTCTCCTGCCTCAGCCTCCTGAGTAGCTGGGATTACAGGCATCCGCCACCCCACCCCGCTAATCTTTGTATTTTTAGTAGAGATGGGGTTTTGCCACGTTGACCAGGCTGGTCTCGAACTCCTGACCTCTGGTGATCCACACACCTCGGCCTCCCAAAGTGCTGGGATTACAGGTGTGAGCCAATGTGCCTGGCCAGCCATAGTCTTTAAACTGGGGTAAGTGTGCCCCTGGGTGTTTACAAAGACTTACCAACAAGGAGGGGGGAGCTCATATAGTTTTAAGGAATTAATAGTCTGACCCTCAACTTCCATATGTAGCTTCTCCTAAAACTGATCTGCTTGAAAGCAAGAACTGTGAAGGTTGCCAGGGTTGTTTTGTCTTCTCATCTCCCTTTTCACAATGGTTCTCTGTCTTCTCTTAAAAGACAGGCTCACCTCTCACCTATCATGAGTTTTAAAATGGTGTATTTCTCTGGGTGTAGAAACCTCCTGGATGATTTGAAATAATCGATCGGTATTAGTGTCGAGAAAATGAGTGACTCTAATATCTGGGTATAGGGTTGCCAGGTAAAATACAGAACACCAAATTGAATCTAAATTTCAGATAACTAATGAATAATTTATTAGTATAGCTAGGTACCAAATATTGCACAATACATTCTTATACTAGAAATGCATTCATTGTTTATATTAAATCAAAATTTAACTGGTTGTTCTCTGTTTTAATTTGCTAACTCTGTCAACTCTATCTGGGTACCAAAAGTTCAATGGTTTCTAAACCACCAATTTCAACAAAATTGAGTTGTCTACTGATAAATAATTGCATATTTCGATTAGAGATCACTAAATGATTTTTGGAATATAAAATATATTTTTTAAATTGTGAAAAAATTGCCATAATAATGTTTCTTCTGGGCCTATCTACTTATCTACTTATTTCTGTGAAATAGGGTTTACAACACTTATATCTGTAGAAACAAAAAAAAGGAACAGAATCTGTGCTGAACCCTAACATGTTATAGCTATAGGTAATATTCATGACTGCACACTTGAAAAACTTGCTTAAAATACAAGCTGCCACCCCCTTAAATTGTATTTGTAATACAGTTATTAACATTTACAATATTTTTATATTATCTTGACCAATTATGCTTTAAAAGTAATGAAAACAAGATTGATGATAATGTAATCAAAGAGGATTTTTTTTTTTTTTTTTTTTGAGATAGGGTCTCGCTCTGTTCCAGGCTGGAGTGCAGTGGCACTATCTTGACTCATTGCAACCTCTGCCTCCCAGGTTCAAGTGATTCTTGTGCCTCAGCCTCCCAAGTAGCTGGGACTACAGGCGTGCACCAGCACACCTGGCTCATTTTTGTATTTTTAGGAGAGATGAGATTTCACCATGTTGGCCAGGCTGGTCTCGAACTCCTGACCTCAGATGATCCACCCACCTTCACCTCCCAAAGTGCTGGTATTATAGGCATGAGCCACCATGCCTGGTCAAAGAGGAATTTTTTTTTTTTTAACATTTAGATCCTTATGATCCCAGAGAAAAAAATAGATTTCAAGTTATAATATGTATTTGTTTCAGAGATATGTGACAGAGAAATCATAAAAGATGTTCAGTATAAACATGTATTAACATTCTGTAGGGGAATTGGAATGTTCAATGACAAAAGGCAATGATAAAATATTTTCAGTTATTAAAGATGACCTGATAATTGCTTCATGGATGATCATGTATGTCAAATTACTATGGTATTAGGATCCATCAAATACATTTAAAAGAGTGATCTATCAATTTTTTCCGAAAATATCTATGTTTACATTTTGTAGATTCTTGACATGTACAAGAGCTTTATGTTTTAATGTTAAGTTAAAAATGGGCAAGGGAATGCAGAGCTTTTCGAAATTCTTCTGGTGAGTACATAATCAAAAATGTGTAAGGCCCACAGATTATTTTCAATAATCTCAGGAGTGAGTTGAAAATGGCTTAGAAAGTCTTGATTGAAGCAGACTCAAATGTGGATTAAAATCTCCATATGATAAATACACTTAGTCTTTCTGAAATAATTCCAGCTGGAACTTCAGCTGCTATGGACAGCCAAGTCCACCTAAATCAGAAGATGCCTCAGCTCAGTCCAATTGTGTGCAGAATGCACTGGATGCTGTTTCCACAGAATGATGAAGTCCCAAATAATCTTTATGGGCTCTACCTCTGGTTGCTAATTGTCTTTGATCTACTGGAAGATAGAAAATCAGATGAGCTCTCTAAATCCATCTGTTACCCTGGTATGGATGGCTCTCAGATAAAGTTGCTTAAATTTACGACTTAGAGAACGTTGAGGAAAATATGGCAGTGCAGTTAGACTCAAAGATGTCAGGTTTCCACGAGAATGGCACTGCAACTCAGAAACCTGCCCTGTGAGATCAAAGGCTATAAAGGAGGGATTTTTTTAGGTAGCCAACTCCACCCTACTTATTAAAAAAAAAAAAAACTCACCAAACCAAACAAAAAGGATTTCAATACAGAAAATTAATAAAGCAATTTCAATCTTTAAAATGGTAAAAATAAACTGCAAAGGAGAACTGCATGATTTTTTTTTCACATACCCCTACATTTCCTTTCACCTCTTACTTTCTTGATCAGAACAAAAAGTAAAAATAAATAGATTTCACAAAGTTTCGATCTTTTTTTTAAATGCTGGACTTCTGCAGCTATAGCAGAAGATTGAAAAACCTAACCTTTTTTACGTGTAAAGTGTATGGCGGATGGAGGGTGCAGAACAGGGCATATTGACCTTTTCCAGGCAGGCTGAGCAATGATCGTCCTCTCTATATGGGTTGTTATCAAGATTTCCTCTGACCCACGAGCAGTGAAGCAAATGTCTTTCAGTAAATGCCAAGCAGATATGCCACGGTTAAGAGTCATGCTTTTGGGTCATGGAAATCCCCGAGTGGGTTTGCCAGGCCACTGATTAAGAGGAAGTGTGTGTGGTTATTACCGCTGGAGTTCCCCTAAGTCCTAAAAGGAAAGCACCAGTGCACATGCAAACCACTGGGAGGAGTGCGGAACGCCTGGTACGGATAGGGGTGGGGATTTGGGTGACGCATTTAAAAGACAGCGTGAGACTCGCGCCCTCTGGCACGGAACAGGCCGGGCGACAGGTGTCGCTTGAAAAGACTGTGCTTGTCCTTGCTGGTGCATGCGTCGTCGGCCTCTGTGCAGCAGGTGGGCAAGGAAGGCTGGTGTGCGTGTGTGTGTGTGTGTGTGTGTGTGTGCGCGCGCGCGCGCCACTCCCCTGGGGTAAGAGGTGTGCCAGCGGCTGGCCGAGGGGAGCTTAGGGCTAGAGCCCGGGGCGCTGCAGAGGTTAAGAGTCAGTGGGTGGGGCGCAGTTATCAAACACCAGGGACCAAAGGCAGGCTCTAGATAGGTTCCAGGTGCTCAATTTCTATTTTACGTTTGGAGTGAGCCAGTGGAATTGTGAAGCTGTGGCATTTTGATTCGGTTGCCAAGAGTTTTCACTGGGCCTTTGCAGGTGCCAAATAAATTTCAGGACAGAGCCTAACGCAGAGCTCTGGCACAGGAAGGAAGTAAAATGTTTAATGAGCAAATGGAGGCATGTTTCCAAGCGGTGGTAGGAAGACTGCAGTTTTTGGTTGTCTTCCTGGTGATCAGCATGGAAACCTAGTGGTGCTCCTACTCTGATCAATACATTGTCGAAGGCATGTACCTGATGCTAACGTAACAATAATATTAAATATTGACTTTATTTACTATTATTTATTGCTAACATTAAGTACTGCTGCCTGCTATATGCTAGGTTTCTCTCTGAAGACTTTACATGTATTTTTCATGTTTAATTATCATAATCTTAAGAAGCAGGTACCATAATTATCTCCATTTGACAATGAGGAAACTGAGGCTCTTGGAGATTTACTTGTGCAAGGTCATGCTTCTGGTTACCAGACTGTTTGGTATTGGGCACCCCAGATGTCTGACTCCAAAGCCTGATACTAATCAATCACTGAGCTGACTCTGTGGTCATTAATGTAAAATCGATAGAAGTACTGTGGTCACTCGGGGCTCAGTCACGTTTGCTAACATTTACTTCTTCAACGGGAAGTCTTCGTGTCTACCCTATATGCCAAGCTCTGCAGATGCTATGAGTGGGAGGGCAGGTACAGAGACGATACATATTAATAGTTGCCATTCTAAAAGAGCTTACTGTCTAGGCGGAGGCAGAAAGAAAAAGTACACTTGCTCTCCAGCGTCAGAGAAATGGATGTGCTGCATGCCCAAAGGGTAGGGATGCCCAACAGCCCTGGGACTGGGGAGGTTGCCTTCTTGGTAGGTTAAACGAAAGAGTCAGAAGAGGAGAGGCTGGGGACTGAGCCAATCTGAGAAGGAACCACTAGAAATGAAAGACAAATCCCAACAGCTTGGTATCAGAGAAGCCCAGGGAATGGGACATTTCTAAGAGGAAGTGTGTCCCAGTGTCAGATGCAAACATTTCCATTGGTTTTAGCAAAAAGCCATTGGTGTTATTGGTACCGAAAGCAGTTTTAAGTGATGCTGACTTAATGAGTAAATGGGAGAGGGAAAATGGAGACATTAACCATACACACATCTCCAGTTTGCTTGGCTGTGAAGGGAAGTGGCGATACAGAGTAGTTGCTAGAGTGGAAAGTGGGGTTGAAAGAGGATTTTTTTTTTTTTTTTTTGAGACGGAGTCTCACTCTGTCACCCAGGCTGGAGTGCAGTGGCGCAGTCTCGGCTTACTGCAACCTCCACCTCCTGGGTTCAAGCGATTCTCCTGCCTCAGCCTCCTGAGTAGCTGGGACTACAAGTGCCTGCCACCATGCCCGGCTAATTTTTTTTTTTTTTTAGTAGAGATGGGGTTTCACCATGTTAGCCAGGATGGTCTTGATCTCCTGACCTCGTGATCCACTCGCCTCAGCCTCCTGAAGTGCTGGGATTACAGGCATGAGCCACCACACCCGGCCGAAAGAGAATTATAAAAATTTCTTTCATTTGAAAGTTGAGATAGATTTAAGCACATTTATGTGAAAGGAAAAGGGCCACTCGAGAGTGAGAGGAATGAGAGTTGAAGCAGTGAGGGGATGGGATTAAGAACAAGATTTCTGAGGCAGTAGGAGAGTGTAGGATCCCATAAGGGGGCAAGTCTTTAACTGAGGCAGCAAGTAGGTTGTGAGCCAAAACGGCTTGGATATGAGTGCAGTGGAGAAATCTGAGGAAGGTGTTGAAGGTTTAGAAGGGTGATGGGCTAGGGAGCTGAACGGGTCTAAAAGGAATTGCTAAGGGATGGCGAAGGAGTCTTAAGTGATGCTGGTCCCAGTCTGCAGGGTTGCATCTAGGTGTTGGAAATGATTAGGACAGAGGTTGAAGTGATCTAGGGTTGACATCTTGGCATATTTTTGTATATTTATTGTATAGTTGTTGCCTAAATTTCCACATATATATCCCTTGCTGGAGTGCAGTGGCGTGATCTTGGCTCACTGCAACCTCTACCTCCCAGGTTCATGTGATTCTCCTGCTTCAGTCTCCTGAGTAGCTGGAACTACAGGTGCGTGCCACCATGCCTGATGCTTTTTTTGTGTGTTTTTAGTAGAGACAGGGTTTCACCATGTTGGCCAGCCTGATCTCGAACTCCTGATCTCAAGTCATCTGCTTTCTTTGGCCTCCCAAAGTGCTGGGATTACAGGCGTGAGCCACCACGCATGACCTAAAGCTTCTTTAGGATAAGATTTGTGTAAGGGGTTTGCAAACTGAAATGGAGGTGATATAAATGCGAAAAAATCTGAGTGTCTCTCTCTCTCTTTTTTTTTTTTTTTTTTTGAGACAGGGTCTTGCTCTGTCACCCAGTTTGGAGTGCAGTGATGCAGTCTCACACTGCAAGCTCTGCCTCATGGGCTCAAGTGAACCTCCTGCCTCAGCCTCCCAAGTAGCTGGGACCACAGGCATGTGCCAACATGTCTGGCTAATTTTTGAGTTTTTTTGTAGAGATGGTGTTTTGCCAAGTCACCCAGTTTGAGGCTGGTCTCAAACACCTAGGCTCAAGTAATCCATCTACCTCGGCCTCCCAAAGTGCTGGGATTACAGGAGTGAGCGGTGGCATGAGGCCTTGTGGGGTGTCTCTTTTAAATGAAAGCATACTCTGTTTACATATTTGATATGAAGGAATATCCTTCCTTTCCACAAAGACAAAAGTTCTCCTATTTTTCTCGAAACATGTCCTTTTCCTCTACTTTTCATTTTTGTTACTGTTGATAGACACATGTGTTACACTGATTTCACTTTCCTCATAATTCTGCTGTAAGAAAAACAGTAGTGCCAGTTCAATGACAAATAGCAACAGTCTGTTATTGCTAGACTGTTATTGTTAGCGGAGACTACCAGAACAGTCAGTCCCAGTGTCAGGGAATCAAAGAGAACACGTTCCCTCTCTAAAGGGCACAGCTGCTACTCAGCTCTAGCTGATTGCTGCCCTGCAGGACTATAGGCCCAGTGTTGCTAGATCTTTTGATTTTTCAAGAGAAGCTTGGAATCTAGAATGTGATGGGAAGTCTCTTACATTTCAACATGTTGGCAATTAATGGTAAGATTTTAAAATACTGTGGTCCAAGAAAAAAATGGATTTGGAAACCGGATTAAATTCAGATGAGGCATGCAGATTAATCCACAGCATGGTGCAATGTGAATTTTCTGGTTTCTTTAATTGCAGTGTAATTAAGTAAGATGTTAGCTTTGGGGAAGCTAAGTGCAGAGTATGCAGAAACTATTATTTTTGTAAGTTTTCTCTAAGTATAAATAAATTTCAAAATAAAAATAAGAAATTAGTAAAGTACTATAATGCAATTCTATGTAAGCCAAACATAATATGTCTTCCAGTTTGAAACCTCTGGGTTTTATTTTATTTTATTTTTGAGACGGAGTCTTGCTGTGTCACCCAGGTTGCAGTGCGGTGGCGCTATTTCGGCCCACTGCAACCTCCACCTCCCAGGCTCAAACGATTCTCCTGCCTCAGCCTCCTGAGTAGCTGGGATTACAGGCGCGCATCACCACACCCAGCTAATTTTTGTATTTTTAGTAGAGATGGGGTTTCACCATGTTGGCCAGGCTGGTTTCGAACTCCTGACCTCAAGTGATCCACTTGCCTTGGCCTCCCAAAGTGCTGGGATTACAGGCGTGAGCCACTGCATCAGGCAGAGACCTCTGTTTTTTATCTCTTTTTGGCCTCTACAGTGCCCAGTAAAGCACCTGATACATGGTAAACAATCAGTAATTACTAGTGCTCTATTTTGGAGAAAATGTTTTTTTAAAAAGTCATTGTGTTCCATCCATGAATTGTTTGACTTTTAAAACTGTCTTTTTGTTTGTTTGTTTTTGAACAGGTTTACAAAGGAGAAAAACGACTTCTTCTAGACGTTTTTTTTCAGTTTCTTCTGTAAATCAAAACATCCCAAAATGGAGACCTAAAATCCTTAAAGGGACTTAGTCTAATCTCGGGAGGTAGTTTTGTGCATGGGTAAACAAATTAAGTATTAACTGGTGTTTTACTATCCAAAGAATGTTAATTTTATAAACATGATCAAGTTATATAAGGTATAACTCTAATGAGTTAGATTCTGAATTTGATTTGTGGAAGTAAAGGAGAAGTGATTCTAGCTGGGGCATATTGTTAAAGCATTTTTTTCAGAGTTGGCCAGGCAATCTCCTACTGGCGTATTCTCCCATTATATAGAATAGAAACAGTACCTGTGTTTGGGAAAGATTTTAAAATGAGTTATTTCGAACAAAGAGCTAATAATCAATCCACTGCAAATTAAAGAAACATGCAGATGAAAGCTTTGACACATTAAAATACTTCTACAGTGACAAAGAAAAATCAAGAACAAAGCTTTTTGATAGGTGCAACAAATTTAGAGGAAGTAAAAAGATAAATGTGATGATTGGTCAAGAAATTATCCAGTTTTTTACAAGGCCATTGATATTTTAAAAGTCCAAAAGTTTGTTTAAATGGGCTGTTATCTCTGAGAATAATGAGGATAAGAATGATGGTTGAAGGTTACATTTTAGGAAATGAAGAAACTTAGAAAATTAATATAAAGATAGTGATGAATACAAAGAAGATTTTTTTAACAATGTGTAAAATTTTTGGCCAGGGAAAGGAATATTGACGTTAGATACAATTACTTACTTTTGAGGGAAATAATTATTGGTAATGAGATGTGACGTTTCTCCTGCCACCTGGAAACAAAGCATTGAAGTCTGCAGTCGAAAAGCCCAACATCTGTGAGATCCAGGAAACCATGGTTGCAAATCACTGGTTAAAAAAAAAAAAAAAGCCACAATGACTTGCTTATTGGTCATTGCTAGTATTATTGACTCAGAACTTCTTTACTAATGGCTAGTAAGTCATAATTGAGACATTCTGAATTTGGACAAGGTGTCCGCTGTTGAAATGGTAAATTTATTATATATTTTTGTCACGATAAATTCTGGTTCAAAGTATGCTATCCCTGAAATGATTTCTGACCAAAACTACATTGATGTAATTTGATTATCCATCTTAACCTATAGATGGCATTTGGTAACTTTTGACTGTTTTAAAAAATAAATCCACTATCAGAGTAGATTTGATGTTGGCTTCAGAAACATTTAGAAAAACAAAAGTTCAAAAATGTTTTCAGTAGGCGATAAGTTGAATAATTCTACAATGTTAGTTCTTTGAGGGGGACAAAAAATTTAAAATCTTTGAAAGGTCTTAGTTTACAGCCATATCTAAATTATCTTAAGAACATTTTTAACCAAGGGAATGAAATATATATCATGATTCTGTTTTTCCAGAAGTAAACTGAATATAGCAATGAAGTTCAGTTTTGTTATTGGTAGTTTGGGCAGAGTCTCTGTTTGCAGCACCTGTTGTCTACCGTAATTACAGAGGACATTTCCATGTTCTAGCCAAGTATACTATTAGAATAAAAAAAGTCAACATTGAGTTGCTTCAACAGCATGAAGCTGAGTCCAAAGGACCAAATGAACAAACATGTTAATCTTTGATGATTTATTTTAAATAGAATATTTAATTGTGTAAGATCTAATAGTATCATTATGCTTAAGCAATCATATTCCTGATGATCTATGGGAAATAACTATTATTTAATTAATATCGAAACCAGGTTTTAAGATGTGTTAGCCAGTCCTGTTATTAGTAAAGCTCTTTATTTGGAGAAAACTTTTAGATTGTTTTGTTCTCCTTATTAGAAGGATTGTAGAAAGAAAAAAATGACTAATTGGAGAAAAATTGGGGATATATCATATTTCACTGAATTCAAAATGTCTTCAATTGTAAACCGTACCATTATTTTATATACCTCTAAGAAATAAAAGTGCTGCTAACTAAAATATGATATGCCATTAATTATAAAATACTTCTTGATAACAGAAGTTTTAAAATAGCCATCTTAGAATCAGTGAAATATGGTAATGTATTCTTTTCCACCTTTGAGATAGGTCTTGCGCTTTTTTTTTCCTGGCCACTAAATTTCACAATTTCCAAAAAGCAAAATAAACATATTCTGAATATTTTTGCTGTGAAACACTTGAGAGCAGAGCTTTCCACCATGAAAAGAAGCTTCATGAGTCACACATTACATCTTCAGGTTGATTGAATGCAACTGAAACATTCTAGTAGCCTAGAGAAGTTGACCTACCTGTGGAGATGCCTGCCATTAAATGGCATCCTGATGGCTTAATACACATTACTCTTCTGTGAAGGGTTTTAATTTTCAACACAGCTTACTCTGTAGCATCATGTTTACATTGTATGTATAAAGATTATACAAAGGTGCAATTGTGTATTTCTTCCTTAAAATGTATCAGTATAGGATTTAGAATCTCCATGTTGAAACTCTAAATGCATAGAAATAAAAATGATAAAAAATTTTTCATTTTGGCTTTTCAGCCTAGTATTAAAACTAATAAAAGCAAAGCCATGCACAAAACTACCTCCCCAGAGAAAGGCTAGTCCCTTTTCTTCCCCATTCATTTCATTATGAACATAGTAGAAAATAGCATATTCTTATCAAATTTGATGAAAAGCGCCAACACGTTTGAACTGAAATACGACTTGTCATGTGAACTGTACCGAATGTCTACGTATTCCACTTTTCCTGCTGGGGTTCCCGTCTCAGAAAGGAGTCTCGCTCGTGCTGGTTTCTATTACACTGGTGTGAATGACAAGGTCAAATGCTTCTGTTGTGGCCTGATGCTGGATAACTGGAAAAGAGGAGACAGTCCTATTGAAAAGCATAAAAAGTTGTATCCTAGCTGCAGATTCGTTCAGAGTCTAAATTCAGTTAACAACTTGGAAGCTACCTCTCAGCCTTTTCCTTCTTCAGTAACAAATTCCACACACTCAGTATTTCCGGGTACAGAAAACAGTGGATATTTCGGTGGCTCTTATTCAAGCTTTCCATCAAATCCCATAAACTCCAGAGCAAATCAAGATTTTTCTGCCTTGATGAGAAGTTCCTACAACTGTGCAATGAATAACGAAAATGCCAGATTACTTACTTTTCAGATGTGGCCATTGACTTTTCTGTCGCCAACAGATCTGGCAAAAGCAGGCTTTTACTACATAGGACCTGGAGACAGAGTGGCTTGCTTTGCCTGTGGTGGAAAATTGAGCAATTGGGAACCGAAGGATAATGCTATGTCAGAACACCTGAGACATTTTCCCAAATGCCCATTTATAGAAAATCAGCTTCAAGACACTTCAAGATACACAGTTTCTAATCTGAGCATGCAGACACATGCAGCCCGCTTTAAAACATTCTTTAACTGGCCCTCTAGTGTTCTAGTTAATCCTGAGCAGCTTGCAAGTGCGGGTTTTTATTATGTCGGTAAGAAACTGAATCTGCTAATTAAAAAAAAATATATTTTATTTTATACATTTTAGTGGGCAAATTCTGTGTATTCATAAGTTTTGGTCTACAATTAATTTTAGGTAACAGTGATGATGTCAAATGCTTTTGCTGTGATGGTGGACTCAGGTGTTGGGAATCTGGAGATGATCCATGGGTGGAACATGCCAAGTGGTTTCCAAGGTAATTGTTTTGAAATTCTCTTTGCAAATTCTTGTGATTATCATGAGATTGCTTATATGTGTTTACCTGAAATCAGTTGTTACTTTACTCTGTTCCAAATATGTATTTGTGAATAAGTTTAGGATGGATTACTCAGCAAAATACTTACTTCAAAAGTTTTGATGGACTTAATACAACGAAGAAATAGATTTGGGGATTTTTGTTTAATTTTTAAAGAAATATATATATTTAAATAATACATGCTCATTATAAAAACAAAGTCACACATTGTAGAAAAGCACAGAGAAGGAAAATTAAAATGTCCAGAAATCTTACCACCTAAGGATGAGCATGGTTACCATTTTAGTGAACATCCCTCCAGACATATAGAAATAAATGTATATAATACATATACATGTAGAAATAAATACATATACATATAGAAATAAATGTACACAATTTTACAGAAATTAAATATTATATTTAGTTCTGAAGTTTTTTCAGTCAATATATGTCTTGGATATATTTCCATTCATTCAGTATTCAATAATAATTGATTACCTATTGCCAGGCATTGTTCTGGGTGCATAAAATCAGTTGAACAAAACAAAGACCCCTGGTCTCCTAAGTTTGTATTACAGCAGGAGAGAACAGACAACTAATAAAAACTTGAATAAGGCCGGGCGCGGTGGCTCACGCTTGTAATCCCAGCACTTTGGGAGGCCGAGGCGGGCGAATCAGGAGGTCAGGAGATCGAGACCACGGTGAAACCCCGTCTCTACTAAAAAATATAAAAAATTAGCCGGGCGTGGTGGCGGGTGCCTGTAGTCCCAGCTACTCAGAGAGGCTGAGGCAGGAGAATGGCGTGAACCCGGGAGGCGGAACTTGCAGTGAGCCGAGATTGCGCCACTGAACTCCAGCCTGGGTGACAGAGCGAGACTCTGTCTCAAAAAAAAAAAAAAAAAAAAACTTGAATAAGTTCTATAGCATGAGAAGCCGGGCGCGGTGGCTCACGCTTGTAATCCCAGCACTTTGGGAGGCTGAGGCGGGCGGATCACGAGGTCAGGAGATCAAGACCACGGTGAAACCCCATCTCTACTAAAAATACAAAAAATTAGCCGGGCGTGGTGGCGGGCGCCTGTAGTCCCAGCTACTCAGAGAGGCTGAGGCAGGAGAATGGCGTGAACCCGGGAGGCGGAGCTTGCAGTGAGCCGAGATAGCGCCACTGCACTCCAGCCTGGGCGACAGAGCAAGACTCCATCTCAAAAAAAAAAAAAGTTCTATAGCATGTTGGAAAATAAGTACAATCAATAAAAAGAACGAAGAGGAGTTTAGAAATGCCAGGCAGGTTACAATATTAAATTGGGTGGTCAGGGTAAGTATAGACTCATCTCATCTGTTTTAATTGCCATGCAGCATTTTAATGTGATGTGTTACCCTTTTGATTGTTTAACGGCCACCTAGTGTTCTAGTTAATCCTGATCAGCTTGCCAGTGTGGGTTTTTATCTTGTGGGTAAGAAACTTAATGTACTAACTAAAATATCAGCTTCAAAAAGACATTTTTTTACATTTTCCTTTTTCATCGAAATCATGTGGCCTACAATTACATTTTTTCATGGTCAAAACTTTTGCTATTATTCAACCCATTTCCCATTTGCCCTGAGAATACTGCACTGGCAACAAGCTGCACTGTTTTTTTTCTAAATGGGAAATGGGTTAATATTGATTAATAAATGTGGCATCTTAACTTATTTTGATTGCTTTTTTTTCTTTTTTTCTTTTTGAGATGGAGCCTGGCTCTGTTGCCCAGGTTGGAGTGCAGTGGTGTGATCTCAGCTCACTGCAACCTCCGCCTCTTGGGTTCAGGCAATTCTCATGCCTCAGCCTCGCTAGTAGCTGGGACTACAGGTGCACGCTAGCATGCCCAGCTAATTTTTGTATTTTTAGTAGAGATGGAGTTTCACCATGTTGTCCAGGCTGGTCTCAAACTCCTGACCTCAAGAGTTTGAGGTGCTACCATGCCCGGCCAACATCAGTGTGTTTTTAGGAATCTTAGAAGAGTTGAAGAGAGTAGCTAAGAGCTCTGAGGAGAGATGGCCTTACTTGACCTCAGTAGACTGAGAGGCTCTTGACCCTTGTTCACTTGAGCCTTCATAGAATTACTAGTAATCGCCTTCCTCTTGCTTATATCAACCTGCCTTTCACTGCAATATCTCTGACCATTCCCTATATGTTAAATGAATAGTAAATTGGTTATATGTATGTTTATACTCATTTGAAATATTTATACTTCACAATATATTAAGAGTAAATTGATTATATGTATGTTTATACTCACTTGAAATATCCAGTCTACAAATGGCTGAATTAGTCCTGCCCAAATTAAGATAAACCTTTAGTGCTTTTCAAAATTAGCTGAAGTGGTCGGGTGCAGTGGCTCATGCCTGTAATCCCAGCACTTTGGGAGGCTGAGGCAGGAGGATCACTTGAGGTCAGGAGTTCGAGACCAGTATGGCAACATGGTAAAGCCCCATCTCCACTAAAAATGCAAAAATTAGCCGGGCATAGTGGCAGGCACCTGCAAGCTCAGCTACTCAGGAGGCTGAGGCACCAGAACCACTTGAACCTAGGAGGCGGAGGTTACAGTGAACTGAGATCATCCCACTGCACTCCAGCCTGGGTGACAGAGCAAGACTCTGTCTAAAAAAAAAAAATTAGCAGAAGCATAATGTATCTTGGCAAATATAAAAATATTAATTTTGTAAAACATTCAACCTGTATGAAAAATGTTAACTGTCATGAGAAGCATCTTACAAAACAATTAAAAATTCACACAAAAAATTTGAATCCTATCATAGGATACTTATGGGTGAGTTTTAGAAAAAAAATTTTTTTTTGAAAGCAATGCAATAGAATCAGTTCCCAGTGGGCTAGGATATATTTATTCTTCTAACATTAAGTTTAGAATAAATGGTCTTAAATGATTCTGTGATTTGGTGCAAACAACCAGATTTGAAATGGAATAAACACCTAGAGATGAGAAATTTATGTTATTACATTTTCATTTCACCTGTATAAATAAACCCTCAAAAATTATTTTCTTTACATTTTAGGTGTGAGTACTTGATAAGAATTAAAGGACAGGAGTTCATCCGTCAAGTTCAAGCCAGTTACCCTCATCTACTTGAACAGGTAGGGAAAGTTCTTTTTTTAAATATTGGTTGCCATCAGAGAAATTGCTTTCTGATAATTACAGAGAGTGCTATTTTAGTGAAAAGACAAGAGTTGTTTTAGAAATACATTTTCTTTTTCTTATCAAACCTGACATGATTTTAGAAAGTATTATTCTTTGGAGAAAAATAGATCCATAAATGGTAGTCTCCTGATAATGACACTTGTGATGTCTTTCAATCAAGTTGCAATAAATCAAACTGTTTGAGAAAAAATGACTAGGATAGTAGTATTTAACAGTTTTACTATATAAATTTTCCTTCAAAAGATCTGAGAAAGAGAATTTTATTGCTTTTTCTAACCCTCTTGGGAAAGCAAATAATTTAAGTAATAGTTTGATGGTCAAACCCATCCTAGCCATGAGCAGTGAAACTGTTATAGGGTCCAACTTATCCCAAAGGATGACCCAGGGTAGGTAAGACCTGTGGATGAAAGGAAAATTGATTGTCACATGGATTATTGAAAAGGTATAGTCCTTTTCCTGCCTTAATGAAAATGGGTTTTATTTGTTATTATATACACACACTGAAACTCTATTATTTTATAGCCTAGGGAATAACTATCAAATATAAATGAAATATTGTTTTTGGTTAAAAAATTATTTTGCCAGTAAGCAAGTAGTTTGCAACAAATTGAATAAAATATGTCTGTTGGGTCATTTTCATTGCAATGGGTAAGATAAGATTTATATTTTAATTTTTATATATATATATATATATATTTTTTTTTTTTCTGCAGCTGCTATCCACATCAGACAGCCCAGGAGATGAAAATGCAGAGTCATCAAGTAAGTACAATGGATAATAATGAATGCATGTAAATAGAGTCATTTGAAAGTTGATAATAGTGATGTACCTTTATATTGATTTATAATTTACAATGAATGCATTTTCAAATATACTGTGTTGATATTTCCAAACTTCAATGCATATCAGAGTTGCCTAGAGAACTTTAAAAAATATGACAGATTTCCAGTTTCTACTTCAGACCTACTGAATTAAATCTGAGTATCTAAAGGTGGGGCTCAGGCATGTATAGTTTTAACAAACTGCATACATCCAGCCTAACCCTTGTTCTTGGGCCAGTGTGGGAACAGATGTACTAGGATATTAGATTGCTCACATATTCTTTCTGTGAAAGGGAAAGGATAGAACATGTTAGTCGCGTTTTTAAATAGGGACCCTGAGGCTCAGAAAGGTTAAATGACTTGTACATCACCTTACACCTAAAATGCAATAGAGCTAATATTTGTACAAGCTCCTCTACTCCATTATCTCACGTTCAATTCAATTCAGTATATATTTATTGTATATTGTATATCGCCTGTTCTGAGGAAAGCACAGAGAACCGGATAGAACCAACCCAAATGTCCATCAATGATAGACTAGATTAAGAAAATGTGGCACATATACACCATGGAATACTATGCAGCCATAGAAAAGGATGAGTTCCTGTCCTTTATAGGGACATGGATGAAGCTGAAAACCATCATTCTGAGCAAACTATCGCAAGGACAGAAAACCAAGCACCGCATGTTCTCACTCATAGGTGGAAATTGAACAATGAGAACACTTGGACACAGGAAGGGGAACATCACACACCAGGGCCTGTTGTGGGGTGGGGAGAGTGGGGAGGGATAGCATTAGGAGATACACCTAATGTAAATGATGAGTTAATGTGTGCAGCACACCAACATGGCACATGTATACATACGTAACAAACCTGCACATTGTAAAATAATAAAAAAGAAAAAAAAAGAATAGAGAACAGGATAAACATAACTCCTGGTCTCATGTATCTATGGGAAACAGACAAATACACAGACAGGAGAAAGGGATATGGCAGCAAAAGTAAAGTGTAATATGAGAGTGCATATAGGACAATTAACCCAGACTTGGAGGGTCAGAAAAGGCTTTCCCAAGGAAGTATTTGTCTTAGCAGGAAATCCAAGGGAAGAGGAGGAGTTAACCGAGTGACAAATGGAAGAAAAGAGGATTCCAGGCAGAGGGAACAGCATGTGAAAGACCGAAGTGACAAAGGAGAATAGGCACCTTTGAAGAACTGAACAAATTTCTATATGGCCAGAAGTAGGAGTTGCTAAGAGATAAATGAGGGAAGCAGGCCAGCTGTATGAGTGGTCAGCAATAGAGCCATCAGTTTGTGACTTCTGGGCTAGAGTGCAGAATGTGAATGATTCAGTGGCAAGAGATGAGGCTGAAGAGGTGAACAGGGTTCAGATTGTATGAGACTTTGTAAGACACTTATATTTTGGATTTTATCCTAAGAGCAATGGAATTGTTGATGGAATTTAAGAAGTGTGACACATCATATTTGTGTTTTTAAAAAGTCACTCTGATTGCACTGTTGAGAATGAACTCCAAGGAAGCAATATTGTATAACAATAGCCTCTCTGAAAAATATGTGAATTATTCTTGATTGAAAGCTCATTTGTTCATTCAACATAGGGAAAAATAATCTCAATTCTACTGGGAGGTAATCCCTGCCATTCTGTTTCCTTCTCCTGCTCACATATGTATATCCAGTTATGACAGGTAATGTGTATTTTGCATCTAAGTACAATATTCCAAGTTGTTATTTTGATGACTGAATGTGTATATCATTTTAAGTTTAACAATGTTCATATAAAATAATGCCTATACATTTTGTTGGTTTTACATTTTTAATATTATAAAAACTTTCAATTTTTTATTTCATTTCAAATTTCGATTTTTAAGAAATATACAGGCTATCCTGATATGTGTTAAATTCTTTGTTCCATATAGTTATTCGTTTTGAACCTGGAGAAGACCATTCAGAAGATGCAATCATGATGAATACTCCTGTGGTTAATGCTGCCGTAGAAATGGGCTTTAGTAGAAGCCTGGTAAAACAGACAGTTCAGAGAAAAATCCTAGCAACCGGAGAGAATTATAGACTCGTCAATGATCTTGTGTTAGATTTACTCAATGCAGAAGATGAAATAAGGGAAGAGGAGAGAGAAAGAGCAACTGAGGAAAAAGAATCAAGTATGTAGATTTATTAATACAGTCCATTTTCATAAGCATTTGATATCAGTCTATACGTTATGGAAAATATACTCATCTAGTATATCTGAAAATATACTCAATCCAGTCGGATTTTTTTCATGTTTAGTATTCTGAATTCAAATACTGAAAAATTTATTCATATTCAAATATATTTGAGTTGCTCACAAGTCAAAAATATATGATGTACAAAAGTATTTTTCCTGTTTTTCCTTAACTCATATTTTTTTCTGTGGATAGCTGACGTTGTGTCCAATTATGCATTCATGGCATGTTTTTTTTTCTTAACGCTTTAAAAATGGAATCCTTGTTGCATCATGGCACATTTTTAATCCCAGGCTAGTTGCTCACTCCCCTTTGGAGTAAATCAGGGTGGGATCAGCGACAATTATTAATTTTTTTTTTTTTTGAGACAGAGTCTTACTCTGTCACCCACGCTGGAGGGCAGTGGCATGATCTCAACTCACTGCAACTTCTGCCTCCTGGGTTCAAGCAATTCTCGTGCCTCCTTCCCTTAGCTGGGACTACAGGCACCTGCCACCATGCCAGGCTGATTTTTGTATTTTTAGTAGAGAAGAGATTTCTCCATGTTGGCCACACTGGTCTCGAACTCCTGACCTCAAGTGATCAGCCCGCCTCGGCCTCCCGAAGTGCTGGGATTACAGGCATGAGCCACCGTGCCCGGCTGGACAGTTATTAATTTTAACAGTAGCATAAAAGCATGTCTTAGCCTGTGACTATACATTAATCCACAAATTACTATTAAGTCCCCTACCTGTCCACACAAGAACTGAGTCTTTCAGAGCATCTGTCGATTATTTAGGCAAGTCCTAGGATACTGTTTCACAATTTCTTAGGATAAGTTGCTCATGTCCTTCCATACTAACCTTATCCACTACTATGCTCTCTATTGCCCTTCACAAAAACTCTTCTGGGCACATCCATTCTCATCTGGCTGTTTTGACTGCTATCATCATTCTGTCCTAGACAAAAAGAAATGCTGATCTCTCCTTTCCCAAGCATGGACCAGACCTATAAGTCCCTTCAACACAGCTGAAAACAGACTGCAACTTTTAACAATCTCTTACTGGAGACTTAAGGAAAACAGAAGGGAATTATATCACAAATGTCGATTTACAGCTGCAACTAGATGTGGCCTCTCTTAGTGCCCCCAGGCTCATCCTCATAAATCTCTCTGCCTAGCTTCTGGTTCATCTCTGTGTAGCTTTGGCAAGTTTACACAAGTCACTAGGAATGTCCCAGTAATGTTTTCCTTTATCAAAACTCAGGCCCCAAAATATTCATAAAGCTCAGAAGGAGAACAAAGATTTCTCCTTATCCTTGTCCAAGGCCATCTGGGATCTATTTCTTCACAGGATGATTGACAGTCAGATTGTCCACTTCATTTAGGGAAAAATCCAACCCTGCCCATGAGGATGGATTTGTTTTCTGACCCAACCCAGACAAACCTATCAGACCATAGTGATATAGCATCATACATTCACCAAAGTGTGAATTACTCAGTCTATAAACCACTAGTGTAGCAGCAATACAGTCACAGTTAACCTTTGCCCAGCTTCAAGTTCTCTTTTCTCTGCTCATCAAGTTCTCTTTTCTCTGTGAAGATTAGGCGAGTATGTCCTTCCTGTAGCCTTCTTAGTGGTAGCCATTTGTCATCAGCCAACAATTGCTCAAAGAAGAGAACACTTATCTCCACAACCGTTGAGAGGCTCCATAAAATCTAAAACTATCCACTTATAAAATATTTATATTTCTTTCAAAGACGATCAGAAAAGTCTCCAGAAATGACTTCAAGTCAACAATATATAATAATTTACGTTGTCAAAAAGAGCCCTTAGCGTTTCTGCCTCACCATTATATGTATCTCTGCTACATAGTATGGTGCCTGCATGTAGTCTGTGTTCTGAGTGAGTGAATGAAAACACATTTAGGTTAATGATTATGTTATAGTTTCCCAAGAACAGTAGGGATATAAATAAAGAGGCAATTTAAGATATTTTTTTTCCCAGAATAAAATAATAATATGGCTGAGTGTGGTGGCTCACACCTGTAATCACAGCACTTTGGGAGGCTGAAGCAGGCAGATTGCTTAAGCCCAGGAGTTCGAGACCAGTCTGGGCAACATAGCAAAACCCTGTCTATATAAAAAAATATAAAAATTAGCAGGGTGTGGTGGCATGTGTCTGTAGTCCCAGCTACTTAGGAGGCTGAGGTGGGAGGACCACTTGAGCCCAGGGAGGTTGAGGCTGCAATGAGCTATGGTCATATGCCACTGCACTCCAGCCTGGGTGACAGAGTGAGACTCTGTCTAAAAAAATAAATAAATAAATAAAAGCAAAAAGAAAAATAATAATATGCTTCAAAGGTATACTCAAGTCTTCTGAACTTACAAACCAGAATATAGTCTACAACTTTGAAATGAGACTTTTTCTCAGTTACTAGCAATTAAATTTTAGAAATCTTAAGAATTTCAGAGAATGCATTATATTAGGTTACGTATAATTACAAAAGTAAATCTTAGATTGAAAAACTAGTATACTTCAACACCAAGTTTGTATTTTTATTTTCTAATATATCCCTACTTTGCTAATATAGATAATTTAACAAAATATATTAAGTTTTATGTCTTCTACCCCTCTCACTATTACTTTTCATTCCTAGTCTTTAAATTATAGAACTACGGCTTGGTTGTTCATTTGTTCAACAGATATTTCTGGAGCATTAACTTTGTGCCAGACACTATTCTAGCTCCTGACCCTTTATCTCATTTATTCTCAGAGCTTCAATTATTTTCAAAATATGTCTTTAGCCTTGTCTTTTTGACTAAGCACCATCTTTATTTTCTGGTTGTTGTTTTTGATTTTTGATGTTTTCTTTTTTCCATTTTTTATTCTTTCTTAAATGGTTCTTTTTATGAGTCCTATCACTTGACAAAGTCAGTGTATCTAAAATCTAACAATCCTCTCTCCCAAAACAATTCTTCAGATAGCTCAGCCTCTATCATTAGTTATTTTTTAGAAACAGCTTTATGGATTATGGTAAGCTATATGAAAATTAATGAACTTAGATTCATAAGTTATATTTCAAAGAGATAAAAAAAATTGCAGTTTTAAAATATAAAATGTTTTACCAATGGATACAAAATCTAGGTCTTGAAGGAGAATTAGATGATATCTTGTAGGACAAGAAGGTAGTCGTTGAAAAATAGGGTTTATTATTCAAAATGCTGTTACTGCCTTTCCCTGCTTACTATAAAATATTTAGGTAATGGCAATATGTCTAATTTCTGGAAATAATTAAAATTTCAACTTAAAATGGAATTTTAAAGAAATTTTATGGCCAGACATAATGGCTCACACCTGTAATCCCAGCACTTTTGGAGACTGGGGTGGGCAGATCACTTGAGGCCAGGAGTTCAAGACCAGGCTGGCCAACATGGTGAAACCTCATCTCTACTAAAACTACAAAAAATTAGCTGGGTGTAGTGGCACATGCCTGTAATCCCAACCACTCAGGAGGCTCAGGCACAAAAATAGCTTGAACCTGGGAGGCAGAGGTTGCAGTGAGCTGAGATCGCACCACTGCACTCCAGCCTGGGTGACAGAGCAAGACTCCATTTTAAAAATGAATAAATAAATAATAAAAGAAATTTTATGGAAGAATGATACTTTAAGAAAAAATTGTTTTAATTCTCTTGATTTTGTCTTTCCCCAATTTGACTAGATTGAATTGAAACATCAATTTTAATGGGTTCTAAGTTTCATTTGGTTAAAGGCTTAGCAGTATTGCCAAATGATTGAAAGCACAGTATATGACACCAGACTACCTCAGTTTGATTTTTGCCAGTTGTGGTGTCCTTTGGCAACTTACTTGCCTCACTGTGGCTTCATTTTCTCATTTGTTAAATGAGGCTATTACGACCTACCTCAAAGAGCTGTTGTGAAGATGAAATGAATCAATGCATGTAAAGTTCTTAACAGAGTGCTCACTAAATGTTAGTCCTTACTATAAGTAGCATTATTATTATTATTATTATTATTATTATTATTATATTTTTTTGAGACAGGGTATTGCTATGTTGCCCAGTCTCGTCTCTGACTCCAGGGCTCAAGGGATCCTCCTGCCTCAGCCTCCTGAGTAGCTGGTGCTACAGGCATGTGCCACTGCACCCTGCATTATAATTATAACAACATTATTATTAAGCACAGGAGATGAGACACCCCTAAACCTAGCAATCAACATCAATGCCTTAATGATTACGAATTAAAGATAGTTTTTATTCTGTTATATATATAGGACTGGAAGGAAATTTGTGAGCAGAGTTTGAATATGTTTATGCTTGTTTTCTTTTTTATAAAGATGATTTATTACTAATCCGGAAGAATAGAAAGGCACTTTTTCAACATTTGACTTGTGTAATTCCAATCCTGGATAGTCTACTAACTGCCAGAATTATTAATGAACAAGAACATGATGTTATTAAACAGAAGACACAGACATCTTTACAAGCAAGAGAATTGATTGATACGATTTTAGTAAAAGGAAATATTGCAGCCACTGTATTCAGAAACTCTCTGCAAGAAGCTGACGCTGTGTTATATGAGCATTTATTTGGTGAGTGGTAGAAAATTATTTTTTTAAATTGTCTAAGTCAATTGAAAATACGCTCTTATTAATAACTTATGATTATTGAAAATAATTCAGGCTGAATGTGGTGACTCATGCCTGTAATCCTAACACCTTGGGAGGCTGAGGCAGGTGGATTGCTTGAGCCCAGGAGTTTGAAACCAGACTGGACAACATGGCAAGACCCCATCACTACAAAAATTTTTTTAAAAAATTATTTGTGATGGTATATGCCTGGTAATCCCAGCTACTCAAGAGGGTGAGGTGGGAGGATGGCTTAAGCCTGAGAGGTAGAGGCTGCCATGAGCTGTGATTGTGCCACTGCATTCCAGCCTGGGTGACAGACTCTGTCTCAAAAAAAAAAAAAACGAATCTAATTTATAGATATTAATTACACAAAAAGATTAAAGACTTCTGTTGCCTTGACATGAGTATTTGGCTAAAGTCTAAAGTGTTCATTTTTAAAATATATTCTGTAGCTAAATATTAACCTTACTTGTCATAGTAATGCTTTTTCTTTTTCTCCCTTAGTGCAACAGGACATAAAATATATTCCCACAGAAGATGTTTCAGGTAATAGTATTAATATTTTAAATCAATAGAAAACATTGTCTTTATTATCTTAGTTTTTCATTGAAGAAGCAAATTGCCTTTTATTAAAAATTCTTTTCTCTTTCTAGATCTACCAGTGGAAGAACAATTGCGGAGACTACAAGAAGAAAGAACATGTAAAGTGTGTATGGACAAAGAAGTGTCCATAGTGTTTATTCCTTGTGGTCATCTAGTAGTATGCAAAGATTGTGCTCCTTCTTTAAGAAAGTGTCCTATTTGTAGGAGCACAATCAAGGGTACAGTTCGTACATTTCTTTCGTGAAGAAGAACGAAAACATTGTCTAAACTTTAGAATTAATTTATTAAATGTATTATAACTTTAACTTTTATCTTGATTTGGTTTCCTTAAAATTTTTATTTATTTACAACTCAAAAAAACATTGTTTTGTGTAATATATTTATATGACTATATGTATCTAAACCATATGAACATATATTTTTTAGAAACTAAGAGAATGATAGGCTTTTGTTCTTATGAACAAAAAAGAGACAGCACTACAAACACAATATTCAATCAAAATTTCAGCATTATTGAAATTGTAACTGAAGTAAAACTTAAGATATTTGAGTTTACCTTTCAGAATTTTAAATATTTTGGCATTGTATTAATACCGGGAACATGAAGCCAGGTGTGGTTGTATGTGCCTGTAGTCCCAGGCTGAGGCAGGAGGATTACTTGAGCCCAGGAGTTTGAATCCATCCTGGGCAGCATACTGAGACCCTGCCTTTAAAAACAAACAGAACAAAAACAAAACACCAGGGACATATTTCTCTGTCTTTTTTGATCAGTGTCCTATACATCGAAGGTGTGCATATATGTTGAATGACATTTTAGGGACATGGTGTTTTTATAAAGAATTCTGTGAGAAAAAATTTAATAAAGCAACAAAAATTATTCTTATTCTTCATTGCTTTATTTCGATGACATTGGATACTTTAGTCACTCCCAGACTCTTTCCATACCTCCTTAAAGCCCCTCAAATATTGAACTACAGTTTATACTCCTTCCCATAAGATGCTTCTTCATTGACACTTGTAGAACACGGGGTCAACACATCATAAAATCTATAGGATTTTATGGAATGCCTGAGACAAGAATCAAACAGTCCCTTTAGTAAGTTTGTTTATTCATTTGTCTATTGATTCATTCAAGAAGTCTCATGCCAGACCCACCTATTGGAAGAAGGTCTGAGTTTTATTCTTATCTCTTTGGTATTAATTCTGAAACTTAGAAAGTACACTGGTTAGCAACGCTTGGGACCAACAGGTTGTTCTGGTAAATAAATCTGTTTCATATTGTCAGTGCAACAAAATGTCCCCCTCTGCATTATGTTATTGGTACTCAACACGTCCAAGTCATAACTCTCTCCTTTGTTTCTTATAGAGGTATTAGGTCTTTAAGAGCAGAAGTAAGACTGTAATAGGGAATACTCAGGGGAAGACAGGCAAAGGCTAGTCATCTAAACCAGTTCTAGATGTCTGTATAGAGGCAGATGGCTCTGTAAGGGCAGAAGGGAAAGACCCCTTCATAAGGGTCACAGCTGACAATCCTATAACAAAAGACAGGTTAACAAGAGAAAAACTTAACAAATTTATTTAATCACAGATTTACATGACCGGAGAGCCTTCATAATGAAGATCCAAAATTACAGGGGAAACTGTGCATTTTTACGCTTAGGTTTAATAATGAATGGACAGCCCTGAAGAATAGTGATTGGAAAGAAGGATATGATCTAATGGGAATAGACACAGGTTGGGGACCCAGCAAGGCCTCTCTGTTCAGATTCTTCTTGGTCTCTGTGCAGCATTCCTTCCGCCTGGATATAGGGCAGGGCCTGTATGGGAATGGGGATCTTATAACCTGCTATCAAACAAGGTAGGTCAGAGAATTTATTTATGGCCAGCTCTTACATAGTTAGGTGAGGAAAGGTTAGAGTACTATCTTTAAGATGTAAGTCTGGCATTGTGGAAAGGTGGTTCCGGTTTCTATGACCTACCTTGGGGAAGAGGAATTCTAATTTCTATGGCTTGCCTTCAGGGAGAATGAGGCTAAGACAGGAGGACAGGATAACATCAGAGAAAAACTTTGCTTCTGAGGCCTTCACTTTGGGTTTTCTGAGCCCCAACATCTGCTAGAGTTGTAAAGAGAACAATTAGGGACCAAGTGAGGGGAGGAAAGAATCCATCTCCACATTCTGATGCTGGGGGACTATTTCCTTGAGATGCAATTGATTTTGCCTCTGCTTAGAGGCTCTGCTGGCTACCCACATGCTAGCTAGTGTCCTGCATGGGTGCTAGGCTGAATTATTTGTAATTGTGCTTAGGTGATTTGTAACTCAGGTATAGGATGTTTAAATAGTAGGCACCCTTTTTACAACGTGTGTTTTTTTTGTATCTAGTTCTTGTATACTACAGATAATATTTGAACTTTGTCATCTCACTGTAAAACTTTTAATTCTCATTTTGGTAATAAATAGCTATTATAACCAACCCATTTATTCAAATATGTTATTTCCCTAAGTGTTATTCTGACATTTTGTTTTGGAAAAAATAAATCACCATAGATAATAATGGTAGCTCTATTTGCTCACCAAATGTCAGATGTTTTCAGGTGCTTGACATGCATTGATCCACTTGATTGCCTCCAACCCCACCTACCAGCCAACCTGGTCTTCAGTCATTGGGTTTAAACCTCAATATATTAAGTGTGATCATACAGGACTTTGCAGCAGGCTTAATTTCATACTTCAGCCATGCTCATTATAGCTTCCATCTAACCTTTCTCTTAATTTCCTTATATCACTTGAGGCCATTAGCCATTAAGTTCCTTTGTGGTCACAGGCAATGTAATTTAACCATATTCAGCTCCTATTGGTGAAGATGCCACCTCCTTTTGTTGTCTTGCACATCATAGTAGACACTATGTATGTTACTAAGAAAATTCAAGACCAGATGCAGTGGTTCACACCTGTAATCCCAGCACTTTGGGAGGCCAAGGCAGGTGGATCGTTTGAGTCTAGGAGCTCGAGACCAGTCTGGGCAACATAGTAAGACCGTGTCTTAATAAATAATTAAAAAGAAAGAAAATTTCAGGCAAAACAGATGTGATGCTTAAGAGATTCACTATTTTAAAAGCAATACAAGTACCGTTGAAACAAAAAGGATCAGTGGGTCAGTATTACTCAGTCTCTTAAAAACTACACCCACTCCTGGCCAGATGTGGTGACTCACGCCTGTAATCCCAGAACTTTGGGAGGCCAAGGTGGGCAGATCACCTGAGGTCGGGAGTTCAAGACAGCCTGACCAACATGGAGAAACCCCGTCTCTACTAAAAATACAAAAAATTAGCTGGGCATGGTGGCACATGCCTGTAATCCCCGCTACTGGGGAGGCTGAGGCAGGAGAATTGCTTGAACCCAGGAGGCGGACGTTATGGTGAGCTGAGATCACGCCATTGCACTCCAGCCTGGGCAACAAGGGTGAAACTCCATCTCAAAAAACAAACATGGCACATGTATACATATGTAACAAACCTGCACATTGTGCACATGTACTCTAAAACTTGAAGTATATAAAAAAAGAAGATGAGAAAAAAAAACCCAAAAAACAGAACAAAACCAAAAAACCATGCCCACTTCTAAATCTTGAGTCAAGATTTAGGCAAGGTCTCATTTGCAGAGTTTGTACTGTGCAAATAACAGGTATTTTTTCAAGTTGCTCCTCCTAAGGTCAACATGGCCCTTGATAGTCTTCAACTTTATTTTCTGCCACTCTACCCATTGCTCACTGTCTCTCAGCCACCTTGGTTTTCATCAGTTTCTAAATATGTCAAACTCTCTTTTGCTTCAGGGTCTTTGACTGGAATCTTCTTTCATTCATTCTTTCCCTGGCAAATTCCTACTCATTCTTCAGGTGTCCGCCTCCATGTTACTTTCTCAAACTGTCTTTCTCTGACTTCTCCCATCTAGATTATATCCCTTTGATAGTCTCTTTAGTAGACCCTTTGTTCTTTTTCTTCACAACACTTAACACAATTTATATTTACAGTTTTTAATGCCATAGTCTGTTGTCAAATTTTCCATGAGGACAATAATCATGTGTTCTGTTCACCATTGTATGTGTAGCACTGAGCACAGGGCCTGACAGAATACACCCTTATTCAGTAAATGCATGAATGAATGAATGGCTTCCTGTGAGTGAACATGGAATGTGAGAGACTTCTTCCTCTTTAAATACCACTGCTGATAAAGTACTAAGGCAGAATCATTGATAAAGTAGATCATGGGCCAAATTCTGCCTTTAGATATCAAAAGGAATCTTTAGAGAGGAAAGATCACCCTAGTTTAAAAGGATTCATGTAGGAGATGGGAATTGGAACTGATTTCGGATGAGGAGGCATGGCACTTCAACTCTGGAAAGAGCATAAGGTACAGATATAGGCATTAGAATCTTAATAACAACAATTAACTGACATTTATTTATTTTTGGTATTTTGTTTTTGTTTTTGAGATGGAGTCTAACTCTGTTGCCCAGGCTGGAGTGCATGGTGTGATCTCAGCTCACTGCAACATCTGCCTCCCAGGCTCAAGTAATTCTCATGCCTCAGCCTCCCAAGTAGCTGGGATTACAGGTGTGCATCACCACACCTGGTTTTTGTATTTTTAGTAGAGACGGGGTTTCGTCACGTTGGCCAGGCTGGTCTTGAAATCCTGGCTTCAAGTGATCCACCCACCTCAGCCTCCCAAAGTGCTGGGATTACAGGCGTGAGCCACTGCGCCCAGCTTGACATTTATGGAACTCAAATGTACTAAGCGTCTATATTCATTATCTGATTTGAGACACTGTAACTTAGGAGAGGCAGTAGCACAGGAATTGGAAGTTCAGTCTTTGGATTCCAATCACAGCAGAGTAAGCTTGGGCAATTATTCAACATCTCTGTGCCTCTGTGTGCTTAGTCCCTTGCATGATTGCCTTCTGGAAATCCGTAGGAAAGGCTTTTCCTGGACTTCCATCGGCTTTTGGGATCTTAGAATTCTTTTTTCCTTCCTTGACAGGAAATATGTATAGGAAGAACAAGGTCCTCTCTGCCTTGTGTTTGTCAGTATGATTTCTTGTGACTATTTCCCCCTAAACATAAGGTTTTTCTGAGTTCAAGGATTTTGGGGCTGATCAAAGAAGAGATGTGACCACAAGGTGGCAGTAGCATGCAACAAGCTTTATTTGGGTGGTGCTTGACAGACTACATGTAAGGAGGACATCCCTCACAGCTGGAGACCTTCCAGAGGCAGAGGTGTATGGGCACCCTGCAGAAGGGGAAGAAGGCAAGGGAACTACTCCTGGGGTAGGGGAGAAGCAGAAATGGGGTTTATCTGTCTAGGCGATGTTGTACAGCTGCAAGATGGGGAGTCTCTGAGTCAGAAAACTTGGAAGGGCAGCAGAGGTTTGGGGTCTTTTATAGCCCTATGCTTTGTCTTATCTTTGGTTAACAGATGCCAGGTACAGTTTTATCTTTGGCTAGCAGGCAGACTCTAAATGGCTAAAAACATGGCCATCTAAGCTATATATGTGTGTGCCTGTGTGTGTGTGTGTGTGTGTATACATATATATACTTTTTTTTTTTTTTTTGAGATAGAGTCTTGCTCTGTATCCCAGGCTGCAGTGCAATGTCCCACTGCAACCTCCACCTCCTGGGTTGAAGAGATTCTCCTGCCTCAGCCTCCCAGGTAGCTGGGACTACAGGCATGCATCACCATGCCCAGATAATTTTGTAATTTTTAGTAGAGATGGGGTTTCACCATGTTGGCCAGGCTGGTCTCAAACTCCTGACCTCAGGCGATCTGCCTGCCTTGGCCTCCCAAAGTGCTGTGATTACAGGCGTAAGCCACCGCACTCGGCCCATCTGAGCTATATTTAAGCGATTACATGGATAAAATTTTGAGCTTAGATAAGGTAAGTTTTGAGCTAATGGTCCCAGCCTGACATGAAGAAGCAAACAATATGTGCCCAATATACTCAGGCCATCTTTAACACCTTTATTTTCCTAACTTTTAATTCATTGATTTTTGAAACTAGAGTTGCTGAAATTCTAATTTACATTAAATTATTAAGGTTTACTAATTAAGCCTTTAAATAATATTTCTGTAAATTTTTAAAACCTGACTTTTGATATAGACGCCAACATTTTAAAGCTGTCATGGATTTTAAGAGTCTCAATATTATCTATAAAAATCTTTTTAGCAATTACCTTGGCTGAGTGCTCATATACAAAAGTTTATTTTGATTAAATCAAGGGAGCTATTGGATCCTCTCTAGGTCCAAAACCCTAATGAAGGGTTTTATGAAAATTAAAATCCAAAGTCTTACCACAGAAATATAAAGTGACTTTTTTTTTTTTTTAAACAGATGAAAAGGTAATGCTTGGGATGCCTGCAAGTGACTAAAAGTTGGAAAGGGAAGTTCTGATGTGACCCAAATTTGTAAGTTCTTAATGTCCTATTTGAATTTTTTTAAAAATTCAAAAATTCAGGAACATATGCATGTCATTTGTGTACATACTGACAAAGACTATCCCTTTGACCAAACTTCTGAGCCTCTTCTTGACTAGGCCTTGACTTTGGGCACTACCCCACCTGTAATTGTTGGCCTACCTCAGTCTTAACAAGAATCCTGTCAGTTTAGTGAGGATCCCACCACTCTGGGTATCTGATCATTCTCCACTTCTGAAGTATATGCCCTTAGCCTGCCTTCAGCAAGAATCCTACCACCCTTGATGTCTCCTTTTAGTACTTTTCTATCCAGTGACCCTCCCTACTCTACCTGTTGGTTATAAATACCCCGGCTGTCCTTGCTGTATTCCCAGTTGAGCCCAGTCTTGCTTCCCTATTACAATGTTTTGATTGCATAGTCCTGAATAAAGTCTTCCTTACCATTTTAACAAATGTCATAATTTTTTTTCTTTAACAATACCTCATTCTTAGGATCCCAATCCTAACATTCTTTTATACTCACCTAACTTAAAAAAATAAATAAAACATTACATACACAATTGATGCATAGGAAAAGTTTTTCAGTCCCATTCATAATATAGCAATAAAAAATTGAAACTGAACTGAAATACTATTTATTATTTAACAGGTTGGCAACAATCCAAAAGTCTGACAACTTACTCCACTGATAAAGCTGTGGGAAAAACAGGCACTCACGTACATTGCTGATTTGATTGCAAAATGCCAACATACTCATGGATGGGTATGTGGCCATATTAGGCAAATTTATATATGGATTTACCATTTGAACTAACTTCTGGGAATATATCCTAAAATAAGATGTGTTCCCATGATTATTCATTACAGCACTATTTGTAATAGCAAAAGGCTGGAAGCCACCCAGATGTCCATCCATAGGGAAGGAGCTGAATATATTATGGTACTAATTTTATCTGTGGCTGGGGAGCTTATTCAGGTTGGCTCCTTAGTCTTTGACATGGCCCTAACAGTTTTTGGCTGCTTTCTGAATGACATTGTTCAAGTTGAATATATTATGGCACATCTACACAATGGAGTACTATATAGAAATGAGGAATAGCTCTATGTTAGTATTATATAATCTCTAGAATTTACTATAAAGTGAAAAAAGGAGGAGAAAAGTATGCTACTACTGTTTATCTAAGAAAAGGGTAAGTATAAACATGCATAATTACATTTTTAAAATGAAAATTGAATCATAAAAAGTGTTTAAGTCAGTACTTACAGGGCAGGAATGAAAAAGTAGAGGCGAGACCAAGGATTTTCAAAATAAAGGGAGTTACAGATGTGTAATCAAAGAGGTTACATAAAACCTTGACTTCCTTAATTTGAATCAGAAGTATCAATGAGTTCATGATATATTTGATTTAAAAGACAAAAACCAAACCAAAACAAACCCATACTAACCAGCTCTGTCCATTGAACAGGTATAGAAACAATCAAACTCATTAACAACATGACAAACATTTTTTGTTTGTTGCTCCTTGCAGCATTAGCTTAAAGGGGACAAACATTCAGATTACGCTCTTTAAATACCATTTCCCACTAAAGGATCCAGGGCACTTAGGAGTAATGGCTTACTATGGGTATGGAGTAAGAAATACACAGAATGAGCCTGGAAAGCAAAGACGACTAGGAAGGTATCAAAAAGACTCAGGAGCCAACCTGAGTAAACTCTCACCGGCCTAAAATAAAACAACTTGAGCACTAATAGTGATAATAGCTACAGTGGATTACAACTCACCAAACTTCTTTAAATCCCGGGATTCATAATGATGGCTGCTTACTTTTGAGGGTTTTTAAAAAAAATACTGCAGAGATTTTTAAATAGTATATGGTAGTGACCTAATTTTATTTTCCATTAGAATAACCATTCATTCAGCATTACTTATTGACTAATTAATCATTTTCTCATTAATACATAATGCCAGTATATCAAATTCCCAAATACATAGATATGGGTCTCTTTTTGGGGCTCTGTATCTCCTTCCTTTAATTGTCCATCTTAGTGCATTTAATAATACAAGACTGTCTCAATTACTATGGCTTTATTGTAACTCACTAGCTGGTAGGACAAGACCTTCCAATCTTACTTTTCTTCTTCAAAATTGTTTTAAATACTGTAATTTTTTTTTCTACATAAATGTGAAAAACGTTAGAATGGCAACTGCAGCAGACATACATAGCTTATTTTTTAAGATTAACAGCAACTTTATACTAGCAAAATGAAAAAAATTAACTGAATAAACAGGTAACTGAATTAACTATAACACTAGACTACAAAGTTATACAAGATTAAAAGTTATGAAGTAGTATTTATTATACGTAAATATTACAAATATTTTTTGTTAAAAATATCTAAGGCTTTTGAGTTTTTGAAATGCAAGCTTTCCCCTATACTTAAGTATATTCATTATCTTACTGTTTTGGTCAGGACAAGAACTGAAAAAGAGAAATAATCTTGAGTTCAGAATGAACAATTCTTGCTATATATATTTTCCCACATATGTAAGGAATGTCCTGTAACTTTCCGAGAAATAGTGACTTGAACTAAATACTAAACTACTACCAAGCCCCAGGTGCATTTTTGGAAGTTTTTAGTCATTGGGAGCCATGGCATTTCTTTTCTCTGTATTACAAACTGTTACACTCTCTTTCTTTGACTGTTAACATTGGAACAGTAGACCTCCTGTTCTGTGACTGACTGGCAGGCAGAAATGACACGGACAGGAAATGGGAAATGGTTCAGGGTCTTGGAATTCCCCCTGGCTGCCTAATTAAGTGGCTTGCTATTTGGAAGTTTTTTAACGTTTGCCCCTTGGAGTTCCCCAGAGAGAAGCAAGCATCGGATTCAATGGGCAAAGAGGGTCAACTTCAAAAGTCGTTCGTTGGCTGTCATACCACACTTACTGCATGCCACTGTGTCTATGGCACTATTGGGGGAGTATGGTGGGGGGATACAAAAGTTCCATGACTAGTAAAAGCCAAGGGTTTTTATTTACAAATTTTCTATTATCTAAGCATTAAAAAAAAATTGGACTCCTCTGTGGTTTTACAATTATACGTGCATGTACACCAATACACAGGCAGACATATATTTCATTTTATTGAAACATTCAGAAAATACTGGGAGTGAAGCCTGACTTGCAGTACAGTTCTCGTTGCTGGCAATGAGCATCTTAAATAATGACACTTTTTTCTTTAGTGCATATGCACTGTCTCCAGAACAGAAAACCAAAAGTTTAAAAACAAGATACTCTAGTTGATTATAAAACACATCAAGTCTTCAAAATTATTTATCTGATGCTTCCTACTTTCCAATGTTTCGCTTTTTTCGATTTGCAGAGACAGCTGTTGAACGCTGATACTACGCAAACGGTTACAATTGTTTACTTAAGCAAAAAATGCCACCAGATTGACTCCATCCTCAAAATGCAGTCATCTCGACGGGGGGAGGCATCACACTAGGGGAGGCTTGCCAGGCAGGGGCCAGATCATAACCCTGAGGTGACACAGGGTAGGACGCGCAAAACCACCGGCGCCAGGGCGTTTCCGCAGGGTTTCCCAAGAGTCAAACGCAGCGGCTCACGGTTTGCCACGTCCCCCAGGAGAATGGTAGGCAAGAGAGAGAGGAAATGTGGAGGCGGCACGAACCGCAAGGTGAAGAAAACGAACACACACCGAGTTGATACGGATAGTCCCCTTTCCCCTGAGGGCCAACCCCGCGACTCCCGATGGGCGTCCAGTCGCGCCAGGCGTCCCTGGGCCTCCCAGCGTCTTTCCCGGAGGTTCGTCTCCACACGGCGGAAAGCGCGCTCGGTTCCGCTTTCCGGCCGCAGCCTCCCGGGCGCCCTCGCTCGGCTGCTAACGCGGGTCCTCGGCCGGGCGCGCTGACGTCATCGTGCGTCGGAGTGAGCCCGGATGGGGCGGCGGGCTTCGGGAGCGCCGGGGCTGATCCGAGCCGAGGGGGCCGTAGCTCCTGGTCGGCGCCGCTGATTCCTGGCTCTGAGGAGGCCTCTAGGCAGCCGCGCAGCTTCCGTGTTTGCTGCGCCCGCACTGCGGTGAGTGCTGCTCCTTCCGGGCTCGGGCGGCGCGGGGCGGGTGGGGACGCTCGGGCCCGCGGGGGCCCACTTCCCTGATGTGGCGGCCAGGCGAGGAAGGACGGGGCCTGAGGCCCTTCGGCCAAGGGTCGAGGGTCGCCGGGGGCTCTCTGCTTTCTGCTCTAGCCAAGGTTTCATTGGATTCGGAAGCCCCAACTTCGAGACTTGCAGTCAAAGCGATTTTTAAAATGACTTGTTTTCAAGCCTCCTCTGGCCGCCGCCCACTCTTCTGGCCCTTGGACTTTGACCAGGATGTTTTCTCGCAAGTTTTTGCAAGGTTTTAAACTTAGCCCTCGGCGTTCTTTTAATGTAATACATTGAAACGAAGATACTTCCGTGGCGGCGATATTTCGTATTTCATAGTTCCCACTGCGCTCTGTCATTCCACTAGTCGCCTGTTGTGTATTGTGAGAAACAACTCTGGGAAATTATTGGGTAAATCCCATAGTTTCTGTTCTTTTCCCTTCCATCCTATCCCCTGCCCAGCTGCAGTTTGCATAAAGAGAATGCAGCAGTTGCGGTGCTCGTAGATAAAAATCTTTCATTTAAAGATGGGATATAAGACCAGGTGTAATTAAAGCAATCATGCCAGTGGTCGTAGTGCCAGGGCCACTATTTCAGAGGCCACTGTGTTAGGTTTTGTTTTCGAGTTGCTTTCTATGGTCGTTGCTTTGAAATTGTAAGGGAATGGCAGAGTTTAAGGGTTTATATTAATGAACTCGTGATGCATTTTACTGCAGTTTTTCTGGTCGTGGAGAGACTTGATATTACAAACTAACGTTGCTGTCTAATTCCTGCTGTACTGCTGCTGACGGTATAGTGGAGTGTCTGTCTCTCTCTGTCTTTTTAACCAACGTTCTTTGTCTCCAGCAGAGTGCCAGAGATACCTTTAGGTCAGAAAAGGGGAGGAGAGCAAGGACAAAATGTTTCCTGTGTGAAAATTTCCATCTGTCTCTAAAGTTGTGCGTTTTAAAGACACGTATAGTTAGTGCTATGGGGAGTATGTTGCATTTATTTACTTTAATTAATAGCTTTTTCATTTAGAAAGTTGTAGTGACAAATTGCTGGAATTAAGATGTGTTATCTAAAGTGTGAATTATTATTAGACTTTACTGAATAAATTGAAGAGTATGTAAGTTCTATTTGGCGTGCAAATACAGTTTTCTAAAATACTTTGTTTTTTCTTTTCAGATTTACAGCCCTGAAGAATCTCCCTATCCCTATTTTGTCCCCCTGCAGTAATAAATCCCATTATGGAGATCTCGAAACTTTATAAAGGGATATAGTTTGAATTCTATGGAGTGTAATTTTGTGTATGAATTATATTTTTAAAACATTGAAGAGTTTTCAGAAAGAAGGCTAGTAGAGTTGATTACTGATACTTTATGCTAAGCAGTACCTTTTTGGTAATACAATATTTTGTTAGGCGTTTCTGATAACACTAGAAAGGACAAGTTTTATCTTGTGATAAATTGATTAATGTTTACAACATGATGTTAATTATAGCTGAATAGTCCTTAAATGATGAACAGGTTATTTAGTTTTTAAATGCAGTGTAAAAAGTGTGCTGTGGAAACCTTATGGCTGACTAATTAAGTTTGTGGAGAAAATACCTTCAGCTGATCAAGAATAATAGTGGTATGCAAAGTTAGGAAGAAAGTCAACATGGTGCTGCAGGAAATGGAAACAAATACAAATGCTATTTAACAAAGAGTTTACAGTTTGTGAACTTTAAGCCAAATTCATTTGACATCAAGCACTATAACAGGCACAGGTTCAACAAAGCTCGTGGGTATTGACTTCCCCAAAAGTTATCAGCTGAAGTAATATAGCCCACTTAAGTAAATACTATGATGATAAGCTGTGTGAACTTAGCCTTTAAATAGTGTGACCATATGAAGATTTTGTTTATTAGAATAAAATGAGATTTTTTGGGATGTCATGTTAAAATGCTTATAGGGAAAGAAGCCTGCATATAATTTTTTACCTTGTGACGTAATCAGTAATTGGTCTGTTATTCAGGCTTCATAGCTTGTAACCAAATATAAATAAAAGGCATAATTTAGGTATTCTGTGGTTGCTTAGAATTTTGAGAATATAAATCTCTGTGAAAAATCAAGGAGTTTTAACATTTTCAGAAGTGCATCCACCTTTTCAGGGCTTTAGGTTAGTATTACTCAAGATTATGAACAAATAGCACTTAGGTTACCTAAGAGAGTTACTATAACCCCAAAGAGTTGTGTTCTAAGTAGTATCTTGGTAATTCAGAGAGGTACTCATCCTACCTGAATATAAACTGAGATAAATCCAGTAAAGAAAGTGTAGTAAATGCTACATAAGAGTCTATCATTGATTTCTTTTTGTGGTAAAAATCTTATTTCATGTGAAGAAATTTCATGTGAATGTTTTAGCTATCAAACAGTACTATCACCTACTCATGCACAAAACTGCCTCCCAAAGACTTTTCCCAGGTCCCTCGTATCAAAACATTAAGAGTATAATGGAAGATAGCACGATCTTGTCAGATTGGACAAGCAGCAACAAACAAAAAATGAAGTATGACTTTTCCTGTGAACTCTACAGAATGTCTACATATTCAACTTTCCCCGCCGGGGTTCCTGTCTCAGAAAGGAGTCTTGCTCGTGCTGGTTTTTATTATACTGGTGTGAATGACAAGGTCAAATGCTTCTGTTGTGGCCTGATGCTGGATAACTGGAAACTAGGAGACAGTCCTATTCAAAAGCATAAACAGCTATATCCTAGCTGTTGCTTTATTCAGAATCTGGTTTCAGCTAGTCTGGGATCCACCTCTAAGAATACGTCTCCAATGAGAAACAGTTTTGCACATTCATTATCTCCCACCTTGGAACATAGTAGCTTGTTCAGTGGTTCTTACTCCAGCCTTTCTCCAAACCCTCTTAATTCTAGAGCAGTTGAAGACTTCTCTCCATCGAGGACTAACCCCTACAGTTATGCAATGAGTACTGAAGAAGCCAGATTTCTTACCTACCATATGTGGCCATTAACTTTTCTGTCACCATCAGAATTGGCAAGAGCTGGTTTTTATTATATAGGACCTGGAGATAGGGTAGCCTGCTTTGCCTGTGGTGGGAAGCTCAGTAACTGGGAACCAAAGGATGATGCTATGTCAGAACACCGGAGGCATTTTCCCAACTGTCCATTTTTGGAAAATTCTCTAGAAACTCTGAGATTTAGCATTTCAAATCTGAGCATGCAGACACATGCAGCTCGAATGAGAACATTTATGTACTGGCCATCTAGTGTTCCAGTTCAGCCTGAGCAGCTTGCAAGTGCTGGTTTTTATTATGTGGGTAAGAAGCAAATAACGATACATTTTATCATTTTATTTTAATTTACATATTAGAACATACGTGTTTTCAATATTTAGTCTTTTTTTTCCTGAAGGTCGCAATGATGATGTCAAATGCTTTTGCTGTGATGGTGGCCTGAGGTGTTGGGAATCTGGAGATGATCCATGGGTAGAACATGCCAAGTGGTTTCCAAGGTAATCGTTTTGAAAAAGGTATTTGTACAAAAAACTCTGTGCTTAAAAGAAGTAGGCATGCTTACACGATTTCGTTTACCTTTAAATTATAACAAAGCCTCTTTTATGCCATTGGGGAATTATCCTTCTAAAAGATCGCATTTTAACTTTAAGTATTTTGTTGAAAAATATTCTGCAGTCTTCTGTGTACTTTCGTAAGTCAGTTACAAGTATGACCATCCATTTTATTTCCCATCTTCTTTTAAAGAGTACTTAAGGATTACAAAGACATATAAAATAGATTAAAAAGAAGTTAGAAAAAGGTAAGAACAGGAAAACAAGAAGGGACATAGAATGGATGCAAGAATAAGGCAAATGTAAAAATCCATGTATTAAGAGCATATCTTGGATGGGTGCGGTGGCTCACACCTGTAATCCCAGCACTTTGGGAGGCCGAGATAGGTGGATCACTTGAGGTCAGGAGTTTGAGACCAGCCTGACCAACATGGTGAAACCCCGTATCTACTAAAAATACAAAAACTAGCTGGGCGTGGTGGCGCATGGCTGTAGTCCCAGCTTCTCGGGAGGCTGAGACAGGAGAATTGCTTGAGCTTAGGAGGGGAGGCTGCAGTGAGCCAGGATTGTGCCACTGCACTCCAGCCTGGGTAACAGAGCAAGACTCTGTCTCAGAAAAAAAAAAAAAAAAAAAAACCCCAGAAAAAAGCATATCTGACTGCCCATTTTAATTGTAGTTGTAAATTATTTTTTTCTGTACAATTTTCTTTTTTTATCTGTCATTTACCTCCTTTTAGCTACTTTGTCTCTAGCAGTGTCTTTTTTTATTATAGCCTAGAAATAATTTAGGGGCAGTGTTATTAGTAGAAATAGAATTAAATTGTCTTTGTAATTGAGTAGCTATGTGAACTTGGACATTGTTTGTAAAATGAGGAGGGGTTGGCCTAGATAATTTTTTAAAATAGTGATAAAATAGGCATAACATTTACCATCTTAACCATTTTTAAGTGTACAGTTCTGTGTCATTAAGTACATTCTTAACTGTTCTGCAATTACACCGCTATCCATCTCCAGAACCTTTGCATCTTCCCAAACTGAAACTCTGTACCCATCAAGTACTAATTTGCCATTATCCCTTTCCCCAACGTCATGGCAACCACCATTCTCTATCTCTCTTTTTTTTTTTTTTTTTTTTTTTTTTGATACGGTGTCTCACTCTGTCACCCAGGCTGGAGAGCAGTGGCGCAATCTCGGCTCACTGCAAGCTCCAACTCCCAGGTTCACGCCATTCTCCTGCCTCAGCCTCCCTAGTAGCTGGGACTACAGGCGCTCGCTGCCACACCTGGCTAATTTTTTGTACTTTTCAGTAGAGACGGGATTTCACCATGTTAGACAGGATGGTCTCGATCTCCTGACCTCGTGATCCACCCACCTGGGCCTCCCAAAGTGCTGGGATTACAGGCATGAGCCACTGCGCCTGGCCCTTGTTTGTTTTTTTGAGGTAGAGTCTCACTCTGTCATCCAGGTTGGAGTGCAGTGACACAATCTTGGCTCACGGCAACCTCCACCTCCCAGGTTCAAGCGATTCTCCTGCCTCAGCCTCCTGAGTAGCTGGGATTATAGGTGCCTGCCACCACGCCTGGCTAATTTTTTTGTATTTTTAGTAGAGACAGGGTTTTTAGTAGAGACAGGGTTTCACCATGTTGACCAGACTGGTCTTGAACTCCTGACCTCAAGTGATCTGCTCACCTTTGCCTCCGAAAGTGCTGGGATTACAGGTATGAGCAACCGCCCCCTGCTGCACCATTCTATTTCTGTCTCTATGAATTTGACTACTCTAGGCATCATATATAAGTGGAATCATACATCATAGATTATGTTTTTACCTGTGAGTGTCTTTCACAATAATGAAGAATCTCTTGAACCCCTTCAGGAAATTTGAAAAGTTTTCGTCATTTTGTATGATACATGATGAAAAAGAAACTTGCAAGTAACAAATACTTTATTATGGATCAGTACGTTGTTAAAAGTTGTATTTTAAAGTTATATCATTAATATTCATAATATATCAAGATAAATTTTGACTTTTTTACACTGAAAAATGACTAAATTATTATGTTTAAAATTAAAAAGCATGTTTTATCAGACTTTCAAATGAATTATGCTGGGCTCTATGGGATTATATACATTAATTTGAAATTTAATTCATGTTGTGGTATCAAAGACAAAAACAGCTTCCAAATTCCAGTGTTGGAACTGCTACATTTTGTACTTTATAAAACAAAATCAAAATCTTTATTTTTGTAACTTGTGTTTGGTTTTAAATGATTAGGGGAGAAGATGTAGGGGTGCGTTTTGTAAATGCTTCTCTGAAAACACACATTTCTTTTTTCCTTTTTTAAATTTTTTTGAGACAGTGTCTCATTCCATCACCTATCACTGCTGGAGTGCAGTGGCAAGATGGCAGTTCACTGCAACCTCCACCTCCTGGGTTTAAGCCTCAGCCCCCCGAGTAGCTGGAATTATAGGCACACGCCACCACACTCAGTAGTTTTTGTATTTTTAGTAGAGATGGAGTTTCGCTATGTTGGCCAGCCTGGTCTCAAACTCCTGACCTCAAGTGATCTGCCTGCCTTGGCCTCCCAGAGTGGCTCCCAAAATGAGCCACTGAGCCCAGCCCACATTTCAATTGGGAATAATCTTTAATCTCAGTAAATCCATCACCTTATGTAGTAACTTTCTTTTTTTTTTTTGGTGAGAACTCTTAAAAGATGCACTTTCGCAAATTTCAGGTATAAGGTCCAGTATTATTAGCTATAGTCACCATGTGCTGTACATTACATCCTCAGAAAGTTTGTGTTCTTTGACCAACATCTTCCCATTTCACCCACCCCCTTATCCCTGGCAACCAGCATTCTACTCTCTGTTTCTATGAGTTTGGATACCATACAGTATAGTTGTCCCTTGGTATGCTTGGAGGACTGGTTCTAGGACCCCCATGTATACCAAAATTCGCACATACTGAAGTCCGGAAGTTGCTTTGCAGAACCTGTGCATCCAAAATTCAGCCCTCCAAATGTGTGGGTTTCACATCTGCAAATGTGATCTGCATTTGGTTGAGAAAAATCTGTGTGTAAGTGGACATGTGCAGTTCAAACCTGTGTTGTTCAAGGGCCAGTTGTATTTGTCTTTCTCTGACTTATTTCACTTGGCATAATGCCTTCCAGGTTCATTCATGTTGCAGATGGCAGGATTTTATTTTATTTATTTTGAGATGGAGTCTCACTCTGTCGCCCAGGCTGGAGTGCAGTGGCACCATCTAGGCTCACTGCAATCTCCACCTCCTGGCTTCAAGCGATCTCCTGCCTCAGCCTCTTGAGTAGCTGGCATTATAGACACCTGCCATCATGCCCGGCTAATTACTCTGTTTTTGTAGAGATGGGGTTTCACCATGTTGGCCAGGCTGGTCTCAAACTCCTGATCTCAAGTGATCTACCCGGAGTGGATGGGATTATAGGCGTGAACCACCACGCCCGGCCAGGCTCATCCCCCATTCATCCCTTAGTAGACACTTAAGTCGTTTCCATATGGCTGCTTGAACATGGGAGTAGAGATATCTCTGAGATACTGATTTCATTTCCTTCAGATATGTACACAGAAGTGGAATTGCTAGATTATATGCTAATTCTATTTTTAGTTTTTTGAGCAACCTCTATACTGTTTTCCATAGTGACAGTACTAAATTACCAACAATGGTCAAGGGTTCCCTTTTCTTCACATCTTTGCCAACATTTGTTATTTCTTGTCTCTGATAATAAGGCATCATTGCAGGTTGGAGGTGATATTTCATTTTGGCTTTAATTTGCATTTCTCTGATGATCAGTGACATTGAACACCTTTTCATGTATCTGTTGGCCATTTGTATATCTTTGGGAAAATTTCTATTCAGGTCCTTTGCCCGTTTTTTAACCTGAATTATTTGGGTTTTTTTTTTTTTTTTTGCTATTGAGTTGTATAAGTTCCGTATATATTTTAGATATAAACTCCTTATCAAATGTGTAATTTGCAAATATTTTCTCCCATTCTGTAGGTTGCCTTTTTATTTTGTTGATTGTTTCCTTTGCTGAGCAGAAGCTTTTTAGCTTGATGTAGTCCCAGTTTATTTTTGTTTTGGTTGCCTGTGCTTTTGGTGTCATATCCAAAACATCATTGCCAAGACCAGTGCCAAGGAGCTTTTTAGCCTACATTTTCTTTAAGGAATTTTATGGTTTCTGGATTTATGTTTAGTCTTTAATCCATTTCTAGTTAATTTTTGTAGGTGATGTAAGACAGAGATCTGGTTTTATTGTTTTACATGTGTATATCCAGTTTTCCCAATACTGTTTGTTAAAGAGACTTATCATTTCAACATTGTGTGTTCTTTGTGCCCTTGTCAAAGATTGATTGTATATGTGGCTTTATTTCTGGGCTCTCTGTTCTGTTGGTGTATGTCTTTGTTTTTATGCTAGTATCATATTGTTTTGATTACTGTAGCTTTGTAATATAGCTTGAAATCAGGAAATATGATGCCTCCAGTTGTTTTTTTTGTTTGTTTTTTTCTCAAGATTGCTTAGGCTATTCTGGGCCTCAAGTTCCATACAAATTTTATGATTGGTTTTTCTATTTCTGTGAAAAAACGTCACTGGAATTTTGATAGGGATTATATTGAATCTGTAGAATGTTATGGGTAGTATGAACATTTTAACAATATTCTTTTAATTTAAGAACACGAGATTGTTTAAAAATTTATTTCTGTCATTTTCACTTTCCTTTATCAGTGTCATATGTTTTTCATCGTGTTTCTCTTTTACCTCCTTGGTTAAATTTATTCCTAAGTATTTTATTGTTTTGGTGCTATTGTACATGGGATTACTTTCTTGAGTTCTCTTTCAGATAGTTCATTGTTAGTACTGACTTTTGTAAGTTGGTTTTGTATCCTGCAACTTCTGGATGGTTTATTAGTTTTAACTGTTTTTGGTGGCATCTTTAGGGTTTTCTATATATATAAGATTATGTCATCTGCAAACAGAGACAGTTTGACTTCTTCCAGTCTGATTTGGATGCCTTTTTCTTTTTCTTGCGTAATTGCTCTGGCTAACCCTTCCAGTATTATATTGAATAGACGTGGCAAGAGTAAGCACCCTTGTCTCGTTCCTCATGTTAGTGGAAAAGCTGAAAGCTTTTTTTTTTTTTTTTTTTAAATGAGATGGAGTCTTGCTCTGTTGCCCAGGCTAGAATGCAGTGGTGCAATCTCAGCTCACTGCAACCTCCACCTCCCGGGTTCAAGTGATTCTCCTGCCCCAGCCTTCCGAGTAGCTGGGATTACAGGTGCGTGCCACTGCACCCAGCTAATTTTTGTACGTAGAGACAGCATTTCACCATGTTGGCCAGGCTGTTCTGCAACTCCTGACCTCGTAATCCACCCACCTCAGCCTCCCAAATTACTGGGATTAGAGGCGTGAGCCACTGCGTCCGGCCAGCTTTCAGGTTTTCATTATTGAGTATGATGTTAACTGTGCACTTGCCATTTAAGGTCCTTATGTTGACGTATATTCCTTCTATAGCTAAATTGGTGAGAATTTTTATCCTGAAAGGGTGTTGAATTTTGTCAAATGCTTTTTCTGTGTCTGTTGAGATGATTATATTATTATTATTATTATTAATTTTTTTTTTTTTTTTTTTGAGATGGAGTGTTGCTCTGTCGCCCAGGCTGGAGTGCAGTGGTGCAATGTCAGTTCACTGCAACCTCTGCCTCCTGGGTTCAAGTGTTCTCCTGCCTCAGCCTCCCGAGTAGGTGGGACTACAGGTGCATGCCACCACACCCAGCTAATTTTTGTATTTTTAGTAGAGATGGGGTTTCACCAGGCTAGTCTCAAACTCCTGACCTCAGGTGATCCACCCACCTTGGCCTCCCAAACTGCTGGGATTACAGGTGCTAGCCACTGCACCCGGCTGGTTATATGATTTTTATCCTTCATTTTGTCAGTGTGGTATCACATTTATTGATTTGCATATGTCATACCATCCTTGCATCTCAGGGATAAATCTCACTTGTTCATGATATATGATTCTTCTAGTATGCTGCTGAATTCAGTTTGCTAGTATTTGTTGAGGATTTTTGCATCTGTGCTCATCAGGGCTATTGGCTTGTAATTTTCTTTTCTTTTGTTGTCCTGGTCTGGCTTTGGTATCAGAGTAATGCTTGGCTTCATAAAATGAGTTTGGAAGTATTCCCCCCTCCTCCCCCCCTACTCCTTCTTCCCTCTCTCTTCCTCCTCCTTCTTCGTCCTCCTCCTCCCTTTTCTTTCTTCTTCCTCCTTCCTTCCTTTCCTCCTCTTCCTCCTCTTCCATCTTCTCCTCCTCCTCCTTCTTTCTTTTTTTTCTTGATAGAATTGTGCTATGAAGTCATCTGTTCCTGGGCTTTTTCTTTGTCAGAAGAGCTATGACTACTGATTCAATCTCCTTACTAGTTATAAGTCTTTTCAGATCTTCTATTTCTTCCTTATTTTAGTCTTGGTAAATTACAAGTTTCTAGGAATGCATCCATTTCTTCTAGGTTATACAGTTTTTTGGTGAATAATTGTTCATGGTGGTCTCTTATGATCATTTGCATTTCTGTGTTATCAGTGGTAACATCTCTTGGTTTTGATTTTATTTATTTTTGTCTTCCTTTTTACTAGTCGAGCTAAAGCTTTGTTGATTTTACTTATCTTTTCAAAATCCAACTCTTAGTTTTAGTGATCTTTTCTATAGTTTTTGTAGTCTCTATTTCATGAGATTTTGTTATTTCCTTCTGCTAACTTTTTCTAGTTCCTTTAGATGTAAAATTACGGTGTTTAAGATTTTTTTTTAATGTAGGCGATTATTGCTCTAAACTTTCCTTTTAGAACTGCATTTGTTCTATACATTTTGCTGTGTCGCATTTCAATTTTAATATATCTTGAGATTTTTTAAAATTTTCTTTTTGATTTCTTCTTTGACCCATGGATTATTCAGGAGTATTTTGTTCAATTTCCACATAGTTGTCAGCTTTCCAGCTTTCATTCTGTTATTGATTTCTGGTTACATACCATTGTGGTCTGAAAAGATACTTGATAGGATTTCAGTCTTCATCAGTTTGTTGAGTCTTGTTTTGTGACCTGCTGCATGATCTACCATCTACCCTGGATAATTTTTCATGTGTGCTTAAGAAGAATGTGTGTTATCTGCTGTTTGATGGAATATTCTGTATAAAGGTTGAGTATCCCAATCCAAAAATCCAAAATCCAAAATGTTCCAAAATTTAAAACTTTTTGAGTACCAACATGATGCTCAAAGGAAATGCTCTTTGGAACATTTTTGGTTTTGCATTTTTGGATTAGGGATGCTCAGCTGGTAAACATAAGGCAGGTATTCCCAAATCCAAAAAAATCTAAAATTCAAAACACTTCTAGTCCCAAGCATTTCAGATAAGGAATATTCAACCTGTACGTATGTTAGGTCCATTAGATCCAATGTGTAGTTGAAGTCCAATATTTCCTTACTGATTTTCTGTCTGAATGACCCATCCATTATTGAAAGTAGGATTTTTGAAGTCTTCTACTATTATTGTGTTACTATCTATTAATGTCTTCAGATCTGTTAATATTTTCTCTATATATTTAGGTGGTCTGATGTTGGGTACATATATATATTTACAGATACTATATTCTCTTGTGGAATTGGCCCCTTTCTCATTATATAATTACTTTCTCTGACTCTTTTTACAGTTTTTGATGTAAAGTCTGCACTATCTGATAAAACTATAGCTTCTTCTGCTCTCTTTTGGTTTCCATTTGCATGGAATATCTTTTTTCCTATACCCATGCATGTGCTTAAAGGTGAATTGAGTCTCTTGTAGACAACCTGTAGTTGAATCTTGTTTTCTTTATCCATTCAGCTGCTCTTTATCTTTTGATAGGAGAATTTAGCCCATTTACATTCAAGGTAATTATTGATGGGTAAAGACTACTGTCATTTTGTAATTGTTTTCTGATTGTTTGGCAGATTGTTTCTTCCTCTCTTGCTGTCTTCCCTTGTGTTTAGATGATTTTCTGTGGTGGTATGCTTTGATTCCTTTATATCTTTTGTGCATCTACTATTGGTTTCTACTTGTGGCTATCATGAGGTTTACATAGAACATCTTATAGTTATAGTAGTCTGTTTCAAGCACTAACAACTTAATTTCAATTGCATTAAAAAACTATACTCTTACTCAGACCCCCCTGCACACATTTTATCTTTTTGGTGTCATTATTTGCGTCATTTTATATTGTATATTCATGAAAAAATTATCGAAGCTATAGTTATTTTTAATACTTTTTTTAAAAAACCTGTATTTTAGAATTAAGTAATTTACACGTGACCATTACAAATTTAGAATATTCTTAATTTGATTATATATTTATCTTACCAGTGAGTTTCATACTTTCATATGTTTCCATGTTGCTAATTAGTATCCTTTCGTTTCAGCTTGAAGAACTCTTCAGCATTTCTTGTAAGGCGCGTCTAGTGGTGATAAACTCCCTCAGCTTTTGTTTGTCTGGGACTGTTTATATCTGTTTCATTTCTGAAGGACAGCTTTGCTGCGATACATATTCTTGTCTGGCAGTTTTTTCTTTCAGCAATTTGAATATATCATCCAACTCTCTCCTGGCCTACAAGGTTTTTGCGGAGAAATCCACTTATGGTCTTATAGGGATTCCCTTGTAGAAGATGAGTTTCTTTTCTGTTACAGTTTTAAAATTCTCTTTCATCTTCTATTTTTGCCAGTTTCATTATAATGTGTGTCAGTGAAGTCTTCTTTGGGTTGAATCTTTATGGGGTCCTATTAACTTCCTGTACCTGGACATCTTATCTTTCCCTAGATTTATGAAGTTTTCAGCATTTTTTTTTTAAATCAGCTTTCTGCCCTTTCTCTCTTTTCCTTCTTGAATTCTCGGGTTTGTTTTTCATTTTCTTGGGTTTTTTTTTAGATGGTGTCTTGTTCTGTCACCCAGGCTGGAGTGCAGTGGCATGATCTCAGCTCACTGCAACCTCCACCTCCCAGGTTCAAGCGATTCTCCTACCTCAGCCTCCCACGTAGCTGGGACTACAGGTGTGCACCACCATGCCCAGCTAATTTTTGTATTTTTAGTAGAGACGGGGTTTTGCCATGTTGGCCAGGCTGGTGTTGAACCCCTGACTTCATGTGATCCACCTGCCTCAACCTCCCAAAGTGCTGGATTACAGGTGTGAGCCATCGTGCCTGACCTTGAATTCTTAAAATGCAAATATTGTTCAGGTAGGCTTTCTCCACTATTCTTTTTTTTTACTTTTTTTCTCCTCTGACTAGATATTTCAAATGATCTGCCTTTGAGTTCACAGGTTCTTCTGCTTGATTAGGTCTGCTATTGATGCTCTCTATTGCATTTTTTGTTGTTGTTATGTTCTTCAGCTCCCAAATTTGTTTCTTTTTATTATTCCTATCTCTGTGTTGAATTTCTCATTTGTTTGTATATTTTTTTATTTCATTATCTGTGTTCTTTTGTAGCTCACTGAGTTTGCTTGAAACAATTATTTTGAATTCTTTGTCTGTTAGTTCATAGATCTCCATTTCTTTGTGGGTGATTACTGGAAAATTACTGTGTTTCTTTGGTAATGTCATGTTTTTTTTTTTTTTCTTTCTGTTTCTTGTGGCCTTGTGTTGTTATCTGTGTATTTGATGGAAGAATTACTTCTAGATGTTATAGATTAGTGTTTTGTTTTTTGTTTTTTTTTGTGGGCAAAGACCTTTGCCTGTGGGTGAGGGTGAGGGTGAGGGCACCAGCCAGTAGGTTTGGTGGTTCTGGCTCTGTGGAAGGCCCAGCACTATGAACTCCATGCAGCTCCATTAGCCCAGATCATTGTCAGTGAGGATTGCAGGGGTCCTCAACATCCAAGGCTGCAGGTATCCATACCAGCAGCAAGTCTTTTTTTGGTCTATAGTGGCAGAGGCTTCTGGGGACCTCTTCATCACTTTTTCTCCCATGGGAGACATCGTGGCCAAGGGGATTCTTGTTGGCACAGGTTCTGGCTTTGGGCTTTGTTGTGTTGGTGGAGGTGGCAGCACTGATGTCTCTGATGGCGTGGACACCTGTGGAGCAGCTACAGAGCCAAGGTTTGGAGTACAAGTGTCTGCAGAAAGACAGCGGGTCTGGGGTTCAGGATGTTGACTAGCCTGCAGCAGTGGTGCTTCTAGTGCCTCAGATGTGGGTGCACATAGAGCAGCCTTTGAGTTGGGTGCGGAGTGCAGGTGTGCAGTGCAGCCAGAGAGCTGGGATCTGGAGAGTGTGTGATTAGAGCAGCCACAGAGCAAAGGTCTTACATGAAGGTACACGTGAAGCACCGGTGGATCTGGGGTCTGGGGCATATGTGGGGGTGAGGGGCTGCACTGTCTCAGGGCAGTGCAAGAGCTGCTTTTTTTCAGGGTGAGGAGTGCAATAGTGTCTCCCTCTCCAGGGGGTTCACAGCAGCAATGGGTGCTGGTTACCTTAATGGTGAAAGCTGTCAGTGTCCTCTGCAAAGTAGGCTACTGGGGTTGGCATTAATGAACACTATAGGGTCCTTCACTGTGAAACCTGCAGGAAGTCTGTGGCTATCTTGAGGGTTGTTGGAGGTCTCCAGGGACCTGCTCTGGGGAGGAGCCTAGCAGTCTTTGCCACTGAGGACTGTAATGGCACTCACCACATGACTGATACAGATAGCCCTCACCCCTTGTTCTTAGCCATCTCCAGATGTCTCTGCTAAGCAGATCTCCCAGCAGTCCTTTCTGTGCGGTTATTCTTTTTTTTTTTTTTTTTCACTTTATTGCTGTAGGCTGATTGGGCTAGTGAGTTCTTCCAGAGCTGTATTTGTTTGTGGATAGCTGTCTCTTTGTTGTTTTTTGTGGGTGGAAGAAGGCTGATGTCTCCTAGTCTGCTGTCTTGCTGATGTCACTCTGGCAAACTTTCTTTGAGTCTGTGGCTTTTCATTTCTTTAACATTGTCTTTTGAAGAGCAGATGTTTTCAATTTTGATGATGTCAGTTTATCAATTTTATCTTTTGTGGAATATGTTTTTGGTCTTTTGTCTAATAATTCTTTACCCAATGTAAAGACAAAGACAAGGCTTTTTCCTAGAAGTTTTATTGTTTTTGGTTTTATATTTAGGTATATGATCCATTTTTACTATTTTTGCATATAATAAGGGCATAGGTCAGTGTTCCTTTTTTTTTAACATACGAATATTCTGTTGTATAGTATCATTTATTGAAGAAACAAAAGGAATAGAATGGATATAGATGGTATGTGAACTTCTTGGAACATCTTTGAGAAGCCCTATCAGTTTAAAAACAAATACTTGAGAAACACTGTCATATTATATATAAATAAAAATATTTGATTCCATATTTTTTGGAGGGAAGGTAGTGGATTGTGGCTCAAATGTAATGGAAGAGTGAACATTGAAGAAAAATGAGCAGTCATTGTATTGTGAAAGATCGTATTTTAGGAATACTGAGTTAATAGTATCTGAAACTGTTAAGTAGTTCACTTTAAGCACAAAATAAATTGTGTATAACAGTGTTCTTCAGGAGTCAACTTGTTCCCCTTTGTAGGTGCAGACGCTTTTCTTTTTGTTGTTATGTTAATGGATTGAATTAGAAAATACCGTGATATAGGCCGGGCGCGGTGGCTCACGCTTGTAATCCCAGCACTTTGGGAGGCCGAGGCGGGCGGATCATGAGGTCAGGAGATCGAGACCACAGTGAAACCCCGTCTCTACTAAAAATACAAAAAAAATTAGCCGGGCGTGGTGGCGGGCACCTGTAGTCCCAGCTGCTCAGAGAGGCTGAGGCAAGAGAATGGCGTGAACCCGGGAGGTGGACCTTGCAGTGAGCCGAGATTGCGCCACTGCACTCCAGCCTGGGCAACAGAGCGGGACTCCGTCTCAAAAAAAAAAAAAAAAAAGAAAATACCGTGATATATAACACACAGAAAGATGTATATTGTTTTATGATAATTTTGTTCCTGTTAGATATGTATGTGTTCTGGGTTGTGACGTAAAATGTTTTTACTATGGAGTACAATGAAAGATTTGAAAGCCATTTTTCTAGAATGATCAGGTTATATTTGATATGAAAAAATTTTAAAAAATAATTTTCCTCATATGTTTTAGGTGTGAGTTCTTGATACGAATGAAAGGCCAAGAGTTTGTTGATGAGATTCAAGGTAGATATCCTCATCTTCTTGAACAGGTAAATACATTTTTAAAATTAACAACGTTGAATTCTGCTTTATAATATTAATAATAAAAATATTAGGTTGGTATAAAAGTAATTAATTAATAATAAAAATATTACTAGGTTGGTATAAAAGTAATCATGATTTTTGCCATTGAAAGTCATGGCCAAAACCGTGATCACTTTTGTACCAACCTATATTAGAAGTTATACTTATTTCTCTTTCATTAATTGTAGGTACATATTTTCATCCATGTTAATGACACCTTTGATCTTTACTTTTGTAACCAACTTGATTGTTGAGGGCTTTTTAAAAAAGATCGTTTTTTGTTTTTACTATTTTGAAAAATCATTTATGCTGCCACTGTACAAATTTGTGGTGGGATTGGAGAAGGATCTTCAGTGTCTCTTTGCTGTTTTGCAGAAAAACAAACAAAAAATAACTTGTTAGGAGCTGAGACCCTTTGAGAGTAACCCAGTTAAAATCTTATTTTCCAAATGAAATGAGAAACCACTGATACATTTTTCTGCTTTCCTGAAACTAGAGAAATACTTGAATTCTAATTTGGGATAACATGAAATTTAAGGAAATCTATGTGATTAGTGTAAAAGAAAGCAAAGCAAAGCAAAAGTCATAGATCACTCAGTTCTCAAAAGAATATATACATTTACTTAAAGTAAACTTATTTTAGTGTTGTTCCTTTCAGATTGTTGGGGATATCTGCTTTTACCTATTAACTTTTCTCTTGTTTCATAGCTGTTGTCAACTTCAGATACCACTGGAGAGGAAAATGCTGAGCCACCAAGTATGTATGAAATAATTTTAAGTATAGAGTGTAAATTTTTATAAGAATTTTAGGAATAGGCTGGGTGCAGTGGCTCATGCCTGTAATCCCAACTCTATGAGAGGCCGAGGTTGGCGGATCACCTGAGGTCAGGAGTTCGAGACCAGCCTGGCCAACATAGTAAAACCCCGTCTACTAAAAATACAAAAATTAGCCGGGTGTGATGTGCCTGTAGTCTCAGCTGCTCGGGAGGCTGAGGCAGGAGAATTGCTTGAACCCAGGAGGTGGAGGTTGTAGTGAACTGAGATTGTGCCATTGCACTCCAGCCTGGGAGACAGAGCGAAACTCCGTCTCCAAAAAAAAAATGGTAGGAATGAAAGTATGTATTTTTTAAAAGAGTTTCTGAAGCCATAGGGAAAAATACTGGGAAGTCAGCTAATAAATATATATATATATATATATATATATATATAGAGAGAGAGAGAGAGAGAGAGAGAGAGTAATGACACTGTAGAGGACCCTAAAAGTGTACTAGTTTTTGTTCTAGTGCTATACTTATCACTTTTAGTGCTGACATTCCAACTGGAGAAATGAGACATAAGCAAAAGAAAAACAACACAAATAGCTCAAAGCAATGCTAAATAAGCTGTGCAAATAATAAACCCTCCAGAAAAGAAAAGTTTGCTGTGAGCTAGCATGATTTGGAAAACGTCAATTCACATATGATTCAAGAATTGGACTAGTTGTTAGGTATTTAAGTCAGGTATGTTGTATGTCAGTGCAAGGGCAGGAAATAGTATAGCTTTTGATTAGAGCTTAATGTTAGCCACATCTGTCAGTTTATGTAATATACATATGTTATGGTGTCTAAAATGGCTAAGGTAATAATCCACTGTTTTATGTGCCAATCACATCTACAAAGAGCCATTCTGTTTGTGGCACAGCATTTCAAGAAAGATATTGGCAGATTTGTTAACTGGACCAGAGAAAGGTGACCAAGATGTATGAGTCTTAGAAACCATGGCTCAGGAGGATTGGATGAAGGATTTGGTAGTATTTGACTGGAAAATAGGAAGGAGAGTACTGGAAAATAGGAAGGAGTGTACCTGGGTACATGACAACTATCTCCTGTGTAATGGACCTAGAAAAGATAGATAGCAATGTGGGCTCTTCTTAAAATTTATAACCACTGCTATCAAGTAGGCTGCCCTGCAGTTCTACCATAGGTCCTAATAAAATCACTTTGTCAATCTTTAAAATGACTGTTTATTGTTTTCTCTCTTGATAATTTTCTAACACTCTCTTCCCACCTTACTGTCAGTTTATAACCTTGCTTCCCTAAGAAAATAGAATCCAAAAGAGAGCTGCTTTATTGCCTCACCAGCAGAACCACTAGGCTACATAATTTATCCTTGTACTTTTCTTTCTGTTTGTTCATAAAAGATAAATTGTCCTTGCCATTTTCTAAGGCCAATACTTCTACTTGTCTTCTGTATTCCATCCCCTACTGTCAACTTAAGAAGGTTACTTTGTCAGTAACATACCCTTTCTCTTGAGTCTTCAATTTTTCCATCTCTCCTGAATCATTCATGTTAGCATATAAACATAATGTACTTTTGCTATTCCTAGGAAAACTTCCATGAACCAATGTCCCCATTCAGCTATTACCTTATTACTCTGCTTCCCTTTACAACAAAATACCTAGGAAGATTTATCTATGCTTACTCTGTTTTACTTCCTCACCTTTCTTTCTTTCACTTGTTCTACTAGAAACTGTTCTTGTCATGGTAACCAAGGACCGCCATGTTAGCAAATCCACTACTTGACCTGTTAATTAGCATTTGATAATCATTGAGTGCTTTGTCTTTGTTTTTTCTTTTTTTTGAAACAAGGTCTCACTTTGTCACCCAGGCTGTAGTGTAGTGGTACCATCATGGCTCACCGCAGCCTTAACTTCCCTGTCTCAGGTGATTCTCTCACCTCAGTCTCCCGAGTAGCTGGGACTACAGGCACGCACCACCACCACATTCAGCTAGTGTGTGTGTGTGTGTGTGTGTGTGTGTGTGTGTGTAGATACAGGGTTTCACCATGTTGCCCAGGCTGGTCTCAAACTCTTGAGCTTAAGCAATCTGCCTGCCTCGGCCTCCCATAGTGCTGGGATTACAGGCATGAGCCACTGCACTTGGCCTCATCTTTCTTAAGACACATTTTTTGCTTGACTTATCAGACCCCATACTCTTGGTTTTCTATTTCCCTGGTTGGTCCTGGACAATTTCCTTTGTTGGCTGCTCCTTTTTCAAGCTTTAAAATGATGGAGTACCCCTCATAGCTTAGCTTAAATTTATTTCTCCAGTTCCTGAGCCCCAAGCTGGAATGTCCAGCTAACTGTTTAAATCTCTACTTGGCTGTAACAGACATCGTAGAGTTAACATGACCAAACAGAAATTTTCTCCCCCATTCTTCATCCCTCAGATTTGTTCCTTCTTTGGTCTTCCCCATCTCAGTTAATGGTATTCATTTCCTAGCATTAAAAGTTGGCTCAAGTTAGGCATCATCTCTGATTCCTCTCCTTCCTTTAGTTTGTATATTTAATCTATTAGAAGTCTTTTCATTTCTGTCTTCATAACATATGCCAAATCTGACTACATCTCACCATCTCCATCACTGTTTTTTTGTTTGTTTGTTTGAGATGGAGTCTTGCTCTGTCGCCCAGGCTGGAGTGCAGTGGCGCGATTTTGGCTCACTGCAAGCTCCGCCTCCCGGGTTCATGCCATTCTCCTGCCTCAGCCTCCCGGGTAGCTGGGACTACAGGCGCCCACCACCACGCCCGGCTAATTTTTTTGTATTTTTTTTTTAGTAGAGACGGGGTTTCACTGTGTTAGCCAGGATGGTCTCGGTCTCCTGACCTCGTGATCCGCCTGCCTCCACCTCCCAAAGTGCTGGGATTACAGGCGTGAGCCACCGTGCCCGGCCTTCCACCACTATTAACCTAATCCAAACTGCTGTCATCTGTGTCTAACATCCTAACAAGTCTTCCTGATTCCAGTTTACCACATTAAAGAACATCTCCACCGAGCTGCCAGAGTCATCTTCTGAAAACACAAGTCAAGTTTTATCCGTTGCATGCTTGAAACACTCCCAAAATATTCTACCAAACTTAGAATAAAATATAAACTCTTTGGAAGGCTCTGCTCATCTGGGCATTGTCCTCCTTTTTTTTTACCTTCTACCACCTTCTTTCTGTTTCTTGATCATGTCAAGCTTTTCCCTCAATTTAAGGCTTTTACATTTGCTATTCTCTTTGCTTAGAAGACTTCTTTGAGCTATTTCCATAGCTCACTCCTTTTTTCCCCCCAGTATTAATAATTGTACATGTAATAGATGTATACATTCTTCATAAGGGAAAGAAAAAGAACTAAATGCTGTAGGCAATGCCAAATTCCCCTCTGATGCTTACATACAGTTCTGTTTCTAACTTCTAATACCCAGAGCTCAGTAGCATGGGCTAGGTATATACCAGTTTAGTTCATTTGTATATTTTTAAATTTTTTCACAGTAGTCCAGCATGTATTGCATTTTATTTATCCATTCCCTATTGAGAGCTATTCCTGTTATTTTCTGTTTTTTTTTTTCCTGCTGTAAATATTGCTGTAATGATCCTCTAATGTGTCTCTTATCTTGAACATTAAGTATTTCCTTAAGGCATGCACTTAAAAGTGAAATAGAGCTCATTCCTTGTTATTTAAATCTTTATTCTGATGCCATTTCTTCGGACACGGATTCCACGCGTGTTTGAACAAGAGAGCACATTGTTGACATTGTTATTTATTTATAGTTTATTATAAGTTTCCCAGAAGATGGCAGTAGTGTCTTGAAGAATTATGTCTTTTTGTATTTTTTCATAAAAGTATCATATGGGCTAGCATTGACTCTTAGCAGAAAATGCTTCCCTGACTACCCTATCTAAAATGACTTCCTGCTTCCTGGTTTCTTTTAATGACCTTACACTACTTTTTTCTTCAGAGCATCTGTCACTGTCTAAAATCATATTGCCTTAATTACTTCTGAAGCCATACTTTTTCACTACATCTTCTGGGTGAACTGATCTTCTATTTTACTATACTTCCCATTTTTGTTTATGTTATTCTCTCTACCTCAGCTATCCACTTGTCCAGACCGTGTCCATCCTTCAAGTCCAAACTCTAATGCCACTTTTCCATGAAGTCTTTGTGATTTCCCCCCACTTTCCTGGCTGGAGAAGATTATTTCTCACTTCTAAGTTCGTATAGCATATTGGTTTCCAGAGATGACTGTACATCAGAATCATTTGGGAAATATTTAAAAGATACAGATTCCTAATTCTTATCCTTAGAGAATCTTTCATTAAGTAGGTCTAGGATGTAGCCAGAGAGGTGGGTTTTGTAAAAAGTATAGCATATTAATTGTATTATCATTTGACCATTATGAAGTTCAAACTTTTATTGGAGTTATAGGTAATTGATGCATATAGCTCATCTGCTTTACCAGAATATGAGAGTAAAGGATGAATAAAGATTGTGCCATGATACTTTTTTCCATAGGTTCATGTTTGTGGAATTTAATATTAGCATGTTTCTTTTCAAATAGTTATTCATTTTGGACCTGGAGAAAGTTCTTCAGAAGATGCTGTCATGATGAATACACCTGTGGTTAAATCTGCCTTGGAAATGGGCTTTAATAGAGACCTGGTGAAACAAACAGTTCAAAGTAAAATCCTGACAACTGGAGAGGACTACAAAACAGTTAATGATATTGTATCAGCACTTCTTAATGCTGAAGATGAAAAAAGAGAAGAGGAGAAGGAAAAACAAGCTGAAGAAATGGCGTCAGGTATTTGGGGATGTTAGTCACCTGCATTATTTCTCAATGGAGCTCTTAGGACTGTCTCACATGTTACAGGACAGCATGCTTGTTTCACATCCACTAACTGCTGGTAGCAGTCCTCCAGTCATTTCGAAACCATCCCTCCTTTTCTACCCCTCTCAATTGCTTCTAGTTGAGAACCATTGACTGCAGCTTTTTTCTATACATTTATTTTTGTATGAGGTTCTCTGATTTATACTGATCAGAGAATTTTAGCATAATAAGCTCTTTCTTGAGCTGTATTCCATTTCTTTCTCATACATAACAAATTTAAATTGTTTTGAAAAAGCAAGATGTTAAAATTGGATGCAGGTCTTTTTTCAACCTTTTTTTTTTTTTAAGTTTCGGCAAATCATATTTTTAATATGATATTTTACTCCCTAATCCTTGCTAAGTGATCCTCATACAAAAAATAGAACTTACAATGAAATTCTGAGGCTTGATGAGAACCACCTGCCCAATCCAAGGATAACAGGAAAACTCATTTTTGTATTCGTCCAGATAGTATTAAGTCTCGACCCCTCAAAACAATTATTTTGAGTAGTCATGTATTCCTTCAATAAATATTTATTGAGCATGAGCACCAGTGCCAAATACTGTGCCTAATCATAGCGGTTGCTCTCAAGGAGTATATACATTAGCTGGCGAGACTAGTGTGCAAAAGACAGGGTTAAAGGGCCAGCAGAGAGGTGAAGGTTGCATATGTATTGGAGTATTAGGTTGGAAGATGCTTTCTTTTTAAGCTTGTAAGTAAAGACAGGAATAACTTAAGAGTACCTTATTGCATGACCATGTAGCAAAATGTTTAAAGTCTGGATTTCTACATTGAAACAGATTTGTGTTTAAGTTCTGGCTCCAGGCTGGGCGCGGTGGCTCACGCCTGTAATCCCAGCACTTTGGGAGGCCGAGACGGGCGGATCACAAGGTCAGGAAATTGAAACCCTCGTGGCTAACACGATGAAACCCCGTCTCGACTAAAAATACAAAAAATTAGCTGGGCGTGGTGGCGAATGCCTGTAGTCCCAGCTATTCAGGAGGCTGAGGTGGGAGAATGGTGTGAACCCGGGAGGCAGAGCTTGCAGTGAGCCGAGATCGTGCCACTGCACTCCAGCCTGGGCGACAGAGCCAGACTCCATCTCAAAAAAAAAAAAAAAAAAAAAATTCCAGTTCTATCAGTTACTAGCTTGGCTATTTATTCAACCAGACATCGGCTTTTTCATCTGTAAAATGGGGATAATAATAGTATGACTCCCATAGGGTTGCTATAGGAATTAAATGAGATGTTGCAAATAAAACACTTTAACACAGCTCCTAGCACATCAATTTTTTTTTTTTTTTTTTAACCATTAGGTAGATTGACTTGGGAAGTGGGAGGGACTTGGTGAAAGAAAGGGCCTAAGAAAAGTCAATTTAAGGATTGTTAAGTAGTAATGAAATCCAGCTAAGGTTATATGAAATCACTGTCACCTTAGATTTATGACTTTCTCATACTTTGTATGGGTCGGAAAATAGTATTGAATCACAGATTTGGCATTGTTAATAGGGGAAAGGCCAAGTAAGGAATACGGAAGATGAGTTAAGGGTGTTAATAAAGAGAACTTCATTGAAACACCTGACTGCTACCTAGATTAGAATAGGAGGTTTGAAGCCAGGAGACAGCTCTTGTGCAAGTAGAATTGGGAATGACATGGAGATCCTGAAGAGGTGAAGAACAAATTTGTTAGTAGTGAGAGGAATTATTTAGGTAGAAGAAAAGTTGTGGTCACAGAATGGAATTTTACAGTTTTGAGATTAATAGAGCAGTTCACTTCTAGAGAGATGTGAAAGGGGAAAGAAGATAGACTTCTATTTTTATAATTTATTTCTCATTAAACTGGTACTTTGTAGAGATGTACTTTTAAAATTTTTTTGAAAGTCTGAAAATAGACAATTAAATTTTATAATGATTCAGATACCGAAAGAAGGAACTACCATATTCTATAAATATAAATTAACTATGGAGTTTTATGTGATGTGATATTAAAGGAAAAACATTGGCTTTTTAAAAAAAGGTCAGGCTTGATCTCATGTAGTTTTTTTTAATTGCTATAAACATAGACATTTATAAAATAATAATGGTAGTTAACTATGCACCACATATTGTCCCAGATGTTTTACATGTATTATTCAATCCTTACAACTCTGAGGAAGGTACCATTATGTATATTTTACAGATGAGGAAGCTGAGGTGTATGGGGAGAGATGAGGACACATAGCTAGTGAGTGGGCCTAGCCAACACTGGAACCTAGGTCTGTTTAAACTTGACAACTCAAACCCTACAATACTACAATACCGCGTCTTAAGTTTGGGGTGTTGAAAAGAACACTGGTCTAGGATGCCTGGTTCTGCAGCTTATTCTTTTTGTTATCTTAGGCCACTCATTCTTTTCTGAGTCTTTTTTCTCCCTATGTAAAAATGAGAGGCAGTAATACTTGCCTTGTTTAATTGACAGGATCACTGTATCAAATGAGACAAATTACTGTGAAAGTGCTTACAAAAGTAAAGTGATATAATGGAAATATAAGTCAGTATTATTATATAGGGTGGGGGAAATTTTTACTGTCTTCTAAAAATCTCTTACTTGCAACAAAATAAAGTAAAAGCAGAGTTCTAGGACATGTAAATATATAGACTTAAAAATTAAAGAAACAGAGACTTCCTCTGGAAGTTTTCCAACAACAAACTTTCAGATGCAAACAAGTTACTTTGTTCTTTTTTGAACTTTATTTAGTGCCTAAATTGTTTGTAGGGTTGGTTATTAGTGACTATATGAGTATAGTTAAAGGAGTTTAAAATCTAATGGATTTATTTTTCTTTTTTTAATGAAGATGATTTGTCATTAATTCGGAAGAATAGAATGGCTCTCTTTCAACAATTGACGTGTGTGCTTCCTATCCTGGATAACCTTTTAAAGGCCAATGTAATTAATAAACAGGAACATGATATTATTAAACAAAAAACACAGATACCTTTACAAGCGAGAGAACTGATTGATACCATTTTGGTTAAAGGAAATGCTGCAGCCAACATCTTCAAAAACTGTCTAAAAGAAATTGACTCTACATTATATAAGAACTTATTTGGTGAGTTTGTTGGGAAAATTATTTTAGAAGTTATTAGGACTGGCCGGACGCGGTGGCTCAGTTTTGTATTTAGTAGAGTGATGGTTTTTATATGTTTTCTTTCCTCAGTGGATAAGAATATGAAGTATATTCCAACAGAAGATGTTTCAGGTAAAACAAAGATTTAAAACCAACATGAACCATTACCCTTTTTTTTTTTTAAATGGGAAGTGAAGTGGAAACAATTTCACTAAAGTCATTTTTTGTTATTAGGTCTGTCACTGGAAGAACAATTGAGGAGGTTGCAAGAAGAACGAACTTGTAAAGTGTGTATGGACAAAGAAGTTTCTATTGTATTTATTCCTTGTGGTCATCTGGTAGTATGCCAGGAATGTGCCCCTTCTCTAAGAAAATGCCCTATTTGCAGGGGTATAATCAAGGGTACTGTTCGTACATTTCTCTCTTAAAGAAAAATAGTCTATATTTTAACCTGCATAAAAAGGTCTTTAAAATATTGTTGAACACTTGAAGCCATCTAAAGTAAAAAGGGAATTAGGAGTTTTTCAATTAGTAACATTCATGTTCTAGTCTGCTTTGGTACTAATAATCTTGTTTCTGAAAAGATGGTATCATATATTTAATCTTAATCTGTTTATTTACAAGGGAAGATTTACGTTTGGTGAACTATATTAGTATGTATGTGTGGACCTAAGGGAGTAGTGTCACTGCTTGTTATGTATCATTTCAGGAGTTACTGGATTTGGTATTCTTTCAGAAAGCTTTGAATACTAAATTACAGTGTAGAAAAGAACTGGAAACCAGGAATTCTGGAGTTCATCAGAGTTATGGTGCCGTATTGTCTTTGGTGCTTTTCACTTGTGTTTTAAAATAAGGATTTTTCTCTTATTTCTCCCCCTAGTTTGTGAGAAACATCTCAATAAAGTGCTTTAAAAAGATTGTGTTACCAGAATATTTTTTCTTTCCTGATTTAAAAAGTAATTTTCATGTGTCTTCACTGTACTCGAATGCCAGCTATTAAGTGTTTTTAAAATAATGTTATCTGTGAAATTTCTTTAGATGACAGTCTCTTGTTGCTTTGTATGTTATAGATACAATGTTGGAAGAAAAATGAATCCAACATTAATTTCAGAAAACTCTTAAATTAGATAAATAGGCATTATTTTCAGACAATAGTGTAATTGCTTTGTTACATAGGTGTTGATGGGGTGAGGAGGCATACAGGCAATGAATGGTTAGTACCTCCTTTCTGGGTCCAGTCATATTTGACCTTTCTTAGATCTCACTCTGTGGCAGACTTCTGAAGCCAGATGGATAAGGAAGTCCTTATAGTAGTAAAGGACTATTATAATATATATATAATATAATAGTAAAAACTCTCCATTTTTCTTCTCACCTCACAACTCTTTTGGATTCCTTTAGAGAACACATGGCAGGAGTGAGTAAGAATTTCTCTATCCCCCAGTCTCTTCTCTTGCCTTTGTTTCCATCCTGATATGCTGATACATGTATGTAAGTCCAAATGCATATACCTAGGTTCAAGACCTCATGAGAGAAACTCTCTCCGGCCATTATGGAGGGAATATAAAGAGGGAATTCTTCCCCCCCGCCCCCAAATTCAGTAGACTCAGAGCAATGTTAAAACATTGTTAACTTTTCTCTGCTTTTCATCCTGGACTTGTGATTGCTGAAGGGATAATTAGCTCCCTCAAGGAATCAAATTAGAAGTCCTTTAGTCAGAACAGCCCAATATGTCTTAAGTCATAAAACTAATCCCCCTTGTTGTCACAGGATACTATTACATCTTTTTAAAAGCTATTCTCTTTTTTCTTATTTTGCTTATAATAGCTGCTCTATCGAGGATCCCAGGATCCCGTTTGCCAGATACAGTGCTAAATGCGTTAAAACAATTGAGATGTGCTGTAGGTTCAGTTATATCCCCCGCAAATTTGTATGTTGAAGTCCTAATTGCCAGTACCTGAGAATGTACCTGTATTTGGAAATAGGGCTGTTAAAAGAGGCAAATAAGGTAAAATGAGATTATGTAGTTGACTGCTAATCAACATGACTGGTGTTCTCTAAGAGGGGATTAGGATACAGATGCACAGAGGAGTGACTATGTGAAGACACCCGAGAAAGACGCCTCAGAAGAAACCAAACCTGCCAACACCTTGATCTTGGACTTCTAGCTTCCAGAACTGTAAGAAAATTTCTGTTGTTTAAGCCACCCAGTCATTGGTACTTTGTTATGGCAGCCTTAGCAAAGTAATACAAACTGCCATTAATAGATACTTTAAAGCACGTTGGCTCTGATCCTTTCAGCAATTTTGCAAAGTAAGATTTGAACACAGATCTGCCTGACTCCTTAGCTTGTGCTTTTTTAACAAACTGTCCCAATAAGCTATACTTACATTTTTAAAAGTTAACATGGGCTGCCATCTAGTATAACTGTAGTAACTTATGATTTGCCATCTATTTATAAAAGAGTTATCTTATTTGGCTTTATTCAGCTAGTCAGTTTAAAGACTTCTGTGTTTTTCACATTCAGTAAAAATAATGCAAAAAATATAACTAAACATAGTGTAATTTATACTTTATCTGCTTGCAAAATTCTCACATGGACCTGGATTTGAGATTAGGGTTTTAGTCTCTTATCTTTTTTGCCCTCTTAATGATAATAATCAGTGTCCTAGCAGGTGCTCATTATGTTGAACAGAAAGATGAATGTCAGATGCTTTGTTAGGTTTTTTTATTGCCTTCCATAATCCTTAAAACCAAAACCGTAGGAAACATGTTATCTCCTTTTTATAATACAAATGTGGAAATTGAGGCCCAGTGAAACCATGTAATTTGCTAGAGTTAACAAGTGGTAGAGTGTGAATTGTATACAGTCCAGGTGGAAGTGGCTCCAGAACATTTACATTTTTTTTTTAAATCTCTTGCTAAACCGTACTTCAGTTTTTGTTTGTTTTTGAGATGGAGTCTCGTTCTTGTTGCCCAGGCTGGAGTGCAATGATACGATCTCACCTCACTGCAACTTCCGCCTCCTGGGTTCAAGTGATTCTCCTGCCTCAGCCTCCTGAGTAGCTGGGATTATAGGCGCCCGCCACCATGCCTGGCTAATATTTTTAGTAGAGACGGGGTTTCACCATGCTGGCCAGACTGGTCTCAAACCCCTGACCTCAGGTGATACACCCGCCTCTGCCTCCCAAAGTGCTGGGATTACAGGTGTGAGCCACCGCACCCAGCCCATACTTTAGTTTTCTACTTTCTTGTGTTTGGATCTCTTTCTTCCCTGTCTTAACCTAAATGGGAGGAATTGTATGATTATTAGTTAGGCTTCTCCTTTGTTTCCCACATCATTTCTTAAAAGAGCTCAAGTACCAGAGCTGAATAGAGTTTGCTCTTCTCAACACTAGCAACCTAAGAGACTCATTGCTTGTTGACTGCCATTCCATAAGTCAAAGGACAACAGATGGTCAGCTTTAAAGACACACCTAAATTTTTTCTAGAGGTGTAATGTTTCAATGAGTATCCCCTAATATATGTAAAAGAAACCTATCAGTACATAGTAGCAGTTCTTTCAACCCTTTTGGGTGCTCTGAAAAAAGTAGAACTAAGATGCTGGCAGGGCACAGTGGCTCACGCCTATAATCCCAACACTTCAGGAGGTCGAGGCAGGCCGATCACTTGAGGTCAGGAGTTCAAGACCAGCTTGGCCAACGTGGTGAAACCCCATCTCTACTAAAAATACAAAAATTAGCCGGGCCTGGTGGCGGGCACCTGTAATCCCAGCTACTCCGGAGGCTGAAGCAGGAGAATTGTTTGAACGTGGGAGGCAGAGGTTGCAGTGAGCCAAGATTTCACCACTGCACTCCATCCTGGGCAACACAGATTCTGTCTCAAAAAACAACAACAACAATACAACAGAAGTAAGATGCTATTTGCTATTTTCACTGTGCTGACATTTGCAATGATTGGTGCAGACACAATGGTGGTCAGTGGACCAGCATTTAAGAACCACTGGTGTATGGTAAAACCATTAGCCTGATTAAAAAAACAAAAAATGAATCTAAGAAGCATTGTATTAAGGGAGAATACTTAGTCTTATCCATTAGGTTTTCTTTGACATGGAAGGAACTCTTTTTGCCCTTGCGCTTATCATCTTGGTGCTTTTGGGAGAGAAGCATGGGTATGCCCAGTAGCTCACTCCCATCTTTCTCTTTGGGAGGCAGCTTGTCTGAAGAGAGTATACTCTGTACTTCTGTGATGTTGGCATCACAGGGGCCTGTCTTAGTTGTTGAGTATTGCCAGTGACTGGTAAAGTTTGTTTCCTTCTAGCATTCATATTAGGAGATCTACACAAAAGCATCATCCTTCAGATCTTTTATCAATGATAAACATGACGTTTTCATTGTTACGTGATGACTCCTTTTATTGGTTCTAAACTTGCCTAAAAGGGATGTTATTTATTGAGCCCCACAAGTCCATAATAGATTCTTTTGCCTACTTGGTCTGTTGGGATATGCGTGGTTCTTCAGGGGAAGAAGGTTTAGATAGCTTAGTAGAAATGGAAAGACTATGGTAATAATTGATTATTGTGTTAAGTCCTGTTATCTTTCTGGTATGGTGTCCAGATAGGCTTTAACCATCGAGTCCTTGGAGCTTTTAAGCCTTAGCAGCTCTGATAATGAAGGGTAATAGGTAAAGAGCCCTGAATTTCAAATCCAAAGACTTTGCCTCTAAGTCTAATTCTGCCATTTAATGAGGTCTTCGGCAAGCCCTTTACAACTGTTTCTGGTCCTCAGCTTTTCTGTGAGGGTGTATTTCTGCCCTGCTTGTTCCTCACAGGGTTGTAGTGGGGTCTAATGTAGTGCTGCACATGACTTCTGTGTTCTTCATTAGTGGGCTCTGCTAAAGACAGTGTCATAGGTCTGATTCCCAAGTAGCAAGCATCCTGTTTCATATCAGACCTGGATAGACTGAGCCATAGCATTGTGTTCCAATCAGTTTTTTTGTTTTGTTTTGTTTTGTTTTAAAGCAAGGTAAATACTTTAGAATAAGTATTTGTTGTAAAAGTTTCAAACGGAATCAGTGTGTAAGGTAAAATGTTTGAATCTCCTTTAATTTCTCCCCACTACTACTTTCAGTGCCCTCCCTGGTAGTAATTACTGTTAAATTTGATATGTATTCAGTGTGTGGGGTATGTATATACACACATGCCTACATACATATGGTTATAGAAATGTTCTTAAGGTTACTTTTTCACTCAGTAGTAGGTCTCGAAGATCTTTATCTTTCCATGACAGTAAACAAATACCCAATTATTTTTCTATAAATATAGAAGTCATAATTTCAGCTTCAAAGCTACATGGACACTAAGATATTTTCTCTGTCCTATTTCATAATACAAAATCTCTTTATAGTATTTGTGACAAGTACATGTACAACCTCTGTTTCAGACAGAATTCATTACTTCTTAAAGAAACATATCCATTTCAAGGCTATTTTGGTTGCTAGAGTAGTTCGTAGTATAGCACCATTCAGGATATTGGAGAATATTTTACACACACACAGGTGAAAAAACAGGATCAGGTCTAGAGATTAGTGATAGGTTTGGCAAAGTAAAGGCACAGAGGTGCAAAAGAGCAAGCATTGTCAGAGAACAGGGAGTTGTCCTATGAATTAAAACCTACTACTCTTGTTTTACTGAGGCTCGGAGATATTTTAATCCAAAGTAGGAAATAAGTGCCATAAGAGAGGTTCAGATAAAGTGCTATGGAGACTTTTTTTAAAAGAATTCCACATGAAATAGCATCTCAGTTGGGTATTGATTAAATAGGGTTAAAATATGCAAAGTTGGAGAATGGAGTTACTGGGAAGTATTTTGCAGGAAGAGAGAAAAACGAAGAAAGACAAAAATGCCTGAATCATTTTTGTGAAAAGTAGTTGTAGGGTCAATGAAGGTGAATAATGGGAAACAAGGTTGGGAAGATAGGATGGAAACCACGCTTAAGAGGACTACAAATTATGGGTTTTGCTCTCTAGACTTCTTTCTTTAGGTAATAAAGAAGAGCTGTTGGTTTTTAAGCGAGGAGTTATATGATTTTAGGTATTCACAAAGAACAATGTAGTGGCAGAATTGGATTTCCATATAAAAGGGGTTTGGCAAGTTGTTTAGGCTTGAAGCCACATTCATAAAGCACCGTTTAGTATTTTGTTGAAGATTTTTGCATCTGTATTTATAACGGATATTGGTTTGTAGTTTTTTGTGGTATGTTTGTCTAGTTTTGGTATCAGGGTAATACTGGTCTCATAGAATGAGTTAGGAAGTGTTCCTTATCAGCTGATTTTTTTCCTTTTATATACCCTTGGGTGCAGAGAACTGGAGGTTCCTGGAAATTCCATTCCTGATCCCACAGCAAAGAAACAGGATAGAACAACATGTCCTGAGAGACCTTTTGATACATGCCTTCCTCTTAACTTTCTGAAGCAGCAGCAGTAGCAGCAGAGAACAAGGAATAGAAGAAAAATAGAAAACGAACAGGTTTGAAGTGTGGTAAAAGTTCTATGTAAAAGAGGTGGCACTTTAACTGGTTCTTAAAATTTTTTAAGTGATTATGATTAATGTTTTAATAGAAAGGGGAAAAGTCTTTGAGTAGCTGGGAGGTGATAAATCTAGATATTTTTGCACAGAAAGGCCATCTTTTCCTGAGATGAGAAGGAAGAGGGTTAGGATGTGAAACAGGAAAAGTTCCCTTGTCCCCCTTGCAGAACATGCGCTGAGGGTGACTCGCTTTTTCAGTGCCCCGCTGCTCAAACCTCTAGGGGAGCATACCAATGGGCAGGCTGTGGGGCTCTGACCCTGCGGCAGTGTCTAGGGGTGAATTTTTACAGCTGAAGCCCCAGTGGGCGTGTGTTACAGGGGGCTCTTTTAGTTTAGCTGTCTGTAGGCGGCTCGTGTTAGCTCAGACCCCTACCTTATCTCAAGGACAGAGGGCTTTCTGTATCCCAGGGTTCTTGCCTTGGTGTACCAGAAGAACTGAATCACACATGGGCTTGGAGAATGAGTGCAAGCTTTTATTGAGTGGAAGTAACTCTCAGCAGATGAGGGGGCCAGAAGGGAGATGGTTTTCCCCGGAGTCTGGCCGCTCGGCGGTCCGGGCTCTCCTTCAACTGCCCCAGCCAATCTCTCCGCCTCATTCCGCTGATTGATGGCCTGCTGGTGTGCTGTTGTGCTCCCCTCAATGTCCTCTCAACATCCAGCTGCTTGTGTGTTCGTCTGCTCATGTGCCCCCTCTCGACGTCCAGCTGCCTGTCTGCCTGTGGCGGGATTGGTAAGGAATCAGAAAGACCGATGGAGTTGAGGAGGATATTCATTATTTAGGTGCACCGGCCCAGTTGGATTAACATCCAAAGGACTGAGCCCTGAACAAAGAGTTAAGTTACCTTTTAAGCATTTCTTGGGGTGGGGGGAGATCTGTGCAGGGGGAAGCATATTACAGAAGCGAGAAACAAAGACAGTTATTTAATTAATTGAGACATGCATTACATCATTTATTACTTTTCAAGGAAAAACATGTTTTATGAGTTGAGTTTATCTGTCTATTGACCTTGCAGCTGCACAGCCAGAGAAACAGGGTCTTCACAATGCCTGGGAAAGGAGGAGAGATAAGGCTTACTAGCCACAGAAAAACAGGCAGTTAATTTTTAAAGGACTCCAGCTCTTTCTGTTTCTCTTTCTCAGGGGGAACTGGGTTTTCTTACATACAACTGAGTTTCTGCTTACACATTCTTTAATTTCTTTTAATTCCTGTTCCATGCCTGCTAGGGTCTCAGGGTTTTTACAGGCACAGGATGGGGCCGTGGCAGGCCAGGGTGGTCTTGGGAAATGCAACATTTGGGGAGGAAAACAAAAATGCCTGTCCTCTCCTAGGTTCGTGGAGTTGGAACCCTAGCCAGGGACTGTGCCCTCCTCTACCCAGCACTTCCTTTCCCCACTTCCATATCATTTGAAGGGACCAAGCCCTTCCCTTTCCAGCACTTCCCTGGCCCCCTTCCGTATCAGATGGATGAGTATAGCTGCAGGAAAAGAGAAGGAAGCTGAGTTCTTTTTGTTCACAATAGAAATCCTCCAGGTCTTAATCTTAGATTTCCAACTCATTTTCCTCTTTTTTGAGAGGTCTTGTCAGCTGCTTGTATCTGGAGACGTCTGTTAAATTGGGTTCTAACCTCTACTACAAACCCACTAATCTGTATGATCACACAATAGCAGAGTAGGCATAAAATGTTTGTAGTTATCAAATGTTTCGTTTTAGTATGCATTATTTCTCTGGAAGTTGTTGGTTTCTCTGCACTCTCATACACAACATTTGCAAGGATCAAAAATAAACATTTATTTGAAGCATTTTCAGAGGATATAATGAAAACTGGTTTTGGCTGTAAACATTTAATGAAAATATACATTGTATTATACCATATATTGATTCCTTGCATAGAACAGAAATTTAGTTTTCCAATGAAATTAAATGCAATGAACCCATATGCAAAAGAAGCTTGATTCTGCTTTATACAGTTCTAAATCAGGCAATACTAATCTATGGTGTTAAAAGCCAGTTGTTAATCTAACAACTAGGGAAGAATGGTTGGGGATATCAGGGGCACTTCTGGAGTGCTGGTAATGTTCTAGTCTGACCTAAGCGGGAGTTAGATAGGTTTGTTCACTTTGTGATAATTCATTGTGCTATGTACTTAAAAAAAAAAAAACAACTTTTAAAGTTGACAACACTTTATTACATATTGTATAATATGTTTTGACATATGTATACCTTGTGGAATGGCTAAATGAAGAAAATTAACATATGCATTACCTCATTTTCTTTAGTGGTCAGAATACTTAAAATCTACTCTCAACAGTTTTCAAGTCTACAACATATTGTTGTTAACTATAGTCAGCATGATATTCAATAGATCTCTTGAATGTAATCTTCCTGTCTAACTGAAACTTTATATCCTTTGACCAACATCTCCCAGTCCCCAGAGCCTCTGGTAACCACCGTTATACTCTCTGCTTCTATGAGTTCAACTTTTTTAGATTCCCATATTATAAGTGAGATCATGCAGTATTTGTCTTTCTGTGTCTGGCTTATTTCACTTAACATAATGCCCTCCAGGTCCATCCATGTTATCACAAATGACAGGGTTTCATTCTTTTCTAAGGCTAAATAGTATTACATAGTGTATATATACCACATTTTCTTTATATATTCATGAACATGGGAGTAGAGATATCTCTTCAACGTGCTGATTTCAGATCTTTTAGGTAAATACCCATAAGTGGGACTGCTGGATAATATGGTAGTTCTATTTTTAATTTTTTGAGGAATCTCCATACTATAGTTTTGTTCCATAGTGAGTAGGTTTATGTAAACTGACCCCCAAAAGCTGAGGAGCTGTGAGGCCAAAGAGGCTGACAAATCCAGTTTCTCAGAAAGAAAATAGGAACTTACAAATAGAAGCCATGTCTCCAGTGACTGTAAGATGGTGGATCCCTGTACTGTTAACCCCAGACCCAGGGCTTTTCTATCATAAGGAATTTGCCTAAGGGCAAGATTTATGGTAAGTATGTGTTTATGAGAGCATCAAGATTGTTTTGACCTAAGGACAGGATTTACAGAAAGTATGTGAAAGTAGAAACCTTAGAGGCATTCGCGGAACTGGGGTTAATCAGAAGTCAACATGGTGGATTAGCATCCAATATGGAGTTGTTTTAACCACCACAAGTTTCCCATAATGCCTGCACTAATTTACATTCTCACCAACAGCATACAAGAGTTCCCTTTTGCCTGTGTATGCACCCACACTTGATATCTTTCATCTGTTTGATGATAGCCTTTTTTTTTTCTGAGACAGTCTTACTCTGTCACCCAGGCTGGCGTGCAGTGGCATGATGTTGGTTAACTGCAACCTCCACCTCCCAGGTTCAAGCGATTCTTGTGCCTCAGCCTCCTAAGTAGCTGGGATTACAGGTGTGCACCACCACACCCAGCTAATTTTTTTGTATATTTTTAGTAGAGACAGGGGTTTTGCCATGTTGCCCAGGCTGGTCTCGAACTCCTGAGCTCAGACAGTCTGCTCACCTCGGCCTCCCAAAGTGCTAGGATTACAGGTGTGAGCCACCACACCCAGCTGATGATAACCATTTTTAACAGTGGTGAGATATCATGATTTTAATTTGCATTTCCCTGATGATTCATGATTTGCATATTTTCATGTATCTGTTGACCGTTTGTATGTCCTGTTTTGAAAAATGTCTATTCAGATCCTTTGCCCGTATTTTTAATAGGGTTTTTTTCTTACTGTTGCTTCAGATCCTTATATATTTTTTAATATTAACCCCCATCACGTGTATGGTTTACATATATTATTTCCCATTCTGTAAGTTGTCTCATTACTCTGTTGATTGAGGTGATAGGCTAGGTTGTTTATATCAGATTTTTCTTCTTTTTTCGATGTAGGCGTTTATTGCTATAAACTTTCCTTTTGGATCTGCTTTTGCTGCATATTGTAAGTTTTGGTATGTTGGGTTTCCACTTTTGTTTGTCTCAAGAAATTTTTAAATATCCCCTTTAATTCTTTGACCCATTGGCTATTCAGGTGCATCTGTTTAATTTCCATATCTTTCTGAATTTTCTAGAATTCCTTTTAGGTTTGTATTTATATAACATTGTGGTTTGAAATGTACTTGGTGTTATTTCAGTCTCTTAAATTTATAAAGACTTGTTTTGTGGTCAAATATATGATCTCTCCTGCAGTATGTTGTGTATGTGCTTGAGAAGAATTTATATCCTGCTTCTGTTAGTTGGAATGTTCTGTATATGTCTTTTAGCTCCATTTGGTTTGATGTATGCAGTTCAAGTTTAATATATCCTTACTGATTTTCTGTCTGGATGGTAAGTCCATTGTTGAAAGTGGGGTATTAAAGTCCTCTTCAGCTGTATTGCTCTTTATTTCTTCCTTCAGATCAGAAAGGAACGCTTTTTTTCTTTCTTTACATACAGTTTGACCCTTGAACGATATGGGGTCGAACTGCGTGGGTCTGCTTATATACAGATTTTTGCGGTAAATACAATTGGCCCCCTGTATCAGCAGGTTTCACATCTGCAACCAAACCTATATAAAGAATATGGTATTCGTGGGATGCAAAATCTCTATCTGCGGAGTTCTGCAGGGCCAATTATGGGACTTGAATATGTGTGTCTTCTGGTATCTGCCAGGGGCCTGGAACCAGTCCTTCAAGATAATGAGGTACGACTGTATTTAGGAGGTCTGACATTGGGAGCATATATATATTTACAATTGTTACATCCTCTTGCAGAATTCACCCCTTTGTCATATACTTACCTTGTCTCTTTTTGCAGTTTTTGAATTGAAGTCTATTCTATTTGATAAAACTATAGTGTCTTCTGCACTCTTGGTTTCTGTTTTCATGGAATGTCTTTTTTCCATCCCTTCTCTTTCAAACCTTGTGTGTCCTTGTAGGCAGCATGTGGTTGGGTCTTGTTTTCCTTTACCCATTCAACTGCTCTGCATCTTTTCATATGAGAATGTGTTCATCTATTTTGTGTTGCTATGAAGGAATACCTAAGACTGAGTAATTTATACAGGAAAGAGATTTAATTGGCTCACAGTTCTGCAGGCTGTACAGGAAGCACAGTGCTGGCATCTACTCAGCTTCTGGTGAGGGCCTCATGGAGCTTTTACTCATGGCAGAAGGTGAAGTCAAATGTCATATGGTGAGAGGAAGCAAGAGAGGGGGGAAGTCCCACACTCTTTTAAATAACCAGATCTCTCGTGAACTCAGAACACAAACTCACTTGTCGCCAAGGGGATAATGCTAAGCCATCCATGAGGAATCCACCTCTGTGACTCAAACACCTCCCATCAGGCCCTACCTTCAATAATGGAGGTCACATTTCAACATGACATTTGGAGGGAACAAATACACAAACTATATCAGAGAATTTAACCCGTTTACATTCAAGATAATTTGATAAATAAGGATTCACTACTGCAGTTTTGTTAATTGTTTTCTAGTTGTTTGGCAGACCCTCTGTTTCTTCCTCTCTTGCTGTCTTCCTTTGTGATTAGATGATTTTCTTTAGTGGCATGCTTTCATTCCTTACTGTTTACTTTTTGTGCATCTACTCTTGGCTTTTAGTTTGTGGTTACCATGAGGCTTATATAAAACATAGCAGGATATTTCAGACTAATAATTTTCATTGCATTAAAAAAACTGTATACTTTTACTCCGTGCTCCCCATTTTGTTTTTGATGTCACAGTTTATATTTTGATATCATATATCCATTAACAAATTATTATAGCTATTATTATTTTTTAATGTTGTGTCTTTTTTTTTTTTTTTTTGAAACAGAGTCTCGCTCTGTCGCCCAGGCTGGAGTTCAGTGGCGCAATCTCAGCTCACTGCAGCCTCCGCCTCCCGGGTTCAAGCGATTCTCCCTGACTCAGTCTCCTGAGTAGCTAGGATTACTTACAGGTGCCCGCCACCACAGCCGGCTGATTTTTGTATTTTTAGTAGAGATGGTGTTTCGCCATGTTGACCAGGCTGGTCTCAAACTCCTGACCTCATGTGATCTGCCTGCCTCGGCCTCCCAGAGTGCTGGGATTATAGGCGTGAGCCACCGTGCCTGGCCTAAAGTTGTGTCTTTTAGCATTCATACTAATGATGTAAGTTGATTTGCAAACCACCATTATGGTATTAGATATTCTAGATTTGACTATGTACTTACTTTTTAACCAGTGAATTTCGTATTCATGTTTTCCTGCTAATAATTAGCATCCTTTTCTTTCAGCTTGAAGAATTTCCTTAACATTTCTTATAACGCAGTTTTAGCGGGGATGAACCCCCACAGCTTTTGTCTGAGAGTCTTTACCTCTCCTTCATTTCTGAAGTAGGGCATTGCAAGGTAAGTGCATATTCTGCTTCTCTTTGTTTTTAGGGGGCCAAAGCTCTGTATTAATAGCCTTAATGTAGTGGTTTTCTCAAATGCTGGTTGTTTTTAGGTTGTAGTAATGGTGTACTGTGTGTGTGAGCAGGCTCACTTTCTCCTACAGAGATGGGAAGGTGGAGGTGTTGGGAGGCTCATCTCGTTCTCCAGAGCTGTGTACTTCTGTCAGCAGGAATTACATTGGGTCGTGCAGTTCACTCTACGGGCCAGTAGGTGGAGCTTGCAGGAAAGAGACGGCCAAGCACTGTCCAATGGTGTCAGTAGAAGTGATGGGCCCCGGAGGTTGACCTCCCAGCCAGTACCTGGCACTTGCAGGCGCCAGGTAGTTGAGATGGTGTAAAATTTTTACTTGGCCTTTGTTAATCAGGAGAGGTATCAGAGTTCCTGGGCAATGAGTGGGCCCATGGGGTTCCCAGTGTTCCCCATCCCGGCTCTGCTGCCAAGGTGGCTGGCAAGGGTCTAGGGTCAGCTTCCAGGCCACTGGGGCAATCTTCCAGAGAGGCCAGGAGGTGCCTCTCCTGTGCTACAGAGCCCATTCAGGGGAATTGGGACAGCCCAGGGTTTTCACTGTACCACATTGCAGCGTGACCCACCCAGCTCCCACACCCCTGACCTGGTAGGTCTCCAGTATCTAGCTGTCAGCAGCAGAACAGAATGGTTATGCTAGTCCCAAGCCAGCTGCATTCAAATTGCCTAGCCACAGGCCATGTGACTCCTTGGGGGCAGAAACCATGGTTATTAGGCCATACCCTTTCTGGTTTAGTCTTACGGAGGGCGGGCCACCATGCTTCCCTGCCACTGCATGAACCCCCACCATGCTGTTCTCTGTGGTTCTGACAGTGGGGGCTCCTACCCTGCTTGAGATCAGATCATAAATCTCCATGCTCCTGGATGGTGTGCTTGAGTCCTGGGGAACAAGTACCAAGTCAGCAGACTTGTCCACTGGCCCCTTGGGCTCAAGTACCAGCTGTGATAGGGAGGAGCAAATTGCCCCCAGGCTGCCCACAAAACACTCAGATGGGGCAATGGTGGCTACACTGGGGTCAGGTTCCCCCTGTCCCCTCCCTCCCCAACAAGCCATGGGAATGGCCAGACAGGCAGTCTTGGGAGGGATGAGCAGGCATGGGGCATGCTCAGATGTAGCCTGTCTTTGTGGCATGTAAGAGTGAGAGTGCCTGGGCCCTGCTCATTCCCTGGCCTGGCAGACAGCAGCAGCTGCAGCAGCTTACGGCAGGACAGTCTTGGGGGTTGGTGCCCAGAGTCACGCTTTGCTTAAGTTGTCCAGCACATAGAAGCCTTTGGGGTTCTATACGAGTTCAAGTGACCTGTGTGTGTGTGGTCACCAGGTAGTTCCCTAGCTCCCTCTGCCAGTCTAAAGGTCTGTGGGGTCATGGAACTCTTCTATAGCTAAGATCTCAGAGGCCTATGGCAGGAATGTGGTACCCCAGAGTTCCTTCACTCACCCTTTCCTTGGGTCCTGGTCTGGGGCCAGTCCTGGCACTTGGTGATGCCAAGCATGCAGTCCTATTACTTCCCTCTTCAACCAGTGTCTCCCATCTTCTATTGAATTTCAGTGTTCTCTTTTTTTTTTTCTTTGAGATGGAGTTTCACTCTTGTTGCCCAGGCTGGAGTGCAATGGCGTGATCTCGGCTCACCGCAACCTCCGCCTTGCAGGTTCAAGTGATTCTCCTGCCTCAGCCTCCCAAGTAGCTGGGGTTACAGGCATGCGCCACCACGCCTGGCTAAGTTTTGTATTTTTAGTAGAGACAGGGTTTCTCCATGTTGGTCAGGCTGGTCTTGAACTCCCGACCTCAGGTGATCCGCCCACCTTGGCCTCCCAAAGTGTTGGGATTACAGGGGTGAGCCACCACACCCAGCCTGTTCTCTCTCAAAAGATCTGTTCAAAAATAAAAAAAAAAATAAATAAATAAAAGACACCATATGACCAATTTTTGTGGCTCTTGAAAAGAATGTGTCATGCAGTTGTGGGGTCAGTGTTCCGGGTAAGTCCATTAGATCAAGATGCTAATTGTGTGGTTCAGAACGTCTGTATTTTTCCTGTCTTTTAAAAATTTGGTCTAATTATTCTGTTGAATACAGAGATGATTGCGGGTTTCTTTCTTCCCTGTAGTTTTGTCAACTTTTGCATTAAACATTTGAGGCTGTAATTGAGGTACAAACAAATACAGAATTTTGACACCTGCCTGGCAAGTTGAACCTTCTTTTAAAAAAATCATTTTGTAATATCCCTCATCTCTGTTTTTTTTGAGATGAAGTCTCTCTCTGTCGCCCAGGCTGGAGTGCAGTGGCGTGATCTCGGCTCACTGCAACTTTCACCTCCCAGGTCCAAGCGATTCTCCTTCCTCAGTCTCCCGAATAGCTGGGATTACAGGCATGTGCCACCACACCCGGGTAATTTTTGTATTTTTGGTAGAGACAGGTTTCACCATTTGGTTTCACCATGTTGGCCAGGCTGGTCTCGAACTCCTGACCTGAGGTGAGACTCCCGTCTCAGCCTCCCAAAGTGCTGGGATTATAGGTGTGAGCCACTGCACCCAGTCTTCTTTATCTCTAGTAATGCTTTTTGCCATAAACTTTACTTTGTCTGATATTGCTATAGCTATAACAGGTTTCTTTTGTTTTGTTTGGCATGCTAAATCATTTTCCCATCATATTGCTTTCAACTTTTCTAAAACTCTGTACTATGTTTCAGATACGTATCTTATGAGAAAATACAGTGTTGAATTTTTTTAAAAAAAAAACCAGTCCGACAATTTTTGTCTTCAATTTGACCACTTAATCTACTTACATTTGATGTATTTACTGACATGTTTAGGCTTAAATCTATCATTCTACTGGCTGGGCCAGTGGCTTACACCTGTAATCCCAACACTTTGGGAGGTCAAGATGGGAGGATTTCTTGAGTCCAGGACTGTGAGACCAGCCTGGGCAACATGGTGAAACTCTGTTGCTACAAAAACAAAAACAACAACAAAAAACGTGAGTTTGGTGATGCAAGCCTGTGGTCCCAGCTACTCGGGAGGCTGATATAGGAGGATTGCTTGAGCCCAGGATATCCCAGATGGCAGGGAGCCATGATGGAGTCACTGCACTCCAGACTGGGTGACAGAGTGAGGCCTTGTCTCTAAAATTTAAAAACAAACAAATCAATCAATCTATCATCTTACCAAGTGCTCTCTACTCTTCCCATCTAGCTTATGTTCCTTTTCTCTTTCTTCTCACTACTTTTGGATTGAGTTATTTTGTTATTCCATTTTGTAGAGATTTTTTGTTGTTGTTTTTTAAGATTATTTTATTCTGCAACCCAGGAGCATAGATCCAAGTTACCCTGAATATATGTTCTTACAAGTGCATTCTTAACATATCAAAGTCTATTAATTGACACTTTTACCACCTTCATAGATAATATGAAGCCCTCAGAACTTTAACTCTATTTATCCACCCCTGATTTTTTTTTTTTGAAACGGAGTCTCTGTCGCCCAGGCTGGAGTACAGTGGTGTGATCTCAGCTCACTGCAAGCTCCGCCTCCTGGGTTCACGCCATTCTCCTGCCTCAGCCTCCCGAGTAGCTGGGACTACAGGCGCCCGCCACCTCACCAGGCTAATTTTTTTGTATTTTTGGTAGAGATGGGGTTTCACCATGTTAGCCCGGATGGTCTCGATCTCCTGACCTCGTGATCTGCCCACCTCAGTCTCCCAAAGTGCTGGGATTACAGGCGTGAGCCACCGCACCCGGCCTACCCACTCCTGATTTTTATACCATTATAGTCATGTATGTTAGTTATATACATACTTTTTAACTCAATAAGTCATTATTTTTTCCAAGTGAATATATGAGTGAAATTTATTAAATTTGTTTACATATTTAAAAAAAAAAAAAAAAAAAGATCTGTTCATGTGATTTACTCAATATTTTGGTTCCTCTTTGTGGAAGAGGCACATCCTAGCTGCATCTAGTCAGCCATGTTGAACCTGGTATCTTTATTGCATTTTTCATTTGTTGTACTCTGCAGCTATGGAACTTTTATTTCAATCTATTAAATTTCTCATTTTGTTTTCCTGATTTCATTGAATTGTTCCTCTGTTATTTCCTTGGTTTGCTGAGCTTCCTTAAAATGATTACTTTGAATTCTTTGTTATGTAGTTTGTTGCTCTCCATTTCTCTTGCATTAGCTACTGGGAAATTATTGTGTTGATATTGATGTTTCCTTGGCTTTTCATGTTTCTTTTTACCTTATGTTGATGTTTGAGCATTTGGTGCAGCAGTCACCTCTTCCAGACTTTTCAGGCTGGTGTTGTTAAGGAAAGACTTTCCCTGTGAGCGGGGGATGTGAGGGCACTGGCTGGGTGAGGTGCAGTGATTCTGGCAGCTGTGAGGATGCAACAGCGTAGTCTCCTTGTAGCTCTTTCAGCTGCGATCACTGTTGAAAACTGCAGGGATCCTCAGCAACCAACCCTGTCAGTGTTTGCAGCAGTGGTAAGGGCTGTTGGGGTGCTCGGTGATGATGACTGTAGGGTCCTCTTGATCTCTCTTTCCCCGACCAGGGAAGTTGTGGCTAAAGGGATCCTTCTTGACACTGGGTCTGGCATGCAAGCCCACTTGAGGTGGCAATGGAACTGGTGTCTGATGAGTGATGCCCACGGAGCAACATGGCACTATAGCTCTGGGGTGGTAATGGCACTGGTGCCCAGGGCACAGACACCCTGCTGACAGTTGATAATGGTATGTGAAGTATGGGAGCTTGTGAAACAGGCAGGGACAAGAGCACAAGTGTGCACACAGCTACAGCGGCTTTAGTGTTGAGGCAAGGCCTGGCCCTCTATGATGACTGAGCTGGTCTCCAGGGCATAAACACATAGAGAAACCTTGGCTCTGGGGCCCAGGGTGCAAACTCCCTTACTATGGCAGTGGCTTTACTGTTTGCTGTATAGGTGTGCACAGCCCAGCCTTGGAGTCAGGGCTTGGAGCATGGGCTCTCAGTGGGAGGCCAAGGCAGGAGGATTGCTTGACGCTGTAAGTAAGTTTGAGACTAGCCTGGGCAACACAGCAAGACCCCGTCTCTACAAAAAATATTTATTTTAAAAATAGCTGGGTGTAGTGGTGCATGCTTGTAGTCTTAGCTACTCAGGAGGCTGAGGCTGGAGGATCGCTTGAACTGAGCCAAGGGGTTCAAAGTTATAGTGTGCTATGAATGATTGATTGTGTTTTTAGAGACAGGGTCTTGTTCTGTCACCGAGGCTGGAGTGCAGTGACACAATCAGATCGGTGAGCTCTACCCCAGAATTTCCAACTCAACATATTTGGGTTGGGGCCAAAGAATGTGCATTTTGTAACACGTTCCCAGGTAGTGCTGCTGCTCCTTACCCAGACATCCACACTTGCAATCTGCCCTTTTATTTTGAGCGTTTTCTATTTATCTATCTTGAGTTTAATGAAATGAAGCAACATCACACACTTAAAACTTTTAGAAGGAGAACAATTTTATTCTAAAAATAGATCTTGGTAACAATGAAATACCAAAAGCTGATCATTATAATAAAAAGAAGAGTTTAACTTTTTTTTTGTGAAAATACAAAATTATCACTATAATATACTGCCAACGCTATTTATCTGTATTTGAATTATTCCTTTCATGGATTATTCAAGGAAATTTTAAAATTGGCTTCTGCCTAGTACTTATACATCTGGATTGTTTTGATCTTCAGATAAATACATTCTCAAGGAATGCAAGCAAAACTGAGCATTTTCTTAAGTAAACATAATTAGGAAGGTAAATTTATGCTTAAAAAATATGGTCCAAAGCAAAATATTTTTTTGCATAACCATTTCCCTCAATTTTTATAGATAACAACAACAAAAAAACCTGCATTGAAAGTACTGGTATTCAAAAGTAACAAATTATACTACTTATATACAGAGAAAAAGACATAACTAAACTACTTCAAACCCAATGCAGAGGAAACTTTCAAGGCAAATGATGACTTAGTACTTAAAAAGTGGTTTTTCTATCTATCTTCAAAGTGCTAAAGAAACAAGTATTCAAAAAGAAACTTCAGGTCGGTCTACAAAGTTCTGACTGACTTGAAGTAGTGAAATACCAAGAATGCAGTGGACAAATTTAAAAGGCCTTCATTAGGCCGGGCACGGTGGCTCACGCTTGTAATCCCAGCACTTTGGGAGGCCGAGGCGGGCGGATCACGAGGTCAGGAGATCGAGACCACGGTGAAACCCCGTCTCTACTAAAAATACAAAAAAAAAAATGTGGCGGGCGACTGTAGTCCCAGCTACTCCGAGAGGCTGAGGCAGGAGAATGGCGTGAACCTGGGAGGTGGAACTTGCAGTGAGCCGAGATTGTGCCACTGCACTCCAGCCTGGGCGACAGAGCAAGACTCCATCTCAAAAAAAAAAAGGCCTTCATTAGAATAAAGTATATCTTAACTACATTTTGCAAAGAAATGAAGCAATGGTTGCATAACCAGTCAGGGCCAAGTTAGTAACATACAACTCAGCCATCAGCCCACATCTCTTTCAAACTAATCTAAACGTATTTTTCAGAAAATTTCCTCCATACTCTATGTGTTACATCCAACCATACCCATATTTTGGATTTTTTCTATATTCATCAGATTATTGGTTAAAATGCACAGCAAGTAGAAATGATCCATTTCAAAATTCTTAATATCTAGCATTCTCTGCAAAACAAAAGCTGACCACAACAGTTTTACTGTATTCCTATTAAATGTAGGCGCATGTTCATTAGGACATCTGAGCTATTTTTAGGACCTTCAGAAACGTGTGATTTACTTTGGCCCTCTGAGATAGAAATGCGATCTTAGTATTTACTGTGACTACAACATACCTCTTTTGTTAAAACTTGACCCTGAGTTTTGAGTGCTGGAATATAAACTGTAAAATGGAAAACACTCCAAAATATATTAGCTAATATTGGTGTCTCTACAATACTGTGCTTTTTCTCTCCATTAACATAATGCATCTGAAAGTACTTCTCCTTCAGCATGGAGTGAGAGGAGGGATTTGAGGGAGTATCTAAATCAGGAAGGAGGAAATGTCCTGTCTAAAAATTCCTCTCAAAACTTTCTAAGAATTTATTCTAAAATATGTTGGTGTTTTAGTATAAAAATGTCATTTCCCCAAATCTCTGAGTAATATCGACAGTGCATGAAAGAAAATACAGCATTTTCATCCTGCAGGTTTAGTAGCCTGGGGAAGTCCCACAATCCCTGGCTTAATAAACACAGCATTACACTATAGTTTTGACTCTATAGAATTCTAAATGTTCTTTTGAGAATCATACAAGGGGTTCTTTTTCTTAAAGTTCGGTGTGTTTACACTCAAAAATTTCTAGATATTGAAAGCAGCTCTACAGTTCTTAAAATATTCACGAAATATAAAATTAAATGAACTAAAGTAACTTCCAGTGGTGACAATATTCTCACAGTAGCAAATAATCTAACTTCTAGGAGGTTTTTTTCCTATAATGCCAGGATTATTTAATACTGACAACTAAGTCTTTTAAAACATTATTATGTTAAACACTGCAGTTTACCTAAATTACACAGAGAACAAAAATTACATCAACATTGAAAGCTCAAAAGAAGTTAATAAAAATATGTGCTCCTTAATGCTCCAATGGATCCCTAACAGGGCTAAGCACAGCTATTATTTTGGATTTTATTTGAAAATTTTCTCTTTTTCTTGGAGTATTTTGTTTCTAGACCAACTACTACAGTTTAAAGCACAAAAAATGCTGATGTTTTTCTTAAATTATGCTTCATATCTGGTTTACTTGACTGTATAATTTCTGTGTGGCATTAGTAATTAGGATATATCCAGCTCTGAAAAGCACTGAAGTTCTTTGTGGGAGCTACAAAAGATATCCAAAATCCTGAGTGCTGTGACAAACTTCTTATTTGTATGCCCAGATGGCATTCTGTCTTTCAGTGATGACGTCTTTCAGTTACTGGTCATATGTGACCAATGCCCCCCACCCCCAGCCAAAAAAAAAAAAAAAAGATAGGACTTGTCTTACTATGAACTTGCTAAAACCATTGTATTAACGGTCTATAAAGATCCAAATGTTTATTTCAAAACCCAAACCCTTGTTACCTTGAAGAATCTTTACATATTTATGTAATACACTGTACATTATATGCATGGCCTGTTTATACTATTTTCAAAAAGAGAATATTGTTTTAAACTATTAATAAACGAAAATTAATTGATAGGGCAGCATCAATCTGTCTTCCTTCCTTGGTCCATGGATTTCCTTAAATGATGGCATCATGTTCATCTCTGTAATATATTAAAAGTTACAATTACTTTGTTTTGTTATTTCTGTCAAAACTAGTTATGTTCCTATTTGTTAGTAAAGTAACAGAACAATTTCAGGCTGCACAATCAAAATTGTCACTGTTCTGTGTAAAGTTCCTTAAATATCCAATATACTGTAGTGGTTAAAGATCTGGGGGTTAATGGCATGGGGATCCACCATCTTGTCTTGCTGCAATCACAGACACAGACATAGCTTCTGTTTGTAAGTCCCTATTAAATATTTCTTTCTAGCTGGGCACTGTGGCTCATGCTTAGAATCCCAGCACTCTAAGAGGTCAGAACAGAGGATCACTTGAGCCCAGGAGTTTGAGACCAGCCTGGGCAAAACAGTGAGACTACCATCTCTATAAAAAATTTAAAAATTAGCCTGGTGTGGCATTGCATGCCTGTAGTTCCAGCTACTCAGCAGGCTGAGGTAAGAGGATCACTTAAGCCCAGGAGGCTGAGGTTGCAGTGACCTGTGATCGCACCACTGCACTCCAACCTGGGTGACAGAGCCAGATCATGTCTCAAAAAAAAAAAAAAAAAAAAAAAAGTTTGAGAAACTGGCTAAGTCAGCCTCTTTTCCTTTGTCCTCTTAGCTTCCTCAGACCTTTAAGGGTAGGTTTGCCCAAACCTGCCCACTGCAAAGCACTCTGTTTAGTCATGGTTTCTTTTACGTATTCTTTCATATATTGACCTTAAAAAAGAATGTTTCTGAATATGCCTTTAATCTGACAAAGCACCACCTTGATATTCTTTTAAAATGAGTTTGAGCCTACAGCCACGCCACTGTGAATGTGTCTGATCTCATGTGATCATGGAAGCTAAAGTGAGTCTGATATGATAAATATATGCAACGTAACTTTATTTAAATATAACTTTTAAAAATATGTTCTTAAGGCCAGACGTGGTGGCTCACGCCTGTAATCTCAGCACTTTGGGAGGCCAAGGTGGGAGGATCACCTAAGGTCAGGGGTTCGAGACCAGCCTGGCCAACATGGTGAAACCCCATCTCTACGAAAAATACAAAAATTAGCTGGGCGTGGTGGCAGGCACCTATAATCCCAGCTACTGGGGAGGTTGAGGCAGGAGAATAGCTTGAACCCAGGAGGTGGAGGTTGCAGTGAGCTGAGATCGTGCCATTGCACTCCAGCCTGGGCAACAAGAGGGAAACTCCATCTCAAAAAAAAAAATCTGTTCTTAAATTATCATTTTTAAGTATTAGTAATGTAACTAACTGTTAGATCCAATTTTTCATTTATGATGCGATGTTTATTTAGAGCTTATGTCAATAACCTGAAAATCTGGGAAACTTCCATATTCTTATTTAGTACTTCTTACAAATCAAGAAGTTGTGTGTACTGAATCATATGTAGTGTCAAAACTGGAAGATTCCCTCCAATGGCCTATTCCAACATTTCCCAAAATGTGTTCCACACAATACTAGTTCCAAGAGATAGACAGTGTTAGCTCCCATTGAAGAGGGTCGGGAGGAGGGATTTATTCATTCAACAAGTATTTTGGTTAAAAATTTGGGTAACAGTTCATACTGTATTCCATCCTGGAAAATCATAATGTATATCAACATTTTAAAGGCTTAGAGAAGTCTTAGAGTAAACTGTCTTAGTTTACTTTAGTCAACTGAACATTTCCCAAACTTTTTGATATAGGAACTCTGTGTGTGGGACACATGTATGTCAGATGTTAACCCACAGGGCAAATTTTGGAAAACAGTCATCTGTTCTATGGTATTTATATACATTAACAATAAAAAAAAGTGAATTAGCTCTTACATATATGCAATGGAATGAGTATTTGTGTCACCCAATACGAGTATGTTGAAACCCTAATCCCAGTGTGATGATATTCTGAAGTGGGGCCTTGGGGAGGTAGTTAGGTCGTGAGGGTGGATCCCTCATGAAAAGAATTAATACCCTTACAATTAGAGGTCAGAGAACTAGCTAGCCTTCTTTCTGCCATGTGAAGAAGGCCCTTACTAGAACTCAACCATGGTGGCACCCTGATCTTGCACTTCCAAGCCTCCAGAAGTGTGAGAAATAAATGTCTGTTATTTAAGGCACCCAGCGGTATGATACTTTGTTGTGTCAGCGTGAACTAAGACAACATGTAAGACTCAAAAAACAAAAAGGACTATTGGAGCAACAAAAGTTTGGATATATCCTCAAACCATCAGACCTATAGAGCTACGTGTAGAGTAAACATGGTTTGTTGATTAGGGCTTGTTGATAATGCACATCTAAAAAGCGAGTTTTGCTACAGGTGAAATGATAAATTATATTATTTATACTAACCACTCATTTAAATTATCAGGGATAATGAGGCTGTCAGAGGAATTTTTTTTGTCTTTGTCATGGAAAGCAAAAGCCATGTTTTACCAAGGATGCTCTTTAGTACCGCAACAGACACAGACATATTAAGTCAACAGCCTGCTGAGAACTGGTATTTCTTACGATTATTGGTACGAGTAAGTGAAAATTTCAGGGCGGGTTAACTTTGGTCTCCTGTAAAGTGTGTTTGACACTAGTAAAATACATTTTTTTAAGTACATACATCCATTTTCATTTGCAAATAATTATAATCACAAGCTTGTACATAAACAATTTACTTTGGGCCAAGAGGGTTAATGGGAATATAACTCATAAATCTATCAATTATTCATCCCTGAGATGAGCACTGGCTTGATATTCTATCATAATTAAAGATGTGCACCAACAATTTTTTTTTAAAAAAGTCCTGGCCATTCAAAACTTACATGGTTCTATACCGAATGCCTCTTCTTGAATAATACATTTTGCATCCAATGTAAAGAATAGATAAAACTCCCAGCGTTAATACAATACCACCAACAAAGCTCCCAGTATCAAATTTTGATCCTTTCTTTCCTTCAGAATGCATCGTTGTTGTGACTAGAACAAAACAAAAAAGGGCTTTAGTGTTTTTTTTTTTTTTTAACATTGTAATTAAAGCTGATTTTCTGTGTTAAGAACATTTAATTAGGAATTAAGGGAAATCTAGGCATATAAAGTTTCTATATTATTTTTGCCAGACAGAAATAATGACTTAAATGTGGCATTTAACTACTTGCAGCATAGGAAAAAAAGGTCAGCTTTAATACATACTTGTTACTGATGAAGAAGCAGATGTCACTGAACTATTGTGCGTTACGGTCATGGTGGATGTTGATATCTGAGATGTGTACTGTGAAACACTTGTTGTTTTGGGTGTAGACTTTAAGGTGGTAGAAGTCATATTTGTTGAGACCATCCCTGGTGTTGTTGTATTAGATGCCGCTGTGGGTTTCATGGTGGTGACCGTTGTATTGCTGGAGTCTGAGGCAACTGAAGTTGGTGGTTTCACAGTACTGTTGGAAGTTTCATTTGTATGGTCAGAAGGCACATGTTGGAGAGTCTCTGCAATAATATCAAGAAATATTAAAACCAGAGCTATGATTTAGGGAATAAGATCCCATTTTACTGAGACTTTCATGGTCACAGACAAAGCAAGAGATCTTACAAATACAGCAGCATGTAACATACTTAGCCCATCAATACTTTGCGCTATACTGCAATAAAATGTCTCAAACTAGTAAAGGACTCAACAGAAACCAAGCCTAAATTTATATAAAGTTAGAAATTTGGGGGAAGATATGAAGAAAAAAAAAAACCCCAGAAGATTGAGTTCCCTCAGTGCAGGGACATGTCTTTATCATCTCTGTCTGAACATCTCAACATACTTCATATCACATAATAGGCTTTCAACAAATACCTGTTGAATGGATGGATAAACTAATGAATATAAAAATGGTTTTTAAATGTCCAGTTCTCTGCTATACCTTCTAAGGGACTTTGAGGACAATAAATCAGTAGCTGCATGTTTCTAACCTTCCTGGTAGAATGGGAAGTGCAAGTGAGTTATTCTTTGTAAAAGTAAAGCCAACTTCCCACTATGCATTAGGAAGTGAAATACCATCGCAGAATGTGGCTAGCTGTCATACTGGTAATAATAATTTCCCATAGTTGGAAGGACAGTTCTATAACTATCTGTGAAAGTTTTAAAAATCCACAAGCCAATTTTGTATGAAAAGAAAAATTAGTGATTTAAAATACACAACTCAAACAATACCTTTGATCATACCTGCAACTGAGTTTTTCTTTTTTGGGGGGTACGATGTAAACAAAAACAAATAGGTACAGATCTTGTTAATGCTCAACTTTTTTTTGTTGTTGCTGAGATGGAGTTTCACTCTGTCACCCAGGCTGAAGTGCAGTGTCAAAATCTCGGCTCAGTGCAACCTCCGCCTCCCAGGGCCAAGTGATTCTCCTGCCTTGGCCTCCTGAGTAGCTGGGATTACGGGCACCTGCCACCATGCGGGCTAATTTTTGTATTTTTAGTAGAGACAAGGTTTTACCATGTCGGCCAGGCTGGTCTTGAACTCCTGACCTCAAGTGATCTGCTCGCCTCAGCTTCCCTAAGTGCTGGGATCACAGGCATGAGCCACCGTGCCCGGCCAATACTCCTTAAAATAAACTTCGATTACTTTTGTTTTCATCCAGTAAAGGTTTCCTTCTTTTTGCATAAAATATGGCCTATAACCAGAAGCAAACCTTTCTGTGTTAATTTTATTGCATACTGCATCTTCTTTTTAACACCACAATTTAACGTTTACAACTATAGGTACCTATTAGGATACAATGTCTAGGGAATGAAAGCTTTTAATATCTTTGTCCATTTAATATGTCTTTGTCCATTTAATATGTCTTTGTCCATTTAATATGATGTAATATATTTCTGTATTCATTTCCTGTCTCAGTTTATTTTCAGGTTTTTTGGTTTCCTATGTTGCCTACTGCTGATTTGGATTTGGTTTGCTTCTCCCTATCAAAACTCATACTGAAATTTGATCTCCAATGTGGCGGTCTTGGGAGGTGGGACCTAGTGGGAGTTGTCTGGATCATGGGGGAAGATCCCTCATAAATGGCTTGATGCCCTTCACGTGGTAGTGAGTTCTCATTCTGGCGAAACTGGATCAGTTCCTGTGGAAATGAGTTCCCATGAAAGGGGGTTGTTATAAAGCCAGGATGCTCCTCGGGTTTTCTATCTTTGCAGTTATCCACTTCCCCTTTGACCTTCTCTGCTGTGTTGTGGCACAGCTTTATAAAAGCCCTCCCCGGAAACCAGGGCTTGCAGAACTTTCCCAGCCTGCAGAACCTCGAGCTAAATAAACATTTTCTTTATCAATTACCTAGTCTCAGGTATTCCTTTATAGCAACACAAAAGTACTAAGACACCTATATACTCCCATTTCGTTATTTATGTCCACATACTTAAGGTACACAGAATTAACCACTGGGCCTGCTTTCTCCTTTCCCCCAGTGAGAGCAGTACCAATGCCTTAGGTTCCTTGCTCCGCCACTGCTGTCAAGTACCAAAAGTGATACTTCATATATTATCCTATCTTCCACAACTATTTTGGCCTTATTCTTGAAAGACAGACAGATTGATATTTATTTATTTATTTATTTACTTAGAGACAAAGTCTTACTCTGTCACCCAGGCTGGACTGCAGTGGCATGATCTCGGCTCAGGGCAACCTCTGCCTCCTGGGTTCATGCGATTCTCGTGCCTCAGCCTACTGAGTAGCTGGGATTACAGGCACATGCCACCACGCCTGGCTAATTTTTGTATTTTTAGTAGAGACTGCGCTTCACCATGTTGGCCAGGCTGGTTTCAAACTCCTGACATCAGGTGATCTGCCCACCTCAGCCTCTCAAAGTGCTAGTACTACAGGAGTGAGCCACAGTGCCTGGCCCCTGTATGTATTTATTATTGTTATTACTATTTTTGAAACAGTCTTGTTCTGTCGCCCACGCTGGAGGGCAGTGCCTGCGATCTCTGCTCACTGTAACCTCTGCCTCCCAGGTTCAAGCAATTCTCCTGCCTCAGCCTCCTTAAGTAGCTGGGATTACAGGCATGCACCACCAAGCCCACCTAATTTTTTATTTTTAGTAGAGACGGGGTTTTGTCATGTTGGCCTGGCTGGTCTTGAACTCCTGACTTCAGGTGATCTGCCTGCCTTGGCCTCCCAAAGTGCTGGGATTACAGGCTAAGCCACCGCGCCTGGCCCCAACTATATTTATTTTTGACTTAACTGTCAAAACAAGTTGGTTTTAATAGTGCTGCTTACTTGCATATCGGGTTTTACTACTGAAATTTCTACTACTTTCTTCAACTTTGGGTCTCTGTTATCTCTTCTACTGAGTATGACCTATTTTCTTTTTTCTTTTTTGAGACAGAGTCTCACTCTGTTGCCCAGGCTGGAGTGCAGTGGCGCGATCTCGGCTTACTGCAAGCTCTGCCTCCCAGGTTCACGCCATTCTCCTACCTCAGCCTCCCGAGTAGCTGGGACTACAGGCGCCCAACACCACGCCCGGCTAATTTTTGTATTTTTAGTAGAGATGGGGTTTCACCGTGTTAGCCAGGATGGTCTTGATCTTCTGACCTCTTGATCCACCTGCCTCAACCTCCCAAAGTGCTGGGATTACAGGGGTGAGCCACCGCACCTGGCCTGATCTATTTTCTTAATAAGGCCAAAGGAATTAATGCTTTTATACTACATAGGCAAATAAATAATAATTATCCAAGTAGGTAATACAAATGCACTAAGTTCAAATGAACTTGAACTAATGTTTTCTTATTCAAGTCTGAATGTTCTATAGAGATATAAGTAACAGAATTTAACATTAAAATAATCACCTTTTATTTTAAAATGCTGAATGGATTCTATTGCAATGAAATTAAATACAGCAAAGAACCAACGTTTACATCCTATCTTTAGAACAGAATGATCCCGCGGAATAAAACAATGAACACAATGCTGCTTTTGGATTCAACACACACACACCCCTCCCCCTGCCCTCTGGTATAATAAAACATTCTTCAGAGATACTGTACAAAGTCACATGGTCAAAAATGGGAAGCTATAATAGGTTAGTTCTCCGCTAAGTCAATCCAAATGTGCTAAAGAAACAAAAATTTTTGTCAATTTCTATGTCAATTTGTCAATTTCTATGAATTGACAAAACAGGCAAAAGGAAATTTTGCATTAAACTGTGTTTCCTGATGCTTTTAAGTGTAAATGAAATGCAAGGATGCTCTCCGAATTCACAATGGATGACCCAATCTTCTTCTGTAATAAGTAAATAGTCACTTGTTTTCCTCTGCAAATGATACCATCCCAACTCTGGTCTTCTTCCCTCTCCCTTAACTGTTGAAATGCTGACTGGCACCTCTAGGAGTGGCACAGTAAACACCTGCAAAGAGACGCAGAAAGGACCATCCATGTGGGACTTGCAAGGGGTGAAGCTTTATCTAACTCTGCCCACCTTAGCCACTCAGTCTCCTCTAGCCTCCGATAGGCTAAGGTTGAAGAATCTGAGGCACATATGTTGCTGGAGGCTGTCAGTGTGCAGGGTGTCCACTCCCTCCTCTGTCTATAGGGGAAAGAGGAGAATGCCATCCTCCACCTCACACCAGCCTGGGAAGGCTTCTAGGGCACTACCCAAAGAGCTGGACAAGCATCTACTGGACTTGGATGGACACAGACAGTAGGATTTGATTCAAGCCTTAACAAAGGTGAGACACTGTGACTGAGCTCTATCTACCCATCAGCTAAGTTTAAAAGGCTGCACTGGGAGTAGACCACACCTCCACTAACAGCAAAGGTTCTTGTTTCCCATGAACCAAATCAAACTCCATGGAAGATAACTGACATGAGATTGCCTTTAAAAAGATCGCTTCCTGGGGCCGAGTGCAGTGGCTCACACCTGTAATGCCAGCACTTTGGGAGGCCGAGGTGGGTGGATTACGAGGTCACGAGATGGAGACCATCCTGGCTAACAAAGTGAAACCCCGTCTCTACTAAAAATACAGAAAATTAGCCAGGAATGGTGGCAGGCGCCTGTAGTCCCAGCTACTCGGGAGGCTGAGGCAGGAGAATGGCGTGAACTCGGGAGGCAGAGCTTGCAATGAGCTGAGATCGTGCCACTGCACTCCAGCCTGGGCAACAGAGCGAGACTCCGTCTCAAAAAAAAAAAGAAACAAAAACACAGCCTCCCAAGAGAGTACAGCTTAGAGAAGGGGAGGTGACCAGTAGGGGGTGGAGCACCAAAAGCAAGGGCTAGCTGGAGGAGAGGCCCACTGCATCAAGAGAGCTGAAGGGGGAGGCTTAGCAGGAGGATCTCCCAGGAACCTACCAATGAGAACCACACATCTGCCATCCAGAGGGCACCTGTGCCAAATGAAAACATCCCAGCCATCAACCAAACAGCTTTTGTCCCTTAAGCCTCTCTAGGCCTGATTCCATAAGGGTGGCAAACAGCAGAAGTGAGGAGAAGAGGTGGAAAAAGGAAGGAAGCCAACGACATTTAACTTTCCCACTGCAAGGCTTCTAGGCCTGAAGCAGGCCTGGGCTGGCAGAAGGGACAAGTTTCAGTTTTGAATCACTGTAGAGTTTTATTATTTTGGTATTATTCTGGACAGGAGCTGCACCCTACTAAATAGAACTTACTCAGTGAATTGGACATTCTATCTTTAACACCTCAGCTAGTGCAGTTGGGAGGGTAGAGCCACCAGGGAAAGGGTGTGTGTGACATACAGTTGTCCATGCTCAGTGTTAAGGGTTGAATTGTTCCCCTCTCCACCCTGCCCAAATTCATACATTGAAGTCCTAACTCACAGTACTTCAGAATGTGACCTTATTTGGAGAGAGAATCTTTACAAAGGTCATTAAGTCATTAGGTTAGGCTTATTTATCCATTATGGTTGGTGTCCTTATTAAAAGGGAAAAGTTGGAGACAGACACACAAACACACAGAAAGAACACCCTGTGAAGATGAAGACAGAGATCATGGTAATGTTTCTACAAGCCAGGGAATGCCATGGATTGCCACAAAGTGCCGGAAGCCAGAGGAGAGGCATGGAACAGATTCTCTCAAAGCCCCCAGAAGGAAGCCACCCTGTAAACACCTTCACCTCTGACTCCAGCCTCCCGAACTGTGAGACAATCAATTTCTGTTGTTTAAGCCACCCAGTTTCTGGTACTTTGTTTCTGCAGCCCAAGCAAATTAATACACTCAGCTTCAAAGTTTTTTCATTTATAAAAAATATGTCTCTGTGCAACGGTACAACTGGCACTAGTGATTGTATTGAGCTGGTTCCTTTTGCAGATCTTTGAAACCAGTCACCATGATATGAAGTCCGTAAATACTCATCAAACCACTCACAAAACTTGTTTTAACGAAAGTTGAGATTATCTATAGATGTCAATCAGAGATATAAGAATTTCTCTATTTAACTCCTGGTTTCAACTAACATAATTACAGGAAAAATGAAGCGAAGGGCTGTAATAATAGCATCCATGCACCTTCCTTCTCAGCAGCTGCAGTGTTCAGCCCACAGTGAAAGACGACAAAGAATGCACATGTGGCTATGAGTGATGTCTGGTACTGCTGTAAAAAATATATTCCAACAGCCCAATCAGTTCTCCATTCCCGTTTGGTGGTAAAACTATTACTCCTAATGTTTCTGTGATTAGAATTAGAGCTTCCATTTGCTGAGTTCTTCTTTTTACCAAGCCTGGTAACGTTACCTAGGTATGGTGAGTATAAGCTCAAGCTCTGGATCAGCTCAGCAATTTACTTGCTTGGGTACCTTAGGCAAGTTACTTAATCTCCCTGAGATTCACTACCCTTTCTCGTCTATAAATCAGGGCTATCACAAGAGTCTGCGAGAATTCACCGATATAATCTGTGTTGAGCACTTCCCACAGTGCCTGAGAAGTGCTCAATTAATTCTTTACAACTATTAGTTTCATTAAATGTAACTCCCCTACAGAGCTGCACTCTACAATTCCCTATGGGAGGCTGAGGAGTAGGCACTGTGAGATCTCCAAGCTCCCATGGTTACCGTAACTACCATCCGAATAACATCTTACGGAAAAAGACACTATTGGGATATTTTTGATTTATCAATGCAAACACCCAAAAAGAAGAAAGTGAGGCCCAGACTTTTTCTGTTAATACCAGACAGCTACCATATTGCAACCAGGCCAAGGACACTATGAAACAGTCCATTTTTCTAGTTTCAAGTAAAGCACTCAAAGTCTGGATTCATTCCAACTATCTCTGCTCTGTTGAAATAACTTAACCTTATTCCTATAACCTTGAGTCCAAAAATATTTAAGTGCCATTGTTCTCCTTTAACCTAAATATCTCAAAGTTAAGGATGACAATTTGTTTTCATCATGGCCTCAAATATACACTTAAACCAGAGTTGAAAATACACATCCAATTTTTTAAAATCTCATAGTTATTTTTAAATGGGACAGTAGCAGCTTTTCATTTCCTATTATAGTTGTCAAAAATACTAAGCTATTCAAGACATAAACCATAAATTTCTGGTGCCATAGTTATTTTGAGGGGTCTGTGATTCTAAGAATGGTCTGCAGCTTGAGTAAATTTAAGAATAACTACTCTTATGTGGGGTTCTGGGAAGTTTTTAAAACATGAAAACTTTGAGAATCTCTTTCCTATAGAATTTACAAACCTTACCCCATCAACTAAATATCAGTGTAATTCCAGAAACATGCATTGCTTAGAAAGCAAAGAGGCCTTTCCTCATTGCACAGAGTCAACAGATTCATTCTAAACATTCTTCTGAATTCAAATTACCTGGGTATCAAAAATCCACACCATTGAAAATCTAGATTTAAAAAAAAAAAAAAAAGATCTTTAAAAAAACCTAGACAGGCCGGGTGTGGTGGGTCATACCTGTAATCCCAGCACTTTGGGAGACCCAGGCAGGCAGATCACCCGAGTCAGGAATTCGAGACCAGCCTGGCCAACGTGGTGAAACCTTGTCTCTACTCAAAATACAAAACTTAGCTGGGTATGGTGGCGGGCGCCTGTAATCCGGGAGGCTGAGGCAGGAGAATTGCTTGAACCTGGGAGGCAGAGGTTGCAGTGAGGCGAAATCACCCTACTGCACTCCAGCCTGGGTGACAGAGCAAGACTCCATCACAAAAAAACAAACAAACAAAAAAACTAGATAAATCTAGATTCAAAAAAAAAAATAAGAGAAAACGGAGCTTAAAGTCTCATCATGATAAAGAACTGTACATTTTCTGAAAATGTTTTACAAATTCCTAAATTTTTAAACTCAAAAACTAAAATTTCAAAAGGGAAAAACAATAGTATGTATATGATCACAGAAAAGTAACAATTAGGGATTCCAATAAGTTACAGTATATCTGCAGTAAATTTACTACCACATTTTAGTTAAACTATCATTCATTCCACTAAAATCTATGAACATAAATAGGATGTTTGTTTCCTCTGGCAATAAATGAAAGAGGCACTTCCAGTTAAAGCGATAATGACCTGTCTTAAGGACAGTAAGAACTAACAACTGAGATATAGCTCAGGTCTGTGTAATGAAATATAGCCTGAAAGGTGATCCTCTTCATTCCCAGAACTGGAATTGAACTGCAAAGAAGCTGGGCAGAGAGGGTGAGAAAATCAGCCTGGCTTCCTAGGGGATGAGACTACCAGATGGGCAAAGTTGACAGGGCACTGTAGACAGTGTCCAGGCTTCCTTAGGCTTGCGCATTCCATTATTCCATTCCATTTCCACAGACTCAATCTACAATTAATAACCCCTGTTACCAGAAAAAAAAAAAAAAAAGGCATGAATCACAGCCACAAGGGCATCAGGCTAGACTGATATTTCCCCCCTGTTCCTGCTCAAAACTCCCCAAGCCTCTCATCCTGGCATCCTCGCTCTCCAGGGAGCAGAATTCACTCTGCTATTCCTCCCTATCACGCTCCTGTTAGGCTGGCAGCTCACTCGCAGCTCGCTCCTCCCTCACGGCTTTCCATAGGCTTGTTTAGTACCTTCTCTGTACCAAGAACTATGCTAGGAGGCTCTGCACACACAAAAGAGACGTGATCCTTATCAGCATGGAGGGTGGTCTAGTAAGGACGAGAAAGAAACAACACAGTTACAATATGTATGCCAGGGGCCAGTTTGATTTTCACCTCCTCCTCAGGCAACTTCCTTTTTATTGAACACCTATTGTTCATTTTTCTGAACTTTTATTATTATTATTTTAAAAGTTAATGTATCTTGTGTGTTACAATACAAAATATATTTGGTCTTTGTCCCTGGTTCCTGGCACAGCGTTCCTAAAATCCCTTGGGATTTCCTGAATGATGGGAGCGTCTCTGGTTATTCATGAGGACCCCCCCTTTTGCTCAAACCTGAGTTTTTGGCTAATCAAGTGCCATAGGGTAGGGCCCATAGATAGCCTCAGGATGGGCTCCTCACCAGAAATACCAGGTGATTAGCGGGTTGGAAGTTTCAGCCCCATCCATCAACCTTTGGGAAAGCTAGAAATTAAGCTCTATAAAAACTCCTGTACCGAGATCTGAGGGGCTTTTGAGCTGGTGAACACATGGAGGTGCTGAGACGGCGATGTTGCTAGAGTGTATCGAAGCTCTGCGCACCATTCCTCCACGCCCAGCCCTTACCCTAACCATCTCTTCCATTTGGCTACTCCTGAGTTATATCCTCTATAAGAAACCAATAAAGTAAATAAAGTGTTTCCTTGAGCTCTGGGAGCCATTCTAGCAAATTACCTAACCCAAGGAGGGGGTTATGGGAAAGCCTGATTTATAGTTAATTAGGAGTACAAGAGCTGAACTTGCAATTAGCATCTGAACTGAGGGCAGTCTTGTGGGCTGAGACCTTAACTGGTGGGATCTGACACTAAATCCAGATACGTAGTAGAGTCAGAACTGAATTGGATTGTAGGACACTCAGCTGATGTCTGAGAACTGGCTGAGGTGGAAAAAAAACACACATCTGGTGTCGGAAGTGCCATATGATTATAGAGAAACGGTATTTTCCCAGGTCTTGTTTATCTTTTCAATTGAATTAATTGTAAGAACTATGTCTTATATTTTCATTTCATTCTATCAAAGTGTCAGACACAGTTCTGGGAAAACGTGATAATTTCTAGTATATGCTCCAACCTGTGCAAGTGCCTAGCACAGTCTGGAGCATATACAGTTGGGGGCACCCAAGGTTATGTCTGAACTCTTCACCATTACAGACAAGGCCCCAGTCTCCCTCTGCTGCCTACCCTTCGGCCCCAGGAGGAAGATCTATCTACCCACCTATCCCCTAGCATGCAGTTCATTTTTATTTCTCTTGCTTTGTTATATTACTTCAGGTGCCTGGGCTGCTTCCCACCCATTCTCAGCTCTGTGAAATTCTACTCATGTTCAAGAACCAGTCTATACATCATATTAAAGGTATAGTAAAAGAAAATAGAGGCCGGGCACGGTGGCTCATGCCTGTAATCCCAGCACTTTGGGAGGCCAAGGCAGGCGAATCATCTGAGGTCAGGAGTTCCAGACCAGCCTGACCAACATAGTGAAACCCTGTCTCTACTAAAAATACAAAATTAGCTGGGCATGGTGGCACATGCCTGTAATCCCAGCTACTCAGGAAGCTGAGGCAGGAGAATCACTTGAACCCAGGAGGCAGAGGTTGCAGTGAGCCGAGATTGCGCCATTGCACTCCAGCCTGGGCAACAATGCAAAACTCCGTTTCAAAAAAAAAAAAAAAAGCAAATAGAATCAATGGGCCATTTAAAAGAGATTATGAGACTGGATTTAACTGTTTATAAGTAATACAACTTAAATATAAGATATAGAAATGCTAAAAAGTATTGAAAGAGTAAAGGAAAGAAATTTTACAATACAACTACTGGCCAGAAAAAAAAGAACAAGTCTATTAATATCATATGCAAATCTTTAAGGTGAAAAGTATCACTAGAAATTTTTTAAAAAGGAAAGACATCTCATAAATGGATTAATCTAACAGGAAAATATATTTCATATACAAGATGAGAAATATATAAAACAAAATACGATAGACCCAATGGAGAAAAGTAGATACTTTTTATAGAGTTGGACTTTTGTCAACATCTCTAAGCAAAAGAACAGACCCCAAGAAATTCATAAGGAAATCACAGGTTCTCAACAATGTTAACAAATCTGACTTCTTCACATACCTTCAATGTACCTAAAAACTACAGAATTCTTCACACGCTAATTCCCAAAGGATGAGAAAATAAGTAACATATTTCCCAATTATTGATAAAATAAAAAAAATTAATTTAAAAATATTTTGATAAGGAACCTATGACCTAAAAACTTGTGGGATGCAACTCAAGTTATGCTTAGAGAGAGAAATTTATAGCAAAAATGCATATATTGGAAAGAAAGGTAAAATGAACTTTCGATGTGAGAGTAAGCTTAAAAAATGCACACCATCTTCCAGCAACTCATACAAATGTTTCCATTTCGGAAAAATTTAAGAACTTTTGAAGGCTGTTTTCCTCTTAAATGTGAGACTTATACTTCAGAAGTTTTTTTTTTTTTAATTTTTTTTTTATTATACTTTAGGTTTTAGGGTACATGTGCACAATGTGCAGGTTTGTTACATATGTATCCATGTGCCACGTTGGTTTGCTGCACCCATTAACTCGTCATTTAGCATTAGGTATATCTCCTAATGCTGTCCCTCCCCACTCCCCCCACCCCACAACAGTCCCCGGAGTGTGATGTTCCCCTTCCTGTGTCCATGAGTTCTCATTGTTCAATTCCCACCTATGAGTGAGAACATGCGGTGTTTGGTTTTTTGTCTTTGCGATAGTTTACTGAGAATGATGTTTTCCAGTTTCATCCATGTCCCTACAAAGGACATGAACTCATCATTTTTTATGGCTGCATAGTATTCCATGGTGTATATGTGCCACATTTTCTTAATCCAGTCTATCGTTGTTGGTACGTGTTAGTCCACACCAAGAGAAAGAACTTGGAAAAACTTGCTCTGTCAAAACTTTGTTGGAAACCATCTCAAGATGGTTCCTCTAGCTAGATAAGTTTAATTAAAAGTGCATGCACCACTGGTGTACACGTGCACAGACCCCACCACCCCATCACCACTGGCACATGCACGTGGACCCTGCTGTCACCGTCCTGACAAAGCGCTTTTGCTGGCACCCCCACATTGGAATGTTATTGCCAGTGGACCAGGAACACCTAAGTCCCTCCAGCATGGCAGATACTTAACTTCGAAGGGCCAGAAAACAAAGCTGTAGGCCTGGTCCCAGACCTCCAGGGTTAGAGCACACAGCCCCAGAGTGCTGAGCTAAACCTTGGCCCCCTGAAAGCATTCTGAAATAAAGCCAGTCAAATGAACCCAACTTATGCCACAGTCAAATCAAGGGCATCAAAGAATATAAAAGCAAAAGCCTCAAAGGACAGCAACTTCAAAGCCCACACAGCTGAGAAAGAACCAGCACAAGAACTCTGGCAACTCAAAAAGCTGCAGTGTCTTCTTACCTCCAAACAACCATACTGCCTCTCCAGCAATGGTTCTTAATGAGACTGAAATGGCTAAAACATCAGACACGGAATTAAGAATCTGGAGGGCAACAAAGATCAAGATTCAGGACAAAGTTGAAGCCCAATCTATGGAACCTAAGGAATCCAGTAAAATGACACAAGGGCTGAAACACAAAATAGCAATTTTAAGAAAGAACCAAACTGATCTGATAGAGTTGAAAAATTCACAAGGATTTCATAATATAAATTAACAACAGAAGAGACCAATCTGAGGAAAGACTCTCAGAGCTCAAAGACGAGTTCTTTCAAATCGACTCAGTCAGACAAAGAAACAAAAAAGAATGAAAAGAACTGAAGATGACTTCCTAGAAATATGGGATTATGTAAAGAGACAAAAACCTACAACTCACTGGCATCCCTCAAAGAGAGGGAGAGAAAACAAGCAACCTGGAAAACATATTTGAGGATACTGCCCATGAAAATTTCCCCAAACTCACTAAAGAGGTCAACTTTCAAATTCAGGAAACTCAGAAAACTCCTGCAAGATACCATACAAGACAACCATCCCCAAGACATATAGTCATCAGATTCTCCAAGGTCAACACAAAAGGAAAAATACTAAAGACAGAGTGAAGGGGCAGGTAACTTACAGAGGGAACCCCATCAGGCTAACAGCAGACCTTTCTGCAGAAACCCTATAAGCCAGAAGAGATTGGGGGCCTATATTCGGCATCCTTAAAGAAGAGAAATTTCAGCCAAGAATGTCATATCTAGCTAAGCTAAGCTTCATAAGCAAAGGAAAAATAAAATTCGTTTCAGACAAGCAAGCACTAAGGGAATCCATTACCACCAGACTTGCCTTATAAGAGGTCCTTAAGAGAGGGATAAACATGGAAATAAAGGGCTATTACCAGCCACCACAAAAACACACTTAAGTACACAGACCAATGACACTACAAAGCAACTACATAACCAAGTTTACATAGAAACCAGCTAACAACACAGTAATAGGATCAAATCCACACATATCAATGTTAACCTTGAATGTAAACAAACTAAGCGCTCCACTTAAAAGGTACAGAATGGCAAATCGGATAAAGAAGCAAAACCCAATCGTATGCTGGCTTCAAGAGACCAGTCTCACCTGCAATGACACCCATGGGCTCAAAATAAAGGGATAAAGAAAAATCAAGCAAATGGAAATCAAAAACAGAGGTTGCTATTCTTATTTCAGACAAACTTTAAACCAACAACAATCAAAAAGGACCAAGAAGGGCATTACATAATGATACAGGGTTACCTCAACAAGACAACTTAACTATCCTATATAAATATACACTCAACACTGGAGAACCCAGATTCATAAAACAAGTTCTTAGAGACCTATAGACTCTTAAGATAACCACACAATAGTGGCAGACTTCCAAACCCCACTGACAGTATTAGACAGATCACTGAAGCAGAAAACTAACAAAGATATTTGGGACCTGAACTCAACACTTGACCAAATGGATCTAACAGATATCTACAGAGCACTCCACCCAACAACAGAATATACATTCTCCTCATCTGCACAAAGCACATACTGTAAAATTGCACATGGCACATACCAAATGCTCAGCCATAAAGCAATTCTCAACAAATTATGATTCTCAAAATCATACCAACCACACTCTCAGACCACAGCATAAAAATGTAAATCAATACCAGGAAGATCTCTTAAAACCCATACAATTAAAGGGAAATTAAACAATCTGCTCATTACTAACTTTGGGGTAAACAATGAAATTAAGGCAGAAATAAAAAAATTCTTTGAAACTAATGAAAACAAAGCTGCAACATATCAGAATCTGTGAGACATGGCTACAGCAGTGTTAAGAGGAAAGTTTACAGCTCTAAATGCCCACACGAAAATGTTAGAAAGACCTCAAATTAACAACCTAACTTTACACCTAGGGGAACCTAACTTTACACCTAGAAAAACAAAAGCAAACCAACCCCAGTGCTAGCAGAAGAAAAGAAATAACCAAAATCAGAGCTGAAGTCAATGAAATTGAAATGTGAAAAAACATAGAAAAGATCAATGAAACCAAAAGTTGGTTGTATTATTATTATTATTATTATTATTATTATTTTTGAGATGGAGTCTTGCTCTGTTGCCCAGGCTGGAGTGCAATGGTCCAATCTCAGCTCACTGCAATTTCCATCTTCTGGGTTCCAGTGATTCTCCTGCCTCGGCCTCCCAAGTACCTGGGACTACAGGTATGTGCCACCACATCCAGCTAATTTTTGTATTTTTAGTAGAGACAGAATTTTACCATGTTGGCCAGGCTGGTGTCGAACTTCTGACCTCAGGTGATCCACTCACCTTGGCCTCTCAAAGTGTTGGGATTACAAGGTGTGAGGCACCATGCCCAGCCCAAAAGTTGTTTATTTGAAAGAATAAATAAGATTTGACAGACTCTAGCTAGACTAATAAAAAAGAGAGAAGAGCCAAATAAACACAATCAGAAATGATAAAGGAAACATTACCACCAACCCTACAGAAATACAAAAAACCCTCAGAGACTATTATGAACACCACTATGTATACAAACTGGAAAGCCTGGAAGAAGAAATGGATAAATTCCCAGAAACATACAACCTCCCAAGACTGAACCAAGAAGAAACTGAAACCCTGAACAGATCAATAATGAGTTCTGACATCAAATCAGTAATAAAAAAATCTACCAATCAGGAAAAGTCTTGGACCAGACTGATTCACAGTCAAGTTCTACCAGACATATATTAATAAAATATAAAATTATTCCAAAAAATTAAGAAGAGATTCTACCCTAGCTCATTCTATAAGGCTAGCATCATTCTGATTCCAAAACCTAGCAGAGACACAACAAAAAAAGAAAACTTCAGGCCAATATCCCTGATAAACATAGATACAAAAATCCTCAAGAAAATACTAGCAAACTTATCCAGCAGCACATCAAAAAGCTAATCCACCATGATCAAGTAGGCTTTATTCTTGGGAGGCAAGGTTGGTTCAACATAGGCAAATCAATAAACGTGATTTATCACATAATCTGAACTAAAAAAACCATGATCATCTCAGTAAACAAAGAAAAGGCTTTTAATAAAATTCAAAATCCCTTTATGTTAAAAACCCTCAACAATCTAGGTATTAAAGAAACATACCTCAAAATAAGATCCATCTATGACAAACCTACAGCTAACATCATACTGAGCGGCCAAAAACTGGAAGCACTCCCTTTGAGAATCAGAACAAGACAAAAATGCCCACTCTTACCACTCCTATTCAAGACAGTACTGGAAGTCCTAGGCAGTCAGACAAGAGAAAGAAGTAACAGGAAACCAAGAGAAAGTCATAACAGGTAACCAAGAGAAAGTCAAACTCTCTCTCTGCAGATGATATGATTCTCTAACTAGAAAACCTCAGTCTCTGCCCAAGGGCTCCTAGATCTGATTAACAACTTCAGCAAAGTTTCAGGATGCAAAATCAATGTACCAAAATCAATGTACCAAATCAGTAACATTTCTATACACCAATAATGCCCAAGCTGAGAGCCAAATCAAGAATGCAATCCCATTCACAGCAGCACTCCCTTCCCCCACCACAAACATACAAATACCTAGGAATACAGCTAACCAGGGAGGTGAAAGATCTCTACAATGAGAATTATGAAACACTGCTCAAAGAAATCAGATATAACACAAATAGAAAACCATTCCTTGCTCATGGAGAGAATGAATCAATATTATTAAGATGGCTATACTGCCCAAAGCAATTTACAGATTCAGTGCTATTGATATCAAACCACCATAAGTGGAAAAAAGCTCTTCTAAAATTCATATGGAACCAAAAGAGCCCAACTAGCCAAAGCAATCCTAAGCAAAAAGAACAAAGCTAGAGTCATCATGCTACCTGACTTTAAACTATACTACAAGACTACAGTAACCAAAACAGCATGGTATCGGTACAGAAACTGATAAACTGAACAATGGAACAGGTTAGATAACCCAGAAATAAAGCCTCACAACTACAGCCATCTGATCTTTGATAAAGTTAACAAAAATGTGCAATGGTGAAGGGACTCCCTATTCAATAAATGGTACTGGGATAACTGGCTAGCCATAAGCAGAAGATTGAAACTGGACCCCTTCCTTTCACCATATATGAAAATCAACTCAAGATGGATTAAAGACTTAAATGTAAAACCTAAAACTATAAAAACCCTAGAAGAGAGGAAGGGAGGGAGGCAGAAAAAAAAAAATAAAACCCTAGAAAAAAACCTAGGACACACCATTCTGGCCATTAGCCCTGTCAAAGCTTTCATGACAGAGACACCAAAGGCAACTGCAACAAAAACAAAAGTTGAGAAGTGCGACCTAATTAAAGAGCTTCTGTACTGCAAAAGAAACTATCAACAAAGTAAACAGAAAACCTATAGAATGGGAGAAAATATTTGCAAATTATGCATCTGACAAAGGTCTAATATCTAGAATCTATAAGAAACTTAAATGAACAGGCAAAAACAACCCTTATTGAAAGGATATGAATATGAACAGACACTTCCCAAAAGACATACACATGCAGCCAACAAGTACATAAAAAAATGCTCAACATAACTAATTATTAGAGAAATGCAAATCAAACCACAGTGAGACAGCATCTCACACCAGTCAGAATGGTAAAAAATAAAAAAATAACATACTGGCAAGGCCATGGAGAAAAAGGAATGCTTATACACCACTGGTGGGAATGTAAATTAGTTCAGCCACTGTGGAAAGCAGTTTGAAGATTTCACAAAGAACTTAAAATAGAACTACCATTTGACCTAGCAGTCCCATTACTGGGTATATACCCAAAATATAAATCATTATATTATAAAAACACATGCACACATACGTTAACTACAGCACTGTTCACAATAGCAAAGACATGGAATCAACCTAGATACCCAACAGTGGTGGACTGAATAAAGAAAATGTGGTATTAATAATATACACCATGGAATACTATACAGCCATAAAAAGGAATGAAATCACATCCTTTGCAGCAACACGGATGCAGCTGGAAGGCATTATCCTAAGCAAATTAACACAGAAACAGAAAATCAAATACTGCATGTTCTCAATTATAAGTGCGAGCTAAACAATGAGTACACAATGGACACTAAGAAGGGAAGAATAACACACCAAGACCTGCCTGAGGGTAGGAGTAGGGAGGAGGGTGAGGATCGAAAAACTACCTATTGAGTACTACACTCATTACCTGCGTGATGAAATAATCTGGACACCAAACCCGTCACATGATTTACCCATGTAACAAATCTGCACATGTACCCTCGAGCTTAAAAGTTGGAAAGAAAAACAAAAAGAGCATGCATTCAAGTTTATGGCTTTTCACGTTTACTATTCTAAAAAGTAAGGTACATGTTGTACTAAAAAAGTTCATTCATTCATTCATCCATATTTAATTTCTATCCTTGTTCATGTTTCCTCATATCCTGAATAAGTACTTTTAGCTACCAACATCAATTGTCAAACCAGAGTTAATCATGTACCTCGTATACCTACCTGGACATGAAATTAATCCAATGGTGTGAGGCAAGAAAGGCTCTTTCACAAACCTCCAGAAGGAGTTTTAAATGGTACTCTAGCAAGAAATCACCAAGAGAACCAGAAGTCTCCTCCTTCATCAGCTCTCAGCTACCTAAACTCCCCAGGGCAACTGTGTGTCCAGTCTGTTAGACAATGGCTTCTTAAAAGCATTTTTTAAACTACTTTTATAATTCAGTATATTCCACACTGGCATTATACCCTTGAAGACATAAATAGTAAAGTGAGCTCAATAGGTCTATATTAGAAGAATAATAAGATGGCTGAATAAGGAACAGATTTATTTAACCTAAAAGGAGAATTCAATTTTTCTATTTATGAACACAAGTTATTAGTGTGGATTAGAAGTATTAAGATGGGGTGGGTAGTTCTGCCTGCATTTCTAGCTGCAAGGCAGCATTATCAATTCTATCCATCAGCTCTTCAACATTTCTCCCATGCTTGGAATGGCTTTTATGGATTAGGCAGAAAATGAACTGTTTCTCCCTTGTTTTAAGCCTTGAAATATTAATCCAGGATATACACTGTAAGCAACTCAGAATTTTTATATTCCCTTCCAGTTACATGCTGAGGCCAAATTTCTTTCTGTAGAAACTTAGAAAGTATATTGGAAGGCAATGGGGAAGAATGGTTTTTATATAAAAATATGCACAAACATATGAATTATATAGGAATTAAGACAGTCTGTCTTAGAAACTATTTGCATCTCCAGATCCCCTCCCCACCCTCATCCAGCCTGCTCTCTGCCCTGAGAGGTGACACTTACAGACTGCACTGACAGGCTCCCTTGCCCCCCAAGGCTTCTGGTTAGGTTTGGCCAAAGGGAAAGCATCATTGTTAATGTTTTATATTCCTCACTATTCTTATCAGTTTGTATTACTAATGTGACTAAGAGAACAGCAAATGTCTTTTACTGTCTAGGCATAGATCTGACCTGGAATGAGCTCACAAAAGCTGAGCCCTGTGTGCTCTATAGGTATCTGTCTGTCCCAGCAGTATTCAATGAATACTTCAACAGTGCTCATTCTGCACTAAACGCTGTTCTAAATATTTTATAAACATTTGTAATTTTCATAACCCTAGGAGGCAGATGTTATTGTCATCTCCATTTACAGATGAAACTAAGGCACAAAGAGGTTGAGTTACTTGCCTAGGGTCACAAACTAGTAAGGGGAGGAGCCAAGATTTAGACTTCCTCAGGTTGGCTAAGGAGTCCCTGCACTTCATCACTATTAGGCTGCCAGTCACAAGGAGCAGTATCACAAAGTCAAGAAGCTTTGGTTAGGACAGATGAGTGAACGTATCAATGTTCCACTGTTAACCTTTAACACACTGCTGGCTAAGAATGATAAAACTAGGGGGCCGGGCCTGGTGGCTCACTTTGGGAGGCCAAGGCGGGTGGGTCACTTGACGTCAGGAGTTCAAAACCACCCTGGCCAACATGGTGAAACCCTGTCTCTGCAAAAATACAAAAATTACCCAGGTAGGGTGGTGTGTGCCTGTAATCCCAGCTACTCTGGAGGTTGAGGCACAAGAATCGCTTGAACCCAGGAGGCAGAGGTTGCAGTGAGTCAAGATGGCACCACTGCACTCCGGCCTGGGTGACAGTGCAAGACTCCATCTCAAAAGAAAACAACAACAAAAAAACTAGGGAATAGATTTTAGGCAGAAAAATAACAACATAAACAAGCCCAGAATTACTCCAAGTATTTTATAAACCTCCACTGGGTATGTACCAAATACTCTTGATATCCCATGTTCTATAAACCTGTGTACAAGACATACTATCAGTCTGTCTCCATTATAAAATCCACATGAAATAATAACAACAACTTCTCATACTTTAAAATATCATTTTATTGTCACAGCAGGACTAAAATGTGTGAAAAAACACATCTGAAATATTTTGAAATAACATTATTAGAGCTATAGTTGCAACCCTGAAAGGCTGTGCAGGTGGTGCTGTCACTCAGTTACAGAAGATTTATGGTCTAAACACGGGGAATAAGCATGTGTAATGTGCAGCTGCCACATAAGAATTTGGTCATTAACAAGCTCAAAGCACCACAACAAAGAGATATTCAGTCAGCAAAAAAAAACTGTCTGCTCAAATGTCAGCACAAAAGAAATCCCTAGAGATGACAACTGTACAGTTTAGTATACTAGTAAATAATTTTAATTCATTGTGTAAAGGCACTAGAAAATTTAATATTTAATACTGAACATGTTTTCTTGCAAGACAAAGGAAAAATGGAAACTTCGCCAGTTACTAAAAACACATATTGTTTAATGTTAGTAATGGTACCAAACTGAAGATGGCAGTAATCTGGGGAAGTAGGAAGCAAATATTGAATATTTGCTGTGTGCAGTCACCATGCTAGGTGCTTTTCATATTTTTAATATTTAAAAAATTTCACATGATCTGTAGAACAGCAATGGGTGATGGGTTTGCTCCTCCCAATTTGCAGATGAGAAAACTGACCCAGAAGGTTAAATAAATGCCCTCAAGTGCTGTTGGAGGTGGCAGTGAAGACACTTTAACTTAGGTCTTTGAGCTGCTCTGAGCCTGGTGCTCTTGTCATTAGTTTAGTGTTTCTTAACAAAAATCTACCTGAATTCTAGAGTCTGGCATATTTGATATTAACTGTACATATTGATTAGGCATTAATTTTACCACTATCTTCACTGCACTAGAATCATCATCAATCAATACAATGTACACACTTCATCACTAATGTTGATGGTAAAGGTGGAAAGAATGGCCGAGTGTGGTGGCTCACGCCTGTAATCCCAACACTGTGGGAGGCCAAGGCAAGTGGATCACTTGAGGTCAGGAGTTTGAGATCAGCCTGGCCAACATGACGAAACCTTGTCTCTACTAAAAAATACAAAATTAGCCAGGTGTGGTGGCGCACGCCTGTAATCCCAGTTACTCGGGAGGCTGAGGCAGGAGAATCACTTGAACCTGGCAGGGGGAAGTTGCAGTGAGCCGAGATCGTGATCACTGCACTCCAGCCTGGGTGACAGAGCAACACTCCATCTCCAAATAGAAGAAAAAAAAAAAGTGAAGAGAATAACACAAACATCTGTGTTCTCATCATTTGGCCAATTAGGAAATCCCCAAAAAGTGTGCCCCTCCTCAACTGCATCCCCCTTTCAGAATAACCACTATCCTGAATTCTGGGTTTATCATTCTCACACATTTCTCTTTATTTTTACTTCACACCCATCTATTTCTAAGCAACATAATACCGTGCTTTTCATACATTTAAATTTTACATAAATAGCATCATGCAAAATGTATTTGCTTTTTGCACTCAATATTATGTTTATGAATTTCACTCATGTTGACATCTTTAGCTCTACTTCATTCATTTCTCACAGTATTTAAAATTTTTATCCTAAGAGCTATGTTTTAAGATGTTTTATGTTTCCATGAGTCTGGCATCATGCAATGATTAACTCCAATACGTTTCTGAACAATCTACCCAAAACAGACCTGAAAGATAAAACATGTTAGTACACATTCAGGTTTTTTAGTTATAGGAGAGCTACCTCTCAGGCCCTCAGAACCCAACACCTACTGACTCAACAATCCCACTTCTAAGAATCTAGCTAAATCCTAGCTCAAGCTGCTAAAGGTGTGAACGTATATTCACTGCAGCACTGTTTAGAAGAGTAAAAATAACCACAAATGGGGGCATGGCTAAGGAAAAATTACGGTATATCCATACTATGTAACACAGTGCAAACATGCAAATGAATGAGATACAGCTATACATACTGTGGTGGTTTTAAAATATGTCCATAAGTTCTTTGATAAGCCCCCCTTCAAAAAGTGAAGCCTCATTCCACTTCTCTTGTGGGTGGACCTAACCAGACTCTCTTCTGAGAACAGGGCAGAATGAAATGATGCTATATGACTTCTGAGGCTAGGTCATAATAAGGATAGCTCCCTCCCAGCTCCCTTTAAAGTCCACTCCCTTTTGGGGAAGCCTGGCATGATGCTGTGAAGACACTCAGGCAGCCCTATGGGGAACCTCATATAGAGAACTGAGGCTGTCTGCCAAGAGCCAGCCATGTGGGCAAGCCACATTGGAAGAAAATTCTCTATCCCCAGTTAAGCCTTCATGACTACAACCTCAGATCTGACCCCAGCTAAGCTACTTCTAAACTCCTGACACATAGGAACCATAAGATAATAAGCGCAGTTTTAAACCACTTAGTTCTGGAGTTCTGCTATGTATCAATAGATAACCAATAATTAACACAAAAAAATCAATAATTCATAGTTCAGTCAAAAAAGCAAGTTGTACAATATTATGTGTATGCCTTTTTTGTACAGTCACACCAGCTAACAGTGATTATTTCTAGGGAGGTATTGGGGAGACAAAGGGAGGGAGGAACAGCATACTTATTTTTTTATACACTTTTGCATTACTTAAAATATTAAGTGCATGCATTATTAACTCCTACAATTTTTAAAAGGCTATCAAGATTTAAAAAAAATATAAAAGTTTTAAACAAATTCAGATTTTTTTAAATCATCTCCTGTAAAAGAAAAGAACAAAATGACTTTAATTTTAGACACATTGCTAACAAGTTCTATTATGTGGTTTCCTAGCTGACTGCTGATTAAAAGCAGCAAATTGAGGGAGGAGTGGGCTATTAGAGGGAGGCATAATGCCAATACAAAGACACAACCGTTGAGTCTGTCACCAAAAAGGAGACAAAAGCTAATATAAGCCATCTGAAGCCACTCAAGTGTAGGAACAAAGACCCCTACGTATTTATAAAGAAACCTCTGAGGATGTAACTGTCTCACGAGACTATGATTATAAAAACAGTATTTATAAAGCAGTGAATACTTTATCATGTATTTATAAAGCAGTGAGTACTTTATCAAGTATTCCATATACTTTATAGAAATACACTTACTGCCATTTTACAGATTTGAAAATAAACTCAGGGCCAGGCACAGTGGCTCACGCCTATAATCCCAACACTTTGGGAGGCTGAGGCAGGTGGATCACTTGAGGCCAGGAGGTTCAAGACTAGCCTGGCCAACATGGCAAAACCCCATCTCTACTAAAAAATACAAAAAATTAGCCAGGCGTGGTAGCGCACACCTGTAGTCCCAGCTAATTGGGATGCTGAGGTGGGAGAATCGCTGGAACCCAGGAGGCAGAGGCTGCAATGAGCAAAGGCTGCAATGAGCAAAGACTGCACTACTGCACTCCAGCCTGGGTGACAGAGCAAGACCCTGTCTCAAAAAAAAGAAACTCAGGAAGTGAGGGGAGTCAGGGCACAGAAGACCCTGAGTTCCATTCTAAGAGTTCAAATTTGATTTATATAGATAAGACTATTTATCTGGCACTGAAAAGGGAGCGGGTCAAAGCCTGTAGATAGGGTCCTCAAGCCACTACAGCCAGAATGAATGTTCCCTCCAGACCACCCAATGCTGTACTGATGGCATGCTCACTGAGCAAGTTTTTCAGAAGCACACTCTTGGTCAAAGACAAAAATATGTTTTTATATGGTGTTTCCAGGAAACACTAGAGGCAGAAAATGTTTGTTGAAAATACAGAAGTGAGAATGAAGAATATCCTAATTTGTATCCATTTCTATTCTCAAGATGATAGCATATGTGTCTAATATCTGTCAATCAAATACTTGTGATCTCCAAGCAGCACTCAGGAATATCAGAAAGAAACAGAGGCTTTTGCACCAACCAGTTCTATGCTTAAATTGTGGCACAGTCATCTTGTGTGTAGCTCTTTCTTCATCTCTAAAATAGCTAAAATAACACTTAACTCATATGGTTATTGTATGGAATGTAATAACAAGGATGAAACACCTTGAACGACAATGCTTGGCAACAGCATTATGCTCAACAGATGGTTACCACTGTTATGAACACCAGCAGTATCATTTTACAACAGGTTATGTGCAAATAATAAAGATGGTTGGCTTGGACCTTCTTTTGAGCATAGATAGACCCATTTCCTTCCCCCTCCCCACTGTTCATGTTGTGCCCTCCAATGATACTGATAAAAAGCATTGTCTGTTTTTCGTTTGTCCATCTATCAATGCCACATCCACTCAGACCTAGGTCAAGCACTATTTCCTCCAGGATTGTGGTTTTTTTTTTTTTTTTGAGGCAAGGCCTCACTCTGTTGCCCAGGCTAGAAGTGCAGTGGCATGGTTGCAGCTCACTGTAGCCTCAACCTCCCAGGCTCAGTTGATCCTCCCACTTCACCCACCCGAGAAGCTGAGGCTACAGGCACGCACCACCACACCTAGCTAATTTTTCTATTTTTTGTGGAGACAGAGTTTCCCCATGTTGTGCAGGCTGGTCTTAACTCCTGGGGTCAAGCAATCTGCCTCCCAAAGAGCTGGAATTACAGGCATGAGCCATTGTGCCCAGCCCTCGAGATTTTCCTAACTGAAAGTAAGCTCTCCCTCTTCTGAGTGCTCACTTATGTTATCTGCACCTTTATCATTGTACTTAGCATACTGGCCTTTTACTACAGTTATTTTTGTTCTTATATAACTTTCCAATTAAATTTTAACCACCTAATGGTGATATTTATGTCACGTCTCTGTAGCTCCCTCAGTACCTGGCACAATGCCCAACACATAGAAGGTACCAAATGAACATTTGTTGAGTGGCTATAACGAAATATCAGAGGCTTAGGTAACAGAATTTTCTCTAAATATCAAAAGGAAGGTCAGCTGGATTTTTGCAGCTCTGCTTTTGAGTCTAAATAACCATAGTATCCTATCAGAACTCTTGACTTTGCCCATTCCTGACCATTGTGTTTAGATCATTCTTAACAATAATAACAGTTAACACATCCATAGCACTTATGTGCCAGGCACTGTTCTGAATGCTTTACCTACATTAACTCATTTAATCCTCACAACAACTTTAGGAAGCAGTAACAGAAGGGAGCCAGGCACACAGCACTTTTATGCCCGTATCACAATTCATTTCCCTCTATATTTATTATCTTTTTTTTTTTTTTTTTAAGTGATGGGGTCTCGCTCTGTCTCCCAGCCTGGAGTAGATTTGGGTCCTCAAGGAAAACTGCTTTGAGCTAACTAGTAGACTTACAAAGTGTTCATCGTAAAAGATTTTAAAAACAAAACAAAAAGCTTAAAACCCTTGAGTGGAAAGTTATCTAAGAGCAATTTCTTTACAACAATTTTCCCTGCTTAAAGAGGCTGTTATGTAAGTTTTAGCTACTGCAAAGAAGTTAGAAAAATTACTTTTGACTTCAAAAAGTTTACAACCAAATAAGGTATGCAAAGATCTTTGGTGTCCCTTTGTTGCTGCTGTTTAACAACGAAAGCAAATTTACTTACTAGAATACAAAGATACAGATTGAATAAACTCATGGCTTAATGTTTTTAAAGTTGTTCCCCCCCCTCCCCCCCATTTATTGATCAAAATCCACAACTGGCTATTCAGTTGATAAAAAGTTTTGTGTCTGGGTATATATATCAGTTATTTGATGTTCTATAGTTAGGATATCGCCAAATCAAATTGAAGTTTTCTAACTATAAATGTATTACTGTCTATTACAGGAGCGAACTCTGAGATTAAGTTGCAGGGTTTTTTGTTTTGCGGGTTTTGTGCTGGTTCTCTTTTTCACAATCTAGTCTGTGGCTGGAACACACTATACCTATCTTTATCCTCCATATCTAGCTAGCTCACTGACAAACACTGTTGTTCAAACACAGTTGGCTTTTGTTTAGTTTCTTAAACAACACATGCCTTTTAATATCAAATGGCACCATGCAATCCTACCACACTTAAATGAACTCAACCAGTCTTCAGTCTTGACTTGTTCCTTGAGCTTTTTGTTGACTGAATTTCACAAAAGAGGACCCAGGTCTCTGCTGAAGTAGTACATGTCCAAGAACTATGAGGAACAAGGAGGGAAGGCAGAAGTGGAAGAGAAGGCAGAAATGGAAGAGAAGGCAGAAGTGGAAGAGAAGAAACAGGGAGGGTATAAATTCTTTTTTTTTTTTGGAGACAGAGTCTCACTCTGTCACCCAGGCTGGAGTGCAGTGGCACAATCTTGGCTCACTGCAACAGGGAGGCTATAAATTCTACGGAAATAGCTGGGTGTGGTGGCTCACATCTGTAATCCCAGCACTTTGGGAGGCTGAGGCAGGTGGATCACGAGGTCAGCATTTCGAGACCAGCCTGGCCAATATGGTGAAACCCCGTCTCTACTAAAAAATACAAAAATTAGCCAGGCGTGGTGGCGCACACCTGTAGTCCCAGCTACTTGGGAGGCTGAGGCAGGAGTATCGCTGGAACCTGGAAGGCAAAGGTTGCAGTGAGCCGAGACTGTACCACTGCACTCCAGCCTGGGCAACAGAGTAAGAATCTGTTTCAATAAAAAAAATAAATAAATATTCTACAGAAATAGAATTCGAATGTAAACATTCTACCAGTTCATTTAGGAAGACAAAGAATATTTACTCTGAGATTCAGAAAAGAATATACATATCTTATAAAAATTATCACAATAATTTTCTGGCAAGACACACTTCTTCAACAAGGATATAAACTTGCTGGGAGAAAAAATGAGATGCCAATAAAAAAAGTGATTTAACCAGGCCATCCATGGAGTCTGAATTATCCCTTCCTCACCCTTCCTGGGAGTGTGAGTCTATCGTTATTTACTATTAGCTAAGAAGAAAAAAACAAGAGTACGTTAACTTAAAAGGTTTTTCTTAGTTTAGGATGTTGATATTCAGAAAGGTCTGAATTATCCCTTCCTCACCCTTCCTGGGAGTGTGAGTCTATCGTTATTTACTATTAGCTAAGAAGAAAAAAACAAGAGTACGTTAACTTAAAAGGTTTTTCTTAGTTTAGGATGTTGATATTTCAGATCTAACTTCAATTTTTTATCCTGAATACATTATTACATTACTACTGTAATATAATCTTAACCTATTTTCTTCACAATTTAAAAAGAGTCATTTTATTTTATTTTTCTGAGATGGAGTCTCACCCTGTCACCCAGGCTGGAGTACAGTGGCGCAATCTCAGCTCACTACAACCTCCACCTCCGGAGTTTAAGCAATTCTCCTGCCTCAGCCTCCCAAGTAGCTAGGATTACAGGTGCCTGCCACCACATCCAGCTATTTTTTTTGTATTTTTTAGTAGAGACGGGGTTTTGCCATGTTGGCCAGGCTGGTCTCGAACTCCTGACCCCAGGTGATCCACCCAGCTTGGCCTCCCAAAGTGCTGGGATTACAGGTGTAAGCCACTGTGCCCGGCCAAAAAAAAAAAAAAAAAAGTCATTTTAAAGAAGTGTTTTTTCCCCTAGATTACTTTATCCCATATCATAAATTAAATGGCCATCTGGACAATTACTTTATAAAGCTAACTGAAAAAGATATTCTGAGATCCTTAGGAAATGATCCATCTCCAATTTAAGTAGTACAACATTTTTGCTGCAGCTCATCAAGAATAGGCTATAACTCTGACAAGAGCAGATGTTTCTGAAGAGAAAGGAGACTAGTAACTACTGGCCACCAACTCTGGCCAGGCAAAATCATTACCACTGACTGTGGCTATGCGGCCAGTAGAATGAACATCCGCTCTTTTTTCCCTGCCTAGCTCCTGTTCCACTCTTCCTTCAGGCAATTACCTTTCTTTCACCCCCTGGGGTCTGGAGGGACTACGAGTGGGTAGGCATGAGATTCAAACCAGGTCAATCAGCCTCTCGCAGGAGTCTGAAATGTGAGTAGAATACACCAGGATGGACAACAGTTAACACAGTCATTTTGATGGCAACCTCCTCAGGAGATTCGTTAATTCCTGTCCCTGAAGTCCCTAGCCACACTAGATCTAGTTCAGTTTTCTTCTTTAGGTTTTGTGAATGTTGGACAGCAGGTGTCCAACAAGTCCTTGTTTATCTTAGTTATAGATAATTTCTACTGCTTGCAACCAAATGATTTTAACAATATGAAATTTAAATCTGGGATGATGTCTACTTTCTTCCTGTTCTTTTCTCTTCTTCATAAACATGCTTACGGTTTCTCTTCAGTTTTTTTTCTCCTTTACAACAGAATGTACTTTTCAACTAATGTCAACAAAAACATTGCATGAAACTACTGAAAGGCCAGTTTTGGCGTACAAAATGAAGTTTCTAAAATGAGACTTTCCTCTTTGAGAAGGTCTTTGGCCCTCTGCTAACCTTTGACTTTTGCCTTGAGAAAACATTTCCTTACAATTAACAAACATAAAAGCATGAATGACTGTGTGTGTGCTGCAATGTGACTCTACTTACACCAAACCAACAAGACTATTTTCAGTGCAAAAGTAAACTCCTGACAATCACAGCATTCTACCAAGCAAATGTTTGACATCTTATACATTGCATCTTTTACTGTAAACTATTACAGGCTTCAGATGTAGCCAGACTCACTGCAATCAAATCCAAACTCCCTGAGGGACTTCAGCAACACTGCTTCACCATCACTAAAGCCTCACAACACCCCTTTCCTGTGTCAGTTTTATTACCCTCTTTTAGGTCAGCAGGAGCACAGATGCTCCCGCCTTGCCAAAAGCCACAAGGCCTGAACAACCTGAGCATCTCCAGAAGCAGCCTGTGAGATGGGAGCACCACACAGCAGGAAGACTGGTGGCAAGCATGGCCCTGGGTTGGGGCAGAGGCCTCTCTGATCTTCTGAATTGCTCTGTCCATCCCCTTCCCCATGCCACCTCCCCCAGCCAGCATGAGCGCCTTTTCTGGATGGGTTTTATCTTTATGGAAACAAAGAGGCAAATAACAGAGTTGCCCAGGACCACAGAAGACAACTGTGGCAACTCACCCCTGTTCTGTTAAGTGAGAAGACCAGAGTGCAGGTGGTGATTTGTTTTGACCAAGGGGCTCCATCTCACAACTAAGGCTGGTATAGCAAGCAAAAAACTCAAAAACTGGTTTACTCCTCCCATAGCATTCGCATATCCTTTACTGTTTCAAGAGAAACAGCACTGGGTGCTGGGGAGGTGGTGGTGAGTGAAATAAGCCTTCCCTCTGAAGGAGCTGACTTTCTAGTTGGGGAGGCAGAGTGAGAGGAAGCATCACATTACATTACTATAAACCAGCAAACCACAAAGTCCTCTGAAGGCTGGTACCCCAGTTATAAGCCTAGAAGTCTAGGATTGGACCTGAGGAAACAAGCTTGAGCAATCTAAAGGCTGAAAGGGTAACTGGTAGCCAGAAAAAGGCAAAGATGAAAGGAAGAGCTCTTCAGGTAGTGAGAACAGAACATGCAAAGGTCTCATGGCAGAGAGGGCGGAGAAAGGAGGAACCAAAAAGGTAAGTGTGGCCACAGAGCTAGGAAAAACACATTTATTTAGGTCCTGGTTTTGTGCCAGGTGCTTTACATGTTACCTCATTTAACCCATGAGATGGCTATACTCTCTTAGCCGCATGAGACAGCCATCTTCCTATAATCAGCTCTATTTCATAGCAGGAAGTGAGAAGGCAGAGATTAAGCAGCTTGCCCAAATTCAATTAACAGCAAAGCAATTTTTCTCTTTTGTATCTTCCCCAAAATACAACATAATACACATACTGGGTGGGGATGACATGGGGGAGGGACCACTAAACTAGTGAACCAAATTCAATGTGGGGTGAAAAAAGTAGTCAAACCAATTCTTACTGAACAGTCAGGTAATAGACTAAAAAAACATCACTTTTCAACTAGTTGTTTTCATGTCATAAAGATGTAACCATAATGAAATGTTTTGTAGGAGAGGGTCAGTTCCCATTTTAGGAAACTGTGCTTATGTCGCTGGGTTAAAAAAAAAACTAAAAATAGTTGGTGGGATACTTAAAAAAAAAACTATGTATTTATGGTGTACAACATGATATTTTGATATATGTACACAATGTGGAATCGCTAAATAAATATATGCATTACCTCACATACTTATCTTTGTGAACTGAGAAATTACAGCTGTATAAATTTATAGGTATAAAGTGATGTTACGATTTATGAATACATGTAGAATAATTTAATCATGCTAATTAACATATCCATCACCTCAAATACTTATTTTTGTGGTGAGAACATTGAAATTTTACTCAGCAATTTTGGAAGGTACCATACCACTATTAACTATATTCACTATGCTGTGCAATAGAACTAGAAAAAAAAAAGTATTCCTCTTCTCTGAGGCTCTGTATCCTTTAACCATCATCTCCCCTTTTTCCCCACCCTGCAGCTTCTGGGAACCACCATTCTACTCTCTGCAGTTCCATCCATGTTGTCTCAAATGACAGAATTTGCACATTTGCTTTTTTAAAGCTGAATGGTATTCCATTGTGTGTATACGTATCACATGTGCTTTATCCATTCATCTGCTGATGAACAGTTAGGTTGATTCTATAACTTGGTGATATGGGCTGGCTGTGTCCTCACCCAAATCTCATCTTGAATTGTAATCCCCATGTGTCGTGACAGTGACCCAGTGGCAGGTAACTGAATCATGGGGGCAGTTTCCCCCATGGTGTTCCCATGATAGTGAGTTCTCAAGAGATCTGATGGTTTTATAAGCATCTGGCATCTCCCTGCTGGCACTCATTCTCTCTTCTGCCACCCTGTGAAGACGTGCCTTCTGCCATGATTGTGAATTTCCTGAAGCCTTCCTAGCCATGTGGAACTGAGTCAATTAAACCTCTTTTCTTTATAAATTACTGTCTTGGGTATTTCTTCATAGCAGTGTAAGAACAGATTAATACTGGGAGTGGGGTGCTACTATAAGGATAGCTGAAAATGTGGAAGTGACTTTGGAACTGGTTAACAGGCAGAGGTTTAAACAGTTTGGAGGACTTAAAAGAAGACAGGGAAATGTGGGGAAGTTTGGAACTTCCTAGAGACTTGGAGGGCTCAGAAGACAAAAAGATGTGGGAAAGTTTGGAACTTCCTAGAGACTTGTTGAATGGCTTTGACCAAAATGCTGATAGTGATATGGACAATGAAGTCCAGGCTGAGGTGGTCTCAGATGGAGATTTGAGGAACTTGTTGAGAACTGGAGTAAAGGTCACTCTTGCTATGCTTTAGCGAAGAGACTGGTGGCATTTTGCCCCTGCCCTAGAGATCTGTGGAACCGGAACTTGGGAGACACGATTTAGGATACCTGGCAGAAGAAATTTCTAAGCAGCAAAGCATTCAAGAGGTAGCAGAGCGTAAGAGTTTGGAAAATATGTAGCCTGATGATATGACAGAAAAGAAAAACCCATTCTCTGAGGAGAAATTCAAGCCAGTTGCAGAAATTTGCATAAGTAACAAGGAGCCAAATGTTAACCACCAAAAGACAATGGGGAAAATGTCTCCAGAGCATGTCAGATACCTTCACAGCAGCCCCTCCCATCACAGGCCTGGAGGCCTAGGAGGGAAAAATGGTTTCCTGGGCCAGGCTCAGGAGCCCCCTGCTCTATGCAGCCTGGGGACATAGTGCCCTGCGTCTCAGCTGCTTCAGCTCCAGCCATGGCTAAAAGGGGTCAAAGTACAGCACAGGCCATTGCTTCAGAGGGTGCAAGCCCCAAGCCTTGGTGGTTTCCATGTAGTGTTGAGCCTGTGGGTGCACAGAAGTCAAGAACTGAGGTTTGGGAACCTCTGACTGGATTTCAGAGAATGTACGGAAATGCCTGGAAGTCCAGGCAGAAGTTTGCTGCAGAGGTGGAGCCCTCATGGAGAAACTCTGCTAGGGCACAGCAGAAGGGAAATGTGGGGCTGGAGCCCTCACACAGGGTCCCCACTGGGGTATTGCCTAGTGGAGCTGTGAGAAGAGGGCCACTGTCCTCCAGCCCTCAGAATGGTAGATCTATCAACAGCTTGCACTGTGTCTGGAAAAGCCACAGACACTCAACGCCAGCTAGTGACAGCATCTGGGAAGGGGGCTGTACTCTGCAAAGCCACAGGGGTGGAGCTTCTCAAGGACATGGGAGCCCACCTCTTGCATCAGCATGATCTGGATATGAGACACAGAGTCATAGGAAGTCATTTTGGAACTTTAAGGTTTAATGACTGCCCTACTGGATTTCAGACTTGCATGGGGCCTGCAGCTCCTTTGTTCTGGCCAATTTATCCCATTTGGAACAGGTGTATTTACCCAATGCCTATACTCCCATTGTATCTAGGAAGTAACTAACTTGCTTTTGATTTTACAGGCTCATAGGTGGAAGGGACTTGCCTTATCTCGGTTGAGATTTTGGACTTTTGGGTTGATGCTGGAATGAGTTAAGACTTTGGAAGACTGTTGGGAATGCAAGAAGTCTGAGGGCATGAGATTTGGGAGGGGCCACTGGTAAAATTATATGGTTTGGCTATGTCTCCACTCAAATTTCATCTTGAATTGTAATCCCCATAATCCCCAAGTGTCATGGCAGCGAGCTGGTGGGAGGTAACTGAATCATGGGGGTGGTTTCCCCTATGCTGTTCTCGTGACAGTTTTTCATGAGATCTGATGGTTTTATAAGTGTCTGGCCATTTCCCCTGCTGGCACTCATTCTCTCTCCTGCCACCCTGTGAAGAGGTGCCTTCTACCATGATTATAAGTCTCCTGAGGCCTCCCTAGCCATGTGGAATTGTGACTCAATTAAACCTCTTTTCTTTATAAATTATCCAGTCTCCAGTATTTATTTATAGCAGTGAGAACAGATAAATACACTTGGCTATTGTGAATAGTGCTGTAATGAACACGGGAGTGCAGGCATCTTTTTGACATATTGATTTCCAGTCTTTTGTGTAAATACCCAGAAGTGGGACTGCTGGATCATATGGTAATTCTATTTTTAATTTTTTGAGGAACTTCCATATGGTTTTCCATAATGGCTGTACTAATTTACATACTCACCACCAGTGTACAAGAGTCCCCCTTTGTCCACATCATCACCAACATTTGTTATCTTTTGTCTTTTTGAGAAGAGCCATTCTCATAGGTGTGAGAAGACATTTCATTGTGGTTTTAATTTGCATTTCCCTAATGATTCTTAACATTCAGCAATTTGTTGGCTATCTGCATGTATTCTTTTGAGAAATAACTGTCTATTCAGGTTTCTTGCCCATTTTTAAATTGGATTATTTTCTTTCTATAGAGTTGAGTTCTTTATATATTTTTAATATTAACCCTTTAACAAATATATGGCTTGCAAATATTCTCTCCCAATCTGTATGATGTCTCTTCATTCTGTTGTTTCCTTCTTATGCAGAAGCTTTCCAGTTTGATGTAATCTTGTCCCATTTTTGTTTTTGTTGCCTGTGCTTTTGGGGCCAAATCTAAAATATCATTGCCCAGACCAATGTTGTGTAGTTTTTCCTATTTTTTTCTAGTAGTTTTACAACTTCAGGATTCATGTTAAATCTTTAACTCATTTTGAGTTGATTTTTCCATATGGAAATCATGTGGTCTGAGACAAGGGTGTATTTCATTCTTCTGCATGTAGATAACCAGTTTTCCCAACATAATTCATTAAAGAGACTGTCCTTTTCCCATTGTGTATTCTTGCACCTTTGTCTGAAATCAACTGGCCATCCATATGTGATGGGAACTCTTAAAATCTACTCTCTTAACAATTTTCAAGTATACAACATATTCTGAGCTATAGTCACCACAATATATAATAGCTTTGTGGTGGGAGTACTTTGAATAATTATTTTAAAATATATACTTTGCTTCCAGAATTTCTACAACAGGCTGGGCACAGTGGCTCACACCTGTAATCCCAGCACACTGGGAGGCCAAGGAAGAAGGATTGCTTGAGGGCAGAAGGATTGCTTGAGCCCAGAAGTTTGAGACCAGCTTGGGCAACAAAGCGAGATTCCGTCTCTATAAAAATAAATACATAATAATTTTCCACTAGAAACCTGTATTATCTTTATAATCAGAAAAAATAACAGACACAGACAAGCTAACAAAAAGACAACCCAATTTAAAAAATGGCAAAGGACTTGGATAAACATTTCTTCACAGAAAATATACAAATGACCAATAATCACATGAAAAAATGTTCAACTCAGTAGTTATCAAGGAAATGCAAGTCAAAAACACATCACATGCCCATTAGGATAGATACAACCAAAAAAACCATACAACAACAAGGACTGGTGAGGATATGAAGAAAATAAAACCCTTATACACTGCTGGTGTGTATCTAAAATGGTGCAGCTACTTTGGAAAACAGTTTGGCAGTTCATTAAACAAAGTTACCATATGACCTAGCAATTCTACTCCTAGGTATATTCCCAATAAAAATGAAAATATATGTCCACACAAAAGTGTTTACACAAATATTCATAGAAGCATTATTCATAATACCAAAAGGTAGAACCAACTCCAATGTCCATCAACAGATGAATGGATAAATCGTATGTGACATACCTATAGCGTGAATTGTGTGGCCATAAAAGAGAATGAAGTATGGAAAGAAGACAGTCACAAAAGACTACATACTACATGATTCCATTCATATGAAAGTCCAGAACAGGAAAAGGAAAGTAGATTTGTGGTTGCTTAGGGCTGGTGGGGACAACAGCAGGTAGGATAAGGGGGTGATAAATAAAGGGCACAGGGCTTCTTTTTGAGGTGATGAAAATGTTCTAAAATTGACTGTGGTGATGGTTAAACATACCTGTGAATATACTAAAAATCACTGGACTGTACACTTGAAATGGGGTGTGTGATTATATAAATTTATTTATATAATGTGATTATATAAATTTAATTATATGGTATGTGAATTACATCTCAGTGAAGATATTTTAAAAAAAAATGCATGAAGTTTTCTTAACAAAAAGGCAAAACGAAGAAACCAAAAGCCATTATGAAAATATTCTTGGTTTAACTCCTTATTTTTTATTTTATTTTATTTTATTTTATTTTGAGATGGAGTTTCCCACTATTGCCCACGCTGCAGTGCAATGGAATGATCTCGACTCACTGCAGCTTCCACCTCCCAGGTGATTCTCCCACCTCAGCCTTCCGAGCAGCTGGGACTACAGGCGCGCATCACCATGCCTGGCTAATTTTTGCATTTTTAGTAGAGACAAGGTTTTGCCATGTTGGTCAGGCTGGTATCAAACTCCTGACCTCAAGTGATCCGCCCGCCTCAGCCTCCCAAAGTGCTGGGATTACAGGCGTGAGCCACGCGCCCAGCCTCAATTTAACTCCTTATAAAGAAATGTAATTCAAAGCCAGGAAGACTGGTGCATGCATTACTTTACTAATAGACTGTAAACAAAATTATGTATTTAAAAAATACAGACACGCAAAGAGATGAAGAGCCATGCAGTTAATGTTCAGAACCAATTATTGTTTAACTCTACTTACTGCTTAACTCAAAGTTTCTTCCTAAGAACTTCATACATCTGGGAAAAATTATTCATGAGAAATCTTTGTGTTACTCAACATGCTGGGGTAAGTCATCAATTTTAGTCTGAAAGAAGGAAGTCATGGGAATCTAGAGCAAGCCTGCCTGTTCTCTGTGAAAAAGGAGTATTTAATGCAAAAGAAAGACAATAAAAAAGAATGTCAAGTATTAAATGCCAATTGAGTTCATTCTCCTATTCACACTAGAATTTAGACTGAACCCACTGTGAGCCAGATGGCTGCATTATGGAAAAACAACAGGAACCCAGAATTTGGTAGTTGATTTTTCTGGCCTACATCTACTTTTTTTGGCCTATGTTTTATCTTCTACACCATCTTTTGTTTTTCCTGCTTTTGAAAAGGAAAAAAACCAAATATTTTAAAAATGCCCCCAAGTTTTGTTTTCCTGTTAGTTTTGTTGCCGTTGTGCACTTTGTTTTTAGGATTTTTGTGTGCTTTTTCAGTTTGTGTACTTTCCCCCACTGTTTATCTCTTCTAATACCCATTCATCTGACTTCTTCTCCCTACTCCCGCCATCCCACAGGTAAATTCAGTATTTCCAGGGTTTTCCCAGAATTTACATGACAGGCTGGTTACTCAGCCCAGCCCCATCTCTGTAACCCTTAAAATACAAAAATTAGCTGGGTGTGGTGGCACACACCAGTAATCTCAGCTACTCGGGAGGCTGAGGCAGGAGATTGCTTGAACCCAGGAGGCAGAGGTTTCAGTGAGTTGAGATTGAGCCACTGTACTCCAGCCTGGGTGAAAGAATGAGACACCATCTCAAAAAAAAAAAAAAAAAAAAAAAAATTTTTTTTTTTTTTTTTTACGTTTAAAATGTTACATGTTCCCTTTCATAGTTCACATCACAATAAAGTACAGCAGTAGTCCTTAATCTAAATTGGAAGCATTTAACTTGGGTCCTAATTACAACTTTAAGAATGGAGGCATACTTCAGGAAAGAAAGCACCAGTGCAGTTCCAATTTATTATTGTATCTGCTGTCTTGAGAGTACAGGGTGTATGAAAGTGCATAGTGGTTTAGAATCACTATAAAATTTAAAAAGACCTAGAGACATTAACAAGAATCCACATTCTAAGTTCTCAGAATCCACATTTCTGACCTTGTCTGCTGGGGCTTGCTCTGTTTTTGATGTCTCAAAATATAATTCTTTTATTGAAATATATGTTCCTCATCCTGTTTCAGGGCTTCTGCCTGGAATGTTCCTCCCCCTAGCATTTGTAGGGCTGGCTCCTTCCTGTCCTGCAGGTCTCAGCTCAGATGATCCCACCTCAGAGAGGGCTTCTCTGACCAGCCAATCTGCAGCCCTTCCTAGTCACTTTTTTCCACATTGCCTTCTTTATGCATGGGGGTAGAGAGGTGTTTTACCCTGTTTATTTATTTATTATTATTTTTTTTTGAGACAAAGTCTTGCTCTGTCACCCAGGCTGGAGTACAGTGGCACAATCTCGGGTCACTGCAACTTCCGCCACCCGGGATCAAGCAATTCTCCTGCCTCAGCCTACTGAGTAGCTGGGATTACAGGCACACATCACCATACCCAGCTAATTTTTTATTTTCAGTAGAGAGGGGGTTTCACCATGTTGGCCAGGTGGTCTCGCATTCCTGACCTCAAGTGATCTGCTCCCCTCAGCCTCCCAGAGTGCTGGGATTACAGCCATGAGCCACCGTGCCCAGCCTATTTATTTTTAATCACAACCCAAAATCATCTTTTTAGTTGTTTACTTCCTTATAGTCTATGTCTCTCCACCTGGATATTATCTTCATGAGAGCAGGAACTTATCCATCTTATTTACCACTTTATGCCTTGTGCCTAAAACAGTGACTAACAGAGTGGGCAGTCCAAACTAATAGCTGTTCACTAAGTAAGTGAGCATAATATTGCATTATTTTCCTACATTTCATTCCTTTAAACAAAATTGGATGATGTTAAAAATTACCAGCAACGGGTTCCAAGATGGCCGAATAGGAACAGCTCCAGTCTACAGCTCCCAGTGTGAGCGACGCAGAAGATAGGTAGATTTCTGCATTTCCAACTGAGGTACCAGGTTCATCTCACTGGGGCTTGTTGGACAGTGGGTGCAGCCCACGGAGTGTAAGCTGAAGCAGGGCAGGGCATTGCCTCACCCAGGAAGCACAAGGGGTTGGGGAATTCCCTTTCCTAGCAAAGGGAAGCCGTGACAGACGGTACCTGGAAAATTGGGACACTCCCACCCTAATACTGCGCTTTTCCAATGGTCTTAGCAAATGGCACACCAGGAGATTGTATCCCGCGTGTGGCTCAGAGGGACCCACACCCACAAAGCCTCGCTCACTGCTAGCACAACAGTCTGAGATCAAACTGCAAGGTGGCAGCGAGGCTGGGGGAGGGGCGTCCGCCAGTGCTGAGACTTGAGTAGGTAAACAAAGTGGCCAGGAAGCTCGAACTAGGTGGAGCCCACCACAGCTCAAGGAGGCCTGCCTGCCTGCCTCTGTAGATTCCACCTCTGGGAGCAGGGCATACATAGCTGAAAAAAAGGCAGTAGAAACTTCTGCAGACTTAAACTTGCCTGTCTGACAGCTTTAAAGAGAGTAGTGGTTCTCCCAGCACAGAGTTTGAGATCTGAGAACGGACAGACTGCCTCCTCAAGTGGGTCCCTGACCCCCGAGAAGCCTAACTGGGAGACACCTCCCAGCTTCCAGAGGAAGGATCAGGCAGCAACCTTTGCTGTTCTGCAATATTTTCTGTTCTGCAGCCTCCGCTGGTGATACCCAGGCAAACAGGGTCTGGAGTGGACCTCCAGCAAACTCCAACAGACCTGCAGCTGAGGGTCCTGACTGTTAGAAGGAAAACTAACAGAAAGGACATCCACACCAAAACCCCATCTGTATGTCACCATCCTCAAAGACCAAAGGTAGATAAAACCACAAAGATGGGGAGAAACCAGAGCAGAAAAGCGGAAAATTCTAAAAATCAGAGCACCTCTTCTCCTCCAAAGGAATGCAGCTCCTCACCAGCAACAGAACAAAGCTGGATGGAGAATGACTTTGATGAGTTGAGAGAAGGCTTCAGACGATCAGGAATAACAAACTTCTCAAAGCTAAAGGAGGATGTTCGAACCCCTCGCAAACAAGCTAAAAACCTTGAAAAAAGATTAGACGAATGGCTACCTAGAATAAATAGAGAAGACCTTAAATGACCTGATGGAGCTGAAAACCATGGTGCGAGAACTACGTGACGCATGCACAGGCTTCAGTAGCTGATTCAATCAACTGGAAGAAAGTGTATCAGCGATTGAAGATCAAATGAATGAAATGAAGCAAGATTGTAAGTTTAGAGAAAAAAGAGTAAAAAGAAATGAATAAAGCCTTCAAGAAATATGGGACTATGGGAAAAGACCAAATCTATGTCTGATTGGTGTACCTGAAAGTGATGGGGAGCATGGAACCAAGTTGGAAAACACTCTTCAGGATATTATCCAGAACTTCCTCAACCTAGCAAGGCAGGCCAACATTCCAATTCATTAAATACAGAGAATGCCACAAAGATACTCCTCGAGAAGAACAACTCCAAGACACATAATTGTCAGATTCACCAAAGTTGAAATGAAGGAAAAAATACTAAGGGCAGCCAGAGAGAAAGGTTGGGTTACCCACGAAGCGAAGCCCGTCAGACTAACAGCGGATCTCTCGGCAGAAACTCCACAAGCCAGAAGAAAGTAGGGGGCCAATGTTCAACATTCTTAAAGAAAAGAATTTTCAACCCAGAATTTCATATCCAGCCAAACACTAAGCTTCTTAAGTGAAGGAGAAATAAAATCCTTTACAGACAAGCAAATGCTGAGAGATTTTGTCACCACCAGGCCTGCCTTACAAGAGCTCCTGAAGGAGCTAAACTAAACATGGAAAGGAACAACCAGTACCAGCCACTGCAAAAACATGCCAAATTGTAAAGACCATCGATGATAGGAAGAAACTGCATTAACTAACGAGCAAAATAACCAGCTAACATCATAATGATAGGATCAAACTCACACATAACAATATTAACCTTAAATGTAAATGGGGTAAACGATCCAATTAAAACACAGACTGGCAAATTGGATAAAGAGTCAAGACTCATCAGTGTGCTGTATTCAGGAGACCCATCTCACGTGCAGACACACATAGGCTCAAAAGAAAGGGATGCAGGAAGATCTACCAAGCAAATGGAAAACAAAAAAAGGCAGGGGTTGCAATCCTAGTCTCTGATAAAACAGACTTTAAACCAACAAAGGTCAAAAGACACAAAGGTGGCCATCACATAATGGTAAAGGGATCGATTCAACAAGAGCTAACTATCCTAAATACATATGCACCCAATACAGGAGCACCCAGATCCATAAAGCAAGTCCTTAGTGACCTACAAAGAGACTCAGACTCCCACACAATAATAATGGGAGACTTTAACACCCCACTGTCAACAAAATTAGACAGATCAACCAGACAGAAAGGTAACAAGGATATCCAGAACTTGAACTCAGCTCTGCACCAAGCAGACCTAACTGACATCTACAGAACTCTCCACCCCAAATCAACGGAGTATACATTCTTCTCAGCACCACATTGCACTTATTGAAAACTGACCACATAGTTGGAAGTAAAGCACTCCTCAGCAAATGTAAAAGCATAGAAATTACAACAAACTGTCTCTCGGACCACAGTGCAATCAAACTAGAACTCAGGATTAAGAAACTCACTCGAAACCACTCAACTACATGGAAACTGAACAACCTGCTCCTGAATGACTATGTGCCCAGTAGTTATGTACTACTGGGTACATAACAAAACAAAGGCAGAAATATAGATGTTCTTTGAACCCAGTGAGAACAAAGACACAACATACCAGAATCTCTGGGACACATTTAAAGCAGTGTGTAGAGGGAAATTTATAGCACTAAATGCCCACAAGAGAAAGCAGGAAAGATCTAAAATTGACACCCTAACATCACAGTTAAAAGAACTAGAGAAGCAAGAGCAAACACAGTCAAAAGCTAGCAGAAGGCAAGAAATACCTAGGATCAGAGCAGAACTGAAGGAGATAAACACACAAAAAAACCCTTCAAAAAAAAAAAAAAAAAAAATCAATGAATCCAGAAGCTGGTTTTTTTAAAAGATCAACAAAATTGATAGACCACTAGCAAGACTAATAAAGAAGAAAAGAGAGAAGAATCAAATAGATGCAATAAAAAATGATAAAGGGGATATCACCACCAATCCCATAGAAATACAAACTACCAGCAGAGAATACTATAAAGACCTCTACGCAAATAAACTAGAATATCTAGAAGAAATGGATAAATTCCTGGACACATAAACCCTCCCAAGACTAAACCAGGAAGAAGTTGAATCCCTGAATAGACCAGTATCAGGCTCTGAAATTAAGGCAATAATTAATAGCCTACCAACCAAAAAAAGTCCAGGACCAGACGGATTCACAGCCGAATTCTACCAGAGGTACAAAGAGGAGCTGGTAGCACTCCTTCTGAAACTATTCCAATCAATAGAAAAAGAGGGAATCCTCCCTAACTCATTTTATGAGGCCAGCATCATCCTGATACCAAAGCCTGGCAGAGATACAACAAAAGAAGATAATTTTAGACCAGTATCCCAGATGAACATCAATGTAAAAATCCTCAATAAAATACTGGCAAACCTAACCCAGCAGCACATCAAAAAGCTTATCCACCACAATCAAGTTGGCTTCATCCCTGGGATGCAAGGCTGGTTCAACATACGCAAATCAATAAACGTAATCCATCATATAAACAGAACCAACAACAAAAACCACATGATTATCTGAATAGATGCAGAAAAGGCCTTCAACAAAATTCAACAGCCTTCATGCTAAACACTCTCAATAAAGACGTATTGATGGGACGTATCTCAAAACAATGAGAGCTATTTATGACAAACCCACAGCCAATATCATTCCAAATAGGCAAAAACTGGAAGCATTCCCTTTGAAAACTGGCACAAGACAGGGATGCCCTTTCTCACCACTCCTATTCAACACAGTGTTGGAAGTTCTGGCCAGGGCAATCAGGCAAGAGAAAGAAAGAAAGGGTATTCAATTAGGAAAAGAGGAAGTCAAATTGTCCCTGTTTGCAGATGACATGACTGTATATTTAGAAAACCCCATCGTCTCAGCCCAAAATCTCCTTAAGCTGATAAGCAACTTCAGCAAAGTCTCAGGATACAAAATCAATGTGCAAAAATCACAAGCATTCCTATACACCAATAACAGACAAACAGCCAAATCATGAGTGAACTCCCATTCACAATTGCTTCAAAGAGAATAAAATACCTAGGAATCCAACTTACAAGGGATGAGAAGGACCTCTTCAAGGAGAACTACAAACCACTGCTCAATGAAATAAAAGAGGACACAAACAAATGGAAAAACATTACATGCTCACGGATAGGTAGAATCAGTATCATGAAAATGGCCATACTGCCCAAGGTAATTCACAGATTCAATGCCATCCCCATCAAGCTACCAATGACTTTCTTCACAGAATTGGAAAAAGCTACTTTAAAGTTCATATGGAACCAAAAAAGAGCCCGCATTGCCAAGACAATCCTAAGCCAAAAGAACAAAGCTGGAGGCATCATGCTACCTGACTTCAAACTATACTACAAGGCTATAGTAACCAAAACAGCATTGTACTGGTACCAAAACAGATATATAGACCAATGGAACAGAACAGAGCCCTCAGAAATAATACCACACTTCTACAACCATCTGATCTTTGACAAACCTGACAAAAACAAGAAATGGGGAAAGGATTCCCTATTTAATAAATGGTGCTGGGAGAACTGGCTAGCCATATGTAGAAAGCTGAAACTGGATCCCTTCCTTATACCTTATACAAAATTTAATTCAAGATGGATTAAAGACTTAAATGTTAGACCTAAAGCCATAAAAACCCTACAAGAAAACCTAAGCAATACCATTCAGGACATAGGCATAGACAAGGACTTCATGACTAAAACACCAAAAGCAATGGCAACAAAAGCCAAAATAGACAAATGGGATCTAATTAAACTAAAGAGCTTTTGCATGGCAAAAGAAACTACCATCGGAGTGAACATGCAACCTACAGAATGTAAGAAAATTTTTACAATCTACCCATCTGACAAAGGGCTAATATCCAGAACATACAAAGAACTTAAACAAATTTACAAGAAAAAAATTCAAACAACCCCATGAAAAAGTGGGCAAAGGATATGAACAGACACTTCTCAAAAGACATTTAGGTAGGCAACAGACACATGAAAAAAATGCTCATCATCACTGGCCATCAGAGAAATGCAAATCAAGACCACAATGAGATACCATCTCACACCAGTTGGAATGGCGATCATTAACAAGTCAGGAAACAACAGGTGCTGGAGAAGATGTGGAGAAATAGAACACTTTTACACTGTTGCTGGGAGGGTAAACTAGTTCAACCATTGTGGAAGACAGTGTGGCGATTCCTCAAAGATCTAGAACTAGAAATACCATTTGACCCAGCCATCCCATTACTGGGCGTATACCCAAAGGATTATAAATCATGCTGCTATAAAGACACATGCACACGTATGTTTATTGGGGCACTATTCACAATAGCAAAGACTTGGAAGCAACCCAAATGTCCATCAATGATAGAGTGGATTAAGAAAATGTGGCACATATACATCATGGAATACTATGCAGCCATAAAAAAGGATGAGTTCATGTCCTTTGCAGGGACATGGATGAAGCTGGAAACCATCATTCTCAGCAAATTACCGCAAAGAAGAAACCAAATACTGCATGTTCTCACTCACAGGTGGGAATTGTACAATGAGAACCACTTGAACACAGGGTGGGGAACATCACACACTAGGGCCTGTTGTGGGTGGGGATGGGGTGGGACAGCATTAGGAGATATACCTAATGTAAATGACGAGTTGACGGGTGCAGCACACCAACATGGCACATGTATACATATGTAACAAACCTGCACATTGTGCACATGTACCATAGAACTTAAAGTATAATAATAATAAATAAATAAATAAAAGACACATGCACACGCATGTTTATTGTGGCACTATTCACAATAGCAAAGACTTGGAACCAACCCGAATGTCCATCAATGATAGACTGGATTAAGAAAATGTGGCACATATACACCATGGAATACTATGCAGCCATAAAAAAGGATGAGTTCATGTCCTTTGTAGGGACATGGATGAAGCTGGAAACCATCATTCTGAGCAAACTATCTGAAGGACAGAAAACCAAACACCACATGTTCTCATTCATAGGTGGGAACTGAACAAAGAGAACTCTTGGACACAGGGCAGGGAACATCACAGACCAGGGCCTGTCATGGGGTGGGGGGAGGGATGGCATTAGGAGATATACCTAATGTAAATGACGTGTTAATGGGTGCAGCACACCAACATGGCACATGTATACATATGTAACAAATCTGCATGTTGTGTACATGTACCCTAGAACTTGAAGTATAAAAAAAATTACCATCAATTTTCAGATGCAATTTCAAAAACATGAGTTGAACACAATTAACTTTCTGAGGAGTTGAAGCAGTTAAGTGTACTATGAATTCTTTAGTTAGAAAAATTCTTTCCTACATCAAATCTCTAGTTAAAAACTAGTATTGATATCTCTGTCTGTGTATCTATCTATCACTGTTTGTATCTATCACCATTTGCATCTATCAATCAATCAATCATTCATCTGTGTCACCATTTGCAACTAAAGCAACCTGTCAGGCCAACTGGTTCCTGTCTTCGATTGACTTACAAACTCACAGAAAGTTTCCATCTAATATTCTTTTCACACATAGAACATTTTATCTAAAATAAATAGAAGAAGGTAGTGTGACATATGGGATTATGTACCTGATAAATTGTTTCCACTTCAGTAAGACTTTCATTGTTGCAATTGGGGGTAAAAATTGGAATACAGAATAAGCTGTTCCCAAATTTCTATTGCCTTCTTCTGTAGAAATCTAAATGCAAGCCAGGTCCAAGTGCTCAAAATTGTGGTTAAAAGTTCAGTAGTGCAGAATTAGACTCAATAAAGAATAAAAGGAAAAGGTACCTAATAGTGTAATAAAGTATTTTTAAAATAAGACCCTCTCACAACTACCCATCCCTGCCATGTCTATGGAAAAAACTAACCCCACTAGAGTGGCCCAAATGACTAGGCCAAGGATGAGTAACCAAACTAATGGCAATCGTGATAAATGGTACATACATGATTAAGAGATAAATGGCTTTGGAAAGGAGTTGGTGCAAGTTATGTCCAAGAAAAGACCTTCAGATTGGATGATGGTAACCCAATCCTCTCAGATCCCTCTGTTGGGAAGCATCAGTGCTATGTGATCAAGGAGACAGCTGTATCCTGAATGATACTGAGCTGCTGTTCTAGTTACTGATGAGATGTGCGCTCCAACCTAGACCATGCCACATTTCCTTACATCCTTGCCCAAACCCATTATGAAAAATAATATGGGCATGTGTCTTCCCTGCACTATAAAGTGTAAATTCATCCATCCACAGAATCTAAAATATAAACACTCTGACTGCAAATGAAATAAGGGGAAATTATTTTCTCTATAAGCTGAAAGTGTGTCAAACAAGTCCCTGCAGACAAGAATGTCAAAAGTATAGCTGTCTTCAAATAATGATTAGAGGACATAAAAAAAATAGAACTGTTACATGTAACTCAGTGGCACACTGGAAAGCAACCTTCATTCCCATTGTTTGACTTCAAGTACCTATATTACTGTATAAACAGAAAAACAGCTGTAATAATGGATAGGATTGGAGCACAAACCAGTACATATCTGCAAAATGTAGGCAAGTCAGCAATTACAAAATATCTATTTTGTTCCACAATTGAGTTCAACCAACCAAAAATATAAATATTCTGCATACCTACTATGCACCAGGCATAGAGTGAGATGTTAGGATGAATAAATCATAGATTTCACTCTCAAGGAACTTAGATGGAGACCAAAACAAGAGAAAAAAGATTCTCTGAAATTCCAACGTGGTGAGTGCTATAAAAGTGATAGACACCCAACATTCTAAGTAGTATTGCAGGCGGTCTCCGCTTTTTCCAACAGTACATTCCTGGAATACACATCATAATGGAATTTGCCAAAGATACTGTTTTCCTAGTGAGAGGAAATAATGGCGCCACAGAAACTGCACTAAATAAATAGCACCAAATAAATTGGTAAACAGTATGTTCAAAGAAACAAAGCTTCAACAATGGTCTATGTAACTAAAAAGAAAAACAGTTAAGCATCCATCCTATAAAAATACACAAACTTAACATGTTTCAAAAGTGTTTTCAAGATACAAAGAGGAATGCAACAGTTATAAGATGCATTGTGCAAAAACATTTTTAATAGTTGTATTATCTGTTCTCCTTCTAGAAAAATTGGAGGCAATGCTTTTCTTCTTTCTCAAAAAATTTCCCTGTGCTAGAAGGGGCATTTGAAATCATCCCACTGACTCTGGAGCTGCCCTCAAAGTATTCAGTTGATTTTTAATAATCATTCACAGTGAAAAGCATTTTTTAAAAGTAAGGCCACACCACATTTCAGACAGTGTGATAAAGAGCCATAGGTTTTAGAATACAACTGGGTTTCAAATCCTGAATGTGACACTTAGTGTCATGTGATCTTGGGCATTTTCTAACCACTCTTGAGTTTCAATTTCCCCATGTGTAAACCAGAAATGACACCTACCTCACCACTGTTAGATTAGTAAATGTATGAGGAGTATCTTATAAGTTGCAGGCATTCAAAAATGGTGTCTATTGCTAATATTACTATCTTTATGTTTCTTCTACCTCCTTTGTTTACCCAAGGTTAAAAGTTCAGTAGTGCAGAATTAGATTCAATAAAGGACAAAAGGAAAAGGTATCTAATAGTGTAATAAAATATTTTTTAACTAAGACCCTCTCACAACTACCCAATGATAACCACTTTACATTTTGGAGTAATCCCTCTAGACTTTTTTCCTCTCAATGAAAACATTTTCTGTAGAATTACTAAAACTAGAATTAAAGTATGTCCTGACTACGTACCACCAGACACAAGTCGAAAAGGCAGAGATAATGAAACAAAGAACAGCAGTAAACCAAAAACATAAACTAAGTGAAACACTGGGATGCCCCACAGGGATAAAAACTCCAGCAAGTTGCAAAGCAGCATGAATGTACTTAGTGCCACTGAGCTTTACACTTAAAAAAATGGTTAGTTATACATTGTATGTCATGTATATTTTGCCACAAAATAAAAAACAAAAACCAAAAACTCCTAAAAGTTAAGGCTTGGTCCATTTTGTATTCTTAGAACCTAGAATGTGCTAGCTCATTAGAATCAATAAACATTCCCTGAATAAAAGTAAACAAAACAAGTTAGTGATAGGATCAGTGTACCTTTTTCTAGTTTCCAACTCAGTCAACTGTGAAGATTAAGGGCAGTGAGAAGATAACTTAAAAATTGTTTACAAGAAACATACCGTGATGATTTACTACTGATATTGATGACATCAGCCTGGTTCTTGCATCTTTACATGCTAGTGAACTCAGAGGCCCAAGGCTTTGTCCCAAACTAAAATCACAGGGTAAGGGCCTCACCGTGTTTGGGTTGAGTCTGCCTAATGGGTGAAACGTAAGCAGGGTCTCCTTAGAGTCAGCAGAGGTATATTAAGGCTGCCATGGCTGACTAGTTTAGAGTGACTTGTTTCATCAGCAAGACCTGCAGACTTCTGTGCTGACATTTCATATCTACAGGCAAACTACAAAACCCTCACATCTAAAAATGTGCTTCAAAAATTCGTAACATGAAATTCCGATATGCTTTTTGTTTTAGAATTTATTCACATCTTTACAAGACTGAGAAAGATTAATCCAGTGAACTATCACTTGCTGATGTCTACTACAGGCCACTAGGGCAGGTTATTGGGATTCATGGGTGAAGAACTCAGGGTTAAAACAGGTCAGTGAACCAGCTTATGCCTACTTCCTTGGCTGTTATTACTTCATGTACCCTAGACAAATGAAAATTTGTTTTTTTAATCTTTTAAAACTCACCTGTTGAGTTAGCACTGGAGTTGTGTGGAAGCCCAGAATTCTCTATGTTTGTAGATGCTGTAAAAATAAAGAAATATCCTGTTATGAAAGAACATTTAACTAAGAATACTGGCAGTATGTGGTTTTCTGCCTAGGGGGAGTGGGGGTAGTGGTGTCGGGAGGGGGGGGGTGTAGATTATTCCACAGGAAGTTCTACTTTTGCCCCTGTTGTTATGAAACATATCTTGAAGCTGTCAGTAAAAGGGACTGTATTATCAGGTTTTTCAAGATAAACATCTAGCTTATGTAACAAACGCTTACACAGTACTTACTATATACCAGCCACTGAATGCAATAGCTTTGCCAGAATTCATTTACCCACACAATTGGGGACAGATGGACCAATTTCTGCCACTGACAGCTCTGCTCTTCTAAGTGGAGTGGACCATTTCAGGAGAAGCCCTTTCTACTCATAGGCATCTCTAGGTCTTGCACCACCCCACCAACACCCCTGATTTCATACAATGGAGGGATAAAATAGGATTTTCTTATTTAACTGCACCTTCTCAGTACAGTTTTAATTTTTAAATTAGTACCTTTAGATTTGGAAAAAATGTTAAGAGATTTCTATGTCCCAATTAAGCAACTTTTCAGAGTGCTTTATTCGTTTTGAGTCTTTGTCTAATGAAGATTAAATATGTATAACACATAGGGAGAGAGCAAGTGTATTATTGTGTCCTTTTCACAAAGATGAACTCTCCCCCACTTAAAAAAAATCCTCCAAGTACAAACAAAAGCAGTAACTTTGAAGGATTTATCTTTACTTCTTGGGCAAATTTCTTCTTTGTGAGAATTTCTTCTTGATGAGACTATCATCTATTTATCACAAAAGGATACAGTGTAAGATTAACTTGAAAAAGATCAAGGTCAATAGACTACATAGATGTATTTAGCAGCAGATAGCAAATAACTGCCAGCATTATTAGGTGCTTACCACAAGCCAGGGTTATGTGCATTAGTTCATCTAACCCTCTCAACAATTCTTAGGAGTACTGTTTTGCAGACAAGAAATGAGGCCCAGAGAAGGCCACCCAGATAGAAAGTGGCAGAGACTGGAATTGGACCGGATTGTTTGATTCCTAAGCCTGCAAATATGAGTGCCAAAATGGAACTACTGATTTTCTACTATAAACCTGCTCCTCCCCCAACCTTCTCAATTGTTGCATTACCAGCTGCTCAACCCCAAAACCAAGAGGTCATCCTTTGATTCTTCTCTGTTCCTCATCCCACCCTCCAATCCATCAGCAAGTGATTAGTCCCAACCCCCAACAGATCTAGAATCCACTCTTTTATCTCCATTGCCACTCACCATCATCTTTTGGCTGGGCTAACACAAAAGCCTGTTTTTGTTTCCCTGCTATTGTCACTCTTACACGATTTCTTAATTTCTTGGCAACTTATTTGAACCCTTGAATACAGCCATTTTCAAGCCACCTCAATCCTTGCACTTTTCAGTTACAAGTCAAAAAAGTCCCTTCTTTCCACAAAGGTTGTTCAAGGTGGGTTTCTGTCACTTGCCACTAAGAGTAATGACTAATAGCCTCCCCTCCCATCCTGCTAATGTTAATATCATTCATTGTTATACTACAATAAATCCTGTTTGCTGATTTGCAAACTTGCTCATAGTCTCCCTCCTCCAACTGATATTTATAAAGCTATGCAGCAGACTGTGAGGAATATTTTAAAAGCAGAATTTCAATAATGTTTTTATCTTCTCCCACAATATTCTAGGCAATGGTAGTACTGTGGAATAAAAGCATTATCTACTTCAAGAGCCATCATCACCTAACGTGGCTTAGTGGTGAAATGGTTAATTGAAAATTTGGATTCTGATCTGAAACCAAACATGTATTAATTGTTTTACTTGCCATAAATTAGCTTACTTATCTATAAAATGGGGACGATACTGTGAGGATTCAATGGGATGATTTATGGACCTAAATTAGTATAGCGTGGTATGCACAGAATATGTACCCAGTAAAAATCAGCCATAAGAGTTTTAGTATGATTGCTAAAAATCACTATACTTCGTAATGACATTGTATACAGATTACACTATATATGAAGACTACGATTAACAGTTACTAGCTTTTTTGAGAAATCTTCTATTGTATACGTTTTAGTCTAGTTGCAAGGTGACATTATAGTCCGTAGAAACAGATTCCACCTCTGGTTGGTCATACTAGTTTATGAATTCAGGGATCTCCTACTGTAGAGCATTTTAAGTTTTCCAAATGGGACTAACCTCTAGTAAGACATTAAGTAATAAACAGAACAAACAGTGAGTGCTAAAATAGGGCAAAAAAAAAAATCTGTGTTACGAGGGCAAAGAAAGAAAAGCATGGTCACTCACAGTTTCTCTAATCGGTAATTCATTGGAGAAACAGTAAGGTTTATCTTCACAAACAAAGCAACAAATTTTTAAAAATGGAGACCTCACCTCATGAAATAATTGGTATAAAATTAGGACCAAGATACACGATGGACATGATTTTACCACTTTTTTCTTAAATGATCTCAAAATTAGGTCTGCGAAGCCAGTTTGTCACATGCACAATTAAGCAAACAAAAAAACTTCAGCAAAACAAAGAAAAATTGTTAATTCACCCAGGTTATTCCAGAAAAAGCAAGTGTTGTGCCTGAACCTTCCAGATTTACAAACTGCCTTCTTTTTCTCTTGCTGGATAAAATGAACCTAAGGCTAAATATACAGTGGATGAACAGAATTTAAAACCATGAAAACCTTGGGTCACTTAACTTATCCTAGTTTACTGACCATTACCTAGGGACCTGACTTCTCTAACAGTTGACCAAGGAAAACAGTATCTACACAGCAAATCCCAACTTCCTGGTTTCATCCAAAAAGGGCTGTTTAAAGTCTCCAAAGGGCCAAGGGCCTAAAACGAAACAAATTCCGCCCTACACAGAAGAGCAAAGTCAACATCATCCTGTTACGACCTTACTATCGACGACGTGAGCCACCGGCGACCGTGCAGCTGTGCCCTTAACGCTGCGCAGCTGCCGGGCGCCTCGACCGGGTGTTTATGGCACACGAGGGGTGGAGAGCGCCCCGCCATGGGGGCGGCCGCCTCAACTACCGCGAGGGCGGGGCGCGCTCCCCAAAAGCTCCCAACTAGTTCCAAGAGCCCCGAAGTCTAACTTCGAGCGTCAGGGGGACCTTAAGACTGTAATTCATCTGGATAATACTGTATAATATTAGACGATGAAATGCCGGGGGGACGCTTGAAAAGCTCCCCAACTAAATGGGAGACGTTTCCGCGGGCCTCGGTAGACATATTTTTCAACTCAGCTAATCTTGTTTACAAACGGAAGCCTTAGATAAACTCCAACCTCGGCAAACATTAACTTCAGGGAAAGGCTGTAAAAACCAACTTGCGGTAACTCAACAGGTTATGCGCACCCGTCCCGGCCTGCGACCGCCGCTTCCAAAAAGCGAGAGGGGAAGCATCAGGCAATTTCCTCAGCAGGCGGCCCCGGGGCCAGCGGGTGACTGGTCCAAGCCTCAGTTTCCCCCACCCCGCCCGGTCACCTCTGGGTCCGCCCCGAGCGTTCGGCCAGAGACACGCGGAACTTTCTGTACCAGAGCCCAACTTGGGAACCCAAGCCTCGGCAGCGCGCTGCCTCCCACGAGCGGGGCTGGCGACCCCCGCAGCCACTTACCCGCCATGGGTGCGCTTTCATGGGCGGCCCCCAGCAGCGCTAGCACCTGCAGCGTCCCCAGGAGCAGCGCGGCCCAAGCACCTCGCGCGCCGAGTCCCATTGTTCCGAGGGCAGGATGCAGCGGCCTCGTGGGTTCCCAGCTGAGGTGGCGGCGGCGAGAGCGGCTCCTCTGCGCAGCCAGCGCAGGCTCTGCTTCCCCTTCGGCCGCGCACGTCTCCCCTCCTGCCGCTTGCCCCCCGAATGACCAAATAGGGCGCAGGAGCGGGGCCTGGAGGGGGCGTCGCGTGCGCAGCCGGGGCGGCGGGGCCGGGCTGGGTGGCGCGGGGGCGGGCTCGGGGTCCTGGGCGTGGCGACTCGGCTCGCGGCCTCCCTCGCAGGCGCGCTCCTAGGAACCCCAGAAGCCGCGAGCGGTTTCCTTTCTCTTCGGAAATGGCAGTTTTGTTGCCCTGGATGAAGGCGAGCGCCGCTGCCTCTCCGAATGCTGAGCACGCTGGCTTCGCGGTGCCCGGAAGGAAGCCTTTGAAGAGTAGTTTTGCGGACAGGGAGGGGACGGGGTGCGTGCCACTCAGAGTGAGAGGGAGGAGTTGCAGGGCAAAGGCGGGAGAAGGGGGAGATTCTGGAGAGGAACTTGAGGGGATGGGATTCACGCTAGGGAGTCCTGGGCGGTCGGAACTTTCCCCTCGCCTGACCCGGCCTAAGGGGGAGGTGGAGAAAAACAGCTCGACAGATTTGTTAATTAAATTCAAACGTAAAACACCTACGATCTTCTTATCCCAGTTGTACCTCATCTTCTCCACGGGTTCTCCGTATCTCTGATTAAGACAAGAGATTAGTGGAGTGGGCGGGTGGGGGCGCGCGCAGGAGTTGGTAGCAACTCTCGCTGAAGTACAGTAGAGCCATGGAAAGCGGGGGCTGCATTAATCCAACCAGCCTCTTCTCTCCTTTGTGCCCTGCTGTCCCAGTTCAGATGAAATGGCCAGTTTTGAACAGTTTTTGGCTTGAGTTCCTCTTAAACCCTTGGAGCCAATGCTAATCACTTGTCTTGACTTGAAGTGCTTGTAAAGTCTGCATTTTCATTGTGCTCAGAACTCTGAAGTGACAGGTAGCGACCTGTGGCTAATGCATGAGAATAACAAAGGCTGAGTCCTGGCTTGGGTGGGAACCCTTAGCTGAAGTAGAAGACTGAAGGATCCAGGGAACCTAAAATCACAGTGAATCCCCACCTGCAAAGGTCTTAATGTTGCAGATCTTTGGCACCTGAGCCAGATTTCATCACATAAAGGCCACATGGCAGTTAACTTCTCAAAACTGTGTTATGAGAGGTAGAACTTTCTCAGGTCAGGCAAATCCATCATTACAGAGGTCTAACTGGTCCTAGAGATTAACTGAGACAATCTGTCCTAAATTTATAGAGACTTCCATCTGTGGATTCAATCAGCTAACCTGCAAATGTTTCCCCAGCATCTTATCATGGACAAAAAGCAAGCACTGCACATTTCCGTTTTGGTTACTCTATTTAACTGGGGAATCTGGTTTAGGAATAAACCGTTCTGGTGACTACCCCATTGTCCAAGCATTTCACAATCTAGGCCCAACCTGTCTTTCCAGCCTTGGTTCTGTTGCCCATGGAGAAAGGTGCTTTCTGGTTCCCGGCATTTGCATACGTTGTTCTTTCCTTCTGGAATGCTCTCCTCTATTCTCTTCACCAACCCACAGCTAATACTTCCTTTAAGGCTCAGTGTACTTATAGCCTGGGAATCTGGGGTGGAATAAGAGGTCTGGATGTTTATATCCCCACCACATTCATGTGTTGAAACCTAATCCTCAAGGTGATAATGATAAGATGTGGGACTTGAGCGGGCATAGTGGCTCATGCCTGTAATCCCAGCACTTTGGGAGGCTGAGAAGGGTAGATCGTTTGAGGTCAGGAGCTGAAGACCAGCCTGACCAACATGGTGAAACCCCGCCTCTACTAAAAATACAAAAAATTAGCTGGGCATGGTGGCACGTGCCTATAATCCCAGCTACTCGGGAGGCTGAGGCACGAGAATCGCTTGAACCTGGGAGGTGGAGGTTGCAGTGAGCCGAGATCACGCCACTGCACTCCAGCCTGGGAGACAGAGTGAGACTTATCTGAAGAAAAAAAAAAAAAAAAATATGTGAGGCTTTTGGAAGGTGATTTGGTTGCTAATGAATGGGATTAGTGCCCTTGTAAAGGAGGCCTGAGGGAACTTGTTTCACCTTTCTGCACTGTGAGGTCACAGCAGGAAGACGCCATCTGTGAAGCAGAGAGCCCCCACCAGACACCAAATCTGTTGAGGCCTTGCTCTGTCAACTTCCCAGCCTCCAGAACTGGGACAAATAGATTTCTATTGTTTATAAATTTGTTGATAAAGTATCCCATTTGAGGTATTTATATTATAGCAGCAGAAACGGACTAAGACAGTGTGGAAAACAAGATATTTATTTACTTGGACAGTTTTTCCTGGGGACTGACCTGTTGGAGACACCTTGAGATCTCTGCTATCTGATTGCCACACCACAGTGAGTGGGTGTGCCCGTCTTTGCTTTGATACTAACAGCTCAGTACTGTGGGTTGCCCATGTTTTTTCTAGTCTGAGGAGAGGAGAAAGAGCAAGGAACTGTGTGGCCTTCCTGCTCTCTTGGAAACTCTATCGGGAGGACTAGCCTCCCAGGGAAGTTGTATCCCCAGTTGTGCCTCAGGTTCAGCCCCCATCACTGTACCAACATTTTACTTTGGTGATGTGAAAAGTTAAAAGAACAGCATGGGCAGCCTTTGGCCATTTATGTCTCTCTTCCTTTCCAGCCTCATGTCTGGATCCCTCTCTGTAACCTCACTAGACCACTCAAAGTTTTCCAAATATGCTGGGGCCTTCCACGCCCCTGTGTTCTTGCTGCTGTTCTTCCCTTTGCCCAAGATGCCCTCTAACCTTTTCTCTTGGGCAGTTTCTACTCCTCTCTTAAGATTCCCTTCATATCCCATCTCCCCAACCATCTGGGCAGATTTTAGCGCTTGGATCCCTCTGCTCATACGTTGATCAGCTGGGTCTCTACCCTTGTTCTCTATAAAATATTCTCCACATAGCAGCCAGTGTGATTCTTTTAAAATATGTCAGATTATGACATTCCCTTGCCACTTAACGGAGTCCAAAACCATGGCCTGCAAGGCCTATGTGACATGGTCCATGGTTGCCCTTTCCACTTCATTTTCTACCCTCTCCTTCACTTCTCAGCTCCAGCCTCCTTGCAGCACTTTAGAAATGTGAAGTCAGTTTCCATAACGGAGCCTCTGTAGTTGCTGCTTCCTCACATCCTTCAAGACTGCTCATCTGAGAAAAGCCCTTCTTGAATACCCTAGTTTACAGCTCTGTTTCTCTTTGTGGCATCTAGTGCTATCCATCATTATGTTCATTTATGTGTTTATTGTTTGTCTCTCCTACAAAAATACAAGTTCCATGAGAATAAAAAAGTGAATGTATATTTTGGCCTAGTGCCTATCGCATATTGCTACTGGATTCATGTCATACGAATCACTTCCTTTTTTTTTTTTGAGACAGAGTCTTGCTCTGTCGCCCAGGATGGAGTGCAGGGGCACAATGTCACCTCACTGCAACCTCCGCCTCCCAAGTTCACGCGATTCTCGTGCCTCAGACTCCTGAGTAGCTGGGACTACAGGCATGTGCCAGCATGCCTTGCTAACTTTTGTATTTTTAGTAGATATGAGGTTTCCCCATGTTGGCCAGGCTGTTTTTGAACTCCTGACCTGAAGTGATCCGCCTTCCTTGGCCTCTCAAAGTGTTGGGATTACAGGCGTTAGCGTCCGCACCCAGCCTACTTTCTTTTATTTAGAACTCAGATTCCCAGCCTCCATTACAACTGGGCTCAAGAATATAACCTAGGCTTTGCCAATCAGGCTCATCCATATCAAACTTAAATTCAGGTATGAGCAACCAGAGGAAAGTGGCTCGTTATGGAGCTCCTTGCCTTGCTGGTGTGAATAGCCCTAATAGCCAGGCGGCTGGCTTTGTTGGCAGCACTAGCAGTGACATTAGCTTCTCAGTGGTTGCAACAATGAGTTTCTGATGTAATAGTGATATTGACGGAGAGCTGCAATGGTGATAGTTTTCTCGCTGGGCTAGTTCTGCAGTGGTTTTGTGCATTATTCCCAGAGGCATGGCCCCAGTCCTGAATCTCTACACCTTCCAACACACCTGAGAGCTACCCAATATCTTCAATATAATCCTTTTCTGCTATATCAGCAAGAGTCAGCAGCTTTTCTTTCGTACAACTAAGGATCCTGACTTTGTATGATTGTGCGTCTTTTTCCCCACAGTGAGTTACAGGCTCCTTTAGATGATTCGCTAACTATTTATTGAGTGCTTACTATGTGATGGACAATGTCCTGGCCAGAGCTTACAGTATAGTGGCAGGGCAGATACATACACGATTACTAGAGTGTAATAAATGCTATGAAGTGATCATGGGAAAGCACACATTGGAGGCACAGTCTACGTGTTCATCTTTGTATCTGAGGCTCTAATTTACTTCCATCATATAGAAGCATTCAGTTTATATTTGTGGAATGAATTTTGGGTGGAGACAAATAGAGCAGCAAAATGCTGGTGTCCTTCTCCATCAATAATATTCTCTTTGCATCCAACCTGTATTTCCTGTATGTCCGAGTCTTTAACTTACGGTCACCTGAAGGCGGACCAGGAGTTGGAATTATCATTCATTCACTTAGTCAGTGTGCAAATATTTATTGAACACATGGCATGTACCAGGCATTATGCTAGGTGCTGGGAAACAATAGAGAATAACACAAGTCTATCTGCCTCACAAAATGATAGACACCAGTGAGTCCTTTACAAGTTAGTTGGTTTCTACCCACTACCCATAGAGACAGAAAGTATTATCGAATGCTGGTTACCAAAGGCTGCGGAGAGAAGAATGGGGAGTTTTGTTTAATGGGTACAGAGTTTTCATTTAATTTTGCAAGACAAAAAGAGTTATGAAAACTGACGGGGGGCGATGGTTACACAGAGTTTGAATGTACGTAATGCTACTGAGCTGTACACATAAAAATGGCTAAGATGATATATTTTATGTATATATAACCACAATTGAAAAAAATTACACCCCCACCCCCAAAAATAGAACAATAAATTAAAAAATGTTAAGAGAAAAAATGTGAGTTGGTTTCTAAAAATGAATGGTAAAAGCTTCTTCTGTTATGATTGTAAAAAGATATAGAGATTTCATGTTTTCTCAGTGAGATTTACTTATATCCCACAGCAAATTTTGATTCATTTTTAAAAAGAAGCAGGTGATAGAGGATGGCTCATCTGGCTTAATGTGCACAGATAATTATCTTCTAGCTATGTATGAATTAGTCTGTTAATAATCAATATTTGCATAAGGAAAGAACCAGAATCTGCCTGGCTTTGAGACTGAAGTAGTTGCAAATAAGGCAAGGCACTGGAGAGATTTAACAAAAGAGAGTAAATTGGCCTGTGTCCATTTCTCTGTTTCTGCCAATTTCCTGTCAACTTCCATTTTAGCAGATTGACAACATGTTACAAACTGTAATTAAGTCTTCACAATTAAAGCTCATTTGCTGGGTATCTTCCCTATTCCTGTACCTCTGCTTCCTTTCCCTTGTATTCTAGAGCCCCTATTTTTCTTGCACTTTCTTCTTCCCTCACCTTTAGGTTTTTCCTTCTTGTTTCCTCCTTTATGGTAGAAACTGCAGACAGAGTGTGAATCTATATAATTAATCAAAAAGAATTTATTGAGTATTTTGTTTTCAACATTTATAGGATTCTTAGATTCAGATGAGCAAAAGTAAAAATAAAACAAGTAAAAGCAAAGATAAAGCAAACAGGCCAGGCATGGTGGCTGACGCCTATAATCCCAGCACTTTGGGATTCTGAGTCAAGAGGATTACTTGAGAGGGTTACAAGAGCCCAGGAGTTTAAGAGCAGCCTGGACAACATAGCAAGATCTCATCTCTACAAAAAATAAAAAATTAGCTGTTCATGGTGGTGTGTGCCTGTGGTCCCAGCTACTCAGGAGGCTGAGGTGGGAGGATCACTTGAGCCTGGGAGGTCAAGCCTTCAGTGATCAGTATCGTGCCACTTTACTCCAGCCTGAGTGATGATGATATTCTGTCTCAAAAAAGCAAGCAAACAAACAAAACAAAAAAATAAGCAGAGAGCAATGAACTCTGATGCAATTGGATTTTCCTCTTGAAACGAGATCAGAAAGAGAGAGTTCTGTGTGGACTGAAGCTTGTAAGGATGACTTCTCAGAAAGGGAGCGGGGGAGCTTCGTCTGAATCTGAAGGATTTGGCCAGAGGAGAGGTGGTGATGTGAGTTTTCAGTGTCAATTCTAGGCAGGATTATGTTGTGCTCTGAGGACAGTAGGAAGAGGAGAGATGTGAGTTCAGAGGTTTTGTAGGGAGCATGTAGGGAAGCCTCATGGGCCTTTCCAGTGTTAATTAAATCCCGTTGTTTATCAGCTCCTACTTTGACTTTTTTGTTTCTTCTCTGTAGGAGGTTATAGGAACTCAGCCTGTTTTATTTCTCTGTTTAAAGCCACTGCTCTCCACCCCGATCCTTTGGTGTTCTTATTTCTTCAAGTCTACATATGGAGTGAGTTGCAAGTCTCCAGGCCATTCCTCTTTGCTGCCTCTGAACATAACCACTTTCCATAGCAAAAGTTTCATTGCTAATCATGACAGAGAAATTGACAAAAGATAAAATAGCTGTTGTGGAGAAGGTTAAAAAAAAATGAAAGTTGTTAGTCTTAACCCCTGCTCAATATTTTCTGTTGCTCATCTAAAAAATTGGAGAAGTAGGGCTTACCAGTCCATTCATTCAACAAAAATTGAGCAGTTGAACACACAAATACACACACGTATACACACACAAGAAACAACTAGAAATAAGTGCTGAGAAAACACACCGATGTGATGAACAACTGGGTGGTGACTTCAGAATAAGCAGTCGGGGAAGTCCTCTGTAGTAGGTAACAGTTAAACTGAGTCCTTAGAAGTAGCCATGTGAAAACCAGGGGGAAGTACATTTCAACCAGCATAGTGTGTTGGGGGAATAAAAAGAAAGCCAGTGTGCCTCAAGCTCAGTGAATAAGAACAGAGAGGTCCAAGGGGAGATCTGGACCTTTTCAGATGAGGAATTTAGATTTTATTTTAAATATGATGTATGGAAAGAACAGGAACAACAAAACAAAATGTGATGAGAAGCCATTTGAGAGTTGGCAAGTCATCTTATGCTTTATATATTTTTAAAAACATCACACCAGCTTCTATGGAGGAACAAGAGTAGAAACAGCCCAGTTATGAGGCTATTGTTGGGGAATTGAACTAGGGTAGAAGTGGTGACAATGGAAGAAGTGAATGGATTTAGGATGTGGATTGAGAGTAGAGTCAACTGGATACGATGGCTGAGGGAAAGAGAAATTAAGCCTCTTAGGTTTGCAGCTTGAACAAGTGGGTGAGTGGCAGCTTCACATCCCATATCCTGGAATACTAACACACACTTTTTGAATTCCGTCCTACTGTCCTTCTGTCATTTCTGAATCTCTTATAGCAACCTTCATCAGGAATGCATACAGAGTTAGCCAAATTGAATACAATATTTCAGTGATCATCTGTTGGTATCTACATGGGTCAAGAGGGAAGTAAGCACTATTGGATGCTCCCTAAGTTCGCTCTCACCCAGGAATACTGCATTTTGAGTATTACTTGTGTTAGCAGTGGTGAATCCATATGGGTCTGCGGCAACCTCAACTCTTGCCTCCTCAGAAGAAAGAATTTGACCAAGGGGCATAAGACAGAGTGAGAGAATGAAGCAAGTTTTGGAGCAGGACTGAAAGTTTATTCAAAAGCTTTAGAGCAGGAATGAAAGAAAATAAAGTACACTTGGAAGAGGGCCAAGCGGGCAACTTGAGAGATCAAGTGTACTGTTTGACCATTGATTTGGAGTTTTATATGTTGGCATTCTGTTGGGGTCTGCATTACTTCTCCCTTTATTCTTCCCTTGTGGGGGTTGTCTGCCTGTGCGGTGGCCTGCTGGCATTTGGGAGGGGCCGCATGTGCACTGTGTTTACTGGAGTTGTATGCAGGCTCACCTGTGGCGTTTTTCCCTTACCAGTCTAGCGGTCATATACCAGGTATACTTTGCCATTTTGCCTCTTTTTTTTTTCTTTTTTTTAAAGGTGGAGTCTCGCTCTGTCGCCCAGGCTGGAGTGCAGTGGCGCAATCTCGGCTCACTGCAACCTCCGCCTCCCGGGTTCAAGCGATTCTCCTGCCTCAGCCTCCCGAGTCACTGGGACTACAGGCCCACCACCATGCCCAGCTAATTTTTGTATTTTTAGTAGAGACTGGGTTTCACCATGTTGACCAGGATGATCTTGATCTCTTGACCTTATGATCTGCCCACCTCGGCCTCCCAAAGTGCTGGGGTTACAGGCGTGAGCCACCGCCCCTGGCCTAAAACCTCTTATTTCTATGAGAGACAAAAGGATGTACTGTGTGATGTCTCATTATGCCCATCATTATACCGATGAGAGACCTCAGCAAAATCCCAGAGGTGAGTGTTGACAGTTTCAAAAGACAGAAGGCCCATGACCTTGCATGTAAAATCGAAAGGTCAGGGTGACACCCTAAAGAGGGGAGGATGGGTAGGCAGTGTTCTCCCTCCTCAAAGAAAATTTTATCATTTTACCCTTATAATTGCCACATATTTTTTCCAGAGACCTTACGTGTAGCCCACCCTCCATAAGTAAATATATTAGAATTTCACTGTATAATGAGAATAAAAGAAAGGACATTAGATGATAAGCATTTGTGATCTTCTCCTGTGTCCTCCCTTCAGTCCTGAATCCAGTGTCTCCAGCTGAGAGAATGAGCTTGCCAGCTCCACTTCTGACTGCTCATGGAGCAGAATCAGTGACCGAGGAGAGAAGGGCTGAGTGAAGAAACAAGTGTGAGTGCCAAGATGATGCCAAGGGCTGTGATTTCCTGGCGGGAAGGAAGAAGGAATAGAAGCCAAAGGAAGGAGGACGAAAAGCAAAACCAAGAATCACAAAGAATCAAGTTCGGAGAGAATTTTGGTAGAGATTTTGAGACTGGGGCTTTAAGTCAGCCATGGACAAACTGAAGCAAGAGGGATAAAGGGAAAAAAGAATAGGGGGAAAAAAAAGAAGAAGAATGGGGCCAAGGAAGATTTAAGACTACCATTATGGGTTACAAGTTGAATTCTTTTTAATATTCTTCAAGCAATGAAAGTAAAGATTCAAATAACTTTTAAATTACCTTTGATTTCTAAACCAAGTTTCTTGGAATGTGAAAGTTGCCAAGACTGGGCCCTGCAGGGCCTGAGTTGGGCTACTATTGCCTATGGAGATTCTGAGGGTGTTAACCTTAATGATAGCATGAAATCAGTAAAAATCATCCAAAAGCTTTTTTCTGAGCATCTGTTGTATGTGCAGCATTGTATAAGCCATGGAAGAAAAAGCAAAATAGTATAATGTGTGGCCATGCCCCTGCAGGTGTTATATTTAAGTAAATGACACATTTCCACATGGACAAGTAAGTAATAGCACTCCACCAAAACTGTCACCAGACTATGAGGGCTGTCAGTTGGTAGGAAGAAGTACTAACTAAATGTAGAACTTAATATCTATTTTTCCTTATTTGATTTTTAAACTTCATCCCAAAATGTAATAATTTCCTTAAGCTTTAAGATTTTATAGTTTCAATAATATATACCAAACAAAAATACCATTCCTAGAAAAAAAAATTCTGGAAAAAAAGGTAAAGATTAATAGTCATATTTCTGGTTGACCTTTCTCTGAGTGATCTTTTTTTTTCCTTTCTACTTTTCTGAGTTCTTCAGCTTTTTTGAAATAATATGTATTGCATTTCAAGGAATTTTTTTAAGCTGTTATTTTAGAATTATAGTTCTAATAATGATAAAAGACATTTTCTGACTATCCTACAATTAGGTACGAGGCTAAAAACAAATATGATCTAATCTACTTTTAGAGCCTAGGCCTGAGGAAGAAAAGGATAAAAGAAAACCACATTCCATGATGGAGAAAAAAGTCTAGAACTTACTCAAATTCTTTCTTCTAAACGTATCAAGTGATCTATTTGTAGCGACCCAGTCTTTGCATAGACATTCCAGCCATTTGTCTGATCATCTGGTTTAAATCTTAATGGATTTAACCTTGGAAAGAGGGCTGTGTCTACACTGACAGTCAAGATACCTGGTTTCTGTTGTTAGCTGTGCATTGCAGCTGACTTCCTGTGTCTATGGTTGAGCTATCTCACTGGCATTGCTCATGGTTCTTCATCTTAAAAATGAGCATTTTACGTACATTGATGATGGGAATGTAAAATATACAGTCACTATGAATACAGTTTGGTGGTTCCTCAAAAAGTTAAATATAGAATTACCCAGTATACATTACCCAGTAATACCCAGTATACCCAGTATACACTATCCAGTAATTCTACTCGTAGGTATAGAATCAAAAGCAGAGATTCAAACATACTTGTACACAAATGTTTTAAGCGTGAGCCACAATCTCCAAAAGGTGAAAACAACTCAATTGTCCATCAGAAGATGAATGGATAAAGAAAATGTGGGCCGGGCACAGTGGCTCACATCTGTAATCCCAGCACTTTGGGAGGCTGAGGCGGGTGGATCATGAGGTCAGGAGATCGAGACCATCCTGGCTAACACAGTGAAATGCCGTCTCAACTAAAAATACAAAAAATTAGCTGGATGTGGTGGTGGGCGCCTATAGTCCCAGCTACTCGGGAGGCTGAGGCAGGAGAATGGCATGAACCTGGGAGGTGGAGCTTGCAGTGAGCTGAGATCGCACCACTGCACTCCAGCCTGGGCAACAGAGCAAGGCTATGTCTCAAAAAAAAAAAAAGAAAAGGAAAAGAAAATGTGGTATTCACATATAATGGAATATTAATGAGCCATGAAAAAATGATGTTCTGATACATGCTACAACATGGATGAACCTCGAAAATATTATGCTAAGTGAAATAAGCCAGACACAAAAGGAAATATATTGAATCATTCCATTTACGTTAGGTGCCTAGAATAAGCAAAGTCATAGAAACAAAACAGATTAGAAGTTGTCTGGGACTGGGGGTGGTAATAATTAAAGTTATTGTTTAATGGGTACAGAGATTCTGTTTGGGGTGACTAAAAATTTTTGGAAATAGCTAGTGGTGGTGGTTGCACAACATTGCATCTGTAATTAATGCCACTAAATTGTGTACTTAAAATTGGTTAATATAGCAAATTTTATGTTATATATTTTACTACAATAAAAAAATGAGAGATTTAACAAGATATTTCTGAAATATCTTTGAACTCATATATATATATATATATATATATATATACATACATATATTATTATTATTGGTAGACACAGGGTTTCACCATGTTGCCCAGGCTGATGAACTCCTGAGCTCAGGCAATCCACCTGCCTTTGAATTCTAATATTCTGTAATACCACAGGCAAAGGGCTAGTGTAAGAAGAGGGAATTGATCTGAGTCTTGAAGGATGTGTTAAAACAGGGGTCCGCAATCCCTGGGCCGCAGACCATTACCTGTTCATGGCCTGTCAGGAACCAGGCGGCACAGCAGGAGGTGGCAGTGGGCGAGCCATTACCGCCTGAGCTTTGCCTCCTGTCAGATCAGCTGCAGCATTAGCTTCTCATAGGAGCACGAACCCTATTGTGAACTGCACACATGAGGGATCTAGGTTGTGCACTCCTTATGAGCATCTAATGCCTGATTTGAGGTGGAACAGTTTCATCCTGAAACCATCCCCCACCTCTCCGTGGAAGAATTGTCTTCCACAAAACTGGTCCCTGGTGCCAAAAAGGTTGGGGACTTTTGTGTTAGAATTTGTCCACTAGAACGCTTCAAAGACGGGAAAACCCAAAAATGGCAAACAGGAGGCTGCAGGCCACATCCAGCTGGGAGATAAGTTTTGTTTGGCTTTCACAGTGTTTATCAACACAGCATTTAGGATTTTAAAAAATTGGTTGCTAAAATTTAAAACCCGAGGGTATCGATATAAAATTCTGATTCCTGGTTTCTCTGGAAACATTGAACGATCTGGTAATACCAGACCCATCCTCTCAACAGGAATTATGAAATGGCCGCTCCCTTTAGGCAGTATTTGAACTCTCCATACTCTCCGTATTGTTTTATTACCAGCTGGCTTCTTAATTTCTGATACTTGCATTTTAATTTCTGATCCCTAACATAAAACAATAATCAGGTAAATTGTTTCTGAGGGCCCTGTCCCTGGGCTGTCAATTTATATAAAGTATTAAATATTTTGGTTTTTTTTTAGTTTCTTTCTTGCCTCATCTACAATATGGAAACAACTCTTCTAGGCTACCACATAGGGCTTCAGATTTCTGTAACTGACACAAATATGTGTAAATAATTTTGCGAGCATAGAGTTATAAAGAATACGTAGACTACTCATGCGTGCAGTTCCTGAAGTTGGGTCACTGTTGTCTAGAATAGTTAAAACATTTTATAACCACTTTTATGACCACAAATTTTATTGGTTTTATTTTTCATTTCACAGAAAGTCAAAAGTATTACTTTAGTGTTGAACAAAAAATGCACAGAAGTACCTAAAATAAAAAGAAAAAATCCTTCCTGTTTTACTTCCCTAGGGGTAACCACAATTAGCATTTGAGTGTTTTTCTTTCCAGACCTTTGTTTCCATTTGTGTCTTTGTTTTACTTTTAAGTTTTGCACCTACAATTACATAGATATTTGAATATGTATTTATATGAACATAGAAACAGAACATATGGGTTTTTCCCAAAAATACATGCTTTGCAACTTGCTTTTAAAAAATTCAACAATATGTCATAATCATTTTTCCACATGTATACATAAATGTATATGCTTCATTGTGATGGCTATGTGGTATTCAGAGCATGCATGTAATTTATTTTAGCACTTCACTTTTGACAGATATTTCAGTTATTTCTGATTTTTACTAATATAAATGCGATGACACTTTTTGGCAATGTGATGGGCAAATGACGGTGTCTCATTTTGTTTAATTTGAACTTCCCTTCTTAATCACTGAGATGGAACATCTTTGCCTATGTTTATTAGCCATTTTTATTTCCTCTCCTGGGAATTATCTGTTTATATCCTGAGTTGCTTACAGAGCTGTGGACATGAAAATAATGTAACCAGAAAATACATGTATGTGGTTACATACTAAGGGATGTTTCAAAACCTCACCCCTGTCTTGGAGTGTATGTTCTTGTTCCTTCCTAGCATGTCAGCTTCCTCTTATTATGGCTTGTAGATTACCAGATTAGCAACATTTGTTCTTTGTTCAGAACAACTAGCTAGGGGCAACGCGTAATTTACAAAGAAATGCAGAGGTTACAATCTAATGATGCAAAGAGAAGTAATAGATATACAACATACATGGAGCAAATCTAACAAAAGATAATGAAAATTGCTTTCTTTTGAGCAGTGCTTTGCAGTGTTAAAGAAGATGTGTATATAAACAGCTAAAATATTAAGCAAAAAGGTAAGTGCTATAGCATTGTAATAGGGATTCCAGGGGAAACAGATGTAAGTTGAGAGTGTGGGGACTGGTATTGTGGAACCAGAAAGAATTCCAAGAAGGATGGTAGAGAGATAAAAGATGGGATGGAAAACCTTCTTTGAAGTGGAAGATAAACAATGTGAAGAGAAAGGACAAAAGAAGGACCAGCACCCATTTAGCACAGCATTTAGAATGCCTGGGAAGTGACACAGGAGTGAAGACTCCCCTATTAACCTTCTTTCTTCTGAGCACCATACTCCTGTTAAGTCAATCTGAAGGCTGTGTGATTTTTATCAGCCGTATCTCACTAGTGGTTTATCTGGGGTTTGAGATGAACTGAAATCTTCTAATGTTTCCACGCAGACATTGTCTCTGACCACAGGAAGAATACGCTACATGTGAACCATTCTATCCCTGATTTTTAGTCACCATGACATCCATTAACTCATTGAGTCCTTTATTATCTAATGTGACTGCATTCCAAAGTTAGGTATTGTCCTCCCAGTATGCATTAGGGCTGTGGGAGGTAATAGGGAGACAAAGGTGAACATGGCAGCTTTCCTTCCTTATGTAACCTCAAGTTTATCGCAGGTGGGATAAGTGGAGTACTTAGATACTTAGCTAGAACATGTGAGTACCCTAGTCTCAGAGGTAGTATGTCCGGATTTGAATCTGTTTCAAGGCCTGATCTTCACTCTTATTAATAAAGGTTAGCCTGCAAAGGTTCTCTACCACTTGTATGAGTCTGGTGGGACAGAACACTCATACATACCAAGTTAGGCAAACAGATTTAATACTCACAGATAAGCAGCAAGGATAAACCGAAGCCTAGGATCCCTGACAAGCTGGTCCTCCAGAGCTCGGGAAAGCCGTCCAGGGTGGGTGGAGTCTCATCTGCACAGACCCCATGTCACACTATAGCTAAGGACACCAAAAGCACACCACCCTGGGCTTTTATATCCTGGGTGCCACCGGGCTTGCTGAGCTCAAGTGTTGCAGAATATAGCCCAGTGGTTCCGGGCCTTTTTCCTTATCTCAGGATGTCATATTCTCAGTGCATTCTGTAAGAAATCTGGGTGGGTCAAGGTCATCCAGAGACCTGTCCTGCACAGCCTTGTTGGGAAGGACCAACAGGTGGCTTGCTGGTGCCTGAGACACAAGAGACTGGTGAGATGAGCTGAGAATGGGAGGTGATAATTCACATTCTCATTCAGGGAAGCCTTGGCTTTTATTTATATTATATTTTATTGTACCTGTTTACAGAAGATCAGTATGCCTTAGCAGGTGGAGGAAGTTTTACTTACATTTAAAATATTTTTTTTTTCTTGTTGAACCAGTTAGTTCACATGGCCCTCTGGCATACTAGAAAGGTGGAGTGGCTCTAATAATGGTGGCATTATAATAGAATCTAACTGGACATCTGTTACTTCTTTCAGGGTTCATATTGTTCAGATTATTTTGTTTTGTATTATCTTGTTTTATTGCTACCTGTAAATTGTAAATGTTACAATAACAAACTGATCCAGGGTGAGAACAATTTTCAACTTGCTGGATTTCTATATAAATAATACAATCTGTGTATCTCCCACATCAGTTTGCTCAGATAGTTTATAAAACACCAATAAAATGTCTGACTTCAGGATTAAGGAAGCTGTGTAGTACGGTGGTTAGACATTTGGTAAGTGTTGGAAGGTAAGGCTTCTGATCTCATTTCTGCCACTTCTAATTGTGGAGCACAAACCACAAATTTATTTCCTCTTAGGTAAAATAGGGAGAGTTCAATTGAGAGGGGTGTCCTTAGTGTCCCATCCAGCTGCCAAAAACAACAGCCACCCCAGAACCAAACCCATGACTTCAAGAGACACAAGTGTGTGCTGACCCCAGAGATGCGTGGCTGCATATCTTCCTAGTTATACATTTGCTGTGCCACCTGACAGCATGACCTTCAATTTGTCCTCTCCTCTATCTACAAGCTTAAGTCCCTTAGCTTCTTGGAAATTCCATTTCTTCAACTGTAATATAAGGAAAATAATAGTACTGTTACCGGAATGGGGTCCTGATCAAGACTCCAGAGAGGGTTCTCGGATCTCACACGAGAAAGAATTCGAGGCAAATTCATATGGCAAAGTGAAAGTAAGTTTATTAAGAAAGTAAAGGAATAGCAAGCAGGCTCTGTGGTGCAATGGATAGCGCATTGGACTTCTAGCCTAAATCAAAAGAGATTCAAAGAAAGTAAAGGAATAGAGAATGGCTACTCCATAGACAGAGCAGCCCTGACGGCCTCTGGTTGCCCATTTTTATGGTTATTTCTTGATTATATGTTAAACAAGGGGTGGATTATTCATGCTCCTGTTTTTAGACCATATAGGGTAACTTCCTGACATGCCCATGGCATTTGTAAAGTGTCATGGTGCTGGTGGGAGTGTAGCAGTGAGAACGACCAGAGGTCACTCTCATCACCATCTTGGTTTTGGTGGGATTTAGCAGGCTTCTTTACTGCAACCTGTTTCATTAGCAAGGTCTTTATGTCCTGTATCTTGTGCTGACCTCGTGTATCATCCTGTGACTAAGAATGCCTTAACTTACTGGGAATGTAGGCTAGCAGGTCTTAGCGTTATTTTATCAAACCCCTATTTAAGATAAAATTGCTCTGGTTCAAGCACCTCTGACAGTACCTCTGTCATAGGGGCGCCTCGCGGTCAGAACACATTTATAGACAAAAATGTAATGTGATGTACAGAAATTGGAAGTGAGGTACAGAAACAGCTGGATTGGTTACAGCTCAGCATTTGCCTTATTTGAACACAGTTTGAACACTCAGCAGTAAATGACTGGTTGAACCATGGCTGCTGGGATTGGCCAAGACTCAGCGATTGTTACAGGCACATACTCCTAAGTTAGGTTTTCAGTCTTGCCTACCTATTAAGTTAGGTAGCAGTTCATCCACAAGGACTCAAATATAAAGGTATGGAGTCCTTCTCAGGCCATGTTTAGTTTGCTTTGACACACTAAATAAAGAAGACATTTTTGAAATGAAAACAGTGAAATTCCAGATGAACAGTAAATAGAACTACCAGTCAGTGAGTCATTTTTCTTGGCTGACCCACAGTGAAAATGCATAAAAACACTGGAGAAAGTATAATATAAAATGACATTTAATGAAGAAGTCTTCAATAAATCAATGAGGAAGTTAGGATTTTTCAGAGGCTAAAAAGTAAGTGAAAGCAGAAACACAAAAAGGTCAAAGAGGTTGGCTTTTACCATGGAGACATTTACCAAAGCAAACTCTGGTTTTCTTCCTTGAGAAGCACAAATGACCTAGAGCCAAGGCTTGTTACGGTAGGTAGCCAGGCAAACATGAACAGGGCCGGAGAGGCCCCCCTTCATCAGGAATGTCTGGCAACCATCAGGTGATGGTCAGGCGGTAGTTAGACTGCCTCTGCAAAATAACAATTTGTTGCAGCCAGCGCCAGGGAAAGGCAGTTTCCCAATAGATAGAAACACCTGAAACTGGTGATCAGTATCTTCCCGATGGAGTTGGGCGGGCGGGTTCATGCATGTTCACCAAGCAGCAAAATGGCAGAGTTTAACTGGTATAAGACCTTCTAGGAACACTCGACTGGTAGGGGAAGAATGCCTCAAGTGAGCATGCGTACAACTCCAGTAAACACAGTGCACAAGCGGCCCCTCTCAACTGCTGGCAGATCACTGTGCATGTGGAATGCCAACGTATAAGACCTCAAGTTGAAGGTCAAACCACGCACTTGATCTCTCAAGTCACCTGCTTGGCCTCTTCCAAGTATACTTTACTTCCTTTTGTTCCTGCTCTAAAACTTTTAAATACAGTTTCACATCTGCTTTAAAACTTGCCTGGATCTGTCCTTATGCTTTATGCCCCTCAATCAAATTCTTTGTTCTGGGGAGGCAAGAATTGAGGTTGCTGCAGACCCAAACGGATTCAGATTCACTACTGCTAACAGACTCGCCTGAATTGAGGGTGGAATAGCAGACCCCTGTCAAACCTAGAAGACATAAAAGGTGAAAGTGCTGATGTCTTCTTGGATTTCTTCTTCTCCCTTTTCTTTTGGAAACAAATTGTTCAGGAAGTCCTCTTCATTCGGTAATCCAGTCATTGCTCCTGATCTTCAACCCTTCAGGCATTGACACCCTCCACCAGTGAAAATCTCACTTACATGTGGAATCTTAAAAAAAAAAGTCAAATATACAGAGAGAAAAAAAAATTGTGGTTATGGTTACCAGGGGAAGGGCAGGGGTTGAGAGGAGAGAGGAAATGGAGACAGGTAGGTTAGAGTTTACAAAGTAGCAGATGTGTAGGATGAGCAAATCTAGATATCTAATGAACAACATGAAGTCTATAGTTAATAAAATTGTACTTTGTTGGGGAATTCTGCTAAATGAGTAGATTTTAGCTCCTCATGACACATACACACACACACAAATGGGTAACTGCATGAGATGATGGATATGTTAATTTGCCTCACTATAGTAACCGTATTACTATCTATATGTATCCCACAACATTATGTTGTATGCCTTAAATACACATACACAATAAAATTTATTTAACACAATTTTAAAAAATAAAGTCATGGGTATTGGAGTGTATTTAGATTTGCACAATTTATAGCATGTGGCAGGTACTCAAAATATATTAGTTTTCTCCATCTTCAACTAGAAAACAGAGGAGATTGTAATGTTAAAGATGCTTGAGAAAGAATGTTACACATTAAAAGCAGAATTTTAAGAATCTTAATGTAACAGCAGTGTTGGAAAGAAAAGCATTAGAGAATAGGATAGTGTTAGGACACAGTTTAGGACATTACTTTTCAAACTATTTCTGATGAGGAGCCTCTTTCTTTCTCTCTCTCTCTCCTTCCTTCCTTCCTTCTTCCCTTTCTTTCTTTTTCTTTCTTTCTCTGTTTCTTTCTTTCTTGCTTGCTTGCTTGCCTGCCTGCCTGCCTGCCTGCCTGCCTGCCTGCCTGCCTGCCTGCCTGCCTGCCTTCCTTCCTTCCTTCCTTCCTTCCTTCCTTCCTTCCTTCCTTCCTTCCCACTCTCTCTCTCTCTCTGTCTCTCTTTCTTTCTTGTTGCCCAGGCTGGAATGTAATGGCGCAATCTTGGCTCACCGCAACCTGTGCCTCCCAGTTCAAGTGATTCTCCTGCCTCAGCCTCCCGAGTAGCTGAGATTACAGGCACGTGCTACCACGCCTGGCTATTTTTGTATTTTTGGTAGAGACGAGGTTTCTCCATTTTGGTCAGGCTGGTCTCAAACTCCTGACCTCAGGTGATTTATCTGCCTCAGCCTCCCAAAGTCCTCAGGTGTGAGCCACCACGCCTGGCCTCTTTCTTTCTTTTTTAATCTACTGCAGGTCACCTGTAAGATAGAATTAAAACTTACTAGCAAAATGAAATTTAAACCGGCATAGGGAAACACAAGCCCAGTGTTCTATTTTTGGATCCAACCAACAGACATAAAACTACTTTGTCAAATTGCTGTCAATTCTTCTGACAACTCCCAATTTCTGTACTTGCCTTGGACTGGGAACTAGCTGTTCATGGAAGGGCACTGCTCTACAGTAGCACTGGCCAGGAGCTGGTGCAATAATCCCTCTGTCAATGCCCTCCAGCCAAAGACCAACAGGAGCACACCTATTATTGATCAAGTTGGGTTTGTGAAATCACTTTGCAATAATTTTAAGTGAGAAAATTATGACAGTGAAAGAGATCTGATCTAAACAACTTCCATCTTGCATTTAACCTTCAAACTGCCCTTAATCATTCCTGGGCTTAGGCCAAGATAACTTTGGGAGACATTTAGTTTACAGTTTAAATGATAATAGCCTTTGACCAAAACTAAACCACTTTGGCAAAGCTTATGAAAGGCCACTAGGTTAGGAGGCTGTGAGGAGCCTAAATTCGGCTAAGGGATAGACGCAAACATTACCAGCCATTATTCCGGAGGTCACAGATTTGCAACTTTTCCAATTACTCCTGCAGATAACATCACCATTGTAGAATTTAAGATTGGCCTTTTGAGGTGTCTTTTCAGGTTTTTGCATTTCTGATGACCAATGGGTTCACCTGGACCCACCAAACCTCACCAACAGGGCCTGCCAAACTATACTTGAAAAGCCCTGGCCTCCAAATTTTCATGGCAATTGATTTGAGTAATAACTCTGTCTCCCATGTGTGGTGGCCAGCATCATGTCAAACTCTTTCTTTATTGCAACGTCATGGTCACAGTGAATTGGTTTTGTCTGTGCAGTGGGCGGGAAGAAACTGTTAGCAGCAGAATGTATCCTAGTGACACGGCACTGAGGTATGTTAGCTGCAGCAAATCCATATGGGTCTGCAGCAACCTCAGTTCTTGCCTCTTCAGAAGAAAGAATTCCATGGAGGGGCATAAGGCAGAGTGAGAGACCAAGGAAAGTTTTAGAGTAGGAGTGAAAGTTTATTAAAAAGCTTAAGAGCAGGAAAGAAAGGAAATAAAGTACACTTGGAAGAGGGCCAAACAGGTGACTTGAGAGATTCTAACCGCCCAAGGGGTTCACCTTGTCCGCTGCCTAGACAGAGCTGATCCATCAAGACAGGGGAATTGCAATAGTGGAAGACTAATTCACACAGAGCTGCCTGTGCAGGAGACCAGAGTTTTGTTTTTGTTTTTGTTTTTGTTTTTTTTTGAGACAGAGTTTCACTCTTGTTGCCCAGGCTGGAGTGCACTGGCGTGATCTCGGCTCACCACAATGTCCGCCTCCCAGGTTCAAGCGATTCTCCTGCCTCAGCCTCCTGAGTAGCTGGGATTACAGGCACGTGCCACTACGCCCATCTAATTTTGTATTTTTAGTAGAGATGGAGTTTCTCCATGTTAGTCAGGCTGGTCTCGAAATCCTGACCTCAGATGATCTTCCCGCCTCGACCTCTCAAAGTGCTGGGATTACAGGCATGAGCCACCGCACCCGGCCAAGACCAGAGTTTTATTATTACTCAAATCAGTCTCTCGAAGCATTGGGGGAGCAGAGTTTTTAAGGACAACTTGGTGGGTGGGGAGAAGCCAGTGAGCCAGGAGTGCTGATTGGTCAGAGATGAAAAGTAATAGGGAGTCGAAGCCATCTTCTTGTACTGAGTCCATTCCTGGGTGGGGCCACAAGATCAGAAGAGCCAGTTTATTGATCTGGGTGGTGCCGGCTGATCCATCAAGTGCAGGGTCTGCAAAACATCTCAAGCGCTGATCTTAGGAGCAGTTTAGGGAGGGTCAGAATGTTGTAGCCTCCAGCTGCATGACTCCTAAACCATAATTTATAATCTCGTGGCTAATGTTAGTCCTACAAAGGCAGTCTAGTCCCCAGGCAAGAAGGAGGTCTGCTTTAGGAAAGGGCTGTTACTGTCTTTGTTTAAACTATAAACTATAAACTAAGTTTCTCTCAAAGTTAGTTCAGTCCATTCCCAGGAATGAACAAGGATAGTTTGGAGGTTAGAAGCAAGATGGAGTCTGTTAAGTTAGATCTCTTTCACTGGCTCAGTCATAATTTTGCAAAGGCGGTTTCAAGATCAAGTGCAGGATTTGACCTCTTGACTTGGTTTTATATGTTGGCATACTTCCAGGGCCTTGCATTACTTCTGCCCTGATTCTTCCCTTGGGGCGTGCTGTCTACATACGCAGTGCCCTGCCGATGCTTGGGAGAGGCTGCATACATAGTGTGTTTACTGGAGTTGTACGCATGCTCACTTAAGTCGTTCTTCCCTTACCAGTAGAGTGTTCCTAGAGGAAGGTCCTATAGCAGTTAAGCTCCACCATTTTGCCTCTTAGTGCACATGCTTGGACCCATTTGCTCAGTTCCTAAGATCTTATTGGAAAGTTGCTGATCACCAGTTTCAGATTTTTTTCTACCTATCGGGGAACTGCCTTTCCCCTGGCACTGGCTGTGAACAATTATCATTTTAGAGAGACAGTTAACAACCACCTGACCATCACCTGATGATTGCCTGACATCCCCGGTGGTGTTGGGGGTGGGGGTCCTCTGTTGCCCTGCTCATGTCTGACTAGTTACCTACTGTAACAAGCCCATTAGGTGGTTACGTTCATAGCAAGGCAGATTGCACATCCTGAGACATCTTAGTAGAAGCCAGTGAGAAAGGCTTATTTTAGGATTTGGGCTTGTATTAGGTGATACTGAGAAGTGGAGCTCTGCCTGGATTGGTTGCTGTCAAGGGAGCAGAGGCAATTTTATGACTGGGTGTTTTAACAAATCTTATTGAAGGGAGCAGGAATAAACTGAGTCTAAAGCTTTAATTGGCAGAGGCAAGATCCTCTCATATTAGCTAGGATGGGGGATATTTTGGTTATTTTTGTGTTTTGGACATGTTTGTTTTTCTGTTCAGACATGATGATGGAGTGCTCTTGTTTTTGTCATGATCACGGAGTGCTCTGATCTGATGTTGATGTTCAGTGAAACTGTTTATGTTCCACACCAAGGCGTAAATGTGAGTGCCAGGCCAATTTCCAGTTGTCAGGGGCTGCTTTTTCCTTTCTTACCTCTGTGTGGTGATATAGTTCCTGTAAGGGTAAAACCATTGGAAGGATAAAGGAACAAAATGTGGTGGATTGCTATAGAGGACTAGCAATGATCCTCAAACTTTGACGTGCATCAGAATCTCCTGGCAGACCTATGAAGATATGGGGGCTGGCACCCCCCCCCCAAGAGTTTCTGATTCAGTAGGTCTAATGTGAGACTTGAAAATTTGCATTTCTAACCAGTCCTCAGGTGTTGTCTATGCTACCAGACCACACTTTGAAAACCACTGAAGTAGATGGAAGTATCAAAAGTGAGGATGATTACAGTGTAAGAAAACTGACCCAATAGAGTTATCTGCAATTCCCAAGATAAAAATCTAGAGTGGGCCAGGTGCAGTGTCTCATGCCTGTAATCCCAACACACTGGGAGGCCGAAGCGGGTGGATCATCTGAGGTCAGGAGTTCGAGACCAGACTGGCCAACATGGTGAAACCCTGTCCCTACTAAAAATACAAAAATTAGCTGGGCACGGTGGCACATGCCTGTAATCCCAGCTACTCGGCAGGCCAAGGCAGAAGAATTGCTTGAACCCAGGAGGCAGAGGTTGTAGTGAGCCGAGATCACACCACTGCACTCCAGCCTGGGTCACAAGAGTGAGATTCCATCTCAAAAACAAAAAAAAATGTAGAGTGGTCTCTATGTTACTCTCTAATGCAATTCTAACACTGTATGATTGTGCATTTTCCTATTTTAAATTACCAGTCTTTCAGAGGGAATAGCATATAGGAAGATTCTTCCCAAAATAATTTGTGCAAATTGTTGACAGCCAAAGTTTGTAATGCACGTAAAAGTAAAACTTTTATGTGTTTATTGTTCATTTTCCAGGAAGTTCTCAGTTACAAATAGGCAGATTTATTTTAGGGAAACGGATTAGTAAAACCAGTTTTCCACTAGATTATTTACAAATTGTCTTACTATACGTTATACATATTACATGCAAAGGAGGCCTTATAATCCTTTTTTAACTATTCTCTCACCAATATTAAGATAGAATTCTTTAAAAGGAACGTGACTGCTCACCCTTTTGAAGTGTTTAAATGTCTTTACTAAAAATTTGACATTTTCTCCTTGATTTGGTTTACTTTTTCCTGAAAAAAGTGAACACAGTGAAAGGAAGTGATAAATAGGGATGCAAATGGGTTATCCTTTCTTGTTCTGAAAAATTAGTTTTAAGTTTATTTTTCTCTCTATAGGAGATAAAAGAAGTGTGACATGGATCACTTATGGTTTAAGCTGAATTGCCTCTGTCTTATAATTTTTACTGAGATTCAGTTTATGTTTGACCTAAAAAATTTAAGTATCATACAAAGAGTTTATATAAAAACTTAATATAATTTTCTATAGCTCTTTTAACAAGTTGTAAACTATTTTATTAACCCTTTCTTTTTTTTTTTTTTTTTTTTTGAGACGGAGTCTCGCTCTGTCACCCAGGCTGGAGTGCAGTGGCGCTATCTCGGCTCACTGCAAGCTCCGCCTCCCAGGTTCACGCCATTCTCCTGCCTCAGCCTCTCCGAGTAGCTGGGACTACAGGCACCCGCCACCACGCCCGGCTAATTTTTTTTTTTTTTTGTATTTTTAGTAGAGACGGGGTTTCACCGTGGTCTCGATCTCCTGACCTCGTGATCCACCCACCTCGGCCTCCCAAAGTGCTGGGATTACAAGCGTGAGCCACCGCGCCCGGCCTATTAACCCTTTCTTTTAAAGGCTACCAAGAAGCTGATAATTCATGAGAAACAGATAAAATGACTATAAATTATTCCTCTCAAATAGGACACTTGGCCCTCTTTCTAAAATAATTTCATCATCTCTTTAGAGAGAAGAAATAGTCTTTGGCAGGGAGCTAGATCTTGCAGATCTAACAGGGGGTTTTCCGTGTTGCATCAGAATAAGAATTCAAATAGAATAAGATAATTAACTTGAAATTCTAGGCTTGGGTCCACTCCTGACTATCTACTGGACCAGGAGCCGGTCTTGTGCCTTGCTCTGATGAGTAATTAACTTCAGTTTCTTCATTTGTGAAGTAAAGGGCGTAGACTAGATCATCTTTTGGGATTCCCTGAGCTCTGAAATGTTTATACTGTTAGAATAGGCCTAAGGCTATCAGTTTCAATTATGTTGTACTCATCTGTTTCACAGCTCTTCTTGAATATTTTGTTCAATATCAGAAGGATATTGAGAACAGGGCATGTAAGGAGATGGTGAAAGGTCTAGGAACATATTAGTAAGAATTGGAGGAACGGAGCTTGGAAAAGTGGTTCAGGGTGGGAGACGTATGAGATCTTTTTCTCTGAAAAATATGGAATCTCTCATGTGAAGAAGGCAAACATGTATTCCAAGAACAATGGGTGACACTTGCAAGGAGACAATTTCAGTTCCTATATACCCGTTTATCTCCAACTTCCAGTCCCTGATCCTCCAGAAGATCTTTTGATCTCTGGGCCACTGGCTTAAATTCTCCTCCTCAAAATCCAGTCCCACCTCCTCAACAAATTTTTATGTAAGTTCTAAAACTCCAACTTCCCTAGAAAATCCTTTAAACATCAACTGCCTGCTTTATCTTTCCTTTCCTTGCAAAATTTTCAGAGAGCACTCCAGCCTGATCTCTAGGCTCAGAGTACACAGGTCACTTGTGTCAATGCTGACAGCCAGGAAATAAACCTGGCACAGGCCCTAGTACGTGCAGCTGGTCTTGCTTTGCTATACCTTACAACTCCTCCTACTTCCTGGTGTTCTGTAATCAGACTCCTCAGCCACAGACCTTCCTATACAATGCCTCCTGTGAATATATCCTGGATCCCTACTGCAAAGAATTCATGTCCCTTGGACAGACAGATCTTCTAAATTACAAAGCCCTTTTGTCTCCACTTTTGAAAGAGCCTATCAAATTTAGAGAGGAGTTAGAAAGATTAGTGGCCATTTATAACCCCATTCATAAGAACCTCCACTGGCTACTAAGGGGTGTTCTTTCCACCCATGATTATACTGTGGTTATCAGACATTCCAGAAAGCCCCCAGATGAATGTCTTACCCCTAGAGGGAACAAGTGGCCAGAACTTCTCCCAGGTCCTCCTACAATTGACCAGGAAATGGCTGAGTTATGGGGCCTGATAGGGACAATATTAGAGGCCTTTTCCTCTAAGGTGAAGTGGTCTAGGGTTGAATTATGTACTCAGAAGAAAGGGGAACATCTTAAGGCCTATATGGAATGATTTATACAAACTTTTGAAAGGTTCACTGCATTAAATCCTGAAGTCCTAGGACATAAAAAATTTTTAAATTCTGCCTTGGTTAGAAATCACCCTGATACAAAGAGGCAAATCCAAAATAGTGTCATTGGCTGGACAGGTCATTCTCTGAATGTTATTATAGAAGGAGCTATGCAATTCTTTAAAAATAACTTGCAGGAAAATAAGAGGAAAAGGGGATTAAAGTCAATAGTACTTGCTTTGAAAATTGAATTGATTCTCCTTCCTTCCTTCCTTCCTTCCTTCCTTCCTTCCTTCCTTCCTTCCTTCCTTCCTTCCTTCCTTCCCCTTTCCTTTCCTTTCCTTTTCCTTTTCCTTTCCTTCCCTTTCCTCTGTGGCCCAGGCTGGAGTAAACTCGGCTCGCTGCAGACTCCCTGCGTCCAGCTCCCGTGATTCTCCTGCCCTGGCCTGCGGGCTGCCTGGGATTGCCGCCGCGCACCACCACCCCTCCCTGGTTTTTCTCCTTTGGCTGGAGGCACGGTTTCACCATGTCGGCCAGGCTGGTCTCCAGCTCCTGACCTCCAGTGCTCTGCCCGCCTCGGTCTCCCGAGGTGCTGGGACTGCAGACGGAGGCTCGCTCACTCGGTGCTCGGTGTTGCCCGGGCTGCAGTGCGGTGGCGTGGTCTTGGCTCGCTGCAGCCTCCACCTCCCAGCCACCTTCCTTGGCCTCCCAGGGTGCTGGGATTGCAGCCTCTGCCCGGCTGCCGCCCCGTCTGGGAGGTGGGGAGCGTCTCTGCCTGGCCGCCCATCGTCTGGGTTATGAGGAGCTCCTCTGCCTGGCCGCCCCGTCTGGGAGGTGAGGAGCGCCTCTGCCCGGCCGCCACCCCGTCTAGGAAGTGAGGAACGTCTCTGCCTGGCTGCCCATTGTCTGGGATGTGAGGAGCTCCTCTGCCCGGCCGCCCCGTCTGGGAAGTGAGGAGCCCCTCTGCCCGGCCGCCCCGTCTGGGAAGTGAGGGGCGCCTCTGCCCGGCCGCCTCTTCTGGGATGTGAGGGGCGCCTCTGCCCGGCCGCCCCGTCTGGGAAGTGAGGAGCACCTCTGCCCGGCCGCCACCCTGTCTAGGAAGTGAGGAGCGTCTCTGCCTGGCCACCCCGTCTGGGAAGTGAGGAGCACCTCTGCCTGGCCACCCCATCTGGGATGCGGGGAGCACCTCTGCCTGGCCACCCCGTCTGGGAGGTCTGCCACGGAGGCCAGAAGCAATGTGGGGGCTGGATGTGGTGGCTCACGCCTGTAGTCCCAGTACTCTGGGAGGCTGAGGCGGGTTGATCACTTGAGGCTAGGAGCTCGAGACCAGCCTGGCCAACATGGCGAAACATATGAAAAATACAACTGTCAAACCAACCAACGAACCAAGCGACAACAAAACAGGTCTACCCTGGAGTCATACTCTAATTTTTTCTATTTTCCTCCCTTTCTGATCCTTTATCCCACTTTCTTTTTCATCCTCTTCCTTCTCCTTCTTCTTTGTCAAATAGAGGATTGAGTTATTATCATTGATCCATACAAAGTCCCTCTCTCATTTATTTTCTTTAATTCCCACCCCGCATTTCTATTCCCCGTCTTCCCATGTGCAACCTTCGTAATATGTTTGATATGCATCTTTTTGTTCGTATGTACTTTTAGAAAATGTTTATTGTTTGTGTGCAAAAATAAATAAATAAATAAATAAATAAATAAAAAAGAAAATTGATTCTTTACAAAAACAAAATCATAACTCCAGGGAAAACTCAAAACCCACTCACCTTTCTCCCCACCCACAGAGCTTTGTCTTCAGATGTTTGCAGATATTGTAAAAAAAACAAGGGCATTGGAAAAACAACTGTCCTAGACTTATGAGAAAGGAAAGCTTAAATAACAATCTCCCTAGACCCCAGCACCTTCACAAGGTCAGCTTTCTCTCTTCTGCGGGACAATACCCCATCGATTGATGGGGTCAGCTAATTTTCAGTTACACCCTAGATCCCACTATTAAACTTACAGTAGAGGATTGGGAACCGAAATTCTCTTTCTTTTTTTTTTTATAAGAGACAAACTCTAGCTATGTTGCACAGACTGGACTCCTGGGCTCAAGCAATCCTCCTGTCTCAGCCTCAGACTATAGACATGGGCCACAGGGCCAGCTGGGAACTGTAATACTTAATTGCCACTGGTGCAACTGTCCCTACCATCTGCTGAGAGGATCTCTCTCCCTGTCACCTCTGCTTCTATTCAAGCTATTGGAGTTTCTGGGCAATATATTTCATTGCCCATGTATCAGGCCACTGCAATATCCTTAGGCCTTCTTAACACCCATCATGGAACTCTAATAGATTCCTTGCCCAATGTTCACAGCAAATCAATATGCAGAGACACATATTGGGGGCAGCAGAGAAAGAGGTTTAATTGTAGGGCCACCAAACGAGGAGATGAGAGGAAACCTCAAATCCACCTCCCTGAGGAATTTGGGGTTAGAGTTTTTAAGGATTTTGGAGTAGGCCAAAGTGTGGAGATTGTTGATTGGTTGAAGGGTACAGGGTAAACTAATGACATGGGAGGTGAAGAAGCTGTATTTTCATGCTGATCCCATTCCTCTGTGCTGGTCTTTAAACTGATTGCTGGAACTCAGGGTATGAAACAAAACGTATGATTCTTATGTCAGAGATCCTGTTTGTAGGAATAATGGGGATGCAAATCAATTCTTAAACAGTCTTACAACCCTAATGTCAGCAATCCTATCTGGAGGAGCAATGTGGTTACATCTGCAGATACTCAGATTCTAGTGCTATGTGCCTTTCAGCAACAAAGAAATGGGCCAAAGTGCAGCCTGATTAATGCTGAATTATAATTATATTTCTCTAGAAACAAATATGCAATGCTTGTCAACCCTGTGGGAGCGTTTTCAGTTAAGGTTTTCTAGTTTCTGAGTCCTCACCAACAAACTTTTTAGGTGGAGATGTGTTACACAATGTAAAGAGAGAGGCATTTTTATTTCCCTGGCCTTAGACTTCCTCCTTTCCGTAATGGAAATTCATCTTGATTTTAAATCCTCTGAAGAGGAAGCAACCTTTAAAGATGTCTCAACTCATCTCCCAGCCTCACATGCCAATGAGGTTGAATTGCTACTGTGTGCGGAGCCTGTAGGTATTGCCTGGAAAAGAATAAATCTTTTCTGTTAGTAGCTCGGTATGCCTTCTTACAAAATGCAGAGCAAGAAATTAAACCTGAGAAAGAAAGAAAAAAACCCTTTTTATCTAAGGAATGCAAACCCCTTTAAATTATCAGGCCCAGAGGGGTATTTATAATATAACAGCAGTCAGGTTTCATTCACCCTTGAGCTAAAGAATTACCTCTTGAAGGTATATGTGCTATATGAGCTATAGACTAACTGATGCCATGTAGCCATAAGATGTCATATACCCTATAGTTCAACAACGTATAGCCAATCACTAACCAATGTATTTCTGTAAATCAGTGAGAATTCTTGGTGAACGTATTTTGTAATCACTCCCTCTCCTGATTTGTCATTTTTCTTTAAAACCTTGAGCCTTTCCTTTGTTCTCCCAAAGGCTTGCCGAGGCAACCTGGAATCAGGCTGCAATCCTCAGCCTTGGTGCAGATAAACTCTTTAATTTTGCCTCAGCTTCATCCTTTTAGATCAACAAACTTATAATAGACTGTCTTTTATAGAGGGTGTTCTTGTCTTTATTTCCTTTCTTACTCTGTAATACCTTAATCTTGCCAGTAAAGAAAGAAGGAACATTTGATTCAGACAGGAATAAAATCTATTGATTTTTACAAGATCTAAGAGCCCATAAACTCCTTTGTGATTTTTCACCATCCCTTAGTCCCTAATCCAGCTGACACTTCTACTTCAATTTCTGCTGATACAGCCTGATTTACAATGATTGACATCTGCTCAATTTTCTTTTCAATTCCATTGCGCCCTGACTCAAAATTTCTCTTTACATTTACATTTAGAGGGAGAAAATTAACATGAACTCATATACCTCAGGGATACCGTGAGTCCTTTTCAATGTTTTCCCGAGTCCTTAAAGTCAGCTTAGAATCTGTGTCCTTTACCCAAGGCTCCACTCTTGTTCATTATTCTGATATGATCCTTTAGTTTGTTACTGAACTAAGCAACCCGCTCTTCTAGACTCCCTCATTTTCCTAAAGGCACTAGCTCAACAGAGGCCATAAAGCCTTCCGACCTAAACTTCAGTGGGTGCAAATAACTGTTACTTATGTAGGATTGAATTGCTAGGTTGTCATATCTCAGAGCACTCGAAAGCTTGCCCCAAAATGCCTAGAGTCAATTTTGTGCATTCCACTCCCAAAAAAACTTCTTCGTAAATTTCCAGGGGCAGCTAGTTATTGCCACCAATATATTCCTAATTTTGTTGCCCTTGCTAAGCTCCTATATACCCTCTTCCCAGATACTAATTCTGAGCCCATTTTCTTGGCCTGCAGATCCATAAATCTCCTCTGGAGCCTTAAATTAACATCCACATCCGCTGCTCTCAGCTAACCTGATTTTGACAGACCTTTTCGCCCATCTTGCCATGAAATAATGGGATTGCTGCAGATATTCTGAACCAATTTTTTGCCTCTCTGATACACCCTGTAGCATATTTCTCATGTCAATTGGACCCCCATGCCAATGTGTAGTAGCCACAGCTACCACCCTAATAATTGACAAAGCCAGTATATTCTGATATTACACTCCTTCATTCATCAATATGTTCCCCATGCTGTCTGTTCGCTTACAAGTTCATAAGATACAGCACCTTTCTCCAGGTGGCAGGCCACCTATGAACAGGCCCTGTTCACCAGCTCCTCCATCACGTTGCATTGTTGTAACACTTTAAACCCGGCTGTTCTACTGCCCCTGCCTGATGATGGAGAGCCTCACTCCATTCGATGATTGCCTTGCAACTATAGAAAAGGTCTCAAAGCCACAAGAAGACCTCCTAGATACTCCTTTGGACAATCCAGACTTATTTCTATTTTGTAATGGCTTCTGTGAATGACATTTCCAGGAAACAGAACTGTGAAGCCATAGTTTTCCCTTGTGAAACACTTCAGGCATCCTCTTTGTCCACTGTAAAGTCAGCCCAAGCTGCTGAATGTGTAGATATTGCTAGAGCTGGTGTAATGGCAAAAGGAAAAATTGCCACTATTTACCCTGACTCCAGATATGCCTTGGGCGTCTGCCACACTATTGGCAATCGGAAGTCCAGCAGATTCTTAACTTCTGCTGATAATCCTATTTCCAATGAGCATATAATTGCTGCTCTATTACAGGCTATTCACCTCCCTATTCAAATTGCTATTGCTCATTGTTCAGCTCATCCTAAGGAGACTGATACTATATCTCTAGGGAATGAAAGGGTGTAGAAGGCTACTAAGAATGCAGCCCCAAAGGACCTTCCTATTCTTTTCCACCCTTTATTAACCTGCCTTTATTGCTTACTGGTGTTATTGATTACCAGAGAATGCCCCACAATGCCAAAAACAAACAAACAAAAAAAACCAGCCCACAAATGAATACAAAAGAATGTCAGATAATTATCCGGTGTATTATACATGGGGCCAATGGAGTTCCTGTGGGCTCCCTTTTTTTGACTTTTTGGCTTGAAGCACTTATCTCCCTTCAGATGGGACATATGTACAGACAGAGGATAGTTAAGGAATGAAAAGATAATTGGTTTTGGCTTGGTATTTACAAAATTTCTAACTGAATTATTCTCAGTGCACTTCTAATAAATCCCATCAAATTTTTGGAGGAGACCAACATGCCTCAGCAAGTCCTCTAAGACATTAGGCTTTAGGCTCTTCTTACTGTTTGGTTGTTGTCTGTATGTTTAGTGGATGGATTGAATGCTATCTGACTAGATGTGCTGACACCATGACAGTGGTAAAGAAATTAATAACAGGTCAGGTGTGGTGGCTCATGCCTGTAATCCCAGCACTTCGGGAGGCTGAGGCAGGTGGATCATTTAGGGTCAGGAGTTTGATACCAGCTTGGCCAACATGGTAGAACCCCATCTGTACAAAAACTACAAAAATTACCCTGGTCTGGCGGCGCATGCCTGTAATCCCAACACTTTGGGAGGCTGAGGCAGGTGGATCATCTGGGTCAGGAGTTCAATACCAGCCTGGCCAACATGGCAGAACCCCATCTCTACAAAAAATACGAAAATTAGCCTGGCGTGGTGGCACACACCTGTAGTCCTAGCTACTCGGGAGGGTGAGGCAGGAAACTTGAACCTGGGAGATGGAGGTTGCAGTGAGCTGAGATCGTGCCATTGCATTCCAGCCTGGGAGACCTAGCAAGACTCTGTTTCAAAAATAAATTAATCAATTAATAAATAATAAATAACATCATTCTTCATTTGGACATTCCATTATAGATTGCATTGGACCACTGGAACTTATTTTACAGCAGAAATAAAACAGTTGTTTGTAAAAATTCTAGGATATTCATTGAAATATCCTAGAATGATACCCTATATCATTCTTAATCCTCAGAGCAAGTGGAATGCAAACACTGAGACACAAAAGTAACTTTAGGACAAGTCTGTCAAGAAATTGGACTTAATTGGCTGAAAGCCTTACACCTTATAAAAAAAAAATGGGCAGGGTGCGCTGGCTCAACACTGTAATCCCAGCACTTTGGGAGGCTGAGCTAGGTGGATCACTTGAGGTCAGGAGTTTGAGACCAGCCGGGCCAGCATGGTGAAACCCCATCTCTACTAAAAATATAAAAATTAGCTGGGCGAGGTGGTGGGCACCTGAAATCCCAGCTGCTTGGGAGGCTGAGGCAGGAGAATTGCTTGAACCCGGCAGGTGGAGGTTGCAGTGAGCTGAGATCTTGCCACTGCATTCCAGACAAGGCGAGACTCCATAAAAAAAAAAAAAAAGCATTACCCCTTATAAAAATCTAGAATACTCCAAATAGAAGACATGGATTAACCTCTTTTGAAATAGTGTTTGTTGCCCCATGCCTACTGGCAGCTCTAAACCTTCCATTTCTGGATTGAATGAACATTACAAGGACTTCAGTGAACAATTTGATGCTATGACTAGCTATACACAGACCCTATTATATTTAGAGCATATCATCAACAGGTAAAACGGGAATGGCTTCTGCTGACTGACAAACCTTACCATAAACCTTTTGATTGGGAAATCAGAGTACACCAAGGCTTTTGGAAGAAAACATACGCTGTCACCTAACTGGGAATGGCCTTGCAAAGTACCACTGATCACCTACACTGCTATCAAAATAAAAGAAAAATCCTCGTGGATTCGTGCAAGTCATGCCAAACCAGACCCAGATGACCACTCCCAGGGCAATTGGAAGACCGTCCCTACAGGTGACCTTTAAGTAAGGATTTCCAGAGTCAAGACCCAGGCCCAAGAAGCAAACAATATCATGAAGTAGATAGTTTTTCCCAAGATCACAGATCAAGAAACTTTGCTTGCACCTATTAATATTTTCTTCCTCTTTTCAGCCTCTCAAATTCAATAAATATAAAAACAACAAGAGATCAGAAAACAACAAACAAACCCCCTTCCTTCGTCACAGACTACCTATGAACAGACCTGTTCACCAATCCCTCCATCGTGTTGACTTATTGGCCTTTTATTTAAGGATTGACTGTGGAGATTATTGTCTCAGTCTCTTCGATTGGCCCGCTGATCCTCCACTATGACCTTTTTTTGAAACTGTGTCTCTCTTTTATTAACCCGGACAGTTTTCTCAACAGGTTAAGTGCAGACCTAACTCCCCTTACACCAGTTTTCCAAACTTGGCCACATTAACTAATCTGATTGCTGGTTATGCCAGTGCCATCCAGATTACGCAAAATAACCTAACTCGTTTCTGCCAGTGCAAGTACCTGGTGGACCAACTTGGCAAATGGATGTATGACAGGGTATGGTATCCATGACCAAGAAAATAATATCACAGGGCACAGTGGCTCACAACTGTAATCCCAGCACTTTGGGAGGTTTAAGAGAGTGGAGTTCAAGACAAGCCTGGGCAACCTGGTGAGACCCCATCTCTACAAAAAAATTTAAAAAGTTAGCTGGGTGTGGTGTTGTGTGCCTGTAGTCCCAGCTACTCGGGAGGCTGAGGTGGGAAGATGCTTGAGCCCAGGAGGCTGAGGCTGTCATGAGCTGTGATTATGCCACTGCGCTCCAGCCTGGGTGACAGAGTGAGACCCTGTCTCAAAGAAAAAAGAAAATAGTATCTTTCCACTTCTCCTTTTGGTGAGTTAATTTGACACAGAAAAATCTCTATGAAAGCTTAGTAAAGTCATTAAAGGGAAATTTTTTCCTTTGTATGGAAAATAATCATGGTGCTGGACCCTTCCTGGGTGACATACCAAGGGTATGCTGGAACCAAACCTTGTGGTTTGTTCTATAGGTGGCATCTTCAACCTCTCATGAAGGTCACAGATGGTCCTGACACTGACTCTTATGATACAAGGACTTGCTAAATCACCAGATGTCATAGCTGGCCTATAAGCCAGCCCTGTGCAACCCGGGGTAGTTCAGCTATTACCCTAACTGGGCTTCCAAAAACCAAAGATTATATATGGATAGACCAAAGATGTAGATTAACTTGGTCAGATGACAAAACCACACCTTATAGCTGCCAAAGCCAAACTGCAGGACTCCTATATCAGGTATTTTGCAGCAGTTCTGCTCCTACAGACTAACAGGGACATAGGAAGATGGAGATGTGCAGATGCCAACATGACATGTGTCAAAACATAACAAACCCCAGACTGGTGGGTCACAAGTTCCACTCTAACCTCATCCATGAACAACACTGATCTTTTTATCTTATGTGGCAACAAAATATATAAGATATTCCCATCTATATGGCCAGGATGATGCAGACTTGAATACCTGATGCCTCCCATCGCCAGATACTCCACTTTAAATGACAGTCAGATTACAAGTGTGGGCTCAATTGTTCACAAAGTAGTGCCACACAAATGTATCAGAAGTGACATTATGGAAAACCCATTTGTGTATCACAATTCTAAGCTCTCTTAAGTATTGAGATCTTGTTCCTGGGCTTTGGAACTTACTTTTTGGAAAAGGCAGTTCTAAGTCTTTCCATAGTAACGGACATGAGAATGTGGAGTTCAGTATTACTATGCAAACATTGGAAGCACTCCAGTCAGAAGTTAAATTTATGCTAGATCCCAGGAGTTCAAGGCTGCAGTGAGCTGTGATCATGCTATTTCACTCCAAAATTGTCACGGACTAGATTCACTAACAGTCAGACTAGGAGGAACTTGCTTGATCATTGGTGAAGAAAGCTGCTTCTATATAAAGAACTTAGGACAAGTAGTGTTTAATGGCACCATTTAAAGGGCAAGATCAATATTAATCCTCTCCATCAGATAAATGAGGCTCATGATTTTAATGGACTGACCTATTTCTAGGGATGGGAGAGTGGCTTAACCGGATATGATGAAATGTGCTTAGATTTGTTCTTTTCTGATGATTCATACTTGTAATCTATGTTCTTCTCTCCCTTTGCAGATCTCTTGCCACTCAGCTACTAACCCAGTTTTTCTCTCCACCGCCACCTGCTCAGCTTTTAATGTATGAAACTTCTAGGGAAGTTTCAGATGGGAGAAATAAAGGAGTTAAAAACATGCTGCCTCAAAATATGCTCCTCTAGCATATTGACTATTATGAAATAAAGGTACTTGAAAAACAGCAGGTGCAAGATCACTCTTTCTTTCTATCTTTGAAAGCAGGAGATGGAATTCCCATGTGAAAGATGTCTTCCCTATACCAGAAGGAAACATTATTCTTATCATTGAGGAAGAGAAGTTGAAGCAAAATATAGGGAGGGAAATCTGTACAATCAAACCTTGTTAAACTAACCCTTATCTTCCTAGTTTCTTTTCTACCCCGTTAAATACCCTAGATCAAGCCCTTTAACTTTGTCACATTTTCATAAGTTTTTGAATTTTTTTGTTAAATTCAGAATATAAGTGTTCAACTCTAACTGTGACTTTGGGTGCTCACTTCCTTATGAAGACTCCTGTGCTACATAACACTTGTATTAAACAAATGTGTATGCTTTTCTTCTGTTGATCTGTCTTATGTCAACTTAATTCTCAGACCCAGCTGAAAAACCCCAGGGAGTAGAGGTAAAATTTTGCTCCCTTATAGCTCTATGGCTCTAGTTTGATTCTAGTTTAGTATGGATAAAAATGGGACCCCATGGTCACTTGGGGTATATAAGTATCTATGTACTTTAAGAATGGATCCCAGGATGTTGTAAGGTTTACTGATCATACATATTCATTTATTCATAAATTTCTTTCAACAGTCATTGAGGATATATTATGTGTATACTCAACTACACTGACTAGGTTACAGAGACAAATTAGACCAAGTCTTTCTCCTCAATGAGATTCTAGCCTAATGGAGGAAAACAGATACAATGAACTAGGTATAATAGTGTCATAGGTGCTATGATAGATATTTTCATAGGGGCATTGAGGCTACTAAGACTAAATGAGGAGAAGAGATGGGAGATTATGAGAGGAATGTAACCCAGAATCCCCATTTTTCTAAGAGATAGTTTAATTATTTTCTCTCTCTCTTATTTTCTCTTTCTTCCTTTCCCCTACTTCCTATTTAGCTTTTTAGAAATGCAATTATAGCCTCTCACCCACCAGGAGGCTGCCCTGAGAGATAACAGTTGAATTATAACCCAAAGTCCCTCCAGGAAATGCTCTCCCACCTGGAGAGTTTTCAGCCACCTTTACAATCTATTTCTGCCTATGAAAATGCCAACTCAACTGCCTGATAGATCAGGTACCAAGTTATCACATGGACCCTCCCTGCCTGCTTGCTTCCTCCCCTGGCTTTTAAAGTGCCCACTTTTTTCTCGAAAAGCAAAGCAATACCATTAAGACAGGAAGCCTACACTTCTTCCCCTAAACTAGCTTTGGAATAAAAGTTACTTTTTTTATAACAGAACTTGCTCTTGTTCTTTGGACTCTGCAAGCAGTGAGCAACTGAACCTGCATTTCAGTTACAAAAGAGTAGGAAAGGCTTCATGGAGAAGTTGACCTTTGAGTTGAGTCTTGAAGATGAGAAGATTCCACTAGGAGAATGGACAATGAAAGGAAGGCCAGTAGGTGGGAGCTGATAAAACAGCATGGTGTATGAAGAGTCAGCCTGGTTCACACTTGTCTTGAGTGCAGTATCCACAAGTACTATATCATGAAGAACCTTAGCTACCATGCAAGGGAATTTTAAAGTATTGCATCCTAAGCAGGCTTGTCGTAACACTTGTGAGGTTCAGGGCAAGAGCAGAAGTACAGGTTTTTGGCTGTCTTCCTGTTTCCTCTACTCCAACTTAAAGATCCTCACACACATCTGTGAGTAGCCCAGCCTGCATGTCTAAGCTATGTCCTATCCTCATGAAAACATCTGCCTTTTGGCCTCCTCTAAGGCTTAAGAATGAGCCTTGGCAGCCTGGTTGCTTCATGGGTCTGGAAGCAGACTCAGATCCTTTGGGCTGGGTGTTCCAGGAGTGTTGTCTATAAGTAGGGAGGACACAGGCTCTGGGAAGAACAGCCCTTTGGACCCATAGAGACTCCTGTCCTGAGTGAGGGGGGAAGTGGTTATAGGAGGGCCAGAGTGGGGCTATCTAAATTTTAGTGGGGTAGCAAACTTTTTCCGTGAAGGAGTAGCTAGTAAATAATTTAGGCTTTGAAGGCCAGATATGGCCACCATTGGATGTTCCTGTTTTGTTTTGGTTGCAGGCATTAAAAAATACAAAATCCATTCTTAGCTTGAGGGCCGTACAATATTAGGCTGCAGGTTGGATTTGGCCAGGGGTCATAATTTGTATGACATGCAACAAGAGTAGTAGGGCATCTCTGAAGAGTGTGAAAAGGGGACTGACCGTCACTTTGTGTTTTAGAATGATCAGTTTGGCTTTGTGGAGCATATATAGAAACTGGACAAACTGGAGGCTGTTGTAATAATTCAAACAGGAGATGATGAGGCCCTGACCTAACTCAGCAGCAATGGGACTGGAGAAGATAGTGAATTAAGAACACTTTAAAGGAATTAGTGACTTACGAACATTTTAAAGGAATTAGTGACTTTGGGTTTTTGATCAAAGCAACTGGGTCGTGATTCTAATCACTGAGATGGTGACATCAAAGGGCAGGGTAGCATGAGCTAATAGGTTCTGTTTTTAGTATCTGGTTCTTGATTTTTATGTAGGAGACTCTAGGGGATGTCCAGTAGATTCTCATACATACAAGTTGCTATTCTGTAGTGAGGGCAGGGCTGAAGATACAGATTTAGGAGTCACAAGAAGACACACAGCCACTCCAGAGCATTTGAAAGGTGAAACTGAAGAGGTGAAACTCCTTGCGTCCTACAAGTGTCTTGTTCTTGAGATGAACCAGATCAAGACAGGGCAAGAGAGGAGATACTGAAGCCCAACTCTGAAAACCTGGCCCAGCTTCTGGGGCTGACAATCAAGGCTGAGGCTGGTGAGCAGTGTGGTGTGAGAGGCTGAAGCATGGTTGGAGTGTGGCCAAAATAAATCTGGAAGGGTGACCAAGTAAGGGACAGCAGAGAAATCTTTCCTCCGGGCGTAGTCTCTCAACTACTAGATCTACGCCCTGAATTAGGAATCTCCTGTATTATAATGTTTGACTCTAAGTCTGAAAGCTCAAGTGTGAGAGAAGCATAACGTTTATGACTTATGAATCCACCTAATTTTGACTCTAAGCTGCCATGCATTAGGCTGGTAGGAAGGTGAACGTAAATCACTCCAGTAGGTTTGGGTCCCACCTCAGTCACACTCCCTTACTCTGCCAAGGCTCCAGAGGCCTTCCTTAGTCATTGGTCATCGCCCACATCAGTCAATGCTGATGTGCCCATTGTCTGTGTCTGCACAATACTGGCAGGTCTGGCAGCATCTGGCAGTTTCCGTGACATATTTAGGACACTGGACTATTTGGCAAAGCTCTGCAACACATTGCCTAGGGCTTTGTTTTCCTAGATGAACTGAGTACCTCCTGCCCGGAGTCTTGCTTCCTGTAGTAATGACCCAAGCAGAGAATCTACAGATTCTCTTGCTTCTAGATCTACAGATCTCTTCTCTTCAGGACCTCTAGATCTACAAAGATCTTGCTTCTAGATCTACAGATCTCTTCTCTTCGGGACCTCTAAAGTAATCTCTAGTTTGCATGGATATTTCTCCTTCTTGTTCTTTCACTATATGCTTTTATAGTTTGTCAGATTCATAACTTGAAAAACATGTTCCTCTTTCCTCCAGGAAAGGGAGGGATTACTAATTCAAAGTGAGGGAAAATATTTGCATTTCACTTTCTAGTCCATCAAAAAAAGGGAAGAAAAGCAAAAACAGTTAAGATTTTGTACTGAAATAGTGAGCATTTACACCCTGCCACATATTTGTGGAGAGGAGGATCAGCAAGTGCAAGGAAATACCCAGGAGAAGGACTTGATGAATGAGACAATTGGCAGGACATATGATGGGTCCGAGGAGTGGCTGAAGGTGATGTCTTTAAACTTGGGCTCCCCTGATTTTCAGAATGGAACATTGCAATGAGCCTGCATTCAGGGTCCATAGATCAAACCTGAATATCCCCAGTTACCTAGTAGATAGGGCTGCAGGTGGCGGGGTTGGGGGCTGGGCATTGGTGGTATAACCTCGTATGAACTTTCCTGCTTCTAGTCAAGAAGGCTTTGGAATTCTGTTGGGGGTTGAATCTGGGTGCTGAATTTTTGCTTTAATCTGTGAATTGTTGCGGATGCCCATGGCTGAAATTAACTAACTTTAAAAAATAATTAGTCAGTTTACTTGCTTTATTTCATTTGTTCTTCAAACTACCCAGGAAGGTAAATGTCACAGTTTCCATTCTGCTGATGGGAAATCTGAAACTCAGAGAGGCCAGGGGAATTTATCACAGTAATACAGCTAGTATGTGACATCAAATCCATGTCAGTTATTGTAGGTTTATCTTAGTGGATAATTTATTTCCCAATAGTGATATTTTGAGAATGAAAGGGGCAGCTATTAATAATTATCTCAGGACTATAAGTGAAACTGGAGTTTTCCTGTGTGGTCAGTCAACTTGGCTATTTCTTTATTTGTATTAACTTTTTAAAGAACAAACTGTAATCTTCGTAATCATTTCAACTTTTAAAAATTCTCCAGGATGGCCAACGTGGCAAAACCCTGTGTCTACTAAAAATACAAAAATTAGCCATGCGCTGTGGTGCACGCCGGTAGTCCCAGCTACTCAGGAGGCTGAGGCAGGAGGATTGCTTGAACCCAGGAGGTGGAGGTTGCAATGAACTGAGATCATGCCACTGCACTCCAGCCTGGGCAACAGAGCGAGACTCTGTCAAAAAAAAAAAAAAAAAAAAGACTTCTAACTCCTTTTATGAAGCCAATATAACCCTAATATCAAAACTTGATAAGAGTAGTGCAATAAAGTAGATTACAGATCGTTCTCACTTCTGAACATAAATGCAAGAATACTAATATGCATTAGGTAACTGAATTTGGTAATTACTAAAATAATATATCATGATTTAAAAATATAGCATACCACAACCAGTTATAGTTAATTCTTAGGACTGCAAAGAGATAATTCTACATTTGAAAAATTTATTAATGTGATTTCCCATACTAAGAAACTAAAGAAAGAAATACTTAGAACATTTCAACACAGCATAAAAAGCCTTCCATAAGGTGCTATATTTATTTACAGTTTAAATTAGCAGAAAACTAGGAACAGAAAGAAATTTCCTTAATGTGATAAAAAGGTATTTACTGTTTACCTGGAAAATCTTGAAAAAGGTTTGCTTTAAAATTAGGGATAATTCAAGAATACTGGCTGTGATAATGTTCTGCCTCACACCGGAGGCTCAGGCCAATGTAATAACAGAGCATAGAACACTAAGAAATATAACGATTGCATTGGAGGAAATAAAATTGTCATTTGCAAGTGTTATGACTGCTATGACCATTTACACAGAAAATTAAAGTAAATCAACAAACTCTTAAAAGTAATAAGAAGCTTGCAGATTGCAAGATCAATATACACAAGTCAGTAACATTTTTCAGTACTAGACATAATAAAATTAAAAAGATAATAGAAAAGAAGATACTGTCTAAACAACCACAAATCCCTATAAAATATCAAGGACTTAACAGACAAAAACTCACAAGACTACCACAGAAGAACATTTTGAAACTCTACCAAAGGGCAAAAAGAAACCTGAATTAATAATCAGAAAAATCATCTTCATGAACGAGGCAGCAGTATTCAAGGATAACCATTTTCCCTCAATTTAGGGCAATTCCAAGCAAAATTATAGCCACCTTTAGGGAGAATGTGCCTTCTCATATTTTGAACGAACCCTCCATTGAGTAAGTCTTGATAGAGGGCAGAGCCCTGCCTCTCTCTGTGGAAGTGGGAGAAGAATCAGAACCTTCTTTCTCTCTGGAGACTAGGATATGAGTATGTAATCCTAACTTGGACATAACATTCTCCTTTCTGGAACTCTGAAGCTTGTGTGAGTGGTAGGGTGATGCAGGGATGGCAGCATCCTGGTGGTGTCCTAACCAGGCTCTCTGCGGCAGTGTAGCCTTCTCTGTTGTCAGGCCTCCCATGATTCCTGCCCATTTTCTGAGCCTGTTTCTCTAACCTTCTTTCTGATTTTGTGAGCTCTCTGATATCTTTCCCAATAGAATTCATTTCTGTATTAATTTGGAATCAGTTTCTGTTCCTTACAATCAATAACTTGGAACTGGGAATGTCTACAAAATAATTCTGAAATTCATGTAAAAGTATACATGTCTGTGAGTAAATTAAGACCAGGGATTGGTCAACTTTTTCTACAAAAGACCAGATATTAAACATTTTAATCTTTGGTGGCTGGATGCAACTACCCAATTTGGCTGTTGCAGTGTTCAAAAGAAGCAAATGAGAGTAGTTGTGTTTTAATAAAACTTACTAAAATAGTTAGTGAATAGGGTTGGGCCCATGAACCCTAATTCCCTAACCCCTGCCTAAGACAATCAGAAAAAAAAAAAAGAGAAAAAGAGGGGACAGCCCCTTCCCACCAGATATTCAAACATATTACTCAGCCATAGTAGATAAACCAATGTGGTACTGGTACAGGAACATACGAATAGACCAGGGAACAGAGTAGAACCCAGAAACAGGCACATGAGAATTTGGTCTATTTTGGAGAAAAAATTAGTTTTTATAGAAAAATAAAATTAGGTTCCTACCTAAGGGAGAAATATAAAAATAAGTAAGGACTTAAATATTAAAGATTGTAACTGCTAGAAAAAAATATATAGGTCAGGCATGGTGGCCCATGCCTGTAATCCTAGCACTTTGGGAGGCTAGGTGAGAGGATTGCTTGAGCCCGGGAGTTCAAGACCAACCTGGGCAACATAATAAGACCCTGTCTCTAAAGAAAATACAAAAATTTGTTGGGTGTTGTGGCATGTGGCTGTGGTCCCAGCTACTCAGGAGGCTGAGATGGGAAGATCACCTGAGCCTGGGAAGTTGAGGCAACAGTGAGCCTACACTGCACTCCAGACTGGGTGACAGAGCAAGACCCTGTCTCAACGACTAAAAATAAAACATAGAATATCTTTAGGATTTTGGAGTAGAGAAGAATTATGATCATCAGGCCAGTATTAAAATATTTTGCATTCTCTGAGGACACATCAGAGAAAGTGATTGGGTTATAAGGACAAATTCGCCTAGAGCTCAATTCTGTGTTGTTAGTTCGGGTAAGCATAGTCTTTCTTCAAAGAACCAAGGACTAGCCGAGTGTGGTTTCGTCTCTACTAAAAACAAAACAAAACAAAAAAAAGACAGACTGGTTATTTGTTGGTGGCTGAATGATTTGTTTGTGAAAAGACAGGAAAGCCAGGCTGAATAGGGAATGGTGGTCTGGTCTTTGTGTTGACAACAATTAATAGGAAAACCCCAAGAGGCAGATTTTGGAGCCAAAAGGCAGTACGGGGCCCTGACGGATGATTCTATATGAAAATAGATTGTCCCTGAACATGGCTATCAGGGACAATCATGAGGCAAAGGACTAAGTCCAGACACAAAGTCAGATATCCAGTAATTGTTGTTTGTTTTTGTTTTCTATATGTATATGTCCTTAAGATTATCTTATTGGAGAGGCAATTATTATTATTATTTTATTTTTTCGGGACGGAATCTGGCTGTGTTGCCCAGGTTAGAGTGCAGTGGCACGATCTTGGCTCACTGCAACCTCCGCCTCCTGGGTTCAAGAGATTCTCCTGCCTCAGACTCCCGAGTAGCTGGGGTTAGAGGCACATGCCACCACCTAATTTTTTAGGCTAATTTATTTTAGTATTTTTTTTCTTTTATAATAAAGATGGGGTTTCACCATGTTGGTCAAGCTGGTCTCGAACTCCTGACCTCAGGTGATCCACCTGCCTCGGCTTCCCAAAGTTTTCAGATTACAGGCATGAGCCACTGCGCCTGGAGAGGCAATTAAAAAGACTTTGGGAACTTACAAATATAGCTTCAAATGCAAGTGCTGTCACATCCCAGCCATGAGAATTTCCTAATTTATGAAATGAATAAAATAATACCTACTTTTCAGGGTTGCTGTAATGATCAGAATGTAGGTATGTAGGGTGGATTGGGGATGGCTGCACATTCTTTGTTATGTACTCACATTGAGAAACGGAGTTTAATACTTAATTGCCTTATTCAACAGGTATTTAATGGGTGCTTACCATGTGTCATGTGCCCTTCTTGCTGCTGAACAAAGTGAATAAATTCCTTGCCTGAAAGTAATTAAGGTAATACCTTTTAATCATTGTTGGTGATGTAATGGTTATTAAGATAACCAGAATATCAGGGTTTAGCTAAAAAGACCTGATTGTCTAATATGGACACGTAAGAAATGAAGTTCAAAGGAAATCTGTCCTAACTAAATTATAATTAACATCTAAGTATGAATTGTTAACAAGCTGAATAGACACCATATAGTGATTTCAAATTTAAATTAGCCTCTATCTTACCTATTATTTTTAATTTATACCACTACCTTCTGGAAGATGTGTAAATGAAAATCCTAACTGAGTAAGTTAACACAAATAAATACCACTCATCCATTCATTCATTCAACCAATCATTCAACAAATATTTTATTTTATTTCATTTATTTATTTTTTGAGGCAGAGTAGTCTCACTCTATCACCCAGGCTGGAGTACAGTGTCATGATTTCAGCTCACTGCAACCTCCGCCTCCCAGATTCAAGCAATTCTCCCGCCTCAGCCTCCCAAGTACCTGGGACCACAGGTGTGCATCACCACGCCTGGCTAATTTTTTTTGTATTTTTAGTATAGACAGGCTTTCGCTATGTTGGCCAGGCTGGTCTCGAACTCCTGGTCTTAAGTGATCCACCCACCTTGACCAAAGTGCTGGAATTACAGGCGTGAGCCACAGCACCTGGCTTCAACAAATATTTGTTGGACAACTTTTATGTGCTAAACCGTGCTAACCATTGTTTCTCTGAACGATTCAGACATAGACTCTGCTTTTTCTGCCAAAAACTCCACTTTTCATATCAAAATTATGGTAGAGGAGGAAAAACTTGAAAAAAAGTGCTAGGTTAATCATATTTTTTATAACTGAATTTCTTAGATTAAGATATTTTAATCTATTTACTTTGAGGTAGATAGATCCCTGAATGACATGTTCTGGTTACTGATGACTAAAAAAGTACAATTAGGTGTTAAGTTTGAATAGAATTTCAATCCATTATTTAGGGTTCCTAAATTTTTCTATATACTGTAGTTGCTTGGTTTTATTCAGGGCTAGGGAAATTTGCTAATTTGAGAGGCAAGACAAAAAAGCCTGTCAAATGCATTTGTATTATGCCAAAGTAGTTCTCAAGGTATCTTTCGAGTGAATGTTTAGCACATACACGTGCACACAAAACAAACTTGACATTCACCATCATCAGTGACTAGGATGGCGAATCCACTCTTGCTTTGTAACCAAGGAAAGTCACTGCTGCACGGTCCTAACGTGCTTATCTTTATGAAGATGCCTCAGCAAAAGATGACAGGGATATAAGACTGTGTTATTCCTTTGAAGTTTAATTCATCATCCTTTGGTAATCATAACTCCATGTTTTTTACCTCCCCAATTAAAGTTCCAAAAGGCAACAGTAGGTTGCAGCAGCCCCTTAGTTGGAGATTACGCTCAGGTGCAATTTACTCTCCTCCGTATGCTTGCTAGTAACCAAAGGAGTAACAGTTTCACACACCAAGAATGATCAGTGAGTCAGTGGCCAGGGTTCACGTTGCATGCAGCCTTCTATACTTGTAGGAAATACAGACTTTACCTTTAAAGAAACTACTGTGGTCACCAGGGTCGTGGTCTTTAGACTCACGTCATCTGGAGTGTAAAGCACTAGATCTGAATTCCCTTTTTGTTGATTGGGGCATTGACAATTGAACTGTAATGACAAAGTAGGGTATAAACTAGAACGTATCTTTGCTGATCCATACAGCATTTTTGTGGTAGCAAGTATTCTTTTGGTTAGAATTAATACATCTCTCCGGGTTTGAATGATAGTCTCCTGAAGTTGATGAAACTTAGTGGTTTCATAAGAGAAAGGGTGCCCTCATGTGGCGATTTGGAAACATAACAGCAAATTCTTTGGCATTCCCGGCTTCAAGGAGGAGGTGTGTATTGCCTCATTTTAACTGTGGTTGTGTTTCTGATTACTTTTATCAGTAGAGTATGGCAGAAGTGAGGCTATATGACTTCTATGGCTAGATCTTAAAAGTCATACAGCCTCCATGGTGGAGAAGATGCCATGAGCAGGCAATATGGTTGACAGTCCCAGCTGAGCCCAGATTTCCAATTATCTCCAGTAATAGAGCAGACGTGTGATTGAAGCCATCCCAGCCCCTCCCAACCAGCCCGTGGGCCCCACAGAACAAAAGGATCACCTAGGGCGCCTTGCCTGAACTCCTGGCCTACAAAATCATGAGATACAATAAAACGATTGTTGTTTTGAGCTACGGTTTCGGGTTCTTTTTATGCAATGTTAGATAACTGGACACCCCTTCTGTTAATTCAAGTTCTCTAAAAGCTGATACCAAGAGGATCAGATTCGACATAAAAGAGGTTTTTGGGGAAACACCTGTGAAGGATAACGGGTGAAGGAGTGGACTAGGTAGGGAGAACTTTCAGACTCTGATGCAGGTCTGGAATCTGAAGGAAGAAAGATTAGGCAAGAAGAGTCTTAGGCTAACTCACAAGAAAATAAAGTTTTTCCAGGCTGTGGTGCTGGAGGGGAGGTTCTCAAACCTGTTAGAAAGAGTCTGCTCATCCCAAACACTTTATATCAAACTGGAGTTTTGGACCTGTGTGCGGCATGCTGGAATTGATAGAATGTAGCTTAGAAACTCATGAAAACAACTTACAGAATCCCACGCCGGGCGCGGTGGCTCACGCCTGTAGTCCCAGCACTTTGGGAGGCTGAGGTAGCCGTATCACCTGAGGTTGGGAGTTTGAGACCAGCCTGACCAACATGGAGAAAACCCGCCTCTACTAAAAATACAAAATTAGCCGGGTGTGGTGGCACGTGCTTTTAATCCCAGCTACTCAGGAGGCTGAAGCAGGAAAATAGCTTGAACCTGGGAGGCAGAGGTTGCAGTGAGCTGAGATCGCGCCATTGCACTCCAGCCTGGGCAACAAGAGCGAAACTCCGTCTCAAAAAACAAACAAACAAAAAAACAACTTATAGAATCCCAGTGTTAGGACTTTCTCCCTCTCACATTGTATATCATCTATTATGACTCTGAAAATGTATTATAGTTTTTTTTTTTTTTTTTTTTTTGAGACAGAGTCTTGTTCTGTCACCCAGGCTGGAATGCAGTGGTGGTGCAATCTCGGCTCACTGCAACTTCCGCCTTCTGGGTTCAAGCAATTCTCCTGCCTCAGCCTCCCAAGTATCTGTGATTACAGGTGTGCCCCACCATGCCTGGCAAATTTTTGTATTTTTAGTAGAGTTGGGGTTTTGCCATGTTGGCCAGGCTGGTCTCGAACTCCTGACCGCAAGTGATTCACCCCCCGACTTGGCCTCCCAAAGTGAGGTGATTACAGGTGTGAGCCACTGCGCCCAGCCAAAATGTGTTATAGTTATTTTTTACATAGCCATGTTATTCATCAGACTTTGATATTCTTGAAGGCAGGATCTGTGTGTTTTGTATCTTTGTATCCTTCTTCATTCTCCAAGTTCCTGGCTCAATGAATGCTTGTTGAATGACTAAGAATAATAGTGAAATCACATTCCCTGTGTGGTTCTCAGAACAAATTGTAATTCTCTGGATTTATTTATAAGGACTTCATTGTTGATGAAATATCTGAATATTAATTACATCTTCTAAAAATATGTTGTAAACAGACTTGTAAATAATAGTGAAGAAAATCACATGGAAGGAGGAATTTCTCTTTAATGATACTTTGCTATCTTAGTAAATAGTTTTTATAGTCTTGTCTGCTAGCACTGCCCTCCCACCATTTTCTGACAGGATTATGGATAGGAGAATTCATAACTCACTAGACTGACGTTTGAGTTGACTTCCTACAGAATACATTTGATCTTGTAAGTTCTGTACCTAAAGCCTTCCTTGTCACTGTATCCTATTGTGATGGTTCCCAGATTTTTGGATTTCATGGATTAATATCATTTCTTAAAAACTGGGATGCTGACACTTATTTTGTAAAGCAAGAACATCAGAAATAATCTATGGCCTGTTATTACCATCATTTTACAAAAGAAAGGCCATGTTCGTAACAAAAGGAGGATATCTCAGAATTTTAAAATGGAACGGACAGAGACAGATTACAGAGTTAGTACATTATCCTTATTGTTTCTCATTCCTTTACAGTTTGTTACCAGCTTGTGTACCTGAACTATTGGCTGTAAATTAAAATTTCAACTTATTTAAGGCTTTCCTAGTTGTCCAGCAGCTGCCATTTTCCAGGGGCTGGGAAGGAGGAATGAGAATGTCCTGGGGATAATGCTTTTTTTTTTTTTTGAGATGAAGTTTCATTCTTGTTGCCTAGGCTGGTGGGCTGTAGTGCAACAGCATGATCTCGGCTCACTGCAACCTCCGCCTCCCAGGTTCAAGCCATCCTCCCGCCTCAGCCTCCCAAGTAGCTGGGATTACAGGTGCCTGCCACCATGCCTGGCTAATTTTTGTCTTTTTAGTAGAGACGGGGTTTTGCCTTGTTGGTCAGTCTGGTCTCAAACTCCTGACCTCAGGTGATTTGCCTGCCTTGGCCTCCCAAAGTGCTGGGATTACAGGCGTGAGCCACTGCGTCCAGCCAATGCTTCATTTTTACAGAGGCAACATAGGAGTTGCACACTTTACGTCTGCTTACATTCTGTTGGCCTGGACTTGGTTGGAGGAACAGACCAGTGAGGCTGGGGAATTCTGGTCTGTAGCTTTTGACCATGTATTTAGCTAAAACTTGGTGTTTCTATTTTTGAAAGGAAGAGGAGAATGGATACTGGAGAAAATAGTGATCCATCACAGCCCACTCCTTTGGCCTTCCATGTAGCCAGGCTCACCTTTTTTTCTCAGCAGTGGAGCATAATCACCACATACCAACAACCCAAAGTCCTGTCTGGGTGCTGCATCCATCTCCAAGTCCAGGATCTCTGGGTGATGTGCTGTCCTCTCCGTCAAGTGACAGGGTGGCTCTTGCCTCCCACACCTGCATCCAGTACTTAATGATGTTGTAGAATGGTTTATCTGCAATAAAATCTCTCTTTCACAAATGGAAAATTGGGAAATGGGAAATGAGCAGGACTCAATGGTTTATAACAATGCCGAAATTCTAATGGGCAGAAAAACAGACTCCTTACCCTGGCAATGGAATACATTCTTGGTTAGAACTTCTTCCATTTTCTGTGAGCAATTCTTTGTCTATTGTCCTTTACTCATTATTCTCTACTTTTTGCAAGTGTTAGAAATATGTGCTTGTAGAAGGCTGTTCAGATTTCATAGCCTTCTTCCTGCTGGTGCAAGATAGGTGTGCCTGATCTATTTGCTATATGCATTATTTAGAATAGGCTACAGACCCCAGAACATAATGATTTAAAGAAAAGATAGTTCATTTCATTTTTACAGACGAGCTCTGTGCCGGAGTTTCATACCAGCAGTGGCCCTGCTCCATGCAGTCCTTTGAGGACTAATATCAGTAGAGAATGAGCTAAGCTTCTTGACAAGGGGATATAGATATACAGTGGCTTAAAAAATAGAATTTCATTTCTCTCTATATTTCTGACTGCTGGCTGGAAATCAGAGACAAGCAGAGCAAGCTTGGGAGCCTCATATTGAGGAGAGCTCCTGCACCTGCCCAGGTTTGTGCACTGCTGGACTGTTAGATAAAAGAGAAATAAAATTCAATCTTGTTCGAGCTCCTCTCCTGCTAGCTTTTCAGGCTGCAAAATGTAAGAAAAGCAGAAAAGCATAAGACCAACAGAGTCCCTTTAAGCTTTCCTAGATATCCCACATCACATTTCTGTATACTTGCTGTTAAGAAAGTTTGAGAAATGGTCTTTGATTTACAATGGCAATGTTCTTAGTTCAAAATTGGGGCTCTCCAAAAAAAAAAAAAAAAGCAGAGAATGAATGTTTGAGTAGGCATCTAGTAGTCTATGCCATCCTATCTAAACACCAGGAGAAAATGAGTTGGCCTTTATAGTGGCTGTCTTAGTCTGTTTTGTGCTGCTATAACAAGATACCACAGACTGGGTAATATATAAAGAACAAAAATTGACATCTGCAGAGTCTGGAGGATGAGAAGTTCAAAATCAAGGGGCTGGCATCCGGTGAGGGCTTTCTTGCTGTATCATTCTATGGTGGAAAGCAAGAGGGAGAGAGAGCGAACGAGAGAGAGTGAGAGAGCGAGCCAAACTTGTTTTTTTTATAATTCCCATGATAACAAAGTCCTCCTGCAATAATGGCATTAATCCACTCATGAGGACAGAGCCCCCACAGCTTTGTCACTTCTTAAAGCTTCCATCTCTTAATACTGTTAGAGTGACATTTAAGTTTCAACATGAGTTTGGGAAGAGACAAACATTCAAGCCCTAGCAATGGCTTAGTTTGTTCAACTATAGCCACATGAAGTGCATTGCCATGTGTGGTTAAATACAGTTTAATTATTGTCAGGAACATTCCAGAAGACATGAAGTTGAAGAAAAGAAGTTCTACAACGGTGATGTGTTATTAAAAATGATTTCTTTCAGCCTAATAAAACTAAACCTGGAATAGCTATAATTTCTTCACTAAATTATTAACTCTGCAATGATAAATAGCTGGTTCCTTTTTAACACAAACAAAAATTTTAAAAAGACACTTTTATTCCATGGTAACTTGTGTTATTGTTTCTTCCTAACAGTCACACTTCATTTTTCAGATGAGATATCCTGTTTCTAACTTTCTCTTCCTTATTAAGGAAACTTTTTGCCTGAAGAAACTTTGTGATAATTATTTTTTATGTGCTTTTGAAAAATATTTTATGGTGTTATTATTACAAAATAAATTCCTGTCCATTATAAAAACACATATAAGGAAAACCTGGATATGACCATGCATACTATTTTGTTCTTTATCATTCCACACCTAAACATATGTTTATACTATATTTATACATTTTAAAAATGTTTAAAATATACTAAAAAATACAACTGATAATTCAATACATAGTATTTTACAAATTGAATTTTAACTTATGATCTTTTTTCATTGTAAATTTTTCTCTTTTTTTGGGGAAAAATACATATAACATAAAATTTAATGTCTTAATCATTTTTAAGTGTACAGTTCAGTGGTATTAAGTACATTCGTATGGTTGTACAACCATCACCACCATCAATCTCCAGAACACTTTCCTTCTTGCAAAACTGAAGCTGTATGCCCATTAAACAATAATTCCCTATTGCCCCTTCCCCCAAAGGCCCTGGAAACTATCATTCCACTTTCCATCTCTATGAAGGTTATTACTCTAAGTACCTCATGTAAGTGGAGTCATGAAGTGTTTGTCTTTTTGCAACTGGCTTATTTCACTGAGCCTAAGGTCCTCAAGTTTTATCCAGAATTTTCTTCCTTTTTATGGCTAACATTCCATTGTGTATATATACCACATTTTGTTTATCTGTTCTTCTGTCAGTGGACACTTGTGTGCGTCCACATTTTAGCTCCTGGGAATAATGCTGCTATGAACATGAGTGTACAACTGTGTCTTTGAGATCCTGCTTTCAATTCTTTTGCGTACTTTCCCAGAAGTGGAATCGCTGGATCATATGATAATTCTGCTTTTATTTCTTGGAGAACCACTGTACTGTTTTCCACAACTGCTATACAATTTTCCCTTGAAGAGTGCACAGAGGTTCCAATTTCTTCATATATTCGCCCACACTTATTCTCAGCTTTTAAAAATAGAAGCCATCTTAGGGGATGTGAGGTGGTATCTCGTGGTTTTGATTTGCATTTCTCTAATGATTAGTGATGTTGAGCATGTTTTAATGTGCTTATCGATCATTTGTATATATTCTTCGTAGAAACTTCTATTTAAGTTCTTTGCACAATTTTAAATCAAAATCTTTTTGTTGTCAAATTTTAGGAGGTCTCTATCTATGCTCTATATTAATTCCTTATCATATATATGATTTACAAATATTTTCTCCCATTCTTTAGGTTACCTTTTTATTCTGTTGAGAGTGTTTTTTGATGCACAAAATTCTTAACATTTTCATGAAGTCCAATATGTGCGTTTTGTTGTTGTTGTCTGTGCTTTTGGTGTCATACCCAATAAATCATTGTCAAATCCAATATCATGAAGCACTTGCCCTGTGCTTTCTTCTCAGAATTTTTTTTTGTTTGTTTTTCTGTTCCTGTGTTAGTTTGCTAAGAATGATAGTTTCTAGCTTCATCCATGTCCCTGCAAAGACATGAACTCATTCGTTTTTTTTTTCTTTTTCAAATTTTTTTTCTAATTTTTTTTAAATTTTTTTTATTAATTTTTTTTGCACACAAAACAATAAACATTTTCTAAAAATACATACAAACAAAAAGGTGCATATCAAACATATTAGGAAGGTTGCACATGGGAAGTTGGTGAATAGAAATGGGGGGTGGGAATTAAAATAAATGAAAGAGGGACTTTATATGGATCAGTGATAATAACTCAATCCTCTATTTGACAAAGAAGAAGGAGAAGGAAGAGGAAGAAAAAGAAAGTGGGATAAAGGATCAGAAAGGGAGGAAAATAGAAAAAATTAGAGTATGACTCCAGGGTAGACCTGTTTTGTTGTCACTGAGTTGGTTGGTTGGTTTGTCTGTTGTATTTTTCATATGTTTCACCATGTTGGCCAGACTGGTCTCGAACTCCTAGCCTGAAGTGATCAACCCGCCTCGGCCCCCGAGTGCCGGGACCACAGGCGTGAGCCACCACGTCCAGCCCCCACATTGCTTCTGGCCTCCGTGGTAGACCTCCCAGATGGGGCGGTTGGGCAGAGGCGCTCCCCACATCCCAGACGGGGCGGCCGGGCAGAGGCGCTCCTCACTTCCCAGACGGGGCGGCCAGGCAGAGACGCTCCTCACTTCTTCCCAGACGGGGCAGCCGGGCAGAGGTGCTCCTCACTTCTTCCCAGACGGGGCAGCCGGGCAGAGGTGCTCCTCATTTCTTCCCAGACGGGGCGGCCGGGCAGAGGCGCTCCTCAGTTCCCAGACGGGGCGATTGGGTAGACGCGTTGCTCATTTCTTCCCAGATGGGGCGGCCGGGCAGAGACACTCCTCACTTCTTCCCAGACTGGGCGGCCAGGCAGAGGCGCTCCTAACTTCTTCCCAGATGGGGCGGCCGGGCAGAGGCGCTCCTCACTTCCCAGACGATGGGTGGCCGGGCAGAGGCGCTCCTCACTTCCCAGACGATGGGTGGCCGGGCAGAGGCGCTCCTCACTTCCCAGACGATGGGTGGCCGGGCAGAGACGCTCCTCACTTCCCAGACGATGGGTGGCCGGGCAGAGGCGCTCCTCACTTCCCGGACGGGGCAGCCGGGCAGAGGCGCTCCTCACTTCCCAGACCATGGGTGGCCGGACAGAAGTGCTCCTCACTTCCCAGACGATGGGTGGCGGGGCAGAGGCGCTCCTCACTTCCGAACTCATTCGTTTTTATGGCTGCATAGTATTCCATGGTGTATCTGTGCCATATTTTCTTTATCCAGTCTATCATTGATGGACATTTGGGTTGGCTCCAAGTCTTTGCTATTGTAAATAGTGCTGCAATAAACATACGTGTGCATGTGTCTTTATAGTAGAGTGATTTTTTTTGTTTGTTTTGAGACAGAGTCTTCCTCTGTTGCCCAGGCTGAAGTGCAGTGGTGTGATCTCGGCTCACTGTAACTTCCACCTCCCAGGTTAAAGTGATTCTCCTGCCTCAGCCTCCCAAGTAGCTGGGATTACAGGTGCCTGCCACCATGCCTAGCTAATTTTTGTATTTTTGGTAGAGATGGGGTTTCACCATGTTGGTCAGGCTGGTTTTGTACTGCTGGCCTGAGGTGATCCGCCTGCCTTGGCCTCTCAAAGTGCTGGGATTATAGGTGTGAGCCACCACATGTGACAGTAGAATGATTTATAATCCTTTGGGTATATAACCAGTAATGGGATTGCTGGGTCAAATGGTGTTTCTGGTTCTAGATCCTTGAGGAATCACCACACTGTCTTTCACAATGGTTGAACTAATATACACTCCCACCAACAGCGTAAAGCATTCCTATTTCTCCACATGCTCTCCAGCATCTGTTGTATCCTGACTTTTTAATGATTGCCATTCTAACTGGCATGAGATGGTATCTCACTGTGGTTTTGATCTGCATTTCTCTAATGACCAGTGATGATGAGATTTTTTTTCCTATGTTTGTTGGCCACATAAATGTCTTCTTTTGAGTATTGTCTGTTCACATCCTTTGCCCACTTTTTGATGGGGTTGTTTTTTTCCTGTAACTTTAAGTTCCTTGTAGATTCCGGATACTAGACCTTTGTCAGATGGATAGATTGCAAAAATTTTCTCCCATCTGTAGGTTGCCTGTTTACTCTACTGATAGTTTCTTTTGCCGTGCAGAAACTCTTTAGTGTAATTAGATCCCATTTGTCAATTTTGGCTTTTGTTGCATGCAATTGCTTTTGGTGTTTTAGTCATGAAGTCTTTGTTCATGTCTGTGTCCTGAATGGTATTGCCTAGGTTTTCTTCTAGGGTTTTTATGGTTTTAGGTCTTACATTTAAGTCTTTTTTTTTTTTTTTTTTTTTTTTTTGAGACAGAGTCTCGCTGTCGCCCAGGCTGGAGTGCAGTGGCGCGATCTCGGCTCACTGCAGGCTCTGCTCCCCGGGGTTCACGCCATTCTCCTGCCTCAGCCTCCCAAGTAGCTGGGACTACAGGCGCCCGCCACCATGCCCGGCTAATTTTTTGTATTTTTAGTAGAGACGGGGTTTCACCGTGTTAGCCAGGATGGTCTCGATCTCCTGACCTTATGATCCGCCCGCCTCGGCCTCCCAAAGTGCTGGGATTACAGGCGTGAGCCACAGCGCCCGGCCACATTTAAGTCTTTAATCTATCTTGAGTTAATTTTTGTGTAAGGTGTAAGGAAGGGGTCCAGTTTCAGTTTTCTGCATATAGCCAGCCAGTTTTCCCAACACTATTATTAAATAGGGAATCCTTTCCCCATTGCTTGTTTTTGTCTGGTGTGTCAAAGATCAGATGGTTATAGATGTGTGGTGTTATTTCTGAGACTTCTGTTCTGTTTTGTTGGTCTATATATCTGTTTTGGTACCACTACTATGCTGTTTTGGTTACTACAGCCTTGTAGTATAGTTTGAAGTCAGGTAGTGTGATACCTCCAGCTTTGTTCTTATTCTTAGGATTGTCTTAGCTATGTGGGCTTTTTTTTTTTTTGGTTCCATATGAAATTTAAAGTAGTTTTTTCTAATTCTGTGGAGAAAGTCAATGGTAGCTTGATGGGAATAGCATTGAATCTATAAATTACTTTGGGCAGTATGGCCCTTTTCATGATGTTGATTCTTCCTACTCATGAGCATGGAATGTTTTTCCATTTGTTTGTGTCCTCTCTTATTTCCTTGACCAGTGGTTTGTAGAGTTCTCCTTGAAGCAGTCCTTCACATCCCTTGTAAGTTGTATTCCTAGGTATTTTATTCCCTTTGTGGTAATTGTGAATGGGAGTTCACTCATGATTTGGCTCTCTGTTTGTCTGTTATTGGTGTAAAGGAATGCTTGCGATTTTTGCACATTGATTTTGTATCCTGACACTTTGCTGAAGTTGCTTATCAATTTAAGTAGTTTTTGGGCTGAGACAATGGGGTTTTCTAAATACACAATCATGTCATCTGCAAACAAAGACAATTTGACTTTCTGCCTTCCTATTTGAATACCTTTATTTCTTTCTCTTGCTTGATTGCCCTGGCTGGAACTTTCAATACTATATTGAATAGGAGTGGTGACAGAGGGCATCGTTGTCTTGTGCTGGTTTTCAAAGGGAATGCTTCCAGCTTTTGCCCATTCAGTATGATATTGGCTATGAGTTTGTCATAAATAGCTATTATTATTTTGAGATATGTTCCATCATTACCTAGTTAACTGGGTATTTTTAGCATGAAAAGTTGTTGAATTTTATCGGAGGACTTTTCTGCATCTATTGAGATAATCATGTGATTTTTGTCATTAGTTCTGTTTATGTGATGGCTTACATTTATTGATATGCATATGTTGAACCAGACTTGCATCCCAGGGATGAAGCTGACTTGATTGTGGTGGGTAAGCTTTTTGATGTGCTGCTGGATTCAGTTTGCCAGTATTTTATTGAGGATTTTCACATTGATGTTCATCAGGGATATTGGCCGGAAATTTTCTTTTTTTGTTGTGTCTCCGCCAGGCTTTGGTATCAGGATGATGCTGGCCTCATAAAATGAGTCAGGGAGGAGTCGCTCTTTTTCTATTGTTTGGAATAATTTCAGAAGGAATGGTACCGGCTCCTCTTTGTACCTCTGGTAGAATTTGCCTGTGAATCCGTCTGGTCCTGGGCTTTTTTTGGTTGGTAGGCTATTAATTACTGCCTCAATTTCAGAACTTGTTATTAGACTATTGAGGGATTCAACGTCTTCCTGGTTTAGTCTTGGGAGGGTGTATGTGTCCAGGAATTTATCCATTTCTTCTAGATATTCTAGTTTATTTGCATAGAGGTGTTTATCGTATTCTCGGATGGTAGTTTGTATTTCTGTGGGATCAGTGGTGGTATCCCCTTTATCATTTTTTTCTTTTGTCTATTTGATTCTTCTCTCTTTTCTTTTTTATTAGTCTGACTAGTGGTCTGTCTATTTTGTTAATCTTTTCAAAAAACTAGCTCCTGGATTCATTGATTTTTTGAAGGGTTTCTCGTGTCTCTATCTCCTTTAGTTCTTCTCTGATCTTAGTTATTTCTTGCCTTCTGCTAGCTTTTGAATTTGTTTGCTCTATGCTTCTCTAGTTCTTTTAATTGTGATGTTAGGGTGTTAATTTCAGATCTTTTCTGCGTTCTGATGTGGGCATTTAGTGCTATAAATTTCCTTCTAAATACTACTTTATCTGTGTCCCTGAGATTCTGGTACATATTGTCTTTGTTCTCATTGGTTTCAAATAACTTATTTATTTCTGCCTTAATTTCCTTATTTACCCAGTAGTCATTCAGGAGCAGGTTGTTCAGTTTTCATGTAGTTGTGCTGTTCTGAGTGAGTTTCTTAATCCTGAGTTCTAATTTGATTGCACTGTGGTCTGAGAGGCTGTTATGATTTGTGTTCTTTTGCGTTTGCTGAGGACTGTTTTTTTTTTTTTGAGATGGAGTCTCGCTCTGTCGCCCAGGCTGGAGTGCAGTGGTGCAATCTCGGCTCACTGTAAGCTCCGCCTCCCAGGTTCACGCCATTCTCCTGCCTCAGCCTCTCCGAGTAGCTGGGACTACGGGTGCCCGCCACTACGCCCGGCTAACTTTTTTTGGTATTTTTAGTAGAGACGGGATTTCACCGTGGTCTCGATCTCCTGACCTTGTGATCCGCCCGCCTCGGCCTCCCAAAGTGCTGGGATTATAAGCATGAGCCACCGCGCCCGGCTGCTGAGGACTGTTTTACTTTCAATTAAGTGGTCCATTTTAGAATAAGTGCTGTGTGGTGCTGAGAAGAATGTATATTCTGTTGATTTGGGGTGGAGAGCCCTGTAGATGTCTATTAGGTCTATTAGGTCCACTTGGTCCAGAGCTGAGTTCAAGTCCTGCATATCTTGTTAATTTTCTGTCTCGTTGATCTGTCTAATATTGACAGTGGGGTGTTAAAGTCTCCCACCATTATTGTGTGGGAGTCTAAGTCTCTTTGTAGGTCTCTAAAAACTTGCTTTATGAATCTGGGTGCTCCTGTATTGGGTGCATATATACTTAGGAAAGTTAGCTCTTTTTGTTGCATTGTTCCCTTTACCATCATGTAATGCTTTTCTTTGTCTTTTTTGATCTTAGTTGGTTTAAAGTCTGTTTTATCAGAGACTAGGAATGCAATCCCTGCTTTTTTTTTTTTGATTTGCTTTCCATTTGCTTGGTAAATCTTCCTCCATCTCTTTATTTTGAGCCTATGTGTGTCTTTGCACGTGAGATGGGCCTCCTGAATAGAGCACACCCATGGGTCTTGACTCTTTATGCAATTTGCCTGTCTGTGTCTTTTAATTGGGGCATTTAGCCCATTTACATTTAAGGTTAATATTGCTATGTGTGAATTTCATCCTGTCATCATGATGCTAGCTAGTTATTTTGCACATTAGTTGATGCAGTTTATTCAAAGTGTCATTGGTCTTTATATTTTGGTACGTTTTTGCAGTGCCTGGTACTGGTTTTTCCTTTTCATACTTAGTGCTTTCTTCAGGAGCTCTTGTAAGGCAGGCCTGGTGTTGACAAAATCCCTCAGCATTTGCTCGTCTGTGAAGGAATTTATTTATCCTTCGCTTGTGAAACTTAGTTTAGCAGGATGTGAAATTCTGGGTTGAAAATTCCTTTCTTAAAGAATGTTGAATATTGGGCCCCAATCTCTTCTGGCTTGTTGGGTTTCTGCAGAGATCTGCTGTTAGTCTGATGGGCTTCCCTTTGTGGGTAACCTGACCTTTCTCTCTGGCTGCCCTTAACATTTTTTCCTTCATTTCAACCTTGGTGAATCTGATGATTATGTGTCTTGGGGTTGCTCTTCTCGAGGAGTATCTTAGTGATGTTCTCTGTATTTCCTGAATTTGAATGTTGGCCTGTTTTACTAGCTTGGTGAAGTTCTCCTGCATAATATCCTGAAGTATGTTTTCCAACTTGGTTCCATTATCCCTGTCACTTTCAGGTACACCAATCAATCGTAGGTTTGGTCTTTTTACATAGTCCCATATTTCTTAGAGGCTTTGTTCATTCTTTTTCATTATTTTTACTCTAATCTTGTCTTCACATTTTATTTCATTAAGTTGATCTTCAATCTCTGATATTCTTTCTTCCACTTGATTGATTCGGCTATTGATACTTGTGTATGCTTCATGAAGTTCTTGTGCTCTGTTTTTCAGCTCCACCAGGTCATTTATGTTCTTCTCTAAAGTGGTTATTCTAATTGGCAGTTTCTATAACCTTTTGTCAAGGTTCTTAGCTTCCTTGCATTGGGTTAGAACACTCTCCTTCAGCTCAGAGGAGTTTGTTATTATTCGCCTTCTGAAGCCTACTTGTCTCAATTCATCAAACTCATTCTCCATCCAGTTTTGTGCCCTTGCTGGTGAGGAGTTTTGATCCTTTGGAGAAGAAGAGGCATTCCGGTTTTTGGAATTTTCAGCATTTTTTTTGTGCTGGTTTTTCTTCATCTTTGTGGATTCATCATGATGCTGATGACCTTTGGATGAAGTTTTTGCATGGGCGTCATTTTTGTTGATGTTGATGTTGATGTTATTGCTTTCTGTTTGTTAGTTTTCTCTCTAACAGTCAGGCCTCTCTTCTGCAGGTTTGCTGGAGTTTTCTGGAGATCTGCTCCATACCCCGTTTGCCTAGGTATCACCAGCAGAGGCTGCAGAACAGCAAAGATGGCTGCCTGCTCCTTCCTCTGCAAGCTTCCTCAAGCCATCTGCCTGCCTCAGCCTCCCAAAGTGCTGGGATTACAGGTGTGAGCCACTGTGCCTGGCCTCTTTTAGTACTTTTTATTTTTGTAAAATTGGTGGTAATGTTTTCAATTTCAGTTCTGGTTTAGAAATTTGAGCCCTTTTTCCTTTTCCTTAGTCCATGTAGATAAAGGTTTGTTAATTTTGTTGATCTTTTCAAAGAGCCGATTTTTGGCTTCATTGACTTTCTGTACTATTTTCCTATTTTTGATTTCATTTATCTCTGTTCTAATTTTTACTCTTTCTTCTGCTAGCTTTGGGTTTAGTTTGTTCTTCAATTTCTAGTTACTTGAGATGTAAAGTTAGGTTGCCTATTTGAGATCTTTCTTACTTAGATGTTTATAGCTATGAATTTCCACTTCAGCACTGCTTTTCCTGTGTCCCATAAGTTTTGGTATATTGTGATTTCATTTTCATTCATCTTTAAGTATTCTCCAGTTTCCCTTGTGATTTCTTCTATGATCTGTTGGTTAATACTGTGTTGTTTACACTCCACAAATTTGTGAATTTTCCAATTTTCCTTCTGTTATGGATTTCTAACTTTATCCCAGTGTGCGCAGAGAAGATACTTTGTGTCATATCAGTCTTTTCAAATGTAGTGAGGCTTATTATGTCTGTATGGTCTATCCTGAAAAATGTTCCATGTGCACTTGAGAATAACGTGTATTCTGTTGTTGTTGGGTAAAGTGCTCTGTATATGTCTGTTAAATCTCGTTGGTTGCCGGGTGTGGTGGCTCACGCCTGTAATCCCAGCACTTTGGGAGGCCGAGGCGGGTGGATCACGAGGTCAGGAGATCGAGACCACGGTGAAACCCCATCTCTACTAAAAATACAAAAAATTAGCCGGGCGTGGTGGCGGGTGACTGTAGTCCCAGCTACTCGGAGAGGCTGAGGCAGGAGAATGGCGTGAACCCTGGAGGTGGAGCTTGCCTTTCAAGCAGCTGGGAGCACAGGTACATACAACCACGCCTGGCTAATTGTCAAATTTTTTGTAGAGATAGGGTTTTGCTATGTTGCCCAGGCTGGTCTTTAATATCTGGGCTCACACGATCTGCTCACCTTTGCCTTAGCCTCCCACAATGCTGGGATCATAGGCATGAGCCACTGTGCCTGGCCTAGTATTCTTAATACATAGGACACAACAAAGAATTATATAGTCAAAAATGCAAATAGTGCTGAGGTTAAGGACTTTTTCTCTTGTGCAGCAATGTGAATATACTTAACAATACTGAACTGTACACTTAATGGTTGAGATGGCAAATTTTATGTTACACGTATTTTACCACAATTAAAAAAAGGGTCCTTATTTGCTAGGAAAAATTTCTGTTTACCAGTTAGTTTTATGCTATTTGATCAGAAAAAGAACATTTTATTTACTTCTATGCTCTGTTAGAGCTTACTTCATTGTTAAGATTGAAGTATAATATGTGGTGAAATACAGAATGGAGCCCGTATGTGCAGATACCCTGGGAAAGCCAACTAAGCTACTGTGCCAGGAATTTGCAAACCACAGGCATGAACTAACTATGGATAACTTAAGCAATAGACAAAATGTACTGGAAGGCAGTGCAGTCAGTTGTCAACCTGGAAGAGAAGCCCTACACCTAAGCTATGAGAAGAACAGGGCCCAGGGCAGCTTCAGGGAATCGGTCTTGGTGCAGGATTCAATAGGTCCAGAGCCCCATGGCCAGGATGAATCCACCTATAATCCCTCCAGTGTTTCTGGGAGAGTGTCTGATAGGCCAAGCTTGGGTCCTGTACTCTTCTCTCAGCCCAGGCAGCTTGTGGCAACCTATGTGACATCTCATGAAGATTGTACACAAAGGGAAGAGGCAGTTTCTTGTCCCCAGAAGTAGGGTGATGGGATGCTGGGCAGGTAAGAACAATAGATATCCACTTTAGCTGCAAGGTAGATACTGCCTCCTGCTGTCTAAAATCAAAACACAAAGAGCTAAACAAGCAACAAAATGCTTAAGTCACCACTTTTGCTTACTGTGAACCTTAGGAAAATCATTTAATCTCTGTTTTGTCTTCTACAAAATGAAGAACTTGAATTTAATGACATAACTTCCTTTTCATTCTAGCACCATATAGATACATTTCCTTATGTTTTAAAAGGGTCTTTGAACTCTTGTTCACATATACTTTATATTTTGCCTGGATTGTGGATTCTCCTCTCATTTGATCTATTCTTGGAATGGCTTCCTAAGGCTGCAGGATAGTTCTGAATTTTGGGATATTGATCTGCTTTTAGGGTACGTGTGGGAAGGATAATTTTTATCAGGAAGAAAGTAAATTTCAGTTGTTCATCTCCCTATAGAGAAAGCCATGCATGGGTGTTGGGAGTGTGGAGAAGGAGGAAGAAAGAGAAGGCTGAAACAGCAAAGCCCTTGCCAGCTCTGTGTTCTGCTAAAAGGTTAAACCCTGCATAGAGAGTGCTTCACCCAGAGAAACACAGTGGGTTTCTGTGTGTGGAAAGGGAAGACCTGAGCTGAAGGACATCAGGAAAATGAGTTTCTGGGGAAGTGAGAAGGAGTGGGGTTTAAAGAAAGAGGAGCTGGGAGACAGGTGGTAGGAGGCTGCAGCCTGCAAAAGTAGGTGGCCAGTGAGAAATTCCTGATCTGGGATAAGTAAAGGATTTGGGCTGAGCGTGGTGGCTCACATGTGCAATCCTAGCACTTTGGGAGGCTGAGGCCGGTGGATCACTTGAGGTCAGGAGTTCAAGACCAGCCTGGCTAATATGGTGAAACCTCATCTCTACTGAAAATACAAAAATTAGCCAGGGGTGGTGGCATGTGCCTATAATCCCAGCTACTTGGGAGGCTGAGGCAGGAGAATCGCTTGAACCCAGAAGGCGGTGGTTGCAGTGAGCCAAGATCGCGTGTCACTGCACGCCAGCCTGGGTAACAGAATGAGACACTGCCTACCAAACAAACAAACAAAAAAACAAACAAAAAAAAGGATTTGAAGGATGGGGATAATATCCATAATATCCAATTTTAGTTTTGTTCAATTTCATGACCCTTGCACAGTGGAAAATTCCACTATTTATGCAAATCTCCAGCAACATCTACATTCTCATTAAAGCCTTGTAGCACTGGTTTGTAGAAAGTTAAAGAGAACAGGGTGAGACCAACATCTGGGCTGGCATGGGGAAAAGGGAAGGGAACCTAGAGAGTGGCTTCAGCAGGAGAGGTTGCAGGAAAATCAGGAGGTGAGGGGGAGGTAGGAACTTGGAGCTGGAAGTGACCATGAGGTGGTAAATCGTAAGTTGTTGGAAATTCTCAGACATTTGTGGGAAGAATTGGACTTTCCAGAGGACTCAGAGTGAGAGCATGGGCCACAAAGGTAAGGGGAAATCAGTGTAACTTTGGGGCACGCTAATGCACAATAAAGAGGTGGAGCTCCCACTTTCCCTCTCGGGTGGAAGGGTGAGGTGCTGCAGAAGACCCCAAAATAGTGTGGTGGGATTCTTTTTTTGTCTTAGTCTTTCGTTTCGTTGTATAGTATGTCTTCACAGAAAGAGTGCTCCCAAATATATTTACCATGGAATAAACATTGTATTTATTTGTGTATATAACATTTATTGACATCTACCCACTGCGAGTATGGATGAGTAAGACACAGTCACGCCATAAAGGAGTTTATCCTTAAAAGGAGTGAAAGACATTCAAAAACCAACTGCAATAAAAAAGGATGACATAATTGCTAAATGGAGTGGAAGAACAGTGCTTATCAATTCTGGTTATGCAACAATGATATGCAATCCAATGAATGAATGGATGTTCTCCCTGAAGTTTCTATTTCTTTCTTGAATTACTTCTCTTTCCTATTGAGAGAAAAAAAAGAACATTCTGATATGTAGAAAATGCATAAAAACCATCCTAAGATTATATAGGCAAAGGAAACGTCACAGAAAGTGTAATCTATTATTCACTCAGCCCAGTTCTTTGTGCCTGGGACAAAGATTCTGAAGAACAACCTCCAGAGGCTAAGAAGGCAGGATTGACTGGAGCGTGGGCCCAGGGCTCAGGTACCTTTGCATCTTGTCTGTATCAGTTTACTAGCTGTGTGACCTTAGGTAGTTTACTACTTAACCTCTCTTAGCATTGGATTACGAATCTGTAAAATGTGGATAATAATGTCTCATTGAATTCTTGAATTAAATGAGTTAGTCCATGTGAAGTCTTGGGATACTGCAAGTACTCAATGCATGTTAGCTATTATTTATTTATTTTTTGAGACGGAGTCTCACGCTGTTGCCCAGGCTGGATTGCAGTGGTGTGATCTCGACTCACTGCAACCTCTGCCTCCTGGGTTCCAGCAATTCTCATGCCTCAGCCTCCTGAGTTTCTGGGACTACAGACATGCACCTTCACACCCGGCTGATTTTTGTATTTTTAGTAGAGATGGGGTTTTACGATGTTGCCCGGGTCTCGAACTCCTGGCGTCAAGCGATCCCCAACCACCTTGGCCTCCCAAAGTGCTGGTTAAAGGCATGAGCCACCGCGCCCAGCCAGCTATTATTTTTAGCATTCTGAGTATAGCATTAGGAATCTTCTATCTTAATCACTTTCTTTGGAATCTATGTTTTCTGCTCATATTACTTTTTAGATTAATTAACTCCCTACATATACAGCCTACATAATTAAATTCTATTTCCATTTGTCCAGAAGTTCCTTCTTTCCAACTCTGACCAGGGATGCCCTTTTGTCTAATACTTAAGGTTTTAACGCACCAGTCTCTTTTCTTCCTGTTAAATTTAATCAGCATGCCTCAGATATTCTTTAGTCTCTTTGTATTTTTCTTAGGGTTCTAAAATATTTATAGACTGCTGTAGAATATTCCATGAGTTCCACAGTTTTATGTAAGGGGACGGTAGTATTTTCAGTTTTGTTCATGATAACTTTACCAACAATAGTCAGCCTTTTGTGAATCTTTTGGACAGCAGTGGTTCTTTAAGTTAAATCTTTTGGGAATAGTTACATAGCATTTTCCAAAGTGTGTTCTCTGAATTACTGTTTTATGGGACTCATTGAGACCCATAAAATGGATTATAATTTAGGAAACACTGAGTTAAACGTTTGTTCAATGCTCTACACTCTCTAATAGTCTATACACCTGAAATACAGTAGGTAGTGTTTCTTGAACTTATTCCTCCATAGCCTCCTTTTCTGGGAATCACACTGTAGGACTAGTGTTCTGAGAATACAGTTTGGGACATGCTGATTTATAGCAAATGCTAGGTTGAACTGATATCTTAAATCCAGTGTCTTACTGGAATATTTCTGCTCTGAGGACAGCCCTCTATTGTGGGGAAGCACTTTCGTTGCTCATGTGATCATTTGAAGACTCTTTAGTGAGCTTTTTTGCAGTGTATTCTCTTCATCCTGATATTTTTACTGGCTAGGTTTAGTTATATCTGCTGATTTAAAGATGTTATTCTGTATTCTTTTATTCTTGCTAGGATAAAAAGCTTACTGGGCAGTGATAGGCCAGAATATGTCGTAGAAAAAGTATGAAGTCACAGAGCCCCCACTTGGAATCATGGCTCAAGCACTCAACGATCACGTGACCTTGGGCAGTCCACTTAGCCTCTTTGAACCTTGCTTTCCTTATCTTTATCCAGAGACAGAGCTTTTTTTTCTTGTCCTTTGATTTCTTTCTCAAATACTACTTTTGGCTGACTCAACACAGTAAATTCAAATCAGTGCACTTAAAAAAATTGAATTTGGAACTTGATTAAACCAAAAAGGCATAGATTGGGACAAGGGTTATACATAAGTATCAAGACCAGGAATGATAAGTAGTTTCTGTCCGTGGTTAACCACTTTCTCTACATGTACATGCAAACATGAAGAGTAGGGTCACTTTTAATTATTTAGGGTTGAATCCTTAGGAGTGGGCAGCTATGAAGAAAGGTGTTTTGTCCCTTCAATGCACCCCTACAGGGGACACTCTCCTAAACTATTTAAACTGAGAGAGGAAGAGCAGTGGGTGGCAGCTTGAAGAAAATCTTGACAATATAATTTGCATAATTTTACCACATGATACTATGTTACTGAAACTCACAATCGACATCTTCATAGTATATCACAGCCTAGTTATAGTTTAAGTATCTAAGGTCCCCAATTCCTCCCCTCAATAGGCTTTTTGATATAAGTTCCAGTGTAGTTTTCCAGGTAAATACCCATTTCCCAGCCTTTCTTTTCCTACCCCACTCTAAAAAGAAAATGGGAAATCCTCTTATTTGAAATAATAATTATTACCATATAGTTTCTGAATGCCTTTAATATCATCCTGGGAAAGTTTAAAATGTTGGGGATCTCCATTTCCATAGGTCGGATACATCACTGCATTAGGATCAGAGGAATGTCCCATACCCAAAGAATGGCCAAGTTCATGAGTTGCAGCATACAGGAAGTTAATTCCTACAACCAAAGAAGTGACAAACAATAATGATAAAAACAGCTACATACATTATGTAACATTATATATAATATATGATATCATAATTTAAAAAAACTAAAGAAACATACCCAATTTTTAGCCCACGGTAGCTTACTTATTTGTTTCTAGGCTTTCACAAGTGGAGAGGGGTTAGAAGGTTAATCAGAATAGGAGTGCTTTAATCTCATCACTACTTCTGCTTCTTAAAAATGTGTAATTTTTTTTTATTTGATTCTTTCATTCAGGCAGCAGTACTCTGCAGTGGAAAGCAAAGGTTTTAAAAGCACTAAGACCTAGGTTTGAAATGTAGCTCCACTACTTACTAGCTGGACAACTCGACAGATTAATTGATGTTGCTGAGTCTCAGTTTCTCATCTGTTAAACAGAGACAGTAATTTCTCCCCTATAGATTTGTCATGATAACTAGAGTTTCTCAATGTTTGGGAAGTGAGGGCCATTCAATAAATGTTAGTGACTTTGGATATCAGAAGAGAGAAAAGTGGCTTTGAGAAAGCGAAGATTGAAAGGCAGGATCTCTAGGCAATGCTGGGCTTTGTTTTTGATTTTGATTCATTAACTTGTATTACATATATCCTTTGTTCTCCCTCATACTCATTGAAAGGCTTTGCAAGTATGTGGAAGGTGTGAGCCCGTGCGTTTGAGGAGTGGCCAGAGCTCTGGTGGTGTTGCATTGAATTGAAGGAAGCTGCCTTTTACCTACCTTAAGTGGGAAGAAAGAAGAATGAAAAGAATATGCCAGATGCAAATAGGAGGCAGCATCACAATTTAACAGACTTTCACAGCAAGGCAGCAAGCTATGGTGAATTTCCGTTGCCAGACACAAGTACAAATTTCCCTTTTAGGGCCAGTTGGTAGCCTTAAAAAAATTGTCTCTAAGTGGGATTATGTATGCCAGAGCTCTTCTCCATTAGTTATCTCATGTGCCTATAATATCCTACTATGTAAAACGATAAAGATGATATACTAAATCACGGAGTTGGTTCTTTTTGGAAAATAGTGAATAATTCCAGAATTGCATATATTTCTTAAATATCATAGTTTCTACTTCTCTTTCTTTTCCATTTGGGGCATGTATTTTTTGGAAATATGAAGAAAGAGCTGTAATTTAATGAATTATTAATACATTCCAAGCACTGTATAAGCATTATCTCATTTAATTTAAAGAATCCTTGATGTGGGAACTATTTATATTTCCATTCCACAGAGGAGGAAACTGAGGCTCAGAGAAATTCAATAACTTGCCAGTGACACAGAGTAATTGGTAGACGTATAGCAAATTGGATCAGTGGTGCTTGACTCCATGGTCTGAGTGTCCATCTTCTGTGTGTGTAGCATTATGAGTATATTACATGAAATAGTGCATTTCAGGCATATAGTACAGTGTTTGGCATTTAGCAAGGGCTCAATACTTATTATAAATTAAAATAATTATTTAACTTAGTGTAAATCCAGGATTTTAAAAAGGATGTGGAGTAGAAGAGACATGAGATGCTATACCTAGACTGCTACCATCCGTCCAGCGTTCATCCTCATCGAAGTGAGCATCTCCTCCAAGCCCTGTTCCAGGTGCAAAGGCATGAGCCAGTATGTTTCCTGGCCCATCAAATGGGTAGGAGTCCCCATGAGCTGAAAGAAAATGGAGTGATTGTTCTTAGTGAGTGATTTTTTTTTTTCTCCAGTCATTTTATTTTTCAGTTTATATGATTATTGAGGCTAGAAAAAGCAGCCCAGTCCAGGCCAGGCATGGTGGCTCACTTTGCGAGGCCGAGGTAGGTGGATCACCTGAGGTCAGGAGTTTGAGACCAGCCTGGCCAACATGGTGAAAGCCCGTCTCCACTAAAAATACAAAAATTTGGGCGTGGTGGCACATGCCTATAATCTCAACTACTTGGGAGGCTGAGGCTGGAGAATTGCTTGAACTCAGGAGGCAGAAGTTGCAGTGAGCTGAGATCGCGCCACTGCACTCCAGCCTGGGTGACAAGAGTGAAACTCCATCTCAAAAAATAAATTAAAAAAAAAAAAAAGGCAGCCCAGTCCAAGTGGCTGACATTGTTATGCGCTGTCGGTTGCATTCACAGGGTAGTTTGGGTGCTTTCTTGGCCCAGACACTTTTCGTTTCACAGAACCATTGCTCATCACTGATAATCACCATATATTGAAAGCTTACTGGATACAGGACTTAAAATGCAGTTATACCAAACTTATGGTTGCATTTAAGGTTTTGTTAAATTTGACCACTTTGCTCAGCCAAAGGGTGGTGGGAGGGAGAATGAATATGAATACTGCATTTGGCAAGTAATTTGTGCACCATTTCATATATATATTTTTTTCTTAAAAACCTAGCTTATTCTTTGTGGGCATAGTAAATAGTCTCTTAGACAGCCATGCTCAAGATCTCTTAAAATGGCTTTTGATAGTCCTTTAATTTGTGATGCAGAGCTGGTTATCTTCAAGGTGATATGAGGCCAGTCCAGTTTATGCAGCTCTTGAAAAACTTGTAGTGCCATGATTAGTGCTTTCCCATAACATTTTCTTCAGTGTTGTCAATATTGTGAGTTGAAGTTCGAATTTCAGCTACAGTAGCCGGACCGTTCCACATAGAACAGACTGAAATGGGCAACATTTTTCTCTAAATTTGCACCATGAAACACTAGCAATTAAGAACAATTTATGTATATGGGTTTTACATATACATATATATACACACACACATATATAACACATATACTAAAAAATGGGTTTTACATATAGAAAAACCCATATTAAAAAAAAATATATATATATATATATATTTTTTTTTTCTTTTTAGACATAGTCTTGCTCTGTTGCCCAGGCTGGAATACAGTGGTGTGATCTTGGCTCACTGCAACCTCTGCCTCCCAGGTTCAAGCAATTCTTATGCTTCAGCCTCCCAAGTAGCTGGAATTACAGGCATGCACCACCATGCTCAGCTAATTTTTGTTTTAGTAGAGATGGGGTTTCACCATGTTGACCAGGCTGGTCTTGAACTCCTGACCGCAGATGATCCACCTGCCTTGGCCTCCCAAAGTGCTGGGATTACAGGCGTGAGCGACCACGCCCTGCTGTGTTATATATTTTTAAGTACTTTAATATGAAAGTTTCCATTTCCTACTTCCTTGCCACATGAAAGGCATTAGCAACAGGTCATATACCACTTCTCAGGGGCCTCTTGAGGCCTTTGGAAGCTGCGACTCTTTCTGTTGATTTAATATTGATGTTAGCTAGATACATTGTAAGCATATAGTCATGTGCTACATAATGATCTTTCAGTAAACAGACCACATATACAATGGTCCTATAAGATTATAATGGAGCTGAAAAATTCCTATAGCCTAGTGATATAGTAGCTGTGATAATGTCATAGCTCAATGCATTACCTTTTCAATGTTTAAATATGTTTAGACACACAAATACTTGCCATTGTGTTACAGTTGCCTACCGTATTCAGTATAGTAACATGCTGTATAGATTTACAGCCTAGGAGCAATAGGCTACACTATGTAGCCTAGGTGGATAGTAGGCTGTATCACCTGGGTTTGTGTAAGTGTACTCTATGATGTTAGCACAATGACAAGATTGCCAAAGGTCTCATTCTCAAGAATGTATTCCCATTGTTAAGCAGTGCATGACTGTATATATAAATAATAATTCACGTTACAAAACAGGGGTTGGCAAACTTTTTCTGTAAAGGGTCAGATAACAAGTGTTTAAGCTTTGTGATCTCTGTCACAGTTGCAGCCTGACCCCAAACAGTCATAGATAATAGGGAAATGAAGGAGCCTGACTGTAGTCCAGTAAAACTTTATTTACAAAAACAGAAGCTGGGCTGGATTTGGCTCATGGGTCGTAGTTTGACAACTGCTGCTATAAAAAGTGGCCCTATATTACCAGATTATAAAAATTGTAATAATATTGCTAAATCTATTATCTGTCTATCAATCAATCATATCTCATTAAAAGATTTTAATCCTCATAAGAAAAGAGCACTGATATAAACCATGAACAAACAAAACAGGACACAGGATTAGCCTACAGGAATCTTTCTTACCTCCTCGTGCAAAGCCAATCATGATGTCAGCAGTTCCCCGTACAACTCTCCTGAAATGCAGGGGGATCTCTTTGCCCCACATGTTTAAAGCCTTTGACACTAATCGATCCACTGTAATACTCGGTAAGTCTCGAGTATATGATACGATCCTAGTGGCAAACAAGAAAACAATGTTTGACCTCTTAGGAAACAGGCTTTATTGTTTTTGCCAAAATGAGCCAGAGCAAAACTAACCTGTAGGTGACCACTTTGGAAGTCCATTTTGGTCTATTTGGAAATAGTGAGTATTCTGCAACATCTGGCACTCCACATCTGGGCTTCTGCATTATTTCTATGACGCGGGAGTTTAACATTCCAGTTATAGGTAGGCCAAAGAATTTTTGCATCTCCTTGAGTTTGGCTTCTAAACTGTTGGCATTTTTTGTTTCTGAGTCATAGAGATAAAATCTCTTGAGATAGTCCTATTGAAAAAAGAGTAATTAATCTATAGTTCTTGTTTATTCTATTCTTTTATCTTAGAAGCCTATACATCTCTTGCCTTTGGTTCCTGTGGATTCAAATAATGACTTGAAGACAGAATAATTACATAGTCACAGAGAAAAATAAGTGTGCATTAGTGAGGAGAAAATTTAATATTGCTAATGAAGCACTGGCATGCCATTTCGTGAGCAAAAGAAAAGAATCCCTCAATTTTTAAAAAATCCCTTTAAATGTTTTGGGGAGAAATACACTATACACTTTATAAAGCCTAGATGTGTGTAGAGCAATCAGGAAGCATGTACCAGTCTGTCCTCAGGGGTACGACTAGGACCTTCTCTCAGTGTTATCATAGACCCTGTAGGGGGAGATCTGAGATCAACCAGCCCTATCTAAGGTCCAGCTGAGATGTGGTTCCAGCTAAAAGTTAAAGGGTCTTAAAATTTAGCTCTGGGAAAAGATATTAGGAAATTATTAAATAGTTCAATTTAATAATCTGGTGAAGGAACCAAAGCTTATAGCAACTAAATGATTTATGTGCCCAGGTTCACACCCTAAATTAGTAGCAGAACTGGACTTGACTTTCCTGACTCCTTGGCCCTCTTTTCCCTCTTTCCGCTCGTTCCATTCCCAGCCCCTCTTTCTGCTGTTAAATCTCTAGTCAAGCCCACTTTGGGAGATTGCAGTACACAGTAGGACTCCCAGGTTTATTCCATGCAATGTTGGGTTCCTGAGAATTTCTCTAAAGGTTCTCAGTATCTGGATATGAGGTTAGGAATCCAGCAGCACAAATACAACAAAAGTGAATGAACTAACAACAATAGCAACCTCACAGGAAAATTTTTAAGCACTTACTAGAGCCAGGCACTTACATATTTGTTTTATGTAAACCTCATAACCACCCTATGAAACAAGTATGGCATTGTTATCCCTATTTTATATATGAAGAAACACAGCTCAGAGAAGTGAAATAAATTGCACAAGACCACCTTGTGAGTAACCGAAGGAGCCAGTATTTGAACTCAAGTGTTCTGACTTCTATACATTAGAAACATGTGTAGGGTTATATGATGCCTGATAATATTGTTGTTAAAATGATTTAAACATTGGCTCACTAATTTGCAGTTTGTTTGGAGTAGATGGTAATGGTTACCTGTCTTAGGACCCCCCAGGAACATGCAATTTATGTAAGAAATCTTATTAATATTGTGCCTTTTTTTCCTGTTACCAACAATTGTTTCATTAAATACAACAAATACTTATTGTTCATCCCTGACAGTTGATAACTGATCCTTTATTTAAAGACAAATAACCCATTTAATCCCTTCTAGAGCTACAGACTTTACCAAGACACCCTCTGGAAGAAATCTCTCTGCTTTGTTGAGATGACTTTTCCTGTTTTTTTTGTTAAACCTAGCTAACATCCCTCCAAGTAAAGACTAAGTTTCTGTCAACCTCCACTATAAGTAAAGAAACTAAATGCAAAGTACTCTTTCTGGAGAATTCATTAGGTGGAACCATATAAAATTACTGCTTTGGAGATTTTAAAAGTTAAATACTAGTAACTTCGTGTGGTTCAATCTAACTTATTATAACTGGAACTTTTTAAAAGTCTAAGTTAATGTGAATTAAAAATTGACTTTTCTTATGCTTAAAGCCTAAATTTACAAATAATACTTATGAGTAATCATCCTATTAGTTAACCAAATAATAATTAGTAGACTGCTTATATTTATTAGACTGCTTATTAAGAAGCATATTGGGAGGAACATGATTTTTGAACCAGAAGCACTTGTCCTTGATTTCTATCTCTACCACTAATAAGTACACTAATCAATTTAACTTTGGTTTCCTCTTTTTATAGAACTAAGGATTAAATGACACAATGTATATATAATCTACAATTCTTACATACATACATGCTAATTGGTTTTGTTATCACCTCATTTACTTACTAGAATACCCCATGAGATATAAAACACATAATATTATTTTTTCTACTGGACACATGAGAAAACAAAGTCAGATGTTAATGCCTTGTCTATTGTCATTGACTTGTTGGAGAGTTGTAACTTCTACCTATGTTTTCTGACTTCAAATATCTCCATTACAAACCGTATTGTAAATATACAAACAGTATATTTACAAGTTGTATCTTAAGAGGCAATATTCTGTATACTATAGAAAAAGAATCTCAAGTTATAACAAATAAAAATAAGAACTTAAACAATGTTTCAGGTATTGTGTTGAATGCTTTACAACACCCTCATTTGGTTGATATCATTCTTAGTTCCAACATCCAAATTGGAAACCTGAAGCTTAGAGAAGTTTAATGACCTTCCTGAGTCTATCTACATAGTGAGTGGAGGGTTGGAACTCAAGCCCGATTTGAGCAGACTCTGAAACCTGCTTTTAATGGCTACTTGATGAAAACATATATTGCTTTTATAATCCGAAAAACTACCCCAAAGAAAATTCCACTGCAATGCTAACATGGGAAGGGAAATAATTGAAAAACACATTTCTTAATGCAGTTGGCAAAAGAATGGAAGCCCAAGTAAGTGGGCTGTGACATACCTGAGCCTGTTCCCACTGTAGCTCACTCATGCCTCCCGCCTCCCGAGGCAGCGGCAGGGCCAGGCTGCCAGGCAGCAGGCACACAGCACACAGCACGGTGAGTCGCATAGCTGCCATCCAGAGACAATTGTTCTTGGACCTATGGTTGATTTGGTGTTTTCTGCTAGTGACTGCAGAAATTTATATAGCTTCTCAGCCTCGAATGTGGAAATAGGTGACTCATTTGAGTGTTTTCTTTCTTTTTAGAGTCTACAGAACTTTGAAACTATGTGTTATTTTTCATTAACTAAAACGAGGAAGTATTACATCGTTATTGGCAGGAAGCACACAATGTATTTGTCTTTCAAATGATTTTTTTTTCTGTCTGCTGCATAAATTGAATCCATGAGAAACCTCATGGATTGCCAAAGTCAAATGGCTGCTCACATAGGTATCATTCAGGACATTATGGTACCATATATTCTTAAAGGATTTTTTAACAATTGAAAGGTATGGAAAAGTGCACAAAACATATAAATAATGAAATAATAATTAAGCAAATACTGTAACAGTCACCAAAGTCAAGAAATAGAACATTACCAACATCCTGTGGTTCTCCATACAGGGGAAAGATGGCAGGAGGCGGGTGGAAATGCTGCTGTGTGGCTGGATTAGTGGCCATCCTATATAGAACTGTGCTGTGTCCCCTCATCTTCCATGTCCCTTAGCAGAGCAGTGATAATTCCCTTCTTTGGGTCTCCTTTTAATCAGTTTATGTCTTTTCTTAATGGGGAACACTGCCTCTAATTCTTCTTGAATTAAACACGAAAAAATACCAAGCCAACAAAAATCTACAAGCACGGGCTTAACTGTTCATCTGGCTTACTTATTCTGCTTCTCATTTTATAGTAACAGATTCTTCCAAAGCTAGACCTTCAACTTGGAAATCCAGTTTTTTTCTTCCAATCACTCTGACTCTAGCTGCTACCCAGCTACAGGTAGGGCTGCATTGGTCCTTAGTTCACAAAATGGTTATTCTACGTATAGCAGTAAGAATCCATTACCTACAGATTCTAGCCCAATGACTCCATTCTTACCAAAGATGAAAGTGGGGCCAATATGATAATTTAACTTATTATACTTCTCCCAGCTCACACAGAGAGTAGCTCAGTGCTTTTTGTAACCCACTGCACTGCCTATTCATTTTGTAATAGGTCTGTCTCTTTTATTATATTATACATTACTTGGGAGAGCACGATGGCTTTTGACTCTAATACATCATGGCAAACACTCCAAATATGCTGGAGCTAAAAAATTTAGTTAATCACATATCACTTAAATTACATGGTTATTGAGAACTGTGAGCCAGCAAAGGTAAAATTTTCAGATCAGTTAATAAAATTTGCTCTCTTTACAGAGATGTCTTGATTCTGTACGGTCACAGTTTAACTAGAGTAATTGGTATCCTTAGTCAGAGTTTGACATATGGTAAGGTGCACCATAAATATTTGTAGAATAATGAATATTTATGAACTTTACTTGAATCAGCTAAAAAAGAAATTATATCACCTTTTTGGTAATATTTGCAATGAATTAAAATCAAAAGGCATTTCCTCAAGTGAATGAGCACACAAGCCACAAATTGGGTGAAAATAAATGCAAAGACACATCCATGGACAGGCGCGGTGGCTCACGCCTGTAATCGTAGGACTTTGGAAAGCTGAGGCCAGTGGATTGCCTGAGGTCAGGAGTTTGAGACCAGCCTGGGAAACATGGCAAAACTCTGTTTCTAATAAAAATACAAAAATTAACCAAACATGGTAATGCGCGCCTGTAGTCCTAGCTACTCAGGAGGCTGAGGCACGAGAACTGCTTGAACCTCAGAGGCAGAGGTTGCAGTGCGCTGAGATCACTCCACTGCACTCCAGCCTGAGTGACAGAGGGAGACTCCCTGTCTCTCAAAAAAAAAAAAAAAAAAGGACACATCCAATAAAGGACTGTTATCCAAAATATACAAGTATCTTTTAAAACTTAACAATAAGAACACAAGCAATGATTTTAAAGATGGGCCAAAAACCTTAACAGACATCTTACCAAAAAAGATATACAGATAGTGAATAAGCATATGAAAACATTCTTCACATTATATGTCATTGGGGAAATGCAAATCAAAACAGTAATGAGATACCACTACATACCAATTAGAAAGGCCAAAATCCAGAACACTGACAGTGGCAAATGCAGGATGTTTTAGTGGAAATGAAAAATGGTACAGCCACCTTGGAAGACAGTTTGATGGTTTCTTTCAAAACGAAACATACAATATGATTCAGCAATGGTGCTCCTTGGTGTTTACCTAAAGGAGATAAAAATATATGTTTACACAAAAACATACATATGGATGTTTATAGCAGCTTTATCCATAATTGCCTAAACTTGGAAGCAACAAAGATGTCGTTCAGTAGGTGAATGAATACATGTACTGCGGGACATCCAGGCAATGAAACATTATTCAGTGCTAAAAAGAAATGAGCTGTGAAACCATGAATAAACATGGAAGAATCTGAAATCCATATTATTAAGTGAAAGAAGCAATCTGCTGGGCTACTTAGTGTATGATTCCAACTATGTAACATTCTGGAAAAGGCAAAAATAGGTAAAAATATCAGTAGTTGTGTGGGCTGGACGTGGGATGGGGAGGATGAATAGGCAAAGCACAGAGAATTTCTGGGGCAGTGCATCTACTCTGTATAATACTGTAATGGTGGATTCATGTCATTTTACATTTGTCCAAACACATAGAATGTACAACATCAAGAGTGAACACAAATGCAATGCACTTTGGGTGATTATGATGTGTCAGTGTAGGTTCATCAATTGTAACAAATATAGGCTGGGCACAGTGGATCACGCCTGTAATCCAAGCACTTTGGGAGGCCGAGGCAGGCAGATCACCTGAGGTCAGGAGTTTGAGGCCAGCCTGGCCAACATGGTGAAACCCTGTCTCTACTAAAAGTACAAAAATCATCCAGGTGTTGTGGCAGGTGCCTGTAATCCCAGCTGCTCGGGAGACTGAGGCAGGAGAATCACCTGAACCCAGGAGGCAGAGATTGGAGTGAGCCGAGATCACACCACTGTACTCCAGCCTGGGAAACACAGTGAGATTCTGTCTCAAAAAAAACAAAACAAAACAAAACAAAAAAAACATACACACACACACACAGAAACAAATGTACCCCTCTGGTGAGGGATGTTGATAATTGGGGAGGCTATGCATGTGTAGGGGCAGGAGGTATATGGGACATCTCTGTACTTTCCTTTCAATTTTGCTGTGAACTTAAAACTGCTTTAAAAAAATAAAGTCTTGAAAAAGATATCTTCTAGATTTTGTATTTTACATTTCTGTTTACTTTTAGCAATTCAAAGAGCATTAGAAATTACAAACACTTTAAATTAATTTTAGTAACTTCCTTCAATATTCACTCTTGAATATGGAGAAATAAATCTCTTGTTCATCTAAATTGTAATTAGGAAAAAAGACCCAGTGGAATCAAGTCCCAATTCCAGCCCTTAGAAGCTCGTGCTCTAGGGTGGCAATATCGGGAGGTAAATACTCATAAAACAAAGTGACACTTGCTTATAATATGCAAAGCTACCAAAAAGAAGGGAACAGTTAATCCTTCTTGTGGGAACTGAGGAGTAATCCATACAAGAGGTGGCATTTTGGCTGGATTTTGGAGGGTAACTAGGAGTTCCCTTGGAAAAGGGCATTCCAGGAAGAAGACATGGGAAAAGAGCATGGATACAGCAGAGCGAGCAGTCAATGTGGCTATGGTCGGGGATGGCGAGTGGCTGGAAAAACAGGTGGGAGTCAAGTTGTTGAGAGCGAGCCTTGTGTGCCAGGGAGTTTGGACTTTATCCCAAGGGCATCAGGGAATGTTTTAAAGGAAGAAAGCAGCATGATGAGATTTGTAATGCTGTAAGAAAATGCTACTGGTGGTTGTAAAGACAGATTGTGGAAGATGAGATGATGCCCTCTAGAGGGATACTGGAGAGGCAGATAGACTAAGCAAAAAGTTATTACAATAATCCAGGTGAGATAGGGGGAAGGTGAGTCCCTAAACTAAGATTGTGACCGTAGTGATGAAAAAGAGGAAGGAAATCCAAGACGTATGTAGAAGGTAGGATTGATAAAAACCAAACCAAACCAAAACTTGGGAGATGATTGGCTGCAGGAATGAGAAGAAAATCAAGGATGATCTGAGCCTAATAGACTTGGTGGGTGGTCATGCTGTTAATATGGAAACATGGCTTATAGGAAAAGAAACTAGGAGTTGATTTTGTGAGGGAAACAGACGTGGTTGTGGGAAAGTAAAGACATCATGGACATCCTGGACATCGGGTTCAAGGTTTCAGCTGGAAATCAGGTCTGGAGCTAATGAGAGTGATCTGGTCCACAGGTTATGAGTGACTTATTTTTAAGGAAGGAAACCATGTTTTCTTAACTGGTAAAATATACATCATATAAAATTTACCACTTTAACCATTCTAAGTGTACAATTCAGTTTCATTAAGTACATTTATAACGTCATATAACTATCACCAGTATCCATTTTGAGAGCTATTTTGCCATCCCAAAGAGAAACTCTGTATCCATCCATTAACGAATAGCTCTCTTCCTCCCTCTCCCTCCAGACTCTAGTAATCTCTACTCTGCTCTTTCTCTATCAGTCTGACTATTCCAGGTACATCCTATAAATGTGACCGTACAATAATTGTCCTTTTGTGTATGGATTATTTCACTTAGCACAATGTTTTCAAGGTTTACTCATGTTGTAGAAGCATTTATCAGAATTTCACTCTTTTTAAATGGCTACATAATATTCCATTGTATGGATATAGCACATTTTGTTTATTCATTCATCTACCCATGGACACTTAGGTGGTTTTCAGCTTTTGGCTGCTCTGCACAATTGTACAATGATCATTGGTGTACAAACACCTGTTTGAATTTTTTTTTCAGTCACTTTGCGTATACACCTGGGAGTAGAATTTCTGGGTCATATGGTAATTCTAGGTTTAACTTTTTGAGGAGCCACTAAACTGGTTTCTATAGTGGCTATACCATTTTACATTCCCACCAGCAATGTACTGGGATTTCAATTTCTCTGTATCCAAAATAACATTTGTTATTTTTAATTTTATTTTTAATTTTTAAAATTATCATGGCCATCTGAGTAGCCATGAAGTGGTATCTCACGGTTGTTTTTATTTGTATTTCCCTAGTGACTAATGGATAATGCTGCGCATTTTTTCTTTTTTTTTTTTTGTTTTTTGAGATGGAGTCTCGCTCTGTCGCCCAGGCTGGAGTGCAGTGGCGCGATCTCGGCTCACTGCAAGCTCCGCCTCCCGGGCTCCCGCCATTCTCCTGCCTCAGCCTCTCCGAGTAGCTGGGACAACAGGCGCCCACCACCACGCCCGGCTAATTTTTTTTTGTATTTTTAGTAGAGACGGGGTTTCACCGTGGTCTCGATCTCCTGACGTCGTGATCCGCCCGCCTAGGCCTCCCAAAGTGCTGGGATTACAAGAGTGAGCCACCGCGCCCGGCCAATGCTGCGCATTTTTTCACATGGTTGTTGCCCGTTTGTATATCTTTGGAGAAAGGTCTATTCAAGTCATTTGCTTATAGTTTTAATTGGGTTATTTGTCTTTTTCGTTGAGTTGTAGGAGTTCCTTATATATTCTGGCTATCAAACCTTTATCAGATATGTGATTTGCAAACATTTTGCAAATTTCTGTGGGTCGTCTTTCACTTTCTTGATAATGTCTTTTGATGCACGAAGGTTTCTAATTTTGATGAAGTCCAATTTATCTATTTTTTTCCTTGGTTGCTCATGCGTTTGGTGTCACATCTAAGAATCAACTGCCAAATCCAAGATCACGAAGATTTATTTCTACATTTTCTCCTAAGAGTTTTATGGTTTTAGCTATTATATTTAGGTCATTGTTCCAGAAGTTTTGATTCTGATAGCTTTCCTTTTCATACCTTTGATTTTCTCGTGCTGTAGTGTGGTTTTCTGCTTTGGTGATCTGAGCAGACTGACTTAACTTGTAATTATGTAAAAGGAGAGTTATTCAGCCCTGGTTAGATTCCTTCTGTGTTACAGTGACTGAATATTTAACCTTTATGAAATTCAACTTCCTTATCTGAAAAATGGAAATAGTACTTTTCCTTAGGGTTGTGGTGAGGATTAAATGAGAAGATTAAGTGTGTAAAAGACTTAGCAGTGTTTCTGAGGCACAGTAAAAGCTCAGTAAATGCTAGCTAGTATTGATGTCATTGTTGTCATTATTATGCTGAAAGTTTGTATGTAATATAATATCATTTTTCCCCATCTATGAACCTAGCGTGGAGATCAGACATGTATAAAGGAAAAATACAAGGTATAAATGAATCCGTTCCAATAATTTTTATTGATACCAATGTTTTCTGAGACACAAGGAAGTAACTATCTTAAATATTTCAATGTGATTTGTTATAATAATCAACTAAAGTAATCTCCTTACTATAGAGGCTGTTAAGTTTTTAAACAAGAAAAGCACATCGTCTTTATGTCAATAAAATCTTTGGGTGTGCAGTATGAACAATGGAACAAATTCATGGGAAAAAAGTCACGAAAATTGAAATAGGGTAAATCAGATAGGAAAAGTAACAGGATTTTAATTTCAAATGGAAACATTTTATATTCAACAGCAGGATTTATGCAGAGAAAGGGAAGGTGGTGGAGCACCTTAGTGGATACACCTGATGATATGGGTGGCCCTCCCTCTATCTGGGTGAGGGGCAACTAAACAAGGTGACATCTAAGCCTTTTGCAAGGCAAGTGTGAACTGCTGCAGCAATATTGCCTCTCAGTGCAGCTGCCATTGCCCTGGGGCTCATGCATCAGTGGAGGGAAAGTTCTAGAACTACAGGAAGAAGGAGCATAAAGAGGAGAGGAAAGTGAAGGAGAGGATGGTCTGAGAGACTACAGCCTTCCTCCAATGCCATGCTATCAGAAGCTAGCTCTCTCCACCACCAAAGGGAGAAAGCAAAATCAAAACCACTTATTCTTCCTTTCTGTCTATTCCTTCCTTTCCCCCCAAACTCTAGCCTATGAAGAATTTAGATGTTAGTTAACTAAGTACCTCTCCCCTGCTTGCAAGAGGAATGGCAGGGAAACTTTCAAATGGGGCTAGATATTTTTTCCATCAGTGCCAATTTTTACAAGTTACACTTCAGAAAGAAAGTGAAGACAAGGATTCTTGTCCCAGCCTGAACTCTGAAGTGGGATGTAACTGTATGCTTGACCTCCTCCATACAGACTCACAGAAGTAGCTTTGTATAATAGATTTTACTGGTGAGTAGGGAGTAGGGAGAGGCAAGTTTCAGCCCAGGAGCGTACTGTAGATAACTTAAAAATTAATATTAAGCTTCCCTGTTCTTAAAAAAAAAATATTTCACCAAATAGATCTTCTGCTCCTGCCCTGGCTTTTCCTATTCTATTTTCCTTCAGTCCTTCCAATGAACTTTCATTCCTTTTTTAAAATTTGGGGCCCTTTACTAATCTCTAGGCTGTCTCCTTATAATCCAAGCACTCAAGGCCTTCCTTTCCGTTGTCAAGCAGTTAGTTAGGTTTGTTGTTGTTGTTGTTTAAACAAAGACAGTTATTTCTCTAGAGAAACTCTGTACCTACTGGTGAAACAAGAACTTAGCTGCTCAGCTACATCAGATAACATGAATTCCCCTTAGAGTTTGTATAGAGGTAATCACAGCTATGAGTATATTTTATTTCATGATTAAAAAAATAGAAGCAAATAATTTACTTCAGATCATGCCTAGAACTGTGATGGCAAAAATTCTCTGAGTATTTACTTGGACTATCTGAGAATATTTTTGTCTTTCGATGAGTTACTCTTAGAATATTTGACCTTCCCTGTCCTCTTTTTTCTCATGTTTAGATTAATATTGAAAATGAATTAGATTGATGCTTAGAGCCAAAACATTCATTGGGACTTTTTATGGTATTGTTTATATCCATAGCTCTATTCAATTTACAAAGCTAAAATCAGCAATAATTTTTGAAGAAAGCCAAGCACCTAGAGCTAGGGCTGACTCAGGAGGAGGAAGGATAGAGATACCCACCACATTGAATCAGCTTGCCGCTAATGGTAAATTCACTAAATTTGTGAAGCTGAAACCTAACAATAAAGACAAAATTATTTTAATGTGGCATTAAAAGAGTTTTAGGATCTGATAACCATTTACCTCTCCAGCCTCATTTTCTGTCCCTTCTTCCCACTTAATGCTTTAATTATACCAAGCTACGTCTGGCTTCTTGAACTTGCCACACTGTGCCTTTCCTACTTTCCTGCCTGAGTTACCTACCCACTGCACCCTAACCAGAAAAATTAACTGTCTGGAGAATCTCATTTGTCTTTTACAACATGTTAGATGTTGCTCCCTCTTGAATCACTCCCATGTCCGAAGGAAACATTATTCATGTTTTAATGTTTGCGTGTATCTCACTATAGCACAACTTACACCTTAGCACATCTGTCTAGACGCTGAAATCCTTGAGGCAGGAGCTGTCTCATATCATCTCCTCCGCCCCATGGGTGATACATACAGTATTTGTTTCCGGGGTTGATGTAGACAGTGGCTGAGAGAAGGTCATGTTCTTTTTTTTTTTTTTTTTTTGAGACAGGGTCTTTCTCTGTTACCCAGGCTGGAGTATGGTAGTGCAATCACAACTCATTGCATTCTCAACCTCCCAGGCCCAAGCAATCCTTTTATGTTAACCTCCTGACTAGCTAGGACTATAGGCGCACGCCACCACTCCCAGATAATTTTTGTATTTTTAGTTGAGACGGGGTTTGGCCATGTTTCCCAGGCTGATATGCAACTCCTGAGCTCAAGCGATCTTCCCACATTGGCCTCCCAAAGTGTTGGGATTACAGGCATGAGCCACTGCGTCCGGCCAGTCTTGCTCTTTCTCTGCCATGTGAGTTATAAGGACTATACAAACTTGGAACACATAGTGGTCATCTTGTTAGCACCTGGAGAAAATCTGTATGCAAATATAACCAAGCAGAGGTCATTAGATTTCCAATAGTAGAATTTGAATCCCTTTTTTTCAATCAGACCTAATGGAAGTTACACTACGTGGATTTCCCAATTATGCAAGTCAATAAAATTTCCCACAGTTTTAGTTTGTTATTGATTGAGATAGTTTGGGTTGGTTTTCTGACACTTTCAATCAAATAAGTTCTGTGTGAAACAGGAGGTTATGATTATATCTATTTCATCCCAAAATTTACGTAGTTAACACATGTAGAGCTTGGGTGTGAATCCAAGCCTGCTTCTCTGTTAAGCTCATATTCCTTTCAATATTCCATATTACTTCTCATTCAGTAATTCAGACATTTTTCATTCATTCTACAAACATATAGTTAGTATATGTCTCATGCCAGTAGCTAGGACTATAGAGATATATGACAGAATGACATATATATATATGTATATATTTATATATATGTATATATTTTTTTTTGAGATGCAGTGTTGCTCTTGTTACCCAGGCTGGAGTGCAGTGGCATAATCTTGGCTCACTGCAACCTCCACCTCCTGGGTCCAAGCGATTCTCCTGCCTCAGCCTCCTGAGTAGCTGAGATTACAGGCTAATGCCACCATGCCCAGCTAATTTTTGTATTATTAGTAGAGACAGGGTTTCACCATGTTGGCTACACTGGTCTTGATCTCCTGACCTCAGGTGATCCACTCACCTCAGCCTCCCAAAGTGCTGGGTTTACAGGCATGAGCCATCGCGCCCTGCTGAGATTTCTAACACTAGCTTTTTGTGTCATTGTGATAATCATGGCTATTAATAATGAATATACAATAAAATGGTTTCACCAACCAAATTGCTACCTGTTCTGATTCTCCCTGTATCGTGAACCCATTACAGTTACAAAAGGCTCCCCTACTCTTGGTGTGGTAACTGTGAGGGGGCATGCCCTCAGAGTCAAAGGACAGAGGATTCTCCAAACCCACTGCTACTGCCCTACTTACAGCTCTTACTATCCCTCATTTGGGTGTTTTCATGAGTTTTCTCTCTTTCTCTTTCTCTCTCCTTCCTTCCTTCCTTCCTTCCTTCCTTCCTTCCTTCCTTCCCTCCTTCTCTTTCTTTCTTTCTTTCTTTCTTTCTTTCTTTCTTTCTTTCCTTTCTTTCTTTTTTCCTTCCTTCCTTCCTTCCTTCCTTCCTTCCTTCCTTCTTCTTTTCTTTTCTTTTCTTTTCTTTTCTTTTCTTTTCTTTTCTTTTCTTTTCTTTTCTTTTCTTTTCTTTATTCAAAAGACAGCATCTTACTCTGTCACCAGGATGGAGTGCAGTGCTATGATCATGGCTTACTGCAGCCTCAAACTCCTAGGCTCAAGGGATCCTCCCGAGTAGTTGGAAGTACAGGCACATGCCACCAAATTAGCTTTTTTAAAAAAAATTTTGTAGAAATAGTCTTGCTATGTTGCCCAGACTGGTCTTGAACTCTTGACCTCAAAAGACCCTCCCACCTTGGCCTCCCAAAACATTGGGATTAAAGGCATGGGCCATTGTGCCCAGTTGCATGTATTTTTTATTCTTTCGTTTACTTACCAAATACCTATAAAGCTTATGCTATGTGGTCTGGCCCTGTGGTAGGAATGGGGAACTCATGAAGAATAAGACCGGGAATTTACTCTCAAGAAGCTTATGTATGTTAAAACAGGCATACAAAATGGAAGGCAATGTGGTCTCCACAATGGTAAAGGTATTTGCTGAGGTTAAGAAATATGGAGAGGATTTAAACATTTAGCAGGGTCTCTCTGACGGATGCACTGAGGGCAATGAAGGCAGACCTATGCCCTTAATCCTTGTCAGTCCTAATAAGCATGATTTGCTGTCCCCTACAAGGTAGAACGGCTCTGACTTAATTAACTCGTAACCAAGTGATTAGTTGGTGCCTTTGAAGGATGGTACCATATTGAGAGTTTAGATTCAATCCTTAATGCTGCCAAATCAGACTTCCAGCAGCAGCAGAGGCTAGGTCAACTGTAGTGGGCCTCATGAGACACCTCCACACCTATTACCACAGCCATGCAGTTTGTGGGCCCAGTGTTCTTCCTTGGGTAGCTGAGGACACAGGCCGGCTGACCCCCACTGGTTGCCTCATCCTATCCACACAGGTGTTCGGTGCTTCCTTCTCAGGAGATGTTCTGTTTTGGGCACTGATGTGAGACACAAACAACCACACATTTTATGCTTAAAATTCCGTAAATTCATTCAGGCACTACTTTCCCAAACATCTTTGTCTCTGATTTTATAATCTTGGTATCTTGTTCCATCCAGAATGTGACAAACCAGCTCAGCAACTTGTGATTACCCGGTAATCTACGTGCAGTCTTACCTATGATCACTTCACTTCCCCCGCCATGCCGGGTTGGTGACTCTTACCATCATCATCATCAACACCAAATGTACTCAGCCCTCTGCTTACTGGAAGCAGTACTCTTCCCCATCACCTTTCACAGTCCCCCTGTGAGAGGTGGAAGTGTAGCAGTAGTCTATTTTCAGTCAGCCAGGCATGAACTTTTTCTTCCTACTTAGTGAAGTTAGTGAATGAGGGGCAGCAGAATATGCCACCCCAAAACTTGCCACTTTGGCATAAGGATCATATTAAGCTGAAGGCAACTGAGAAGAAGCAGATACAAGAAAAGCCCTCTGCCTTTTCCCTATTTGCCTAAAAGTGTGACATAAATTTGTAAACTAGCTGTTATCTTCCATTAGTTAGTTCCCTTGTGCATTTCCCTTCACATAATTTGCAGCTGTAGAAACTCAAAATCCTTTTCCTTTGTTTTGTCACTTCTCTAAAAACTTGTTGTTTTTCTATTAAGATGCTATCTAAATCCAAGCTCTTACTACTGCTTTGAGCTACTCATCACTGAATGCTCCTTTGTGTAAACACGTGTTAATCAACGTTTGTTTGTCTTTTTCCTGTGAATTTGTCTTTTGTTGGTCTAATTTTTAGGGCCTCAGCCAGAGAACCTAGGAGGATAGAGGGAATAATGTTTTTTCTACCCTACATTAGTCATAGGGAACTCCCACAGGGCTGAAAGTATGGGCTGGGGAAGAGGTACTGATGCAAAAGACATAGGTGACATGAGAGTTTTGGCTACTTGGTCATGTGAAGAGTCTCCTACCTTTCCTTAAACTCAATAGCTGTTTTTTTTTTTTTTTGATAATTTGCATTTGATTATTTTTGGTCTTTTTCCTCTCAATGTAAATCATGATTAAATTATATAGCATGCCATTACATTTTTTTGGTGGCATTTAATAATAGATTCAATACTTTTGCCATCAGGATTTTCTTTTGCCTACTTTCTTGTTTTGAAGAAGCTGTATTCATTTGTGGTGAAGGAAAGAATTCTCTAATATTTTATATATTCCTTGGAAGGAAGTCTGACACCATGTTCCATGCTAGTCATTTCAGTCTGAGAATTTCCTAAGGTGTTGTACCATTAGAAGTGTTCTGCTTGGTAAATACAAAACTCCACCAGTTCTTTTTTTTCAGGGCCTGCTTCATTGACTGAACTTCCCCAATCTCCATGTGTAGCCTCGTCACAGATTGCCTAAAATGATGTCACATTGCCATACATTATTAGCAGAGTTATTTTGTATAAGGGACATTCTTTTTCCTTAGGGACCTGAGTTTGGAGTATGCTTATGAGCCAGACAGAGAATTAGGGAAGCAGAATTGAAGTTCCTGGTTGGTTATAAATAATGTGAGTGGGTAGCATGATGCTGGAAGTGTTGGTACAGCACCCACGACGCACTTGACCACATTTATGAGTCCCTTGAGGCGGTGACCGATCATGACCCTGGTTTGTGTTCACAGAACTGGTTTGTTGTCCGACACGCAGGAGGCAATGTAGGGTGGTAGAAACAACATGGACTTTGAAATAAGGAACCTCTGGATTGAAATCTCAAAATTTAGATGTGGGTAGGGTACTAACTTCCCTGGGCCTAATTTCTTACCTCAAACGTGTTAATATAGAAGGTCTAAAACTTTCTTATTTCTGGCCTCCTGGGTCTTAGTGATTTTTTTGATAGTGCCCTTAGGCCAGAAAAATGACCAACAATCCTGTTTATTAACAGTCCTGTTTATTTAGTTAGGTCTAAATCAACTTATTAAGTATGTCCCAACAACTTGGTAGCCATTTAAAAAAAGAATACCCATAAATTAAAAGAAAAAGTAAATTTTAATTTTATTTTTAAATAGTCACAATTCCTTATGGATGGAATTTGTGTGCCTTTTGGATACCATACAATTTCTTGATTTTTGGAATAAGGTCAATTGATTTTCATTCAGTATTTGCTTTTTTTTTGGAGATGGAATCTTGCACTGTCACCTGGGTTGGAGTGCAGTGGCGCGATCTCGGCTCACTGCAACCTCTGTCTTCTGAGTTCAAGTGATTTTCCTGCCTCAACCTCCTCAGTAGCTGGGATTACAGGTGTCTGCCACCATACCCAGCTAATTTTTAGTAGAGATGGGGTTTTGCTATGTTGGCCAGGCTGGTCTCGAACTTCTGACCTCATGATCTGACCACCTTGGCCTCCGAAAGTGCTGGGATTACAGGCGTGAGCCGCCGCGCCCGGCCTCACGGTGTTTGCTTTTTATTACAGCAACAGCAGAAAACCCAACTTTGCAAAATTCAGTGATATCTAATGGAATATAGCGTGATCTACTATTGAAATTGTGAACTACTTCAAGCAGTTTGTGAAATGTCCAGCAAACATCGAGTGTCACTGTATTTCCCTTGAAAATTTGGAGTATTCTGTGAATTCACATTTGCAGCTCAGGTTGTCTCAACATGCAGTTTGAGAACTGTGCATAGAATTGAGAAGATGTAAGTGCAGGGATGTTGGGAGAGTGAATGTTATAGTGATTAGGCAGTGCCTGATGCATCATAGGTGCCCAATAAAGCAGCTAGGGACATGTGCTTGTTGAAGGAAGGAGAAGGGGTGGGGAGGAGAAATGGAAAGAGAAGCGGACAGGAGGAGAAATGGAGGGAGCAAGGGTTAGAGGACTCAGAAAAATATGGCTCATAACTTGATCCAGCAAAGATTCCTCTGAAAAATAAAATCTCAATATGCTGAGAACAAGTCTTCTATGTATACCTCTTGCTGTTGCACTGACATGGGCTATGAGGTGGTACTGTCTCTTTGACACACACACACACACACACACACGCATGCGTGCACGCATGCAATAGGCAGGTAGTGCATTGGAAAGAACCTGGGAATTCTACCTCAGATGATCTGAGGTGGTGGTTTCAGCTTTGCTGGTTGAGTAATCTGGGGGAAATTATATGGCCTCCCTGAGCCTCAAGTGAGAGCAGAACAAGTTGGGGACACCTTCAACTTGTACAGTAGTTCATGGCAAACCAAGTGCTAACTGGCAACCAAGTGTCCAAGTGTCAGCCTCCAGGTCAGGGTGGTGATAAGGGAGAAGTGGTGACTGCATTCAGCTGGAGAGCCACGGCCATGCTGAGCGGGGCAATTGCTACTCAGCTGTAATTGATTGTGATGGAATTGTCTGATTTTTCAAGAGATGTCAGAAAATGTTAACGCTGCATGAGAACCCTGATCTGTAAGTATCAACTAATTAAAACAAATACATTTTTAAAAGAACACTACTGTGTGGTCAAACACCATGCCTATATGTGTGTGTGTATACACACACACACATGCATTTAGATTAACTTTCACCTAGGGACCACTCCTTTTCAATCCTGGAACCAGTCCAATCCCTTTACTTCTGGTTGGCAGAGGCCGCAGCAAATCTAGCGTATACAGCCCATGGATTGGACCATCTTTTGACAGCTCATTCTCTACACAACAAAGTTATTTCCTATAATAATCAGGAAGTTATTGGCTTGGTGGGATGGCCCATCATCTAATTGCAGCACTTTGGGAGGCTGAGGTGGGAGGATTGCTTGAGACCAGAACTTCGATAGTAGCCTGGGCAACATAGGGAGACCCCATCTCTACTAAAAATACAAAAATTAGACAGAGCAAGACCCTGTCTCAAAAAATATATATAAACTGAAAAAGAATGCAGAAAGCAAAATTTTCAGTTACTGAACTTTTTTTTTTTTTTTTATTATACTTTAGGGTTTTAGGGTACATGTGCACAATGTGCAGGTTTGTTACATATGTATCCATGTGCCATGTTGATTTCCTGCACCCATTATCTCGTCATTTAGCATTAGGCGTATCTCCTAATGCTGTCCCTCCCCCCTCCCCCCACCCCACAACAGTCCCCGGAGTGTGATGTTCCCCTTCCTGTGTCCATGAGTTCTCATTGTTCAATTCCCACCTATGAGTGAGAACATGCGGTGTTTGGTTTTTTGTCCTTGCGATAGTTTATTGAGAATGATGTTTTCCAGTTTCATCCATGTCCCTACAAAGGACACGAACTCATCATTTTTTATGGCTGCATAGTATTCCATGGTGTATATGTGCCACATTTTCTTAATCCAGTCTATCGTTGTTGGACATTTGGGTTGGTTCCAACTCTTTGCTATTGTGAATAGTGCCGCAATAAACATACGTGTGCATGTGTCTTTATAGCAGCATGATTTATAGTCCTTTGGGCATATACCCAGTAATGGGATGGCTGGGTCAAATGGTATTTCTAGTTCGAGATCCCTGAGGAATCGCCACACTGACTTCCACAATGGTTGAACTAGTTTACAGTCCCACCAACAGTGTAAAAGTGTTCCTATTTCTCCACATCCTCTCCAGCACCTGTTGTTTCCTGATTTTTTAATGATGGCCATTCTAACTGGTGTGAGATGGTATCTCACTGTGGTTTTGATTTGCATTTCTCTGATGGCCAGTGATGAGGAGCATTTCTTCATGTGTTTTTTGGCTGCATAAATGTCTTCTTTTGAGAAGTGTCTGTTCATGTCCGCTGCCCACTTTTTGATGGGGTTGTTTGTTTTTTCTTGTAAATTTGTTTGAGTTCATTGTAGATTCTGGATATTAGCCCTTTGTCAGATAAGTAGGTTGCAAAAATTTTCTCCCATTGTGTAGGTTGCCTGTTCACTCTGATGATAGTTTCTTTTGCTGTGCAGAAGCTCTTTAGTTTAATGAGATCCCATTTGTCGATTTTGGCTTTTGTTGCCATTGCTTTTGGTGTTTTAGACATGAAGTCCTTGCCCACGCCTATGTCCTGAATGGTATTGCCTAGGTTTTCTTGTAGGATTTTAATGGTTTTAGGTCTAACATATAAGTCTTTAATCCATCTTGAATTAATTTTTGTATAAGGTGTAAGGAAGGGATCCAGTTGCAGCTTTCTACATATGGCTAGCCAGTTTTCCCAGCACCATTTATTAAATAGGGAATCCTTTCCCCATTTCTTGTTTTTGTCAGGTTTGTCAAAGATCAGATAGTTGTAGCTATGCGGCATCATTTCTGAGGGCTCTGTTCTGTTCCATTGATCTATGTCTCTGTTGTGGTACCAGTACCATGCTGTTTTGGTTACTGTAGCCTTGTAGTAGAGTTTAAAGTCAGGTAGCGTGATGCCTCCAGCTTTGTTCTTTTGGCTTAGGATTGACTTGGCGATGCGGGCTCTTTTTTGGTTCCATATGAACTTTAAAGTAGTTTTTTCCAATTCTGTGAAGAAAGTCATTGGTAGCTTGATGGGGATGGCATTGAATCTATAAATTACCTTGGGCAGTATGGCCATTTTCACGATATTGATTCTTCCAACCCATGAGCATGGAATGTTCTTCCATTTGTTTGTATCCTCTTTTATTTCATTGAGCAGTGGTTTGTAGTTCTCCTTGAAGAGGTCCTTCACATCCCTTGTAAGTTGGATTCCTAGATATTTTATTCTCTTTGAAGCAATTGTGAATGGGAGTTCACTCATGATTTGGCTCTCTGTTTGTCTGTTATTGGTATACAAGAATGCTTGTGATTTTTGTACATTAATTTTGTATCCTGAGACTTTGCTGAAGTTGCTAATCAGCTTAAGGAGATTTTGGGCTGAGACAATGGGGTTTTCTAGATATACAATCATGTCATCTGCAAACAGGGACAATTTGACTTCCTCTTTTCCTAATTGAATACCCTTTATTTCCTTCTCCTGCCTGATTGCTCTGGCCAGAACTTCCAGCACTATGTTGAATAGGAGCGGTGAGAGAGGGCATCCCTGTCTTGTGCCAGTTTTCAGAGGGAATGCTTCCAGTTTTTGCCCATTCAGTATGATATTGGCTGTGGGTTTGTTGTAGATAGCTCTTATTATTTTGAGATACGTCCCATCAATACCTAATTTATTGAGAGTTTTTAGCATGAAGGGTTGTTGAATTTTGTCAAAGGCCTTTTCTGCATCTATTGAGATAATCATGTGGTTTTTGTCTTTGGTTCTGTTTATATGCTGGATTACATTTATTGATTTGCGTATGTTGAACCAGCCTTGCATCCCAGGGATGAAGCCCACTTGATCATGGTGGATAAGCTTTTTGATGTGCTGCTGGATTCGGTTTGCCAGTATTTTATTGAGGATTTTTGCATCAATGTTCATCAAGGATATTGGTCTGAAATTCTCTTTTTTGGTTATGTCTCTGCCAGGTTTTGGTATCAGGACGATGCTGGCTTCGTAAAATGTGTTAGGGAGGATTCCCTCTTTTTCTATCGATTGGAATAGTTTCAGAAGGAATGGTACCAGTTCCTCCTTGTACCTCTGGTAGAATTCAGCTGTGAATCCATCAGGTCCTGGACTCTTTTTGGTTGGTAAGCTATTGATTATTGCCACAATTTCAGAACCTGTTATTGGTCTATTCAGAGATTCAACTTCTTCCTGGTTTAGTCTTGGGAGGGTGTATTTGTCGAGGAATTTATCCATTTCTTCTAGATTTTCTAGTTTATTTGCATAGAGGTGTTTGTAGTATTCTCTGATGGTAGATTGTATTTCTGTGGGATCGGTGGTGATATCTCCTTTTTCGTTTTTTATTGCATCTATTTGATTCTTCTCTCTTTTCTTCTTTATTAGTCTTGCTAGCGGTCCATCAATTTTGTTGATCTTTTCAAAAAACCAGCTCCTGGATTCATTAATTTTTTGAAGGGTTTTTTGTGTCTCTATTTCCTTCAGTTCTGCTCTGATTTTAGTTATTTCTAGCCTTCTGCTAGCTTTTGAATGTGTTTGCTCTTGCTTTTCTAGTTCTTTTAATTGTGATGTTAGGGTGTCAATTTTGGATCTTTCCTGCTTTCTCTTGTGGGCATTTAGTGCTATAAATTTCCCTCTACACACTGCTTTGAACGTGTCCCAGAGATTCTGGTATGTTGTGTCTTTGTTCTCATTGGTTTCAAAGAACATCTTTATTTCCGCCTTCATTTCATTATGTACCCAATAGACATTCAGGAGCAGGTTGTTCAGTTTCCATGTAGTTGAGCGGTTTTGACTGAGTTTCTTAATCCTGAGTTCTAGTTTGATTGCACTGTGGTCTGAGAGACAGTTTGTTATAATCTCTGTTCTTTTACATTTGCTGAGAAGAGCTTTACTTCCAACTATGTGGTCAATTTTGGAATAGGTATGGTGTGGTGCTGAAAAAAATGTATATTCTGTTGATTTGGGGTGGAGAGTTCTGTAGATGTCTATTAGGTCCACTTTATGTAGAGCTGAGTTCAATTCCTGGATATCCTTGTTAACTTTCTGTCTCGTTGATCTGTCTAATGCTGACAGTGGGGTGTTAAAATCTCCTATTATTATTGTGTGGGAGTTTAAGTCCCTTTGTAGGTCACTGAGGACTTGCTTTATGAATCTGGGTGCTCCTGTGTTGGGTGCATATATATTTAGGATAGTTAGCTCTTCTTGTTGAATTGATCCCTTTACCATTATGTAATGGCTTTCTTTGTCTCTTTTGATCTTTGTTGGTTTAAAGTCTATTTTATCAGAGACTAGGATTGCAACCCCTGCCTTTTTTTGTTTTCCAGTTGCTTGATAGATCTTCCTCCATCCCTTTATTTTGAGTCTATGTGTGTCTCTGCACGTGAGATGGGTTTCCTGAATACAGCACACTGATGGGTCCTGACTCCTTATCCAGTTTGCCAGTCTGTGTCTTCTGATTGGAGCATTTAGCCCATTTACATTTAATGTGAATATTGTTATGTGTGAATCTGACCCTGTCATTATGATGTTAGTTGGTTATTTTGCTCGTTAGTTGCTATAGTTTCTTCCTAGCCTCGATGGTCTTTACAATTTGGCATGTTTTTGCAGGGGCTGGTACCAGTTGTTCCTTTCCATGTTTAGTGCTTCCTTCAGGAGCTCTTTTAGGGCAGGCCTGGTGGTGACAAAATCACTCAGCGTTTGCTTGTCTGTAAAGTATTTTATTTCTCCTTCACTTATGAAGCTTAGTTTGGCGGGATAGGAAATTCTGGGTTGAAAATTCTTTTCTTTAAGAATGTTGAATATCGGCCCCCACTCTCTTCTGGCTTGTAGAGTTGCTGCTGAGAGATCAGCTGTTAGTCTGATAGGCTTCCCTTTGTGGGTAACCCGACCTTTCTCTCTGGCTGCCCTTAACATTTTTTCCTTCATTTCAACTTTGGTGAATCTGACAATTATGTGTCTTGGAGTTACCCTTCTCGAGGAGTATCTTTGTGGCGTTCTCTGTATTTCCTGAATCTGAATGCTGGCCTGCCTTGCTAGATTGGGGAAGTTCTCCTGGATAATATCTTGCAGAGTGTTTTCCAACTTGGTTCCATTCTCCCCATCATTTTCAGGTACACCAATCAGACGTAGGTTTGGTCTTTTCACATAGTCCCAAATTTCTTGGAGGCTTTGTTCATTTCTTTTTATTCTTTTTTCTCTAAACTTCCCTTCTCTCTTCATTTCATTCATTTCATCTTCTATCAGCGATACCCTTTCTTCCAGTTGATCGCATCTGCTACTGAGGCTTCTGCATTCTTCGCGTAGTTCTCGAAACTTGGCTTTCAGCTCCATCATCTCCTTTAAGCCCTTCTCTCCATTGGTTATTCTAGTTATCCATTCTTCTAATTTTTTTCAAAGTTTTTAACTTCTTTGCTATTGTTTTGAATTTCCTCTCGTAGCTCAGAGTAGTTTGATCGTCTGAAGCCTTCTTCTCTCAACTCATCAAAGTCATCCTCCATCCAGCTTTGTTCCGTTGCTGGTGAGGAACTGCGTTCCTTTGGAGGAGGAGAGGTGCTCTGTTTTTTAGAGTTTCCAGTTTTTTTGGTCTGTTTTTTCCCCATCTTTGTGGTTTTGTCTATTTTTTGTCTTCGATGATGGTGATGTACAGATGGGTTTTTGGTGTGGATGTCCTTTCTGTTTGTTAATTTTCCTTCTACCAGACAAGACCCTCAGCTGCAGGTCTGTTGGAGTTTACTAGAGGTCCACTCCAGACCCTGTTTGGCTGGGTGTCAGCAGCAGTGGCTGCAGAACAGCGGATTTTCGTGAGACCACAAATTCAGCTGTCTGATAATTCCTCTGAAAGTTTTGTCCGGTTGAATGAGGTGTCAGTCTGTCCCTACTGGGGGGGTGCCTCCCAGTTAGGCTGCTCAGGGGTGAGGGACCCACTTTAGGAGGCAGTCTGTCCGTTCTCAGATCTCCAGCTGCGTGCTGGGAGAACCACTATTCTCTTCAAAGCTGTCAGTCAGACAGGGACATTTAAGGCTGTGGAGGTTCTCGCTGAGTTTTTGGTTGTCTGTGCCCTGCCCCCAGAGGTGTAGCCTACAGAGGCAGGCAGGCCTCCTTGAGCTGTGGTGGGCTTCACCCAGTTCGAGCTTCCTGGCTGCTTTGTTTACCTAAGCAAGCCTGGGCAATGGCGGGCGCCCCTCCCCCAGCCTCGTTGCCGCCTTGCAGCGTGATCTCAGACTGCTGTGCTAGCAATCAGCAAGACTCTGTGGGCATAGGACCCTCCGAGCCAGGTGCGGGACACAATCTCCTAGTGTGCCGTTTTCCAGGCCCGTTGGAAAAGCGCAGTATTAGGACGGGACTGACCCGGTATTCCAGGTGCCGTCTGTTTCCCCTTTCTTTGACTAGGAAAGGGAACTCCCTGACCCCTTGTGCTTCCCGAGTGAGGCAATGCCTCGCCCTGCTTCGGCTCGCGCACAGTGCGCTTCACCGACTGTCCTGAACCCACTGTTAGGCACTCCCTAGTGAGATGAAACCGGTACCTCAAGCAGAAATGCAGAAATCACCCGTCTTCTGTGTCGCTGGGGCTGGGAGCTGGAGACCAGAGCTGTTCCTATTCGGCCATCTTGGCTCCACCCTCCCAACCGAACATTTTATAGATAAGCATGCTAGGAAAACAAATAGAAAATAAAATACATATTCAAGTACAAAAGGGAAAATTATATTAATGTTGAAAAAAAGAAAAAATGTATGCCCCCTAGCAATCATCATAGTAATAAATAATGTTACAGTTTTTATTTTTGAGTCTGAACTTCATCATAATTGATCTTTACATATTTATGTTAAACAATGTATCAATCTATTTAGACTCATGGTTAATTGAAGAACACACTTTTTATTAATTTTAATTTTGAAAAGTTTCTTCACATGGAATAAGTAATATATAAATAATTAAGAAAAGTCTTAAACATAAGATTAAATTTGTCAAAGTCGTAATAAATCCCACTGTGCCTCAATTCCGGAAATTACAATGCTATCATGCAATTTTCATGTATCTCTACAATTGAAAAATTTTAAATACAAATTAAAGGTCTATGTGTCACAGACGATGGCAAAATTGGTGAAATTCAAGATCTGTTTTCCCATCTTTATAATCCCATGCTTCTATTGTTAATTTTGAATCAACTGTTTAAATGCAGGCATGTGTAGTGCACAGGAATTGGCAGAACAAATTGTGCCAGAGCGAACAGAAGCCATTACGGACACACATTCAAAGGATGTGTGTGCAGCTCAGTCCTCATTTGTCCGAGGCTAACTGAACACCTAGAAGTCCTCCAAACTAACTTCCATGTGGGACACAATATCTACTAAGTGATAAATATGTGCTAGTTTGAAATATACATATATATTAGCAAAATTCAACAGTCACTTCAGCATTTGTTTAGAGCATAGACCTATATGCGATTAGTGGGGAGGGAAGATTTTGTCGATGATATTGTTTAGAATTTCTGGCACATGGTGATTATAAAATGCAGACTGAGTTTTAGTCCGTCTGAAAAGATGCAGCAAGTCATCCAAGAACACAGAGCTTATCTCCTCCTTATCAGCAGGAGACCTGGAATAAAACCCAGATTTCTTATTACCTGGCACCAAGTAACAAGATGGATAGCACCACCACATGGGGCAGGTCCTTAGGGATTTAGAAGCAACATAAAAATACAAATTATTCTAATATTATACCAATTATTAAATGATTGCTTTTGATGAACTGGACATTGTGCTAAGATCTTTATCTAGATTATCTCAATTCTCATAACATTAATTCTATAATTATTATTCCCATTTTGCAGTTGGGAAAACTGAGGCTTAGATAAGTAAATAGTTTGTTCCAAATCACGTAGCTCTTACTGGCCTGATTACAGACCCCATAGCCAGTGACGTATTAATAAGGTGTGTATCATTGGAAAGGTAAAGGAGGACAAATAACAGAACCACATAACTAACTGCCTAACGTTGTGAGCTCCTGCTGTAGCCACTGCCACCTTCCCCCAGTCTCCACCCATCTAGCAATTCGCCTTTTTACTTTTGGGTTCTGGGAACATACGCTGGGTCTGAGTTTTAGAACTCTATTTGAGAAGCTGTGGGATCACAGACATGTTATTTAACTTTCACTGCCTGATGAATGATGCAAGAAAGTGGGACAGATGTCATCAAGGGCCCTTCTGGGAGTGAAGCATGAATCCCTTAGAATAGCACGTTGACCATAGCAGCTCTAATGGAGTCCAGAGAACATGTAGGCAGCTCTCTTAAGCTGCAAAATCCTGCTTGTGTCTGGAGTTTTCACAGATAGCCAGGGAGACTTTGAAGCTGCTTTGTCTCAGGCATGTGGTGCTTGGTCACAATGCATTGCTTAGCAGTCTACATCCCCTGTACACTGACGCTTTCTTCTCACTTCTCAATTGATATTCTTCTCACTTCTCAATTGATATTCTTCTCACTCATGGCTATAACAGTTGGGCTGGAAATCCTGCCCTTCCTTCACAGTATTACCCATGAAAGAGGATAAAACAAGAGCCTTAGCCCCTGTGTTTGCCCCCCAGGAGACGGGGAGACTAGAGTGTTAACTATTCTCCTTCTACCTACGAACTACTGGGAGGGGAAAGCATAGGTACTTTTACCAAGAAGCTAAGAAACTAGAACTGGAAACTTTGAAGCTGTTAAAAAAATAATGATTTCAGAGATCCAGGCTACCACTGAATTTGGTAGACTAGAGTGAACAGTTTTCTCTTGAGAATATAATTTATGGAATTTTGGGATTATGAAAGTCATGATTCAGGAAATAGGAAATGGAGGCAAAGGAAGTAAAATTGATTGATGTAATAAAGCAATAGGCCTTTTCTCTTCTTCATAGTGGTCCCAAGGAGTATTACAGGGTCACTGAATGCGGAGAATTAGGAAAAGGGAGAAGAGACGCAAGAGGAGAGAAAAGAGGCCACAGCAACTGTGAGGAACTAGGGCCCACGAAGAGAAACAGGAGCAAACAATATTGAGATGAGAATGGCCAGGCAAGGTTACAAGAGTGAGGTCTGATACTCATGTGTAAATGGTTTCCTCTCCTCTGCTCTGATCTCCCTCTTAAACCTGCTGCCCTCATCAACATGGTGAAGAGGTGAGATGGAGTTGAGGAGGAGCTGTGTCCACATTGAAGAACTCCAGACTCAGGAAGGGTGACAAGCACAGACAATCATGACAATGCTCAGGGGTGGAGCTTGGAGAGGAGATGATGTACACAATGGAGAGAATGCTGGCATCCCCCTAATGGCAGGGTTCTCAGAAGGATTTTGGTGCTGGTGTTGCTTTGGCAGGAAGGGGATAACTAGAGAAGCAGTCAGGATGGGGGATTTCGTCATTGTATTTGGATGTTAGAGAAATGTGTGGCCTCAAAGGTGGAAATTTGGAGACACTTGAGCTAAAATGTAATGCTTTAAGCTGGCTCAGGTAAGCATCCACCAAAAAGTAAGGCCAGGCCCTGTCTTGGATCTCAAAGAGGGAGATTGAATTTCCCAGGGTTTTCTTCCCTCAAGGGAGGTCCAAATATTTTAAGAGGGGAAAACCGATGATCTGTGCACAGAAACACTCCACTTGTGGGTTGTGGAAGGTGGTTAGACAGCTGGAGGTTCAGGGCATCCTTCCAGGAGTTTACCTTAGGTCTGCAAGGCGAGGCTTATCAAAGAGACTGCCGGCATTTTAAGAGGAATTCCCATCAGAGTGGTGACAAGCACCAGCGGAATGAGGAAGAAAGGAAAAAAATCCCACTCAGAAACAATAAACAGCAAAAGAAGGAGTTCCAAGGAGAGATAACTGAGTAGTGTTCTCCCCTGGGAAAGGCGAAGTATCTGGAAAAATCACTGCTTCATTTAAGACCCTGGGGTCTTTATTATTCTGGGGAGAGCTCCAGAAAAATTAGATAACTCACTGCTAAGGATGACATCTCTGCATGAGGCTGGAAATGCAGAGGGCAGCGTGAACCAAATGCATAGAGCTCTTGACCTTGCTTGCGTATTCTTTACCTCCCGGCCTGCCTGGGCCATCCTTTCCCTCCTTCCAAATTGCCTATCTTTCTCCCCTTGCTAACTCCATCTGGAAGCCTCTTCTCCTCATCAGCCCTGTGCAGTGCTGGTGGTTAACTTATGCACAAGATGAAATGCTGCTCTTCCTTTAGTGAGCTATGATGGTTATTTTTCACATGTGTTTTCTCTGTGGCTATAATTGCATTGAAATCTGTCTCAGGGGAGGCTTAATGGCTAAGAGCATTGGACATGGGTTCAAATCCTGGCTTGCCTCTTTTTAGTAAATGACAGGGGCAGGTTCACTTAATCTGAAAATGGAGGAAACAGTAATACTCACCTCACTGAACTGTTGTGAAGATTAAATGAAACAACACATGTAAGGCACTTAGTGGCTGGCATATAATAAAAGCTCAATAAAAAAGATCAGTAGAACTCAATAAAGACTCTCACACACTGCTGTTGGGAGCGTACATGAGAACGACTGCTTCTGAAAACAATTTAGTGGTATATATTAAAGCCGAACGTATACATAGATTATGGCGGAACAATTCCACTTCCATATACTCTTAGGCCTTTACTTTCCCAAATGCATGCATATTAATTATCTAATAATAAATCACTCCAAAACGTAGTAGCCAAAACAGCATTTATTATCGCAGGTTCTGTGGGTCAGGAGTTCCGGTGTGGCTGAGCTGGGTCTTCTGTCTCAGGATATTTCACAAGGCTGTAGGCAGCCAGGGCTGTGGTCACCTCAAGGCCTGCTTGGGGAAAAATCCACTTCCAAGCTTACCAGTGAAGTTGCCGGCAGGATTCAGCTCTTCATGAGTTGTTGGAATGATGACCTCAGGTCTGCACAGAAGTCTGTCCTCAATTCCTTGCCACTGAGCCTCTCCATAGGGCAGCTCAAAACAAGGCAGTGGCTTCATCAGAGAAAGCAAGCAAGAAGAGTGAGAGTGAGAATGAGCAAGAGAGAGAGAGAGATCCCTAGCAAGACCAAGGTCACCGCCTTTAATAACTAATCTTGGAGAGCAACGCTCCATCATGTTTGCCATATTCTGTTTGTTATGAATCACTACATCCACTTCACACACAAGGGTGGGGATTACATAGGACAAGAATAGCCAGAGGAAGGAAACATTAACTGTTTTAGAAGCTCTCTACCACATGGAGTTTCACTAATAGATACTCACAAGAATATTCATAGTTGCACTGTTTGCAATAGTTAAAGCAGGGAAACAACCCGATGTCCATTAGCAATAGAATGGACAAATCAATTGTAATATATTCATACAATTAAATTCTAAACAACAGTGAGAATGAATTATACCTACATGCAGCAATATGAATAAGACTTTCAGACATAATGAGCAAAAGGAATCAAACAAAAAAGAATGTATATTGTACATGCTTGTTTCATTTCAAGAGTTTTATTCTTTTTTTTTTTAAGACGGATTCTTGCTCTGTCGCCCAGGCTGGAGTGCAGTGGCGCGATCTCGGCTCACTGCAAGCTCCGCCTCCCGGGTTCACGCCATTCTCCTGCCTCAGCCTCTCCGAGTAGCTGGGACTACAGGCGCCCGCCACAGCGCCCTGCTAATTTTTTTTTGTATTTTTAGTAGAGACAGGGTTTCATCGTGGTCGCGATCTCCTGACCTCGTGATCCACCCGCCTCAGCCTCCCAAAGTGCTGGGATTACAGGCGTGAGCCACCGCGCCCGGCCAAGGGTTTTATTCTTATTCAGAAATAAGTATAGCATAGACAATGAGCTTGGGAAAACTACTAATGTTTCCAATCTAACAAAGTAAAATCTTACAAAGCAGTTGCCTTATCTAACATCCTGACTCCCTCCATTTTGTGTTATAGCTGGAAGTTACTGGAAATCTTACTGAACTTCTTTTTCCCCTTGGATCTTATTTCGGAGAGACAGAGACACTCTTCAAAACTTACCCTCTTTCTGGGTAAAGAAGCAGTCCTTTCCATTAACACCTCCTTTTCAGAACTTTGGTGATACTTTATAATCTTTTTCTATCCTATTATAAAATAGCAATAGTAGACATTACCAACAATATGGATTTAGTAACTCACATTGATCTAGACCACAGTATACTTTTAAAGAACAGAAAATCTAAGTAAAAAATACTAGATATATTGAAAATTTGGTTGTGAGGCCTTTTGGGGTACAGAAAGCGATACCCCAAAATATGGTGCTTTGGCATGTTGAGTGCTTGGAATTAAAGAAAATTGAAGGAGCTTAGAAATAAGCCTCAGAACCAAGGTCTTTCTCTGACCTTCCCCTTTCTCCCTGTCTCTCTGATCCTTTTTCTTTATGAAGAAAGAAGGGACTCTGTGGAATTTTCTTTTCTGACTAAGAAAGCTTCTTACAAGAAGAATTGCAATTGTCTTAAAACACCCCTCCTAAGAATCACATGAAATAACCAGAAAAGATTAACCACCAAAGAAGAGGAGATACTGGGAGTCATCACCACACCTAGACAGACTTTCCATCTATTCTTCTGAGGGCAGCTCCAGGAGATTAACTGGGAAGCTTTAACTGGATAATAAGACTACCTTTGTTCACTGTGAAGTTCTGTCCCTTGCCTTCTCACCACCTCCCTCCAAGCTCAAAGGAACTTTGTTATTTACTCCGTGCCATATGAAGAAGGCTATATAAGCATCTAGACCTCACTGGATTATTGGGCAATCATTTTCCCGTGATTCTCCCATGCTTATGCACATTAAATACATTTTTTTATGACTTTTTCTCCTATTAATCTGCCTTTTGTCAGTTCATTTTCAGCAAACCTTCAGAGGGCAAAGGTGAAGCTTTCCCTCGTTACCCTACAGGCCCTTGAGAGACTTTGAAATATATTCTTCATTACATTAAAGCAGTTCTGTGCTGTGAGAAAGAACGGCAACTAGTCTCTGTCAATGTATTCAAAAAATTATTAGGAGGCTATTATGTGCTAGGAAATATTTTCAGTGGTGGAGATAATTTTTCCTTTTCTACAACAAACTTAAATTGTACTAAGTCACTTAATATTTATTTGTGTAGTCATTTATTGAACTACTACCATGTAACAGGTTGTATGCACATTAGTAATCATTATTTTATTGTATCAGCTTTTGCTATGTAATAAATCACTTCAAACACAGTGGCTTAAAATCAACATTTTATCTAGCTTTTGGGTATCTATGGTTGGCTGGGATGTTTGGGATGGCTGGGACTTTTGAGGCAGCTAAAATGGCTTAAATGGCTGGCTTCTCTCTGTATAACCTCCCATTCTCTGGAAGACTAGCTGATAATTCTTCATATGGTGGTCTCATGGTTTCTAACAGCAAGACAACTCAAACTCCAATGTGTACATATTTTTCAATCTTCTGCTTGCATTACATTTGATAATGCTCTATTCAAGCCCAAATTGAAGTTTAGATTTAAGGAATAAAAAAATACATTCCACTTCAATATAGGAGTGGCGAATTCACATTTAAGCGGGCACATGTACAGGGCTGGTAAGAATTACTGTGGCCATTTCTGCCAACAGTTTACCGTATTTAGCATCCCCATTTTTCATTCAGGAAAACAAGCTCAAGGAGTAATTTGAGCAAGTTTATAAAGTCGGACAGGTTTTGAACATAGAAGAGTGACCGTCAACTTTATATTCTTCCTATATATCACCCTACTTCTAGGTGGAGCGAGCTTTACAAACCACTTTTCAGAGATTGCCAACTCTGAGAAAAAGGAAAGATGTGACTTTGCGACAACCATTTTGCCTGCTGTAGGAAGGCAGTCAATACAAATGCACTCTTTTATGTCATTATGTCAGTGCTCCGGGCATAGTCGGTGCTCTGGGAAGTCTCCCAGGCAGCCTATTTTCCAGTACAGGGACTAGCTTAGACCTAGGCAATGAAGAATTCATGACAAGAGAGTTCAGAAAATGTAGTGTACTTTCTTCCTTCAGGTACCACTTGATTGACTTCTCTCATATTGGGCTCTGCAGTAGCCATGTAATAAAGCAAGGGTGGGAAATTTCATGTTGGAAGCCCTCTTCCTGGGGCTCATCCCTGAAGGCTGTATGGTTGCCGCCTAAGATGGTAAGGGCATCAGGCAGGTTTACGCGATGTCTGTGGCTGTGGCAGTACGTACAGAGGACAGTGACCATAATAGTGTCATGGAGGGGAATCTTCCTAACAGGATTTAGTTTACTAAGTTAACATTGCAGGTATTACTTGAATTGTATTCCTTCTATATGCAACTATTAAATTAGATTTTTTCTTAGGGATGATCCTCTTTATATTTTATTGATAAAAATTTAGTGACAATACTTCAGCTATTTCACAGAGTTGTATTTGCATTCTGACTAGTTAGTTCAAAATGCTACCTCTAGGCTGGGCATGGTGGCTCATGCCTATAATCCTAGCACTTTGGGAGGCCGACACAGGAGGATCACTTGAGGCCAGGAGTAAGAGATCAGCCTGGGAAACATGTGAGACTCTTGTTTCTACAAAAAAATTTTTAAAATTAGCCAGGTGTGGGGGCATGCACCTGTGGTAATAGCTACTCAGGAGACTAAGGTGGGAGCATCACATGAGCCAAGGAGGCAGAGGTTGCAGTGAGCTATGATCGCACCACTGCACTGCAGCCTGAGCGACAGAATGAGACTTGTCTCAAGCAAAAAAAAAAAAAAAAAGAAGAACAAAAACCCAACAACCAAAATGCTGCCTCTAGTTTTCTGCCTATTTGTAATAATGCATATGCATATTTCTGATATGTTTATGTTTGCAGAATGAATAGACTAATCAAAGCTAAAGCACAAATGCAAAAATTGGCATTGATGAGAACTGATTCTACTTACGTGACATTCTGGAAAAGAGAAAATATATGAACAGAAAATAGATCAGTAGTTACCATGGACTAGAGAAAGCTGAGGGAATTGACTACAAAGGGGCACAAAGGAACTTTTCTGGGTGATGGAAACAATCTACATCTTGATAGTGGTGTTGGTTACCTGACCAAAACTCATAACTGTACACTTAAAATGGGTGAACTTTACCATATGTACTTCAATAAGCCCAACTTAGGAAAACAATGAAAATAATGATGCCCCAACCGTCTTATTTAAATAATCTACATTTTAAAAGATGCTAATTTAGGATAAATTTTAAAATTTTTCAATGAATTTTACTGTTTAGAAATTTATCATTAAGGAAAACTATTCCAGACTTAGAAAATGTAGAGATAGTTGTGTCCTTTCAAACTCATATAAAAGCATTGTCTAACAAGCTGACCTGAGGGACATCTGATGCTTTAGAATGATGTTACTGATAACAGCAGGAGGCAGACATATTCCTAGGCAGACAGGGGCGGGTCCACAGTGAAACCTGACCCTCAAGCCAAAAACGACCTGAAGCCTGAAAACCTGGCTGCGGGTTCTGGGCAGAGTCCACGACCCAAGTGAGAACTATTTCTGTGTGCCTGCTCTTTTCTGATTGGTTATTTCTGAAAACTTCCTTTTAATCAATCAAATGTTGCCTTTTCCAAGGGTGCCTACAGCCCACATCTCCCCCATTCTGAGCCTATAAAAACCCCAGACTCAGCCACATGGAGGGACTACCCAACTTTGGGTAGGGGCTACTCACTTTGGGTCCCCTCTCTGTGGAGGGCTGTTCTGCCATTCGATAAAACTCTTCTCTGCCTTGGTCACCCTCTGGTTGGCTGCATAACTCATTCTTCTTGAATGTAGGGCAAGAACCTGGGACCTGCTGAATGATGGGTGCAAAAAAGACTGTAACATGTTCCTGGCTGGCTCATTGAGCTGTGGGCATTGACACATTCCCATTCTCTGGACCATGGGAGAGAAGAGCTGCAACCCTTCTGGAGCTCAGACCTCAGGACTCCCCAAGCTGGAGCTGTAACACCCCCTTTGGGTTCCATGGTTGCTGATGTCTCTAGTTTTTCAGGCACCACCAAGTTCCTCTCATCCAGATGCTGGTGCCCAAGGTGGAGGCCACTTGCAGTACTCCTGGTCCAGCTGCAGCCTTGTACAGAGCTGGCGCCTGGAGTTGCCCCCCACTGCTGTAGCAGCTGGTGCTCCTGGCTTGCCCTTGGTGGGTGTGAGATGCAGGTCGGCAGCATGAGCACAACACAGCCTGCTGGGCAGAGTATGTGGGGCAAGTCCAGCAGTGAGCCCTGAGTGGAGTGAAGCTGGGGCAGGAGTGCTGCCGGCCGCAGAAATTTCCAACTGGAAAGCAGCACCTAAAAATCCTGTCATTTCTTTTGTTAAAATTACTATTTACTATTGATTAGGACTAGATTCTAGGAATTAACATCTATCACTACAGAGTTGAAAATAATTTTCATTTGGTAGAGATGAAATTGATTTCTGTGTGATTGTATAGGGGAGGAAAAAATGCTTCCTTCTACCCCTCTATGTTCTGTGGCTGGTCTAAGAATTAAAAGGACATAAAACACATTAGCAGGAGAAAAATAACTTTAATTTATGGACAGACGCATGGGAATGCCACTAAAAATGAGACTTAAGGAAGTACCCAGATAACTGAGACATATGTCAGCATAAACTATAGGAAAAAATAGGGCTTTGGAACTTCTTGGGAGTGGTGGAGGCAAATGATGGGAAGGTGAGCAGAGGAAATGTAGGGCGAATATAGTTTACCTTCTTATGTGGATAAGAGTCTCAGGCAATAAAAATTGTCTTGGAGTTGTTCTCTTCCTGGTATAGAGACCTCTGCTAATAGAAATTTTCTTTGTAAATGTAAATTTTCTTTACAGAAGGGGAAGTTTATACATTATTTTAAGCAGGTGAGGGGGAAGTGAAGAGCTTTTTCTGCATTGGCTGGTTCTCAATTTACTTTAGCTTGAAATAAGCAATATGCCTAGTGGCATATTTTGAGGGTAGCATGTTTTGAACCCTTCAGTAGAAAAGATAATCCAGAGATTATGATTTTATAGCTCTTTACAACATTAGCCAGTTTTGCTCTGTTGGGAGGAAAACTTTCCCCTAACCCTCTTAGGTTTGAATGGTCTAGGCCTTTGGATTAACTAAGAATAGATTAACAGAACAAAAGTTTTTGTGCCTACAGAAGTACTCAGTAATGAGTAACTTGTTTAGTAGCCAGAGATAAAGGTTTGTATTCCAATTTAGCAAAAATGGAGGGGAGGTTTATAGCATTAATAGGAAAGTATGAAAGGCTCTATTTGGCTTTTTGATGCTAATACGCAGCTAAATTCATACTTCCTGGTGCTGAGGGTCAGTATTTTCTGAAACAGGAAACTCTCTGGGTGAGGGGTTGTGGGTAGTGTCAACGGCAGGTGTATTTTTGGGAGTACCTGCACAAGTGTAGATAATGGTTTATTTTTATTTTTTTGGTGATTGTAGATTAAGATGTTCTCGGTTTAAAATAATTTTATACCACTTTGGTGAGCTGTTCATCTACCCAGTATCTAATTTAGCAATCTTATTTTAGCATCTTTTCTTTTACTAATTCTATATACCAGTCTTGCATATACTTCTTTAAACAGCCTTTACCATCCTAATGGTTCCCTCATTAAGTTTAAATATTTGAAATGTGCTCACTATGTATTCTCATAAATATATTTTTGAACATTAAAAAGTTTATACTTTGGCAATTTTCTATACTTTTTCATTCCTAGTACACAGTACTTCTCTTACATATGCATGTATTAGCCTTTTGTTAGTTTATAATATCATCATTATGGGAAAAGTATTCTGAGTTCTGAAGAGCCAATGAAGAAAGTTTTGAAACACACCCGATTTTAACTTGGGGACTGTCTGTACTATATTTTATTAATAGTCTGTGGTTTCGTGTTCTCTGGTACTTAAATTCCTAAGCTTTACTGCCTTGAAGTTCTTGGCACACCATAGGCAGATTAGCCACGTAGTCATGTTTTGGAGTTTGGGTTGTGTTAGAAGTTTGGGTTCTGTTAGAAGAATAATTAAATCTTAGGCAGAAATTGGCTGACTTCCTAATAGTCAAGGTTAAGTCTCATGATGCTAGGCTACTAGGCAGGTTTTCTTGGCATGACAGCTGTTACATTGAAGTACTTGACAGTTTTCATTGTAAACAACATTCTTATTTATAAAGTAGTCTCTCATATTTGTGGTTTCACTTTCTGCAGTTTCAGTTACTCACGGTCAACCGCAGTAGGTTATTTTTATGAACATAAGATATTTTGAAAGAGAGAGACAGAGATAGAGAGACCACATTCAAATAACTTTTATTACAGTAAATTGCTCTAACTGTTCTATTTTAATATTAATTATTGTTAATCACTTACTGTGTCTAATTTATAAATTCAACTTTATCCTAGGTATGTATATATTGGAAAAAAATAGTATATATAGGGTTTGGTACTATCCCCCCACTACGAGACATACTGGGGGCCTTGAAATGCATCCCTTATGAATAAAGGGGGACTGCTGTACCTCATTAAATTCTCACCTGGTAAATTTAAGCTAGTGTTTTGTTATTCTCTCCTCAGTGGAATTTTGACACTTGGTTGTGATATTTTATGAAAAAGCCCTTATTGAAATAATTTTTGGTGCAGTTATGAAATTGATAGCCAATTTTATTTTTTCCTCCCTTCTTTTCCTTCTCTGTGGTATTTTAAAATGTTTCACAAAACTAGTGTATAGAATAGTGACACACTTTAAAGATGATAACTTTTAGTCACAGCATGCTCAGTTTGGAAACTTGCTGAATAATATTGTTCATATGATGACAAGTTTGAAATGAAGGCACATTATTTTGAATGGCTGTGTCCTATGGCCCAGGGTTACTGAAAATGTGGTCCATGGGCCAAGGCCTGCCTGCAAACTGTTTACTACCTGTCTGTAATGAGATTTCTACAGAACTTGAAAGCATTTGTAAACTTTTGTAAGCAATTTCTCAGAGTAATTTTTATGTCTGTTGAATAAACCTATAATGTTTTCCTAAGAGAAGGATGTGGTTTGTCACTTGCTGTTTCTTCTCCTCCTTCTTACTTTCTTCCACTCCTCTTTCTCTTTCTTCTGTTATTGTTACTGCCCCTGCTGCTCATCTTCTCTTTCCTGATTTTATTCTTTGTCTTCTTATTCTTCTTTTTGCCTTCCTTTCCCCCCTTTTCCTGCTCCTTCTGATTCTTCTCCCTTGTCCTCCTCCTCCTCTAGATATGAAAGTCCACTATATTCACATAAGGTATGTAAGTAATTGTTCCTTTCAGTTACCTTGATGAGTACTTATTAATTTAAAATATTATTTTAAACACCACCTTTATCTTATAGCTCCAGTGAAAAACTGCATTTTGTAACCTATATTTTTTTTTATGGAATAAATTCCAGTTTTTCAGCTGTATTTTCAGGATCTTTCCAATGTAAGCCCAATATAACAGTCCTAACTCTACATAATTCCCTTAAAAATTATGATGATTTCCCCTTTATTGTGTATTTATACCATTTATCTTCCAAGAATGGATTCTCTGCTGACTTATTATTTGATTCACTCATCTAATGAGTATTTAGCATCAATTAAATGCTGGGCAATGAGTTCCTGCCACTCAGGAGGTTAACATCTAGAACGTAGTCAAATACTTACCTCTTCTTTGGGGTCGTCTCCATGAGGTATAATTAGAAAAAGCACGGCCAGGCGCAGTGGCTCAAGCCTGTAATCCCAGCACTTTGGGAGGCCGAGGTGGGCAGATCATTTGAAGTCAAGAATTTGAGACAAGCCTGACCAACATGGTGAAGCCCCGTCTCTATTAAAAATACAAAAAAAATTATCTGGGTGTGGTGGCACATGCCTGTAGTCCCAGCTACTCAGGAGGCTGAGCAGGAGAATTGCTTGAACCCAGGAGACAGAGGTTGCAGTGAGCTGAGATCACGCCACTGCACTCCAGCCTGGGAGACAGAGTGAGCCTCCGTCTCAGAAAAAAAAAAAAAAAAAAAAAAAAAAAAGCACTAGGAGTTGTCAGAAGAGTTGAGAGTCACAGGGATTGGGGACTGGGATACAAATCTTAGCTGGTCACGACCCCTAACTTCTTGGGTCTTCTTTGTGTACTCATCTGTAAAGTGGGGATGATGCTGATCTTTCCTTCATAAAGGATTTTTTAAAAAAGATTATGTTAAATAATAAGGTGAAAGAACCTGGCACAATGTAGAATTTATTCAATGCTATTTTCTTCTTGTCGCCTGTGAAAAAATTTTATTTTCTATTTACTTTAATTCTGACACCGAAGGCTGTCCTTTTCCTATTCTACACCATGCACATTCTAAACTAGTTCCATTTCCCGGTACTATCTTCCTGTTCCAACTCCCCTTTTTATTTCTGCAATGCCCACTCTTCCTTTTCCACCTGCCCAAATTGTGTACTTCCTTCAGGATGAGATTCAAAACCTCACTCCTCCAAAATCACTCATGGGCCCCTTGACTTTTCTGGAATTTTCTTATAGAACTACTTCAGCTCTTGGCTATGTTATCTCTGGTGTTGACCATTTTATTAATTTCATCTTGTCTTCCCAATGAAAATGAATGTTCTTTGATGGTAAGGAATTTATCTTTTTTCCCTTTCTTTCTTTGCTTTCTTTTTTTTTTTTTAAATAACAACCTCCTGTCCAATTATATGGTATTTGTGTTTTTCTGTTCCCTAGAGTGTAGAGCATATGAAAGATAGTTAAAAATACAGCAGAACCTTGACACTGGTGAGGGATATGGGTAAGCCATGCTATAATGTGGATGCCCACTGGCCAGGGGGATTTACTGCTGATGTAATTCTCCCATCTATACCATCCTCATGATGCAAGTGCACCAAATTTGCGCTTTAGCAAAATGGCAAACTCATGTCCTTGGACATCTTGTGCTTGCAAAAAGCTGGAACCTCAACTGTCAAAACCTCAAATGCCAAGAGTTTCTTATGTTTTTGATGAAATTGTGGTTGTACCCAAAAGTACTTGATGAAAATTTTTTATTTAGCTCATTATTTTGGCATTGTACTGCCTCAGTACTCATCTCCAATTACCTATCAGGTGTGGGTTTGAAGGGTGGTTCCGGGGTGAAAACAGACAGAGGAATATCTTCTAGTTCTTGCCTAGAGGCTCTGGACCCACCCGCACTTTCCCAGACCTGAAGGAGCAGCAGGTACCAGATGCCAAGCACTGCCTTTGGGTGCTCAGATGAACTTCTGAGCCATATCACCTGTCCTGACCCAGGAAGTGTCCCTTCTCTCAGATGTCCCCTCCCTCAGTAGGTTCACCCAGTAACCAGTTTTATGAAGAATAGTGTTTTTCAAAATGGGAAGAGAAAGCAGTTCTTTGACTTAGGGGACACTCTTCTGTTTAATTTTAACTTTCAATATGCTGTTTTTAATTGTAGAAATTACTTCAAAAGGAAATTAAAGAATTGAAACCCCAAGTCCCAGCATAATATTAGGAACTAATATCAGAACTTACTTTCAAATAATGGCTAACTCTAGTGGAATGCTTACAAGGTACCTGTGTTGGTTTTTCATCGCCCTGACACATACATGAAAGTATGTCTCTTCCAGAGAGTATCTGATTCTACAGGGTGTGCACCTATGACTTTCTCTGATGACTAGGCTATTTTATAGCTCTCTAGAAATAGAAACTAAGTTTCCTCCCACATTGCCCTAACAAAGGTTCTCCATAAGGCCTCCACCCCTGCAGCAAGCTGGACAACCAGACATTTCCATACATCCTCTGAAATCTAGGCGGAGGTTCCCAAACCTCAATTCTTGACTTCTGTGCACCTGCAGGCCCAACACCACATGGAAGTCACCAAGGCTTGGGGCTTGCACCCTCTGAAGAAACAACCTGAACTGTACCTTGGCCCCTCTATCCACAGCTGGAGCTGAAGTGGCTGGGATGCAGGGCACCAAGTCCTGAGGCTGCACAGAGCAGCAGTGGGGACCCTAGGCCTGGCTTATGAAACCATTTTCCCTTCCTAGGCCTCCAGGCCTGTGATGGGAGGGGCTGCTGTGATGATCTCTGATGCGCCCTGGATACATTTTCCCCATTATCTTGACTGTTAATATTCAGCTCCTTGTTACTTATGCAAATTTCTGCAGCCAGCTTGAATGGGTTTTTCTTTTCTACTGCATGATCAGGCTGCAAATTTTCCAAACTTTTATCCTCTGCTCCTCCTTTAAATATAAGTTCTAGTTTCAGATAATTTGTCTCAAGTTCAAAGTTCACTGATCTCTAGGGCAGGGACAAAATGCTACCAGTCTTTTTGCTAAAGCATTGCAAGAGTAACCTTTACTCCAGTTCCTGATAATTTCCTCATCTCCATCTGAGACCATCTCAGCCTGGACTTCATTGTCCATATCACTATCAATATTTTGGTCAAAACCATTCAGCAAGTCTCTAGGAAGTTCCAAACTTTCCCACATCTCCCTTTCTCCTTCTGAGCCCTCCAAACTGTCCCATCCTCTGCTTGTTATCCAGTTCCAAAGTCACTTGCAAGTTTTTGGGTATCTTTATAGCAGTACCCCACTCTACCAGTAACAATTTGCTGTATTAGTCCTTTTTTACACTGCTATAAAGAAATACCAGAGACTGGGTAACTTATAAAGGAAAGAAGTTTAATTGACTCACATTTACTCATGGCTGGGGAGGCCTCAGGAAACTTACAATTATGGCAGAAGGTGATGAGGAAGCAGGCATCTCTTTGCAAGGTGGCAGGAAAAAGAGAGAAAAAGGAATAGAAGGAAGAATTGCCAAATACTTATAAAACCATCAGATTTCATGAGAACTCACTCACTATCATGAGAACAGCATGCAGGTAACTGCCCCCATGATTCAGTCACCCCCCAGCAGGTACCTCCCTCAACACCTGGGGATTACATTTTGAGATGAGATTTGGATGGGAACACAGAGCCATCCAGAAAATAAAATGGATTTTCTTTCTCATTAAGAAGCTATTTTATACCTTCTTAGTGAGGCCTTTCCTGGCTGATCTACTTAAAATTACAAACTACCTCCCCAGCTCATGATTCTCAAATGTCTGGGCACTGCCCTACAGTTATTATGTTTTCTATAGGCCTTCTTTTCTAACATGCTGTATAATTTGATCACTTATTACATCTACTGCTTATTGCCTGTCTTCTCCTTGTACATTGGAATTTGTACAAAGGCAAGGGATTTTGTTTTGTTTCCTGATATAACCCAAGGGTCAAATAGGGATTCAATGAATATTTTTGAATAAATTAATGTGGAATTGATGTTGTATGTCAGCAGAGATGGGATGTCTATAACAAGGTGTGTAGTCAGCCTCACCAGCTCCTGAGAGATCCCTTCCTTCACTCCTCCCCAGGCTAGAGACTGGGTAACTTATAAAGGAAAGAAGTTTAATTGACTCAGTTCCTCATGGCTGGGGAGGCCATTATAGACATAGTAGCGGCCCCCAGAAACACTCAAAGCCTAAGACTGAATTTCTGAGGGGTCCCTGAGAGGAGGATTCATTGATAAGAGTGAATGAGAATGACAGGGGTTGAGTCCAGACCTCATTACCAAGAATGCTGCCCAGAGGTGCTTCAATCCCATCCCAGCCTCTGTGCTCATCAAGCAGGGAACAAAAAAGATACAGGCCTTCATGCCTCTCCTAGCTGGGGACACTGATGATCCCATGAAAATATGAGCTCACAGGGGAAATCAGTGAGACATCCGAGAACAAGATGTGCAAAAGAAAGTTCACTTACTGAAAACCTATATCTGAACACAGCATTTACAAAAATTTGATCATATGGTAAGTCACAAGACAAATTTCGGTAAGTCTCAACAAATTTAAAAAAGCTTGTATCATTCAGACCACATTCTCAAACTACAATGCAATTAAATTAGAAGTTAACTAAAAAATTAATTGAAAAAACTGTCTTATTTGAAAACTTTATTAAGGGAACTTGCTACTCACTTTCTCTTTAAGACGTGATGAGATTACAAACAGAACTGTCTTTACTGTAAGAATAAAACAGATGTTTTTAAATCTCAAAAATTCTTTTATCCTTCTTAGTAAGTTCCTAGGCTACTTATTAAAGTATTAATAAGTTCTTAGGCTACTTATTACTGTATTAATAAGTAATACTTATTAGCATAGGATCTTGTTAATTCCTGAAGAACAATCCTTAAGATTTTCAACAACTTTCTTTTTTTTTTTTTGAAACGGAGTCTCGCTCTGTCGCCCAGGCTGGAGTGCAGTGGCGCAATCTCGGCTCACTGCAAGCTCCACCTCCCGGGTTCATGCCATTCTCCTGCCTCAGCCTCTCTGAGTAGCTGGGACTACAAGCACCCACCACTACGCCCGGCTAATTTTTTTGTATTTTTAGTAGAGCCAGGGTTTCACCATGGTCTCGATCTCCTGACCTCGGGATCCTCCCGCCTCGGCCTCCCAAAGTGGTGGGATTACAAGCGTGAGCCACCGTGCCCGGCTCAACAACTTTCATTCAGAACAATCTTTAAGATTTTATGTTTTCTTTTCTGATTTCTTCTTTGATTTTGGAAACAAGAAATAGAAAAACGAAGACCAAAAAACAAAAACTTCAAAAAAAGTGTGCAATTGTTATTGAAAACTAAACTATGTTCTTGAGGTGGGAAAGAATGCGCTTACTAACACTGGATGATAATTAAAAAAACTTGAGATCATTTTTCATCTGCCTTCCTATATTTTAATAATTTATGTTGCCCTAAATTCCACATAGAATGTGGAGGAAATCAAAAGGAATGGAGATAACAAATTAAGGCTTAACTCCTAAATTTCTATCTTGGGTCTCAAACTCTTCCTTGAACCCAAGCTTTTTATATCTGTATCTACCTACTTAAGCTGTTTATATATGGACATTTCCCCTTGGATGTCTAATAGGTATCTTAAACTCAATGAATTCAAAATTGCACTCTTGATCTCCAGCCCCCGTACACCTGCTCTTCCTTTGGTCTTTCTCATTTCACCACTACTCTTTCACTTGTTTAAGCCAAAAATGTTGGAGTCATTGTGGATCCTTCTCTTTTTATTAAATTCTGCATGCACTTTAGATACAAATACTGTTGGCTTTACCTGGAAAATATTCCTCAATCTGACAATCTTAGCATTTTCATTGCCACTTCTTTGGTCAGTGCCAGCATCATTTCTACCCTGGAAAATGACACTGTCTAGTGTCCTTGAATGCATCATGTGCTTTTATAATCTGTTATAAAAGCAGTCAGAACATGTTATGAACCTGCTGAAAACCCTTCTTATCACAGGGACCCACAAGGCTTCCATAGCTTGGTTAGCTGCTTCTCTGATCCGATCTGTTTGTACTTTCCTTCTCCCTCACTGTCTCCAGCCACACTGGCCTTCCTGGTGTGCCTAAAACAAGTGCAAATCCTTCCTACTTACCTCAAGGTCTTGTGCTTATTGCTTCTTCTACCTGAAACCTCTAGAGACTTCCACAGCTTCCTCCCTCCCTTTAGTCATTCTGCATGAATACCCTGGACCCAGTATGTCCTTTTCCTAAACATGTTTTTATAAAATGGCACTCCAACATTCTTTATTACTTGCACTGCTTTATTTATTTTTTCAAAGCACTTCCACCATCTTTCATTATAGAGCTCTATTCATTTGAATATTGTGTGTCTCTTTAATAGAATGTAAGCTCCTTGAGGGCAGGAGTTATGCAAGAAAGCAGCTGAGCATAGGTTGGTGCCAGCACAAAGTAGGTGCTTAATAAGTATTTTCTAGTGAATTGAGAGTGAATATTAAGGGTAGAGATGGTGGGGTAGCTAGATCCTTCAAAAAGGCTGAATTGATTGTTTGTAAATATGAACTAATTTTAGTAATTAAACATTTCAAAAGAAACCACTGATAAAATTACTCACAGAAATTGGTGATTCATATATAGAAATACATTTAAAATCTGGCAAAGTGACATGCTACAATCATTCAGCAGTCTGCAATTCAACTGGAATGTGCTGTAGTGGGACTTTGGACATCCATTCTCTATAGAGGCAGCTGTAAACACATTTTATACCCAATTCAAAAACTCACATTGTTTATCACTGCATTACAGGCCTGGGACTTTCCAAGAATAAACAAATTGCTAACTATTTATACAGACATTCTTTTTTTTACAGACATTCACTGCAAATGATCTGAGATGGACTTAAGTGTTACATTTCTTAACTGATGTTTTGCAATTGGTTTCTCATTTACTCCCTCCCATGCTTTTCTCTTCTCATCTCTCCTCAAACTCTTGTCAGAACAACATGCTGCATTGTGCAACAAAAGTTTACTTTCATCTCCAAACATGCTAAATGATACATTAGATTAAAGGAAAGAATGTTAAGACTAATGGAGAAGACATTAAAATGAAGAGATGTTGCATAAAAAAAAAAGAGTGCTATTTTAGATCCCGAAGGCATTCACTAATTTCCCATTGTAATTTATTTACCAGCAAGCTTCCCAATTCTGCTTCTAGTTCAGTTCCAAGGGTCTAGGTGTTGGGAGCAAATCCGAAATTATGACATTTTGAGTATAACAGGATACCTTTTAAACTGATCGTGTTGACAAGCCACTTAGGGATTGGAATGAGACCAAGGGCAGGAGGCTTGGCAGATGACAGATGAACAGAAGATGCTGTTTCTACTTTTTACCCAGACCTACTGGGGAGAAATGCCGACGATCTTTTGGCCTGGACTCTTCTAAGCTCCATTGTGGTAGTCTAAAACACCAACCTATTGGCCAGCAGTATGCATTTCCTCTCAAATGGCACTTCGTTGGGTAATTTTAGCTATGAATATTCACAAAGAACCTTCAATATCAGTGTCTGTAAAAGAAAAATAACTAACAGGAATAAAGAAAAACATCTGGATAATATATAAATATATATAATATAATATATATAAATATATATAATATAATAATATATAAATAAAAGCACCCTGTGACCATTTAAAAATATTACACACAGAATTCTGAATGGAAAATTGCATAGTTTGTTTTCCATTTGCTTTGTGAAATGGACATCTGAGGTGTTTCCCAATAAACATTTGAAAAGAAACAGAAGACCCAAAAGACAAATTTAGGTCTTTCATTTAGGACTAGGCTAAATGGAAGAGGGCTTGATTTATACCAGAAGAAATTTAATGTGGAGCTGTTAGGAAAGCTCCCCACCGAGGTGAATCCATTCATCCTTAGTAGCCTGTGTAGTGCTTTCAAAGGTTCTGCCCACAAAGAGTCATCACTGAGATTAACAGGATAATGCACAGAATTCATCAGGAAATGATCTCTGTTTTGCCACCTCGTGATCCTCAAGGGAGTACTTCAACCACACTTTGTCCAAAACTGTTATTTAATGAGTCATGTTTGCACTCAGTTACTCTGAAGTCAAATGAGTAGTATATGTTATAAACTATTTCTGCACAACGTTCTTGTATCATATGAGGATAAGTGCTCTGTGTTATGACACAATCACCCCTTCTTGTGCTTTAAAGAGACTGTATCTTTCCAAAATACGTAATAATTTTATATCTGAGAGCCAAGAGCTTTCTTTTTGAGACAGGGTCTTGCTCTGTCACCCAGGCTGGTGCAGTGGCACAATCTCAGCTCACTGCAACCTCTGACCCCTGGGCTCAAGTGGTCCTCCCACCTCAGCCTCCCAAGTAGCTGGGACCACAGGCATGCACCACCATGCCTAGCTAATTTTTTGTATTTTTAGTAGAGATGGGGTCTCACCATCTTGCCCAGGCTGATCTCAAACTCCTGAGCTCAAGTGATCCATCCACTTTGGCCTCCCAAAGTGTTAGGACTACAGGTGTGAGCCACTATGCCTGGCCTGAAAGCCAAGAATTCTTTAACTCAACAAAAAATGATGATTTACAAGAATTATTTTTTGGAGATGGGGGATAAACATAGTATTTTTTAATTATTTGATTTAATTTGACATTTGGAAGAGAAAAATTTCAGGTCATTGATTATCAATTCTTGTGATATTATAGCTCATCAGATGTTTAGCTATCTCAAGGGATATATACAAATTCTCCAAAATATCACAAAACAAATTGAACTCTAATGGCTTCAAAAACAACAATTATAGAGCCTCTGCAGAGTGCCAGGGACTACTTTGCATATTTTGACTCATATATTTAAGGCTCTAAATATCCTTAGGAGATAAAAACTGCCATTATTTCAATTTTATAAAGGAAGACACTGAGACAGAGAATGAGGATGAGGGAATTTGGTCAACATTACACAGCTGAAAATAGATGATCTGGAGTTTGAATCCATTAGTCAGACCTGAGAGCATGTGCTTTATTGCTTTCAGTGAATTCATTGACTAGCGAAGTGTCTTCTGTATGCACAATTCTGGGCTAGTGCTGGACATGAGGAGGACATCTGGCTGGTTTTGTGCAGCACTGGATGTCCTCAGGCTGGTGCTTCATTGTCATGTGGTCCCTGACACAGTTGCCATAATGCATGACCTCCACGGATCATCACACTACTTTGATGTCCTTTTTTTTTTCATGTAACAGCCTTATTGAGATATAGTTAACATAACATATAATTCACTCATGTAAAGTGTACAATTTAATGGCTTTTAATATATTCACAGAGTTGTACAACCATCACCATCATCAGTTTTAGAACATTTTCATTATCCCCAAAAAAGAACCTCATACCCATTAGTAGTCACTCGTTATAACCCCCTCCCACAACTACTGACAAGCACTGGTCTGCTTTATGTCTCCATGGATTTTTTTATTATGAACATTTCATATAAATAGAATCATACAACATGTGACCTTTTCTGTCTGGCTTCTTTCATTTGGCATGATGTTTTCAAGCTTCTTCCATGTTGTAGCATGTGTTAGGACTTCATTTCTGCTTATTGTCAAATAACATTCTATTGTCTGAATTTGCCACATTTTATGTATCCATTCATTACTCACTGGACATTTTTCCACTCTTTGGCTGTTATAAATAATGACGCTATGAACGTTTATGTCCAAGTTTTTTTGTGTAGACATGTTTTAATTTCTCATAGGTATATACTTAGGAGTGAAATTGCTGTGTCATAGGGTAAGTCTATGTTAAATATTTTAAGAAATTGCCAGCGTGTTTTTCTCCTTGCTTATTGATAGTAAGAAGTCCTTCTTAGCAGTTTTTGCAAAAGTGACTTTTCTCCTCTATAGAAGCACCTTGACATTAGAAGGCAAGGATGCCAGACCTTGTCTTCAACAATTATCCATCATCTGGTGGACTCTAAGTGGCCACTTTCAGTTAACAGAAACCAAATGGAAAGTGTAGAGTAATCTTGAGTAACTACCCCATCCTTTCTTAATATTAGGTCTTTTAAGTGACTATATGAAACAAATTTAATAAATGATGGTAACAATAGTAGTATCTGTTAAACACTGTAGATGTATCAGGAGGTCTATGAAGTATTATGAGTATTTTATCATTCAATTTTAGAACCACTAAAATATTTTAGAATCTTTACATTCTAGAGAGTAAGATTATAAGAATTATAAGAATGACAGAGCCATAGTTTTATCTATACTGATGACTAGGTAGGGGAAAAAGGTTTAGCTTGAAGTAAGAAAAACTAAAACAAAAAGATGAACTCCCCTGAATAGAAAACTATTCAAAAGACACTCACTTAGCTGGGTCAAAGATAGTTTCACTGAGGCTGTTTTCAGGAAGCAGGAAGTAGAATGAGTTACTGTTATTTTTTTTCTGGGTCTGTGTACTTATGATGCTATCTTATGGTTTAATTTTGCTATAGGTACACAGGATGTGTGGGTAGCCAAATAAAGTATTATAGAAGCTAGTAAATATTAATGGAAAAAAGAAATGAGGAACTGTTCTATTAAAACATTTTATTAGCTATTGTTAAAAAATTTTTCTGTTGCAAAGTGCCTATCTCCTGCCTACTATGAAAATTTGTTTGAATAGGTTTATCCACCTAAGCCTACATCAGAGACCAGTGAGTAGACACAAAGTTAAACACACAAGAAACGACTCTTATGCAGTATTTTGTTGTGATGTCTTTTAAGTAAAAATTGGGAAATTTATATTTATTATAACAAATGATGGCCACAAAAGCCATTGCTTGCAAATAATTATAATTCATATGGTAATGACATTTCCTATGAAAAGAATTACAATATATGTGATGGAATCCACCACTAGTCTTCCTCCTGGAAATAAAAATCAAACTGATCAATTTGCTTCAGCATATTAGGTAAGAAAAAAATAATGGTGTCTAACTGCAGAGTGCATTGTGTTGATTCAGATTTCGTATAAAGTTGCCCATATAAAAACTTTCTAATGTGGATTAAAATTCTGATTATACAACTATGAAAAAAATTGGAAGTATTATTATCCTCAGTGAATTCTAATTTGATTTGAAGGCCATGGGAAGAATCCCTCTCCTACATTCTGCTTTAGTCCTTAAGATCCAGTTAGAAGCTGCTTGCAGTCATCCTCATTGCTTGGGAAGACTAGGCTTTTCTATTTAGCAACCAATCCAGGAACTAGATTTCAGCACACTAACCACATCTTCCTTCTCTGTGTCATACTTGTATGTTTTTGGTCCTGAAAAGAAGTAAATGTAGCCTGAAAGAGACAAAGTTGAAATTGGGTTACTGAAGATGACCAGCACATATGTAAATGGAAGGATTTGTCATTGTCACTTTCTTAAGGTGTCACCAAAGGAGAATTGTGAATTTGTCAGGCGGCAGTTAGCTTGTCTTCTGTCTTTATGCCCTAGAACCCGACTCCTCAACTTCTCAGTCATTTCTGAGCTTTCTCCTTGTTCCAGCCAGGGTAAGGCCTTCTTGTTGGGGTCATCCAATGTGCCATGCTCAGTTATGTGCTGTGCTTTTGCTCAGGCTGTTCTCCTCCAGGAAGCCACTCCCCTTTTCTTTCCCTAGCTAAGCCTCTGGCCAATCTTCAAAATCCATCTGAAGTCCCACTATAAAATTTCCAATGACTGCTGCCGATTCTGATATTTTAATTCTCAGATCAGTTCTTGCAATGATTGTGAAGTCTACCACATGACTCAATACTAAATTATAGATTGTCTGTTTTCCAGTCATTTCATCTGTGTTGGGTGAATGATTCTGTGAGAGCAGAGGCCACATCTGGAATGGTCTTTGCACTTCCAAACAGTGTCCAGCCCTGTGCTATTTTTTCAAGAAGAGTGTGCTGACTGACTACTTCAGAAGATTCAATTAAATTTATTCAACAAAGTTCTATTCAACTTTCCTAGCTATGTGTTAAATTGCAGGGGTTGGATGATGGAGTGGGAAAAAGCACTGAGAAGCTTGAGAGTTTTTTTTTTTTTTTTTTTTTTGAGACAGGGTATCACTCTGTTGCCCAGGCTAGAGTGCAGTGGTGCAATCACAGTTCACTGCAGCCTCGACCTCCTGAGCTCAAGTAATCCTCCCATCTCAGCATCCTGAGTAGCTGAGACTACAGGTGTGTGCCATCATTCTCAGCTAACTTTTTTTGTAGAGACAGAGTTTTGCCATATTGCCTAGGCTGGTCTTGAATTCCCGGGCTGAAGCGATCCTACCACCTCATCCTCCCAAGTGCTGGGATTACAAGTGTGTGCCACTGTGCCCGACCAAGACTATGTGTATTTTGAAGATAGAAAAGGTTATCTTGACCCAGGTAGACTTTATGATCTAGCTGACTAATCGATTGAAGCTATACTTTAAAAACTTTCCATTAGATGGCCAACATGGTGAAACTCCATCTCTACTAAAAATACAAAAATTAGCTGGGCCTGGTGGCGGGTACCTGTAGTCCCAGCTGCTTGGGGGGCTGAGGCAGGAGAATTGCTTGAACCTGGGAGGCGGAGGTTGCAGTGAGCGGAGATCGTGCCACTGCACTCCAGCCTGGCCACAGAGCGATACTCCATCTCAAAAAAAAAAAAAAAAAAAAAAAAAAAAATACACACACAAAAACAAAAACAAAGAAAAACTTTCCATTAGAAAAGAGAGAACTACAATAGCAGAACTTTTATAGTTACTCTTTCTAGAGGATAATCTGTTTAGATAAACTTATGAAAGGACCTAAGACCAAATATAAAAACCATGGGCTTCCACTTGGAAATCCACTTTCTGTTGTGTTAAAGCAAAGCCCAGATTTCTTATGATAGTTTTCATGAAGAAAGTTTCAGTGGAAACACTCACCATTTAATTCTACAGCAGCATCGACTTGGCCATTTACTCCTGAAAATTCTTCTTCAGTACTCTTTGGATAGTCTTTTTCCATTTTCCTTTTCCGTTCATCGTAGCTAGAAAAAGTATTCATAAATAATATTACTAAGAGGTTTTTACTGGTTGTAGATGACACTATACTGGTCAGGCATACGGACACATAACTTATTTAGGTGTTTCTCTCTCTCTGTCATATGCACATACACATGCATTTATGTTGTTGTTTATTTACTTTTTCTTTGTTGTGTTTTTGTTTTTTTTGAGATGGGGTCTCACTCTGTTGCCCAGGCTGAAGTGCAGTGGTGCCATCATGGCTCACCACTGCCTTCACCTTCCAGGCTCAAGCGATCCTCCTGTCTCAGCCTCCTGAGTAGCTGGGACTACAGGCGTGTACCACCACACCCTGGCTAATTTTTATTTTTTATAAAGACAGGATCTTGCCATGTTGCCCAGGCTGGTCTCAAACTCCTGGTCTCAAGCAATCCTCCCACCTCAGCCTCCCACAGTGCTGGGATTACAGGAATAAGCCACTGGGCCTGGCCCTTGTTGTTTAAATCGGGCTCTTAAAATACCTAAAAGAGATTATAGACCTTTATCACTATGCTCCCATGTTCCTGAGATTCTGGTACCACAAGGTTGGAAGTCACTTGCTTAAAGCAGTCTCCAAAAAATTTCCACATACATTGTTTAGAATTATTCACTCTACATATTATAGCAACATGTTCTGTTAACTCAAAAAAACCTTGCCATTTGAAAGGAACTCTATTTTTTATTGCCTTATTTATTGCTGTAATTATTTCTCTCTCTATCAATTCCTTGGTTCATCAAACCATTGAAAGCCTTTCATAGGGGCTTTTATTTATGAACTTAGTGCTATGTATCCATGGAGAAACGGTTGAACAGATAATGTACATTGAACGAATAAACAAATGTGTGAACAGTAAGTAAATAAGAAGCAAGTAAATATGTAATAATTGAACTTGTGCATTTTAAACCAATTTACTTGAATTCCTTTGCTTTTGTTTCCTGGAAAGCTTGTACGACTGACTGAATAGTAGACCTGATTTCTTTTTCTGGATCAGCAACCAACATTCAGTGATAACTCTGAAGATTGATTAATACATCTCTTTGTGATCTAAATTACTCATTGTTAAAAAAGTCTGTGACCGTGTGAGTCAGCATGACTTGTATGAGAATCAGACTTCATTTAAAGTTTGAGAAAGTCCCTTCTTCCTTAGCAGAGAGTTCCAAATGGGGACACTCCCAGCTGGACACCCCACTCCTTTCTCACCAAAATGTCAGACAATTTCTCCCAGTGCTTGGGCTACTGAAAAATTTCCTGTGGCAGCAGATCCCTCCCACCATCTCTTGAAATGTGCCTCTTGTGTGGCTATGACTACACAGGCCAGGGACAACTCTCTAGCGATGTTGAGCCGGAGGCAAACATTGAAAAAGATGTACTCAGGCTGAAACTAAGTGCAAGTCTGAGCTGCTTTACAGAATGTCTGGAGCTAGGGGTGGAAGCTAACTGTCCCAGCATATTATCCATATTAACTATAATCATTAATATTTAACGTGGACCTTATGTGTAGACATTATGCAGGGGCCTGCATAACAAACACAAGGTTACCTACTTTTCATTTTACTAAGTAAGAACATTACCATTTAACCGTCAAAAGAACTACTACCACCTGTTTTCATAGTCATTTCACAAAGACAAAGAAACGTTAACACCAAAAAGGAAGAAAGGACATAAACTCAGAATAAAAGATGGTTCTCGCCAATAATCTGTTTTTATGCTGACACAGACTGAAGCTCCCTGATTTATAATATTGTGCTGCTCTTATTTAGCTGTGAACTGGTGAGAACTTTGTTTGTGGACAGATATTTAAGGATTTCTATTATAGTCCAAAGAGCTCAACATATACAGTCTGCTGGGTTTGAATTTCTGACTCTGTTACCTGCTGACTCCGTGATCAGGAGAACGTACTTTGAGCTCTGAGCCCTGGTTTTTCTCATCTGGAAAACATTGGTCATGTGGGTAAGAGACAATTTACACACACACACACACCACACACACACCACACACACACACACACACCTGGCACATGTAGCACCAAGAGCAGGCCCAAGCCAGCAGACTTTGTCATTTATTTTGGCCCTAAGAACAACGAACTCTGGCTTGTCAGTATAAGGTTGAGTGAACTTCGTGGTTTGATCTGGGATTCTAAGTCATTAAGGAGTTTAATCTTTAAACTTACTTTACAAGATAATATTTGCGGTGGTAGGCAAGGTTGAGAAGGGGTGAAAAAGGAGGGCTAAAAAATGTTGGAGGCAGTCCAGAGAACCAAGTCAGAGAGGGGATTAAGATGAAGTAGGTCTGCTGGTGTGGTGAGGATTTTGCTGAGAGAGTAACAGAAAAGGAGATTATATGATGGGATGAAGATCATGGGCATTTTGACTAACAATAAATAAATGATGGAGAGAATTGAAGAATGAACATATGTGGTGGTTGGGAAGGCCCACTGAATTTGGATTCAGAGCACATGAAATACAGCTTCAGATGGACCACTGTAGCTGTGTGATCTTGAGTGAATCATGTAACCTCTCAGAGATACAATGTTCAATGAAAATAAAAGAAATATCTACTTCTCAAGATTGTTGAAAAGGTAGATGGGACAATGAGAGAATATGAGAAAATGCTCAGCATGATTCCTGGCACATAGTGAGCCAGCCATCAAGAAATAGTAACTGAATTTCAAAATTAAGGAAATAAATACAATTTTTATTGAGAATCAACTGTATCTTGAGTATCTGCTAAAATCATTGCATATATCCTCTCATCACTGAGGTCTTGTTTGTGAAACCTAAATACTAAACTAGAAATAGTGATCTGAATTATGTTTATTTTTTTTGTGGGCATTTGTTATGTCATTTAATATTGATTCAAGGTATTTACATTTAATATATATTAAATAAATCATTGCCTGCAACAGATATCTGATGTAGTTTTTCAGATATGTTATCTTACTCTCCACATTTGTATTCTAAGGACTCAGGGACTGTTTTGATAAAGTGCCTGCATTTTTGTTTAACCTAATCTGCATGCTTAGAACTTAGATTTGTTAGGTATTTTTGGTGTTTTGATTGTGCTGATTTCAGTCATATGTCAAGGGCATAACTGACTCCATTCTACCCTCTTAGAAGCACTAAATGGGGAACTGAGTCTGCTAAAGGATGCTTAAAGAGAATGCAAGAAAGGGTGGCATAAAGGGGAATTTACTGATAAGGTTTCTAAGATGGTTTCAGGAAGTTTTCTCAAGGTGACCTTTCCAGTGTGGGTCAGGAGGGACAATGAAATAGAAATCTGAAATTCCATTTTGAAGTTAATGATTTCAGCCAGAAATCACATGACTGTCATGAATGAAGTGGCCTTTGTGATCTATAGAGAAGGGCAGCTAGGAGAATGATCGGGAACGAAGAGAACGCAGGAGAGGAGGAAGCTGCCATGTACAATCCCAGCTGAGGGTCAGGAAGCAGGACCCCATGAGGAAAATGATTGTGAGGAGATTCTGGGACAAATAATTTGTAACAACATAGAAAAATATGTGTCCTATAGTATTAAGTAGAAGAACGTCAGGACACAAAATTGCATACATAATTACTTAAAAATGGGGAAAACTGCCAGGAAAAAAGTAGAAGAAAAATATTAAATGAGTATCAAAAGATGTTGCAAGTGTTGGCCATTGAAGAATTTCTTTCCCTTTCATATATTCTGTGTTTTCTATAACAAACATCACGTGCTGTCCTTGGACCCCCATCTTCCTGGGCAGTCTTATGTCCTCACATGGCCTCAATCACCATCTGATTACATGATGAATTCCAAACTTATCTTTCCAGCCTGACTGCTCTTGAGTTCAAGACCTGTATGTCCAAATCTCTTCTTGATATTTTTCTTCTCAGTTCTCACCAGCATGTCAAACTCCATATGTACAAGTTGAAGCTGCTTCTTGTTCCCCTAAATCTGCTTCATTTCTTATGTTTACTGTCTTGATAAATTCCAAAATTGAAAACCCATTTATTAAGGAAATGACCCCCAACTAGTCAGTCACCCAGACCTATGTTTTCTACTGTTTGAAGAACAATCAAATCTACCCCAACTCCCAAACTCATCATCTCTGGCAGAATTCTTGCAATAGTTCTCTCTCTTATTTAAACAATTCAGTGGTTTTTTAGTGCGTAGTCATTTGCCATATATCGACATTTCAGGAAATGACAAACATGTACATGATAGTGGTCCCATAAGATTATAACACTGTATTTTTACTGTACCATTTCTAAATTTAGATACACAAATACTCACCATTGTATTACAATTACCTACAGTATTCAGTACAGTATCATGTTGTATAGGTCTGTAGGAGCTATAGGAGCAATAGGGTATACCATATAGCCTGAGTGGGTAGTAAGCAATACCCTCTAGGTTTGTGTAAGTACACTCTATGATGTTCACTGATTTACCAAATCACCTAATGACACATTCCTCAGAACACAGCCCCGTTGTTAAGCAAGCGATGCATGACTATAGTCACAGAATTGTTCTACCATCAACATAATCAATTTTAGAATGTTGCCATCACCCGCCCCCACAAAAACCTTATGCCTTTTCACTGTAAGTCCCCATATCCCACATCCTCATCCCTCCATCTCAACCAGACCTAGACAATCACTATCTACTTTCTTCTGTTTAAACTTGCCTATTATGGACATTTTATATAATATGCAGATTTTCATGACTGACATCTTTCATTTAGTATAATGGTCTCAAGATTCATCCATGTTGTACCATGTACCAGCACTTCATTCATTTTTGTGGCCAAATAATATTCCATTGTATGAATTTATCACATTTTATATATCCATTCAACACTTGATGGAGATTTGGGTTGTTTCCAGCATTTCTCTATTATGAATAATGCTGCTATGAATATTTGTATACAGCTATTATGTGGACTTATGTTTTTACTTCTCTTGGGTATGTCCTCAAGAGAAAGTGGAATTCTGGGTTAAATGGTAATGCTATGTTCAACATTTTGAGGAGCAGGAGACTGCTTTCCAAAGTAGCTATACTAATTTGCATTTCTACTACCAATGTATGAGGGTTCTGATTTCTCCATATTCTCACCAACACTTATTATTATGTGACTTTTTGACTATGGCATTCTAGTAAGTGTGAAGAAGTGTTTCACTGTGGGTTTCATTTGCATTTTCCTCATGACTATTGATGTTGAGCATCTTATATTTCAACTGAGTTATTTTTCTTGTTATTAAATGAATAGTCCTTTATATATTCTAGACACAAGTTCTTTATCGGATATATGACTTACAAACATTTCTTCCCATCCCTGGGTTGTCTTTTTACTTTGTTGATAGTGTACTGTGAAGCAGAAAAATTTTTAATTTTGAGTAAGTCCAACTTGTCCATTTTTTCTTTTCGGCTTATGCTTTTGGTGTTGTATCTGAGCATTCATTGCTAAATCCAAGATCATGAAGATTTATCTTTATATTTTCCTTTAAGAGTTTTGTCAGATTAGCTCTTGTATTTAAGGAATTTGATCAATTTTGAGTTAATTTTTGTATATGTTGTGAGGTAAGGGTCTAAGTCCATTCTTTTGCATGTGGCTATCCACTCCTTCCAGCATCATTTGTTGAAGATACCATTTTTCTCCATTGAATGACTTTATGTCCTTGTCAAAAATCAGTTGCCCATAGATACATGGCCTTATTTCCTTACTCTAAATTTTATTCTATTAACATATATGGCTATCCTTATGCAAATATCACAGTCTTAGTTACTGCTTCTTTGTAGTAACTTTTGAAATTGGGAAGTATGAATCCTCCAACTTTGTTCTTTTTAAAGATATTTTGGCTATTCTAGGCCTGTGAGTTTCGAGTTTCAAGAAAAACTTGTCAATTTCTACAAAGAAACCAGTGGTATTCTGATAGAGATTGTGTTGAATCTACAGATCAATTTGGGGACTACTATCATCTTAAAAATATCCTCATCCGTGAACATGAGATATCACTCCATTTAGATCTTGCTTAATTTCTTTCAACAATGTTTTGTAGTTTTCAGACTACAAAACAAAATTTTCCATTTCTTTTGTTAAATTTATTTTTAAGTATTTGACTC